>NW_025767325.1:0-659954 GCF_003918875.1 Haliotis rubra
TCTTTTTCATGCATTGCTCCCCGATCCATGTAGCATAATGGCGGACCGTACCCGTACGTTAGCCCCTGATCCATGCATACAATCATTAACTGTACCTGTATTGTTAGCCCCGATCCAGCGGTAATAAATGGTTGTATCTGTAATTGTATATTTAGCCCCTGATCCATTATATTACAATGGTTAGCTTTGTGCCTGTACGTTAGCCCCGATCCATGTACAATGGATAGCTGTACCTGTATTACCGTTAGCCCCCGATCCATGTACAATGGATGTGTTCAATGGCACTGTACACCGTTAGAGCCCGATCCATGTACAATGGATAACTGTACCTGTGCGTTAGCCCCCGATCCATGTACAATGGATAACTGTACCTGTACCTTAGACCACGATCCATGTACAATGGATAACTGTACCTGTACGTTAGACCCCGATCCATGTACAATGGATAGCTGTACCTATAACGTACGTTAGCCCCCGATCCATGTGTACAATGGTTATCTGTACCTGTACGTTAGCCCCGAGCTATGTACAATGGTTAACTGTACCTGTACGTTAGCCCCGATCCATGTACAATCATTAACTGTACCTGTACGTTAGCCCCGATCCATGTACCAATCATTGGCTGTACCTGTACGTTAGGCCCCGATCCATGTACAATGGTTAGCAACTGTACGCCTGTACGTTAGCCCCGATCCATGTACAATCATTAACTGTACCTGTACGTTAGACACGGATCCATGTACAATGGATAACTGTACCTGTAATACGTTAGCCCCGATCCATGCATTAATGGATCACTGTACCCGTGGTACGTTAGCCCCGATCCATGTACAATGGATTACTGCTGTACCTGTACGTTAGCCTCCGATCCATGTACAATGGATAACTGTACCTGTACGTTAGCCCCGATCCATGTACAATGGTTAACTGTACCTGTACGTTAGACCCCGATCCATGTACAATGGATAACTGTACCTGTACGTTAGCCCCCGATCCATGTACAATGGATAACTGTACCTGTACGTTAGACCCCGATCCATGTACAATGGATAACTGTACCTGTACGTTAGCCCCCCGATCCATGTATACAATGGATAACTGTACATTTTGTTCATCAACGCACATTTTAATTCATGAACGATGTGGCCTGATATATATATGTACAGGGAAGGTTGTGTTGAGCCTGCACATCGGAATAGTGACACAAACGGTTCAGTATTCAGTCTTAAAGGGATGTAATTTTTGATTTATGTCACTTACATCATAGCCAGCCTATCCAGTAAATCAAATCGTCTAATGTTCCATGTGCAGCGTTAAATGTCAGTCTAAATCATCCCTTGTTGCTTACACGGCGCTATTCATGTCACAGTATCAAGCTTGTGTACACATTTACGACAGAATTACTTGTCTCACCCTACTCATGCTTAGGTGTCTATAAGGCAACTTAGCCACATATTTTATCATGTTTTAATTTATAAAAATTACATTTGAGTTCTAGTCACGATATTCACAGAAAAATACAATGGAAGGCAATGGACTGACAGCGACCTAGAAAAGACAATGTCATATGTGCATGTGTCTGTGTGCATATGATCTAGAGGCACTGTCTGTTTATGAACACCCTAGGTCATAAACACTCAGTGCCCTATACCATATACACACCGTAACCCTAGACCACGAACCAGTGTGCGAAATAGCCACTAGCCCGCTTAGCCCGTGGCTAGTAAAAAATCCAGTCGGGCCAGTATATCTCCAAAGTCACTTGCCCGACTGGCTAGAAATTTTCATGGGGTCATTTTGAAAATATATCACCATACACCAGACACTGTGAAGATGCAGGTCTAGGCTACTGTGTGTAGATAAACTGGACTTACAGTACCCTAGACCATATACACACTGTGCCCTAGTCCATATATATACACAGTACTCTAGACCATAGACACACAGTATCCTAGACCATAGACACACACAATGGCTCAGTTTATCTACACACGGAAGCCTAGACCATATCTTCATAGTATTTCCAGTTTATCAACACACAGTACTCTAGACCATACACGCACAGTGCCCTAGACCATTAACACACAGTACAGTAGTAGTGTACAACAGTACCCTAGCGCCTTTTCAAGATGGCGGCATCCGGTCCCCCCTGGGCGCCGCCATCTTGGATCGGTCACTTCCGGTCAGGGGGAGATCACTCAGGTTCCGGTTCCGGTGCTTCCGGTTCCGGTGGGACGCGCACGCATGGCGCGATGACGTCACGTCCGGTTCCGGTGGGTGCGCGCGCATGACGATGACGTCACCTCCGGGCCAAGATGGCGGACGCGTTTCAAGATGGCGTCCCCTCCGGTGGGATCGCGTGAGATCTCGCGGGATCTCGTGGAGTCTCGCGGGATCTCGCGAGCGTAGACGCCTTTCAAGATGGCGGAACGGGCGAGCGGCGGACGGGACGGGACGGGACGGAGAGGGAAGGAAGGAGAGGAAAGGAGAGGGAAGGAGGGAGAGAGAGGGGGTGAGGCGGACACGATGGCGTGGCTAGACAAGTGTGTGTGTGTGTGTTGTGTGTGTGTGTGGTTAAAACACATTGGATGGAGCCTTCTTTCGAGCGAGGTGGGTGGCCCTGAAAAGGGCCGTTGGTATGGGTGGGTGAGAGATCACCGAGGTATCTATTGTGGTGATGGTGGTGCACTGGAGGCCGTGCTGCTGGAATCGTCCATGGGTTCGACAAACTCCAAGATGCGTTGAAGTAGAGAGTACATGGTGTCTATGCGATCTTGAACGAGGAGGACCTTGTCATGGAGTAGAGCCAGTAAATGTTGGCTTTCACGTTTACTCACTTTCTTTGGCGGTTCACTTGGCTGGTAGGTGGATGCTGGACGTTTCTGGCCCCTTGTTAGAGCAGTTCATACTCTTATGGTCCTCTTCACCACAGTGACGACAGGGATGTGGACAGGCGTAACTGAGATGACCTTCGTTTTTTCCACAGTTGTAGCAGGTGTTGTTATCATGCTTGTTGTTGTCCTTGGTCTTCTTGGGACATACGTAATAGCGATGACCTTGAGCACCACACTCGGTACAAGTCACCTTGGGACAGTGTAGATAACTGTGGTCATCTGTTTCGCACAGGCGGCAACGGAAGGAAGGAGGCGGAGGCTGGAGACGTCTGCATGCTTCCAGTTTCAGTGAGCAACTGATGAGGAGTGCTGGAAAACCCTTGAATTTATATAGCTGGGGTTGATGACGTCACTTTGACGCATCCGGTTCGCACCGGTTGCATCCGGTTCGCACCACTCTCCTCCTGACTCAACAGGCTAGTGTGACGTCATGGGGTATGACATCATTCCTATAAATAACACATGAGCTCATGGTGTGCACTGGCACGACCCATTGTGACGTCATAGGGTGACGTGACCTATATAAACCAGGCTCAGCGTGGGTCTTACCAGTTCTCACCATGTCGTCACCACGAATGAACGAAGATGAACTTTGAAGAGGAGCCTGTGCCCTACGAGTTGGAGCGGACGACTCAAAACAACCAAAGAAATTCCGGACTGGTACCCAGCGCTACCACCTGAAGTTCAACCCTGTTTGGCTGCAGCGTCAACAGCCTGAAGACCTTCCCGTCGTTCTCAGAGAACAGTTTGATGCCGTGTTAGCAGATCTGAGAGACGATGTGGGTGGCCAGGATGGTGATCGCGTGGGATTGGCCCTGGAACACCCCGTCGTCATATAGCTGGACTATTGCTGAATGCGGCGTAAAACTAAACTCACTCCCTCACTCTCCTGCTATTTTGAACAACTAGAATGCGACCGTTCAGCCACTGCGTTTATCTGCCTTAACCAACTGGTTCTAATGGGAACAAATCATAACCCTCTTAAAATAACGTCAAAATTGCGTCATCAGATGCAAGCATATGATCGAATCTCCAGGAAATGACGTCATGACATAATGCTTCATCGTGAAATAAACCATTCCTTTGTTCTTTGTATTTGAGAAAAAATTAAGACGTATCAATTATTTCCCTTTAGTCACATTCGAGAGCAATACCACTGCAAGAAAGTCCAAAATGGAAAGGGCTTGACGCATTGTAACCATATGGGCCAAAACCTGGCCTCCGGCGTGACCAGCAAACGCTTTAACCAGTAGGCTACCCCACCGCCATTCTCTTTGTGATTTATCACATACCTCTTTGATATTAGATAATAAACAACTGAGTTTCCTTAATCAACAGTTGAGTCTGTTAATATACAACCTTCACAAGCATTCACAATACACTGTCACGTGCACCATTCGCTGATGAAACGGCACTCCGAGTCTCCCATGCATACAGGCGCGCGAAATCAGGTCACTGGAAACAGCCAAGTCACGTGACTCCCTATCAAAGGGGCGTCCACATCGTTGTTGTTGATAACACGCTGCAAGTAAATTTACGGTGTCATGCTGCTTCATTCGACCAGATAACACTCAGAAGTTATCCTTGAAGGTAAGGATGTGCTTATATATCTATATACGATATTTATTTAGTTGTATCTTTGATGTACATTTTATGATGTTCAGCGTTAGAGTAGGTGACATATATTCTACCCTCAAATGTTATGATTATAAAACGTTCATTCCGTTTCTCATTCCGAGGAGACAGTGGTGAAAATAGTGACTATCAACACTGACCAAGTAACGTTCTAAGTTAAACCTATGTCTCAACTTTCAATATTAATTTGACGTGCAACTATGACAGCGAGTGTGGAGTGTATAAGCATTTGTTCTGTGTATGTTGTTTATTGTTATCCAATAGCCTGTCGTTATATTAAGTTTAAAACTTTGTTGACACAAACAAAACAAACATGGATATATTATAATGTCAAATGGAAAATACAACAAAAGCAGCCGAAGTCAAAGTCGAAATTATACTTGTGTACGTTAGCCCCCGATCCATGTACAATGGTTAACTGTACCTGTACGTTAGCCCCCGATCCATGTACAATCATTAACTGTACCTGTACGTTAGCCCCCGATCCATGTACAATGGTTATCTGTACCTGTATGTTAGCCCCCGATCCATGTACAATGGTTAACTGTACCTGTACGTTAGCCCCCGATCCATGTACAATGGATAACTGTACCTGTACGTTAGCCCCCGATCCATGTACAATGGATAACTGTACCTGTACGTTAGACCCCGATCCATGTACAATGGATAACTGTACCTGTACGTTAGCCCCCGATCCATGTACAATGGATAACTGTACCTGTACCTTAGACCCCGATCCATGTACAATGGATAACTGTACCTGTACGTTAGACCCCGATCCATGTACAATGGATAACTGTACCTGTACGTTAGCCCCCGATCCATGTACAATGGTTATCTGTACCTGTACGTTAGCCCCGATCCATGTACAATGGTTAACTGTACCTGTACGTTAGCCCCGATCCATGTACAATCATTAACTGTACCTGTACGTTAGCCCCGATCCATGTACAATCATTAACTGTACCTGTACGTTAGCCCCGATCCATGTACAATGGTTAACTGTACCTGTACGTTAGCCCCGATCCATGTACAATCATTAACTGTACCTGTACGTTAGACACGGATCCATGTACAATGGATAACTGTACCTGTACGTTAGCCCCCGATCCATGTACAATGGATCACTGTACCTGTACGTTAGCCCCCGATCCATGTACAATGGTTAACTGTACCTGTACGTTAGCCTCCGATCCATGTACAATGGATAACTGTACCTGTACGTTAGCCCCCGATCCATGTACAATGGTTAACTGTACCTGTACGTTAGACCCCGATCCATGTACAATGGATAACTGTACCTGTACGTTAGCCCCGATCCATGTACAATGGATAACTGTACCTGTACGTTAGACCCCGATCCATGTACAATGGATAACTGTACCTGTACGTTAGACCCCGATCCATGTACAATGGATAACTGTACATTTTGTTCATCAACACACATTTTAATTCATGAACGATGTGGCCTGATATATATGTACAGGGAAGGTTGTGTTGAGCCTGCACATCCGGAATAGTGACACAAACGGTTCAGTATTCAGTCTTAAAGGGATGTAATTTTGATTTATGTCACTTACATCATAGCCAGCCTATCCAGTAAATCAAATCGTCTAATGTTCCATGTGCAGCGTTAAATGTCAGTCTAAATCACATCCCTTGTTACACACGGCGCTATTCATGTCACAGTATCAAGCTTGTGTGTACACATTTACGACAGGAGTACTTGTCTCACCCTACTCATACTTAGGTGTCTATAAGGCAACTTAGCCACATATTTTATCATGTTTTTAATTTATAAAAAAATTACATTTGAGTTCTAGTCACGATATTCACAGAAAAATACAATGGAAGGCAATGGACTGACAGCGACCTAGAAAAGACAATGTCATATGTGCATGTGTCTGTGTGCATATGATCTAGGGCACTGTCTGTTTATAGACACCTAGGTCATAAACACTCAGTGCCCTATACCATATACACACCGTAACCTAGACCACGAACCAGTGTGCGAAATAGCCACTGCCCGCTAGCCCGTGGCTAGTAAAAATTCAGTCGGGCCAGTATATCTCCAAAGTCACTGGCCCGACTGGCTAATGAATTTTCATGGGGTCATTTTGTAAATATATCACCATACACCAGACACTGTGAAGATATGGTCTAGGATACTGTGTGTAGATAAACTGAGACACAGTACCCTAGACCATATACACACAGTGCCCTAGTCCATATATACACAGTACTCTAGACCATAGACACACAGTATCCTAGACCATAGACACACAATGGCTCAGTTAATCTACACACGGAAGCCTAGACCATATATCTAAATAGTATTTCAGTTTATCAACACACAGTAATCTAGAGCATACACACACACAGTGTCCTAGACCATACACACACAGTGTCCTAGACCATACACACACCGTGCCCTAAACCATACATACACCTGTGACCTAGACCATACACACACAGTGCCTAAACCATACACACACAGTGCCCTAAACCATACACACACTGTGCCCTAGACCATACACACACAGTGCCCTAAACCATACACACACACACTGCCTAGACCATACACACACCGTGCCCTAAACCATACACACACACACTGCCCTAGACCATACACACCGTGCCCTAAACCATACACACACTGTGCCCTGGACCATACACACACAGTGCCCCTAAACCATACACACATAGTGCCCTAAACCATACACACACAGTACCCTAGACCATACACACACTGTACCCTAGACCATACACACACAGTAACCCTATACCCACACACACACTGAACCCTAGACCATATACACACAGCGCCCTAGACCATACACACACACAGTACCCTAGACCATACACACACTGTACCCTAGACCATATACACACCGTGCTCCTAGACCATACACACACAGTACCCCTATACCATACACAGACTGTTCCCTAGACCATATACACACTGTGCCCTAAACCATACACTACTCAGTACCCTAAACCATACACACACAGTACCCTATACCACACACACACTGTACCCTAGACCATATACACACAGTGCCCTAGACCATACACACACAGTACCCTATACCACACACACACTGTACCCTAGACCATATACACACAGTGCCCTAGACCATACACACACAGTACCCTATACCACACACAGACTGTACCCTAGACCATATACACACAGTACCCTATACCACACACACACACCGTACCCTAGACCATACACACACCGTGCCCTAAACCATACACACACAGTACCCTAGACCATATACACACAGTACCCTAGACCACACACACACAGTACCCTAGACCATACACACACCATGCCCATAAACCATACACACACAGTACCCTAGACCATACACACACAGTGCCCTAGACCATACACACACTGTACCTAGACCATTTACACACAGTACCCTAGACCATATACACACAGTGCCCTACACCATACACACACCGTGCCCTAGACCATATACACACAGTGCCCTAGACCATACACACACACTGTGCCCTAAACCATATACACACACAGTACCCTAGACCATATACACACAGTACCCTAGACCATACACACACACAGTACCCTAGACCATACACACACCATGCCCATAAACCATACACACACAGTACCCTAGACCATACACACACAGTGCCCTAGACCATACACACACGGTACCTAGACCATATACACACAGTGCCCTAGACCATACACACACGGTACCCTAGACCATACACACACAGTGCCCTAGACCATACACACACAGTACCCTATACCACACACACACAGTGCCCTAGACCATACACACACAGTGCCCTAGACCATACACACACTGTACCCTAGACCATATACACACAGTGCCTTAGACCATACACACACAGTGCCCTAGACCATACACACACAGTGCCCTAGACCATATACACACAGTGCCCTAGACCATACACACACAGTGCCCTAGACCATACACACACAGTGCCCTAAACCATACACACACCGTGCCCAAGACCATACACACACAGTGCCCTAGACCATACACACACAGTGCCCTAGACCATACACACACAGTACCCTAGACCATTGACACTCAGTGCCCTAGACCATACACACACAGTGCCCTAGACCATACACACACAGTACCCTAGACCATACACACACTGTACCCTAGACCATAGACACACAGTACCCTAGACCATACACACACAGTGCCCTAGACCATACACACACAGTGCACTAGACCATAAACACACTGTACCCTAGACCATACACACACAGTGCCCAACACCATACACACACAGTGCCCTACACCATACACACACAGTGCCCTAGACCATACACTCACAGTGCCCTCAACCACACACACACACTGCCCAAGACCATACACACACACTGCCCTAGACGATACACACATAGTGCTCTAGACCATAGACACTATTGCCCTAGACCATATGCACACAGCACCGTAGACCATGTACACACAGTGTCTCAGTCCACATACGCAAAGTTATACGGACAGTATATGGAAAATATCTGATAGTTATCCGTTCGTTATGTGCAGATCTCGCAACCCCGGCACAGGTGTCAACATGTCGACGTCACACATTCCTACGTCATTAGACAGGCGAGACACGTCGCCCCCTGACTCTCATCTCATCTTCTCTGTCGTCTCGCTCATCTTCTGTCTGCCTGTGGGGATATTCGCGATCCTTGCCAGCCTGAAGGTGGGTAATCAGTGATTGTGAACGAGAGTGGGCAATGAACGATTGTAGAAGTCGGTATTGAATGTATTTGAAGTTGCGTACTTGTGAAGTGGATAATTGTATGTTTTTCCAGACTATGTTTGACAGCATGAGTATCGGTCGACCCAATGGGGATAAGATGATTTGATTGATTGAATGTTTTTTAGCGTCGCACTCAACAAATATTCCACCTATGTGTCTCCTGTCTGTATATAATCGAGTCTGGACTAGACAATCCTGTGATCGACAGCATGAGCATCGATCTAGGCAATTGGGACGCGATGACACGTGTTAACCAGGTCAGCGAGCCTGTACCATCACCACCACACACCACATCAAACGCACGCACGCACGCACGCACGCACGCACGCACGCACGCACGCACATGCAAACACACACACCACCGCCCAACCACGATCCCGTTAGTCGCCTCTTACGACAAGCATGGGTTGAATGTGTATGAAGTTCCCTACTCATTGATTGAACATGTTGTTTGACAGTGAAGGGTTGCTCAAAGATGAGAAGTGAAAGATAGTACGTAAACATGGGCAGTGAATGGTTGCAGGCAAACGTGGTTTTTGACAGTGAAGGGTTGATGAAGATGAGAAGTGAATGATTGTACGTAAACGTGGGCAGTGAATGGTTGCAGGCAAACGTGGTTTTTGACAGTGAAGGGTTGCTCAAAGATGAGAAGTGAAAGATTGTACGTAAATGTGGGCAGTGAATGGTTGCAGACAAACGTGGTTTTGACAGTGAAGGATTGATGAAGATGAGAAGTGAATGATTGTACGTAAACGTGGGCAGTGAATGGTTGCAGACAAACGTGGTTTTGACAGTGAAGGATTGATGAAGATGAGAAGTGAATGATTGTACGTAAACGTGGGCAGTGAATGGTTGCAGATAAACGTGGTTTTTGACAGTGAAGGATTGGTGAAGATGAGAAGTGAATGATTGTACGTAAAGGTGGGCAGTGAATGGTTGCAGACAAACGTGTGTTTTTACAGTGAAGGATTGATGAAGATGAGAAGTGAATGATTGTACGTAAAGGTGGGCAGTGAATGGATGCAGACAAACGTGGTTTTTGACAGTGAAGGATTGATGAAGATGAGAAGTGAATGATTGTACGTAAAGGTGGGCAGTGAATGGTTGCAGACAAACGTGGTTTTTGACAGTGAAGGATTGATGAAGATGAGAAGTGAATGATTGTACGTAAAGGTGGGCAGTGAATGGATGCAGAGAAATGTGGTTTTTGACAGTGAAGGATTGATGAAGATGAGAAGTGAATGATTGTACGTAAAGGTGGGCAGTGAATGTGGATGCAGACAAACGTGGTTTTTGACAGTGAAGGATTGATGAAGATGAGAAGTGAATGATTGTACGTAAAGGTGGGCAGTGAATGGATGCTGACAAATGTGGTTTTTGACAGTGAAGGATTGATGAAGATGAGAAGTGAATGATTGTACGTAAAGGTGGGCAGTGAATGGTTGCAGGCAAACGTGGTTTTTGACAGTGAAGGGCAGTTGAAGATGAGAAGTGAATGATTGTACGTAAAGGTGGGCAGTGAATGATTGCAGATATGAAGTCTGCATTGATTGTATTTCAAGTTGCCTACTGAATGATTGAGCGTTTTCTTTTTACACTCATGCTGTTGATCACTGGATTGTCTGGTCCAGACTCGATTATTTACAGACCGCCGCCAAATAACTGGAATATATAACTAAACTCACTCACTCACTCACTCTTTTTACAGTGAATGTCTGTTTAAAGGTGAGAAGTTGATGATTGTACGTAAAGGTGGCTATTCAAGGATTTTATTTGAAGGTGGGTAATGAATGATTGTTCACCTACGTGGGTTGTCAATAATTGTACATGAAGCGGGGCAATAAATGAACGTGACTGTGGACATTTGACTTTGACTGTGAACGTGAGTGGTATAGTAGCTGTTTCAGCTGGATGGTTGACATAGCTGTGTTTCCCACACATTATATCTGACTACTTCGAGGTATTGTGACTCTGTGGCGTTTTGTGCTCTTCTAACAGGATAAACACTGTTATTGTGTCTCACTATATTTTTTATTCGTCAACAAGTTGTCATTGAAAACCTGATTTGCCTACATGATAAAAGCGACAGGGATTTCTTCAGGTTGTAACTATGTAACGTTGACCTGCCACCGAGTATACAGTGGCTTGTATAAGTCAACATGACACGGCTAAACAGAGACAAGGAGAATGTTCCTCCACTGATTAAATCATATCCTGACGTCAGCCCATCATGTTTGCCCCGAGCAAAGCTTTATGCATTGAAAACAGAAGGAAATATGCATATGTGTGCAGTTAACACAAGCCTGCGTCTTATTATATTAGTAAATATGCCGATCATAACGCGACTATTTACATGCTATGATTAGTCTGAACCTAGCTGTTAGTGGCGTTAAACGACATTACACTCACTAACCTGTAAATATACAGAACACTTTACAAAAAAAACACGTGCTCAAACATATTTATTTTTCCCCCCATTTTCAGCTGTCATGCACGAAGTCTGTGATACAAGAGACGCACGCACACACGCGCGCGCGCAACCGCGTGCATACGCACACAAGCATGTCTGTTTTACGTCAAGACGTATGTCTGTGCATAAATCAACCGGCATGTATGCTTTACGTCAACATATATGCATGCTTTACGTCGACAAGTATAAATGCTATATGTCAACAAGTATACATGCTATACGTCAACAAGTATACATGCTATACGTCTACAAGTATACATGCTATACATCAACAAGTATACATGGTATACGTCAACTAGTATACATGCTATACGTCTACAAGTATACATGCTATACGTCTACAAGTACACATGCTATACGTCAACAAGTATACATGCTATACGTCTACAAGTATACATGCTATACGTCAACACGTATACATGCTATACGTCAACAGGTATACATGCTATACGTCAACAGGTATACATGCTATACGTCAACAAGTATACATGCTATACGTCAACAAGTATACAAGTATACATGCTATACGTCAACAAGTATACATGCTATACGTCAACAAATATGCATGCTATACGTCAACAAGTATACATGCTATACGTCTACAAGTATACATGTTATACGTCAAGAAGTATGCAGGATGTACGTCAACAAGTATGCAGGATGTACGTCAACAAGTATACATGCTATACGTCAACAAGTATGCATGATGTATGTCATAATTATACTTGTTGCAGGTCAACACTGTGGAGTGTTTTGCCAGGATGTTTTTGTATCAAGGGTTTGAATAATGGTTCGCTTTGATAACGTTTCTATGTTAATCAGCAGCATACGGGTGTTTGTTCACCCGTAAGACGTACTTCATTTTTGGCTTTTCCCCCACATCAAGATGACGTAATGGAATACTGGACATCTGCCTAACTCACTCACTCACTCACTCACTCACTCACTCAATCACTAACTCACTCACACTCACTCACACTAGTCAAGGAGCTTATGGGATTCCGTGAAAGTTTTTTGATGAAAGCAAATCATATATTTTTTGTGTTTATATGTTAAAGGAGTTTAAAAAAATGTTTGGTTCCAATTGGAATATTGATGCGAAAGCTAATTTTAGCTCAAAATCCAAGACGGCCGCCAAAATTTAACCGGGAACTGAAAAAGTTGCAAAAACTCGGAACAAATCAATGGTTTTAATATCAAATACCATGCATATTTGGTTACGGAATATATTTCTCTTATGCTGTAAGTCACCAGATGTTTTTAGTCTGATAGTAGTCATAAATTTACATAATACGAGTTATTTTTAGCTCTAACAGTTATAATGATGAATAAAACCCCCATTTCTCCACAAGGCATATATTTTGTATAGAACTAGTACAATATGAGAAAGGAATATACTTTTTACCCTGTTTATCAACTATAGAAGAGGTCTTTACATGAAACTGCGACCGAGAAATATACTCTTCAAAAAAAGAAACGCACAAGCCATTTTTAGAAGAATTTCTTGCATTAGTTTAAGAGCAATTATTTCATGTAATCCCAATGGTAAAAAGGTGAAAATTCAAATGTCTATAGACAAAGCCTTTACTGTTGTGTTTCTGTTTACTTGAGTCCACAAGATGACGTCAAAGTCAGTTCTTTGTTTGGCCACCATTGGCAGCAATTACTGCTCGGCACCGTCTCGGCACAGACTGGATAAGTTGACGAAGTAGCTCTTATCATTGTAGGCGACTTCAATTTCCATTTTGACAAGGATAACCATGACACTAAACAAATACTTAATCTTCTTGAAGTCCACAACTGTGTACAACTTGCGTCAGAGGCAAGCCACAGAGGTGGACACACTCTGGACTGGATAGTTACCCGTGCTTCAGACGCGTGTGTCAGTTGTGTATCTGTATAGGATATACAGCTCTCTGACCATTTCCATATCTTTGTGAGCTTGGACCTCTCAATACCCAGTCCAAATGTGAAGATTACTCGTTGTGAGAACATGCGCTCCCTGGATACTTTTAAAGACAATTGCTAAACTCAGACCTTATACTTGAGCCACCATCTGATGCTGAGTGTCTCGTTCTGCTATACAATAGAGTTCTATCTGAGCTGCTATATAGACAAACATACACCAGTGAAGTCATACCAGTCACTAAAATATGTGCTTGGGACTTCACAGCTGAAGTTCGACAAGCAAAAAAAGACAAGACGAAAGCAGAACGCAGATGGAAAACAATCTTTCCTGGAGATTCATCGCCAAATGTATATTTCAGTCAAAAACCACTCAACAACGGTCATCAGACAAATTAACATCTCAATTCTAAGATTGAAGCCAACGAGTCAAGTCCAAAGTTGCTGTTCAAACTTTTCTTCAGTATCTTGAGTAAACACATTGAATCGACACTTCCGACATCTGATGACAATGAAGTAATTTTCGGATTATTTATACAAAAGATCCAAGAACATTTATGACAAGATTTCGTCTTCTGCGGCTTTGGGTGAAGCTGATATTCCTCCAAAAATGTTTGATGGCACGCCCCTTACTCATATTGATGGTTTCACTGATATTTACCAACATTAGTGCTGATTATTAACTCTTCTACTTCTTCTGGTTATGTCCCAAGTGTACTTAAGTCAGCTCTAGTTAGGCCACATCTGAAGAAATCAAGCCTTGATTAGGAGGATCCCAAAAACTACAGGCCTGTTTCAAACTTAGCATTTATATCCAAACTCATTGAAAGTGCAGTCTCCAGTCGTCTCATGGGCCACCTTTCCTGGCATAACCTCTACGAGGTGTTTATATCAGCCTGCAGAGCACACCACAGCATAGAGACGGCTCTGATGAAGATCCTGAATGACCTACGATGTGGTATGGACACAGGACAAGTGGCCCTGCTCACATTACTTGACCTAAGCAGTGCCTTTGACACGATTGATCACCAGAGACTCCTCAAAAGACTTGATACAGAACTTGGATTCAGCTTTATCCTAGCTGACATCTTATCTACAGGACAGGACTCAAACCGTTATTGTTGGTGAGTCTGTGTCAACCGCATCTAGGCTTGAGTGCGGAGTCCCTCGAGGATCCGTGCCTGGTCCGATCCTCTTCACCCTCTACACTGTTCCATTGGCAAACCTTAATCTTGACCACTTCTACGCAGATGACACGCAGCTGTGGAAGTTATTTCTCTCTATCAGACATCAGACTGCCAGAAGATGTCATCAAATGCCTTGAAATTAAATTAAGAGAAAACAGAGTCCATTATTCTGGGACAGGCTGGAAAACACAAGCAGTGTGACATTACTAGTGTGGTGTCTGTGGAGCAACCATTCCTCTTTCTTCCACTATCAACGATCTGGATGTTGTCATCGATCAAGATCTAAGTATGACAGAACATGTCAAGTATGTTACTAAAACTTGCTACTCCGATCTCCACAATATCAAAGGCCAGACCGTTCTTACCAAAGTTTCCTCAAAAACTCTCTGCCTCAGCCTGGTCACATCAAGTATGGACTACTGTAACAGCTTTTTGGCCGGATCTCCATCTTGTGTCACTGACCAACTCCAATGCATACAGAATTTAGCTGCTCGCATTACCTCCCAGATCACCAGAAAAAAAGCACATCACACCAACTGTAAAGGACATTCATTAGCTGCCCGTGAAACACAGATTGCAAACTATTCTGTCTCGCATACCAGAGCATGACTAACACGGCTCCAGTCTACCTTTCAGATTTAACTGAGAGAGTGTGAAGCAGAAAATAGTGTTTTCTCCCCATCATTTCATTATATTCTTATCTATTTGCAAAGAACTCTGCTTCTAGAAGAAAAACTTCAAGCGTAATAATAAGAAATTGATAAATCATAATCTGATATTGACCAACTACATTTTGAAATAAGGACTGCTCCCTTACTGACAGTCTCACCAAACAAAAATAAACATCTCTTTTTTGTTTCATACATAACTGTTCTTTAATAACTTGATTTACATTGAGTTGATGATCATGTACGTACAAAATGCACAAAAACCTACATCTGCTTAAATTCGTCTGCTAGCTGCCATTTTTAGAGAGGGAGTGTTCATTATATATATTTTTTAATTTAAAAATATATTTTGGGGTTTTCTTTTAATAAAATATTTCATGAAGTAGAGAAACACACTTGGATAAAGTTAATAACCTCAAACTTTAAATATTCAACTCTCCCATTATGACCTTCTGACCTTTTTTAGCAACCTTTTCCACAACCATTTTGTACAGTGCTCAAAAAGTACTATTTGCACCATATTTCAACTTGGAACCAAACTTTTATTTAACTAGCATGTCTGATGAATACGGAAAAAACACAATGTCTTGCTTTCATCACAAAACTTCCACTGGGACTTGAATGCTGTACCCATCCTACCAGACTATGGCTGTTATTGTTAACTTCTTTATTCTGATGGACACGATTTCGGAGTATATTCTTATTCCTTCATCAGGTGAATATCATTCACCTCAGTATAATGCGAAACGTCGTGTCCATCAAACTAAAGAAGTTAACATCCATAGATTCTTGCCTTTATTCGAGCTTGAGTGACTACATTTAGATGCCAATCACAAAAAAGCTACACTGTTTTGTAAATAAACGAAGACCTCGACCTGTTCTCTTAACGTTTGCTCCAGTTTATTGTTTAAACTTAATGTTGACCATATTTATATGATTATCTGTATATATATCTATGCTCTTGATCAGTAGACATAGCTGTGCCTGTATAGTTGATGGCCACCTCCCATGTAGTCAGTTTCAGAGTTCCTGAACCACAGTATTTTCCCTACAGCCTAGTCCTCCCTGCAGGGCTAAAGCTCTAAATGAAGCAAGTCTAGATTTCCTCAGGTTCTGAATCTCTAGGGCTCCTTTTCAATTTAAATAGGTGTGTTTGTTACTATCAAAATTATATTATATTCAGAGACTAAGCGTTAGTCTACCTCCCATGCACAATCCAGTCTTAGTCTTTGCCCTAACCCTCGAACACTATCACTGAACGCTGATGAGTGAGCGAGTAAACGTTGTTTTACGCATATCACTAATGCTCCAGATGTTTCGTAGCATATTTCAAATTGTGTCTAGACCAGGCAAATTAGTAACAGATATAATTAACAGCGATGTACAACGTAGTCACGCAAAACCTCGTGAACAAGTCATTCCATTTGTAGTTAGCTTAAGCATTGTGATTTCTTACCAGGAAACGGGACGGTGAGGTAGCCTAGTAGTCACGCCGAAGGCCTGGGTTCGACTCCCCACATGGTTACAATGTATGAAGCCCATTTCTGGTGATATTGCTGGAACATTGCTAAAAGCGGCGTAAAACCATACTCACTCACTACAAGGAAACACGGATGTTTTCTTTTCGTGTAATATACTCATGCCAGTAATGGTTGTCACCCCCTTCATTTTTTTTAATTGGAGAGGGTGTGGGGTTGGGGTGTGAGGTGTGTGTGGGCTTGGGGTGGGGAGGGGGGTGACAACCATTATTAGCATGAGTATATCATTTCTGTCGAAATGAGAAATTTCGTGAGACAGGAGTTGGTACGTTGTGAAATGTGCTTCTTTCAAAGGATATAACCGGCGGATTGTCCGGGACTTTGGTGGTGCAGGAATTGGGTCAGAATGTTTGAAAGATGAAATGTTGCCCGAATGTTGTGGACGTTTTACTACGCATGGTTCAATGATCTTTTCCCGATAGTAGTGGGCTGTGACTCTACCATTGAGACCGCCTCCGTGGTGTAGTGGTTAGAGCGTCCGCCCGGAGAGCGGAAGGTCGCGGGTTCGATCCCCGACCGCGTCATACCAAAAGACGTTAAAATATGGTACTTGTTTGTCTGCCTGGCGCTCGGCATTAATGGGTACAACAAGGACTGGTCGGCTCGGAGTCAGTATAATGTGTCTTAGTGGGGTATTCATGCTTCACTGCGGCATGGTATCTCAGTGGGCTAACACTATAAAACCAGCTTAAGTCTGGGCTAGTACAAGCAGCCGCACATACACATACACATGCATGCACGTCGTCATATGAGCGAAATATTCTCAAGCACGACGTAAAACCCAATTTCACCTCACCTCACCTCCGGGAACGCCGCGTCCGTATGTTTTACAGTATATAATGGACGCGGATGCCAGCAACTGTGATTGTGAGTGAGTGAGTTAAGTTTTCTGCAGCATTTAGCAATACATGTATTCCAGCAATATATCACTGTGGGGAACACCAGAAATGGGCTTCACACATTGTACCCATGTTGAGAATTGAACCCGGGTCTTCGGCGTGACGAGCGAATGCTTTAACCACTAAGCTACCCCCGAACTGTGATTATGATGTTTGGTGTATCATCTCCTCGTGGAGTGCATCAGTATGATAAATGCCTCCGCCCTGTGACACTTTGTGGGATTTACACACAAAGTAGACATGAAGTAACTGGTACAAATTTGTTCTAAGCGGAGTGAAGCCCTCTTTCTGCATGATGTCAAGAGGGTGGTGACAAATACCTCAACTCAACTCCAGGAACTGGCAGCCTATGCTTGTCGGAAGAGGGATTAATGGATTGAGTGATCTGGCTCAGTGACACGTGGCGGCGCGTGGTCATGTGCTCAAAGCTCAGGTCACAAATCGGTGAAGTTAAGCAGCGTTGGGCTCGGAGAGTCCTTGAATGGGTGACCGTATTTGGCAGCTTGACTCCTGAGAGTTTCTAGGACTTGAGTCCTGCCCCACAACGAAGCACATGTGACACATGTGGTCTCACCTTAGGCAAGTGAGTTTGTTCAAAATTGTCTCTGTTCACCCAGCAGGAAAATGGGTACCCGGTGGAAAAAGTCATATGACTATAACCTTCTAGCGCCTAACAGGCAGCTTGGGTTATCCGGGGTAATAATGTGCTGTGCCTATTAGCGCTATGAGCATACCTAGTGTGGAGTTTGGCGCTATATAAATGGACATATTATTATTAGTAGTAGTATTATTGCATGCATGCATGACGTCGTGTCCCAGCATGTCCCAGCTGCTAAGATCGATGCTGATGATATCAGCCATTGGACTGGGTCGAGTATAACTGATATATATTCAGAGTAATGAAATGTTTTATTTTCAAGAGTACATTATGTTTACCTCAGTAACCTTAGAACAAAGCCTGTCTGTCAGTCTGACAATGGGTTGAATATATCTGTAGGTTCTGCCTGTAACGTTGAAGCCATTGTTGTGAAGTCATTACACACACAGACCTCTTGGGTAGGCTCCTCTTAGGGTTCCAGGTCAGAGTAGGTCACTAGCACACTGTTACCTGACGCCGGGGTCAAGTATACCCGAATCCCGGAGTCAAGGTACTTGGTGATGTGGTTCATTGCGTGGGACAACAGAAGTCACTGTCACAGACTGAATTATTCACAGGCCGTCGTGTTGTTGCACCAGCATTGCAGCGTAAAACAACAAACAAACAACACAGCATTGACGTGAACGGTATCCTCCCTCACATTAGTTACACGTGCCATTAGTTATACACCCTTATACAAACAACTTTACAGATGACTGCACATCTAATCTCCTCCCTGTTACCTTGAGAGTTTACAATGGAATGACCCATACTTGTGTATAACAAATAAGGTGAGGTGAGGTGAAATTGGGTTTAACGTCGTGCTTGAGAATATTTCGCTCATATGACGACGTGCATGCGTGTGTATGTGTATGTGCGGCTGCTTGTACTAGCCCAGACTGAAGCTGGTTTTATAGTGCTAGCACACTCAGATACCATGCCGCAGTGAAGCAGGAATACCCCACTCAGACACATTATACTGACTCCGAGCCGACCAGTCCTTGTTGTACCCATTAATGCCGAGCGCCAGGCAGGGACCAACAAGTACCATATTTTAACGTCTTTTGGTATGACGCGGTCGGGGATCGAACCCGCGACCTTCCGCACTCCGGGCGGACGCTCTTACCACTACACCATGGAGGCGGTCCGTATGACAAATAAGACAAAGCACTATAGGCACTGGACTAAGATTTATCAAACTATTTACAGCAATATGGACAAACCATATTGAATCCGAGAATGAGACAACATAAGAAAAAAAAGTACCAGATGGGGCTAATAAATTCTTATAAAATGCTGAACAGCCTTGTTGATTGTTTATTGTTGACATGTTATAAGGCTGAATGGGCCTAAAATTGGGTCCAATACAAGAGTTGGTGTTGTATAAAAAGATGATACTGATTGCTGTATATAAACAGTTTCACTCCCAATTCTAATAGCATTATTGTACCAAACAGATTCTGACATTATCTCTTCATCACTTCTGTTTTCACCGTTATCACAGCAGTACAAGTATGCTGACCATGAGGAGAGTACCTCCTTCCAAAACCTATTATGAGTGCGAGGTGTCATCTTCTCTATGATATAAATGGGATCTGCTAAATAAAGTACATTCAAATCTATTTTATCAGTTTTACCCTTCCAGGGGTGTTAGGGTTCTTTTCGTCCACACTGCATTTTCGTTTTTCAACATCCTTTCCAAGCGGCATCGGAAAACAATCGAATTCTTGTAACTGAGCCATTGTGAAAATGATACTACCTCTTGTACCTTGATGGTATTTATACAATATGTAACATATGTAAGTGTTCTGTATGGTACTGATTGAGTGAACAAATTAATCAGTTTCACTCACAATGATTGAGTGAACACATTAAGGAGTATCATTATAATCTGAGTGAGCTAAACTCAGTAAATTCAAATCATATTTCACCACATAGTTAAGAATTCTACAGCACCCAGTGACTTAATCCCTCATAACAGAACCGGCACAACATCAAAGAGATGATACTGTAATAACAAAATTCTACTTCACGGGAATACCCCTTTGGAGCGTGGAAGACTTGATGTTCATGCAAACATGTAAAGAGTTTGTGTCGTATGTACTTTGTATCTAAAGCTGATGAAAGAGATACTCTCGCATTGAGTGGAATAACATGTGAATTGTATGAAGGGAGTTGGCTTGGGTGGTATTCCTTCAGCTCATCAGTATGGAAGAGTCTATTAAGGCCGTGGGTATTGTTCTAATCTGACTGTGTAACAATTGGCAATTTCAAACTGTGTAAGCACGTGTAACTAATGGGAGACAACCTCATTTAACACACCTGTTTCACCTGTTGTAAAGGACATTAATAAAGTCAGTTACCCCTGTTCACTGGCTATATTAACGTCCTTTACAACAGGTGAAACAGGTGTATTAAATGATTAGGTCGGTGGCAGCTGAAACGCAAAGTGGTATTACTGCACGTGCATGGAAGGTGTAAAGTCATCACGTGCACACAGGTCACCTGGTGTCTGCTGTACTGTAAGCCAAGGGGTATGTGAATGACTTCATGCCACGAGGTATGGAAATGTCGACTTGTGCAGACGCTAAAAAATCATATGTATTACATAGACAACCTCTTTGCTATTTGAATACTGATAGCCGACGGGGGTGACATCATGTGCCGAATGAGAAGCGAACGTAAAATATCAATAAAGGCCCCCCTATAGGGGCAGCGTGTTAAAGCGCCCGCTCGTCACGCTAAAGACACGGGTTCGAGTCCTCACATGGAAGCAATGTATGAAGCGCATTGCTGGAGTCCCCCGCCGTGATATTGCTGGAATATTGCCAAAAGCGGCGTAAAACTAAACTCACTCACTCATTTGGTATGAACCGTTGGTTGACGGAACAGTAATATTTTCATGTAATGAAGAGCCAATAGCACACACACACAAGTAAACTTCACGTCCCTCTACTATTCATAGGTAATATAAAATTTATGCGTGCGCACACACACGCACACGCACACGCACACACAAAGACACACGCACACATGCATACACATACACACATGCTGTTATCTCTAGAATTTTGGCAACAGATATCTAGTCACAATCAAATCACTTTTCAAAATATGTTCGTTTCTTTTGGGGAAAAAAATCCTCAAAACCAGGTGTATACTTTCTTTTTGTACGTCACTGTATATATTTGATTGTCAGGGTCTAAATGAAACATACAATCGTAGGACATACTCCCTTAAGGCAGTGTGTCTACAATGAGATAGACGGGATTATTTTTCACCGTCCACAAATACTCGTAAATTCTTTAGTATCCTATACAATACTTAGCACGCACTTGTGTTTGTTGACTTTTCAACAAACTAACTCAATTTAACCCAGTTCACATTCATTACAACATCACACGGTTCAGACGAGGGTTATTAATGTTTCCAGACGGGGAATTCACTGCCGTAGGTAGCTAATGTCGCGTTTGTGGGTCGTCATATTGTATCTATTCGTCCTTAAGCTGCAATCTGCATGGCAGTCACGTTTCTGTGTACATGGGTTGGCGTTATTTTTGAGTTTGTCAACTTGTGTAAACAATGTTACGGCGTGTTACCTCTTTGAACGTGATGTTGCCGAGTTTCAAATGTAGGTCTGCGACTTTTAAAGAGTATCTGTTCACTCCCCCTCAGTGTAAATTATCGTCCAAGTTCATTCAACCTATTTTTTTTCGGAGAGACTATTGTGTTCAATGTTTAACCTGTTAGGGAAATCCTGACCTCCTTGTAACTATCAATCAATCATTCAAATCTAGGTCATAGTTAAATGTACTCACTAGCAGGTGTGGCGCTTACCTCTATGCTGGTGCAATGGTGTTTATTTATGTATGTATATTGTGTTGTGGGATATTTTCAAAATCAGAAAAAGCACTTTCTTGGAGATGGAACAGAACATAACGCCTCAAGAGGCGCTAAAATTTCAACGCGGACGTCTCGGAATATTTACTAGAAGGATAATACAAGCAGCCCTTTAAAGACTGACTTACTGACTGAGTTTTGTTTTACGCCGCTTTTAGCAATATTCCAGCAACATCACGGTGGGGGGACACCAGAAATGGGTTTCACACATTGTACCCATGTGGGGATTCGAACCCTGGTCTTCGGCGTGACGAGCCAACGCTTTAACCATTAGGTTACCCCACCGCCCCCTTTAAAGATGCTCTGCTAGAAGGTTGCATTTTGTTGCCCTTGTAGCTCTTGCGTATTTCACTTAATACGTAATCGTTGTAATAATTATATATTGCGTTAATGCTTATATAATATATTTATGTTATCTTGACCCCTAAATCGAATGTTTGCAAATAGATAACAGATTGACTTTTAAATCTAACCGTATATTTGTGATTTACTTGTGTAAGTGTAAATGTCGACGTAAAGTTATTTTTTACTAATATCGTAACCTGCGACCTTATAGTGCCCGTAACCGTGCGACCTTATCGTGCCCGTAACTGTGAAATATCAAATGTTATCTCCATCGTAGTTATTCGACACAATACATGTATTTGTAAAAGTCACGATCAAAACACTTTTCAAAATATTTACGTCTTATTTTTTTTTAAATAATCCCCAAACGCCAGGTGTGTACTTTCTTTAGTGTGTCAGTTTAGTTATTTCTGGCGTTACATGTTCCGATCGTCTAGGGCCTGTACTCGCACCTCAAAAGGTTAAACCAATAATGCGTCCTCGAAGAAATTTTGAAAAGAATTTGAATGTTTAAGTGAGTGTGCTATACCCCCAAAATTTATATTTTGTAAACTTGTTTGGTTGCTTTGCTGTTTAACGCCACACTCAGCAATATTCCGATATGGAGACGGTCTGTAAATAATCGAGTTTGGACCAGACAATCCAGTGATCAACAGCATGAGCATCGATCTATGCAACTGGGATACGATGACATGTGTCAACCGAGTTAGCCAGCCTGACCACCCGATCCCGTTAGTCACCTTTTAGGACAAGCGTGGGTCTATGAAGACCGATTCTAACCCGGATCTCATTATGTAAAGTAATTGCAGACAATTTCACTGTAATAGAGCATTACTACTGTGTTAAGTGGGATGTGTCGCTTTAGCTGCCTTGGGAACATACAAAACTTGTCTTATAATCAGAACATGGTTTAGTGCAGTCCTCCATGTTTACGGGAATGGTCCTACATCAAAGCGTTTCTAATAATGCAGTTATTTTCGATTCGACCTGTTCAGCACATTTTTTACCCACTCATACATTTTAAATGTTTGTTACTTTACGTTTGATCTGGCGACAAACACACCTACCTTCTTTACGATTTAACAAGAAATGTCAAGGGCGTCATAAAATGGTATGGTAAGTTGAAGCACTCTAATTGATTTCGCTTTACAAAAATATTTCTTTGACATTTAATAATTGCAATTTTTACAATGATAAAGCCAAATTCATACAATAATATTGTTAGGGCCTGACTTATATGTAAGTCATAAAGTAATATTTGTTTGTATGTCGGAGGATAGAAGCTTTGGCGTTGGCTATTTTTCCCATATCATATAGGGTGTAACGAAAACTTCACTCGTAAAAGCCATCAGTCATATAATTACAAAATATTATTTGCTTTGAAACAGGAGACAGGCGTTTTAAATATCGTTTCAATGCCCATAAGTGGCTTTTCAATCGCTTTAACAATTCATCTCTCAGCGATTATATTTTTTGTTTAAATAAACTATGTTATCTGCACCAGGCAGACAGACAACAAGCCACTGTTTGTCGATTAGACATGCCAGGAGCATGCTTTGGGAAAGCATGAATTTATGCTACTCACAATAAGTAGAGAATGTCCAATCCGATGGTAAATCTGCTGGTTGGCTGGTTGTGGTTTAATGCCAGCAATATTCCAACCACATGGCGGCGGTCTGTAAATAATCGAGTCTGGATCAGACAATCCTGTGATCAACATCATGGGCAACATCTGCGCAATTGCGATACGATGACACGTGTCAACCATGTCAGCGAGCCTGACCACCCGATCCCCGTTAGTCGCCTTTACGACAAGCATGGGTCTATAAAGATCAATTCTAACCCGGACCTTCACCGGTCTGATAAACATGTAGATGGTATATCTTCGAACCCAACATTAATGCCTGAGATATTTGCAGTCGATGTCTGTGAGAGATAATTGAACCTCTCTTTTTAGAAAAGTGTGTAACGTCCTTTTCAGTTTTCATCGTTATTTTCAACAAATGAAATCAACACATGAAAAATTACCAACCATTGATCATCCCACGAAACAGATTCGAATGGTCGTAAAGCAAATAAAATTCAGTTTCATTTTACGTTCAGACTACTTATACTCTTAAAAAAAGTAAGGGAACTTCATTTTTAATTTACTATTGAAAAAAATTGGGAGATTTATTGAAGTCAATGTTGATATAAGATGAAGAGTATATAGTGCAAGGAAATATAATTGAACTGGACAAGGGGCGATGGGGTAGCCTAGTGGTTAAATCGTTCATTCGTCACACCGAAAACCCGGGTTCTGTTCACATGGGTTCAATGTATGACGCCCTTCTCTGGTGTCCCCCACAGCGATATTACTGGAATATTACTAAAAGAGGCGTAAAACTAACCTCACTCACTCACTGAACTGGACAACGAGCTATGGAAGAGCAGCACCTTACTGAATGTGACATTCTTGCACTGAACTGTGAAACATGGCCTATCAGCCCTCAGTGTGGAGTCATTACATTGTTACACGTTAATTGAGGATGTAATGTGTTATCCCCGATGGGGCCTTCTTAGGTTTGTTTGTTGTTGATTTCTCGCAGAAAAAAGCCTTGTGAAGGTCGTCAGATTAAAAGAAAAACGTTTAAAACGTTTGCGCGAGCACAGAGGCACTCGCTGTTGGGAGTAGCCAATCTTACTCAGTCAGGAGGAGAAAAGCACTTAAGTTGATTTTTTCCCCACATTCCCGGTTTACAGGGCGTTGGATCCGTAAACAACATAATAAAACTGTAAAACGGGGTTATTACTGCTATAAAAAGAGCTATAAATTGCATGATATCCCAAACTAGGAAACGCCGAATATCACCAAACTATGACATGCATATCAGAAAAGCTGCGATACGCCTAATATCGTCAAACTATAAAAAGCATATCGCCTTACTTTGATACGCCTAACATAGTCAAACTATAACTGTTAAAAATCCCGGTAAAGTTGCTGACGTGGCACTTCATGAAGTGGTAGACCCTGGCTGGAACACAATGATGATCAACGGAAGTTGTCAGTGTAATTATTGTCAGCGTTGTTGGTACACGCACTCATGACAGCAGTGGGGGTCGGACAGACCAGTTGGATTCCATGGGAAGTAGCTGAGTGAGTGGGTGGGTGAGTGGGTGATCGACTGAGTGAGTGAGTGAGTGAGTGAAGGAGTGAGTGGAGTGAAAGAGCTTGAATGGACACTTTTCTGTCTGGAGCTGTTAAAACAATAGCATTAAAATTAGTCAGGCACACAATATATGGGTTTTGAGTCAAACATATCGTTTTGTGTCAAAAAATATTTCACCAAAATTGGTGGCGGTTATTTTGCGCAGTTTACACCGACGGTGGAAATTTGAACCTTAAGTTCGATTCCCAACGGCGAAACATTTCCAGTGGTTAATGGTGGTCGTAATGATACCAGTTCCTGCACGTGATAACACATGTCAAACTATTTCTGTTACCTGAAATACACACACACACCAAACCCCACCCCACACACACACAAAATCACCGCTAAGTAAAGCATACGTGTAGTTAAGTTGTTGTGTTTTTTACCCGTTTGTTTCATAATACTCTTCAGAGAGTTTTTAGCCTTGCTCCAAGGCTGTACTGAATGCTAAGCCCACTGGTGTAATGCCCATTTAAAGAGGCAAGTCTAAATAAGCGGACAGCACAAGTGTGTTAGAGGAATATTTATATTTTATAGAAATTATCATTTAAATTATTTAATATTACCTTATAGACTTGTGCAAGTCTAAGAGTCGTTATGCTCTCTCACTGTTCATTAGCACTGAAACATATACTAATTTCAAAAAAGGCATAAATTATCTGAGAATGTAAGATACACATTATTTTAACCTCTATACCGATATGTGTTCACGCTCCATGCTGCATAAAATACATGTTACTCTATTTCAGCACCTCATTTCAAGTCATTATCTTCAATGACGTTATCTCGTGCAGCCACAGAGTACACACTGAAGCGTTATAGTGCAGTGTAATACTTTAATCTAATATAATAATAATTTACGTGTATTACGTGATTACTTCCTCCTAATGAACCTAAACCTGTACTGTTTTGTACCTGGTCGAGTGGTATGGGGCAACAGGGCCAAGTGGTGGATACATTACGCCTGTGTTCCGATTTCGAGTCGTTAATCAGTACTTCCGACGAGATTAAAATGGCTCCATCTTGGAATTACTCACACGTATTTTTATAAAGGAGACCTATTTTAGATATCGTGTCATTTATCGTTCGATTATTTCAGTAGGCGAAAACTGACACGTAGTGGTTGAAGTGTTTGCTCATCACGCTGAAGCTCAAGGTTCGATTCCCACATGGGTTCAATGTTTGGCCCATATCTGGTGTTTCCTGCAGTGATGTAGTCTGTCTCACAGTCCCTGAACCACATTATTTTCCCTACTGCCAAGCCCTCTCTGCAGTGCTAAAGCCCTTAATAAAGCAAGTCTAGATTTCCTCAGGTTCTGAATGTCTGGTCTCCCTGGGGCTCCTTTTCAAATAATATTCAATTTAAATGGGCTTGTTTGTTACTATCAAAATTATATATATTCAGAGACTAAGCATTAGTCTAGCAGTGATGGTGTTGGATTATTGCTAATAGCGATGTAAATAATTAAACTTACTCACTCGCGACCCAGCGTAACACCTTCGGAGCTCTTGAAACAAGACGAGGCGTCGTGTTGTACAAAAACTGCAGCTGGTTCTTTTATTTCTTATAGTACTACTTGTAAGGCAGTTTTCTTACAAACAGCGATTATACCAGGGGAAGACGGCGAAGTGATGCTGACACTGGGGCAGTAGATAGCTGGACTGACTGGTCAGTTCGTCCCTCCATGTCCCTGGCTTGCCTTTCTTCTGGTCTGTCCGCGCGCTTCTCGCTGTCTGCCGACTCCCCCACTGTCTCCCTCCTATCCTGCCAGCTTTTACAGGCGGAAGAACGACTAACAATCTGTTTAGGTCGGTAATTCCCATGCACACAATCTCACAAAATATTCGTCTTAGCACATAGGCGGATCCAGAGAGGGGGTGGGTGGTGGTGGTGGCGGTGGTGGTGTTTTGTTTTTTTTTGCAGGGGTGCGCACCCCCCTTTTGTACTGAAAGTTTATTAAATGACCATTGAAACTCGGGTGAAAATGAAGTGTGCACCCTCCCTTTTTTTCAATAGTGTGCACCCCTCCTTTCTCAAAAAGCTGTATCCGCCCCTGTAGCAGGTCATATTTTGACGAGCTTGACAAATGTCCGACAAGTGTGCTAAATAGTGTTAAACCAGTGACCAGAGACGCGGCAAGTCGCTGTGAAGAATTACCTCCCTTTATCAAGACAGGATATTCTAGTTCATGGATTCGGTTCATACAGCCTTTCCAGCTGCAAAGCTCGATTTGAATAAAATGCATCACCATGATTATGGTCATAGGTTTATTGGCTACATCTTGAGTATTGTTGGTTTCAGATCTGTGGGGCCTTCAGACCTTCATCACTCCGGGCTTTCCTCCCACATAATAACAGACCGTGATGTAACTGAAATACTCTTCAAAACGGAGTTAAACTCACTTAATTGCTCACTCACTCACTCATGTTGTGTGTTTATTCGTATAAATACACTTCTGTGCAAAGGTAAACAAACTACAGAATTACTAACATTACTAAAACGTAGCCATGTTGACAGCATAAAGTCAATAAACACAACTATAACACCTGAATTAAATTAAATATTTGTTTAATTCCACCCACCATCAAACGAGTGAGTACACTTTCTTTTGCCCGGTAGTGAAATATAACACGTGGTAACATCTTTATCGTTGTCCATTTAGCGTTAAAGAGTTCACCGTCCCTTTAGAGATATCTAATTGGTATACCGTCCCTCGTATCCATTAACTTCTGATACTAACATGCTGCTCAGCACTGCGCGAACTTAAGGAAACGCTCGACAAGCGGTTATTAACAAGGGTCCATGTAGAGCAGGCAGTACCTAATGTTTTGCCCATATCACTGTAAAGAGAACATCGTTCACAGGGAAAACCCCTCCTCAGTTGAATATGAAGTATATTTCCGCTGATTAATTGATTTTCATTAGGCGGTGGTTATTAAATAACGGCTGTTGCTCTGTGAAATAGAACGGATCTGTATTCAAGTCAAAGGATTTGATACTTTGTGGGGTTTTTTCAGCGTCATTCCGGTTTAATTGCTCTAAGATGTGGCACGAGTCTGCCGAGTGGCGGAAGTACGATGGCGGGGTGCGGGAGAGGAGACGTGGTGCATGGAGACATCAGCGGATGGCGTAGTGGTAGATGAAATGATGAATGGCTACATGGCTACGATACTGGAGTTATCGTCTAAAACAGCTTTCAAGAAATGTTCTCGTAAAAACAACACACCAGAAATATGTTTCGGATAAAAACACTTGGAGATAAAGAACCTAGGAAGATTCATTACATTTATATAATACATTTATTATACTCTCCATCTGTAACGAAACGACATTCATGTTTCTACGCATGAAAACATTAATAATGTATTCTTAATTGAGTGAAAACATTTGAATGGAAAGCATTTAAAAATAATTAATACAGTTAAACTGCTAAAAGAAAATTATTTAATTTATGCTTTCACGAAAGCAAGACAAATATATCAAGGAATAATATAACAGTTCACGAGACAAGGCATTTGAAGTTACTGAATCTATTGGGTGAGTGAATAAAGTCTTTTAGCAATAGGCAAGCAATATCACGGCGGTGGACACCACACATGAAATAGGCTTCACATATTGCGCCCATGTGGGAAATTCAACCCGGATCTCGGCGAACGCTTTAAACACAAGGCTACCTCGCCGTCCTTGAAGTTATTGAAGGGACTTCGAAAAATGTCCATTGTGAAGTATAAATATTAAATCAGGCGCATATAAACTACATTCAGTGTCGTTTGAAGAGTGAGTTAGTTTAGTTTTACGCCGCACTCATCAATATTCCAGCAATATATATATGGCGGCGGTCTGTAAATATTCGAGTCTGCACCAGACAATCCAGTGATCAACAGCATGAGCATCGATCTGCGCAATTGGGACATGTGTCAACCAAGTCAGTGAGCCTGGCCACCCGATCCCGTTTGTCGTCTCTTTCGACAAGCATGGGTTACTGAAGATCAATATTCTAACCCGGACCTTCACGGGTCGTTTTAAGATGGACTGGGCTAATGTTCGCTTGATACTTAAAGCTGTTCAGACAGGTCGTTAAACAGCGCCCGAATCTTTCACAGTGCTATAGTCTGTAAAGACATAGTAAATATAGTGATAGTAAAGGAATTCAGACGTTAAAAATGTTTATCACGGAGAGTAGTTGCATTGGAGCTTGGCAGCTTGTCACCAGTAGTGACAATATGGCAGGTAAGGTCCTCGCGTTACTTCATGCAATGAACCATTATTTATCTGTTGTTTAACGCCGAACTCAGTAATATTCCAGCGGTCTGTAAATAATTGAGTCTGGACCAGACAATCAAGTGATCAACTGCATGAACATCGATCTACGCGATAGGGATACCAGTCGCCTCTGTGGTTACGACAAGCATGGGTTGCTGAAGACCAATTGTAACGCCGGATCTTCACAGGTAGAACCATTATTTGACCTGGACTCGCTGTACAACACAGCGATTTCAGTGGTGAGACGACCGAACTCAGTCTTGGTGGTGGGCCATGCTGGACTGTAGAGGAATTTGAGCCTGTGTAGTGAGATGTAGAAATAAGAAATGAGAAATCAACAACTGGAAAAAAATATAGAAACGTGATTCTTTGGCTTGAAAAATAGAAAGATTCCATGGATTGTGTGTTAATATAACTCCCAACCTTAGTTTAGTCGTAGACTAAATTATATTTGCTTGTAATGTGTCCCTGACTGTAGTGGTGAAGGGGCCTCTACTGACTGTGATTTAGATGACACTCAACAGAGTGATGTCCCATAAATATCACGAATGTAGTGGGACACCAGAAATGAACCTAACAAAACGTTTACCGCATTAATACACGCTGCTGTTTAGAAAGTGTTTAGACCCACTCAGCCACCTGGCTGGGCTTAGTAATGACGCCTGAAAATGGAAGAAGGACAACTGATAGTCAAGATATTGGACTTGGCATCGGAGGTACGCTAAAACGACTGACTGTAGTGGTCCCACCACCCTTGGCCCTAATACCGATCTGAATCGTTAACACGCGTAGTTCACTGTTTCTGTAGTAATGACGCCCTGGGTGTTCTGACCTGGTAGTAATGAGACTGTAGGGGCCTAGACTGACATGACACTGTAGTGGTGAGGACCTGGCTGGGCTGTAGTTTTCTGTAAGCTTTGGGGAGAGGCTAAGATAGTCGTAAGTGCCTGGCTACTGTATTAATATTAACTTTACGACCATCTTGGCGCAAAAGAGAGTGAGGACCTGGCTTCGTAAAATTTAGACACCTGACCTGTGGTCCAGGGCTGTAGTAATGACGCCTGACTGTAGTGGTGAGGATCTGGCTGGCTGCTGTAGTAATGACGCCTGACTGTAGTGGTGAGGACCTCGCTGGGATGTAGTAATGACGCCTGACTGTAGTGGTGAGGACCTCGCTGGGCTGTAGTAATGACGCCTGACTGTAGTGGTGAGGACCTCTGGCTGGGCTGTAGTAATGACGCCTGACTGTAGTGGTGAAGACCTGGCTGGGCTGTAGTAATGACGCCTGACTGTAGTGGTGAGGACCTGGCTGGGCTGTAGTAATGACGCCTGACTGTAGTAGTGAGGACCTGGCTGGCTGATGACGCCTGACTGTAGTAATGACGCCTAGTGACGCCTGACTGTGACGCCTGACCGTAGTGGTGAGGACCTGGCTGGGACTGTAGTAATGACGCCTGACTGTAGTGGCTGAGGACTGTGAGGACCCAGCTGGACTGTAGTAATGACGCCTGACTGTAGTGGTGAGGACCTGGCTGGGACTGTAGTAATGACGCCTGACTGTAGTGGTGAGGGCCTGGCTAGGCTGTAGTAATGACGCCTGACTGTAGTGGTGAGGACCTGGCTGGGCTGTAGTAATGACGCCTGACTGTAGTGGTGAGGACCTGGCTGGGCTGCAGTAATGACGCCTGACTGTAGTGGTGAAGACCTGGCTGGGCTGTAGTAATGACGCCTGACTGTAGTGGTGAAGACTGTAGTCGTGAAGACCTGGCTGGACTGTAGTAATGACGCCTGACTGTAGTGGTGAGGACCTGGCTGGACTGTAGTAATGACGCCTGACTGTAGTGGTGAGGACCTGGCTGGGCTGTAGTAATGACGCCTGACTGTAGTGGTGAGGACCTAGCTGGGCTGTAGTAATGACGCCTGGACTGTAGTAATGACGCCTGACTGTGAGGACCTGGCTGGACTGTAGTAATGACGCCCTGACTGTAGTGGTGAGGACCTGGCTGGGCTGTAGTAATGACGCCTGACTGTAATGACGCCTGACTGTAGTAGGTAAGGACCTGGCTCGGCTGTAGTAATGACGCCTGACTGTAGTGGTGAGGACTAGACGTGTTCTACATCACACCCAGCGACCTTCAGCGATATTGCTAAAACACATCCATCCAGCGATGAAACCCGAACGGCAATCTTCCAACGGTCCTCAGTATGAAAAGGAAATACAGATGTAAATGGTAAAGGTCGCGTTGACCTGCGGTGACCTGCGATGACCTGCAGTGTAAATGTTTAAACCCGTGTGTGGCTGCAGAACCTATCATGTCGGGAAACACTACAACTGGTTGTCTTTCTGTAAGTACGCATGTGAATACAAGCAGATAGAGCACAAGGAGGGGGCCGGTTTGCCTGGAGATAGGAAATATATGGAGATCTAATTGGGCCCAGAGCTGCCAAATGGGCTTCGAACCCACACCCATGACGCCTTCAGATATCGCTATTCACTAAGTGTCTTGATATCGTGTTACAGGGCTGTGTAATGTTGCTGTGGGGAAAGCACTGTTTCTGTTGAATCTCGAGTTAAGGGAAGCAGTGGCGGATCCGCGCGCGCGTGCGTGCGTGCGTGCGTGCGTGCGTGTGTGTGTGTGTGTGTGTGTTGTGTGTGTGTTCGGTGGTTGGGTGTTGGGGGTGGTGGTGTGTGTTTGGGTTTGGGTTGGTTGGGTCAGGGGGTTCGATGCATGTCATCTTATCACAATTGGGGCGGTGGGGTAGCGTAGTGGGTAAAGAGTTCGCTTTCACGCCGTAGGCCCGGGTTCGATTCCCCTCGTGGCACCCATTTCTGGTGTCCCCCAGCGTGATATGCTGGAATATTGATATAAGCGGCGTAAAATCAAACTCACTCACTCACTCACTCTTAGCCCAAATGGGTAGATCGATGCTAATAAGTCACTGGAAAGTTTGGTCCAGACTCGAGTATATACAGACTGCTGAAAAGTTGCCGAGTACGGCGTAAAATCATAAACAAACAATAATTTACTCATCTCATAAGACATGTAACAGACATGTAATATGCTGGTCTAAACTGGTCTCCACACACAACTGTCTATCAAACACAATACAAATACTCTGTTATTAAAGATTCGGTGGAAGTATTCTAGTAGTTAAAGCGTTCGCTCGTCACTCTTAAGATCCGAGTTCGATTCCCCACATGGGTAGAATGTGTGCAGCCCATTTCTGGTGTCTCCTGTCCTGGCGTTACCGGGATGTTAATCGCGGCGTAAAACCATATTCACCCCTTCCATCCTAGACAAACCACCCAGGTTAAGCACCGAGGTCCAACTGAATAGAAAAACAATGGCTCTTTGCAAGATACCACCCCGACATTTACGAAGATATCAGGACGCCAGTACAAGAGGGTCTGTTTAGTGTTGCTTCACTGCGGAAGGGTTGTGGCCTGCGTCTGCCACGTGGACGACAGACAACCACAACATGGTGGGCATAATGTTCTCTTGACCTGGCATCGAGGGGCGGCCATTGCTAATAGGGAGTGGATCAGTTTATCCGTGGACAAGGAGATTGCTGACAAAAATCTTAACACTTACATCACAAGTTCTATGTTCTATAGGTCAGCCTCTACTCTTGAAAACATGACCACGGTCCTTAGTGGCACAATGGTAATTAGAAATGGACAACTGAATTTGGGATGTTAAACGTTTGCCCAAGTCAGTCATCTCGTAATATTCAATGGAACAATCACCATTAGTAAAACTATAAACGTCATTTTTTGTTTTTTAAAAACCCTGAAATACACTTAATGTCAATATAGGAGCACTGGTTATGATACACATCACGTGATATTTTATCGTCTTTGTCGTTAATGTCTTCAGGCTGAGCGTATTTCTCTTTGATGTTCGCGAGAGTAGGTGTCTATTTCAAGAACACGTGCCACGCTGTCGGTGCGAAGGTGCAATATGAATAAATATGTTTGTATACGTTAATTAAGACCTCGTGTCTAATGTCTCCCACACATGCCTGCAGTGACAGAACAGGGATCAGAGGAAACATCGAGATTGGTGGAACAATAAGCTTGACACCGTCATTACACCTCTGTCAGTATCAAGACCTCCCGTCATAGCCTTCTATTTCGCAACATTCCAGCCCTTTCACTTTATCAGCTGCCGACGGACCCTGTATGTATATATGTATGTATGTATGTATGTGTGTGTGTGTGTGTGTGTGTGTGTGTGTGTGTGTGTGTGTGTGTGTGTGTGTGTGTGTGTGTGTGTGTGTGTGTACGTATGTACGTATGTATGTATTGTTTTGCTTACGCCACACTCAGCAATATTCCAGCTATATGGAGGCGGTCTGTAAATAATCGAGACAAGACCAGAGAGTCCAGTGATCAACAGCATGAGCATCGATCTACGCAACTGGGATAACCAAGTCAGCTAGCCTGACCACCTGATCCTGTTAGTCGCCTCTTACGACAAGCATGGGTTACTGAAGAATCGAACCCTGATCTTCGACGTGACGAGTGAACGCTTTAACTACTAGGAAACCCCTCCGCGCCTTTACCAAGAAGTACCTTTCAATATCGGTAGGTAAGATGCGACCGTGGCTACCCACATTAACATTCGATACATATTCCCCTCTAAAACAAGGCCTTTGCACTTCGGAGAGTGAACGTCAAACAAAAGCTCTTTGCACTGGGTCAACGGAGAACTTGTTGAGCCGTATTCCTGTTTTTTCAGAGCTTGATGTGTTTTCCCGTTTGGCATTTGGTTGGAAAGTTACCACATGTTGAACACGTCCACAGATAATGATGTTGTGTACACAAGGTAGATAACATATCAAACTGTGGCTGATGCATGTCATTCCGCGTGAACAGAAATAAAACAAGATGCCAGCTAGAGAAGAACTTCTTCTGTTACTGAATTTGTATATGAACCAAACGGATGCACTATATACTCTGCCTTGCTCAACGCCGCAATCAGCATTAGTCCAGCTTTATCACGTCGACCTGTAAATATGCGAATGAGTCAGCCAGTCAGTTTAGTTTTACGCCGCTTTTAGCAACATTCAAGTAATATCACGGCGGGGGACACCACAAATGGGTTTCACACATTGTACCCATATTGGGAAACAAACCAGGTCTTCAGCGTGACGAGTGAACGCTTTAACCACTAAGCTACCCTACCGCCCCGTGGCCATTAATTGCTTGCAAGACCAACCATCGACATCATTAGGTTACGATGTGAAGCACCCACATATATGAGATCTATATAATTACGATAGTTACATACCCGTGAAGATCCGGGCTAGAATTGGTCTTCAGTAACCCATGCTTGTCATAAGATCGGGGGGGGTAGGGCTCGCTGACTTGGCAGGTCATTGTATCCCAATTGCATAGATCGATGCTCATGCCGTCGATCACAGGATTGTATTGTCCGACTGGAATGTTTACAGACCTCTGTCATATAGCAGGACTATTGCTGAGTGCTGCGTTAAACAATAAACAAACAAACAAACAAAAGGATCGTTACATAGACACAGGTAGCACTCTTGTGGAGATCTCCCCATGGGACGTCCGAATTGTTGTGCTAGCTGACAGGTGAGGATGGGGTGGTCACGAACTGTGTATTGCCTGTCATCGTGTCATAGCACACCGACGGTGTTATTCGCTGTTCGTGCTACCCACATCATGATTGTATGGCCAGAGTTATAGCATCCTCGATAATCTCCAGGGTATACGTTCCGATAAATCTCCACGAAACCCTGAATGCATCTACGGCTCGAGCTGATGATTAAATTACCTCCCTTTGCTGGCTCCGCATTCTCACAGTAGCCAATCAGATAAGTCGCCGTTACAACCGAGCTTGCCAGTGTCAACAAAGATAGCGGTCGCAGCCGCGAAAGTTTGTTCGCAGTGAGACTCAGATTTGGGGGGAAAACATACAGACATATTGACAGGTCTGAAATCTTAAAGACATATATGCAAAAACTCTTTCTACCTCTTTCAGAGTACCCCTGCAACAATATATTATTGTGTTGTCAAGTTTAATCGGTTAGATAATTTAAAAAGCGAAAGTGAGTTCTGATTGGTACGCTCTACTTCTCAGGGTAGACATCTGATTTGATAAAAAGCCGAGGGAGGAAATAAAATCATCAGCTCGAGTCGTAGATGCATCCAGGGTATAGTGGAGATTTATTGGAACGTATACCCTGGAGATTATCGAGGATGGAGTTATAGTAGGCCACCGCTGAAATATTGATAACAAAGTAAAACAACATTCCTCCTACCTTCCTTCTCTAGGAAGACAAATTAAAAACTCAGGTCATTCAGCACCCACAGGTTGTATGTTGTTTGCTGATAGCTGCAAAATTGACCCTAGGCTGGATAGTGCAAGACCATTATCCATCCCTGTACACAGCAAACAAACAGTTGATGCGCATTTTCAATTTCTTTCCCCTGATTTTCTTCAGCTATAACAATGTTTCCACAGCCATTGCCACCTGTTGATACTCGTAGTGTGGGGGACCCTAAAGGGCACGGCCCCTGTTACATTCTGCCCTGACCCAGGGGACTCTAGAGTGGTCTTCCAGGATGCCCTCCATACCTGCCGTAAGAACGTCTAAAGTGATCACCGAGAGGTTATAAGAGGTCAGGGGCGGTGCTTGGGTAGCCTTGTGGTTAAAGCGTTCGCTCGTCACGCCGAAGATCGACCCGGGTTCGATTTCCCACATAGGTACAATATATTAAGTCCATTGTCCCCCGCCGTGATATTGCTGGAATATTGCTAAAAGCGGTGTAAAAATAAACTCACTCACTTACTCACTATAAGAGGTCACTTACTCACTGTCGTGATGATGTTAACAAATGATTTCAAACTCAACACCATTCAACATCTCCCTGTCGGGATGTTAACAGGTAGTATAAAAACCCAACACCACTCATCCACTTAATATTGGCGACTTACTGATCTGAACGGACGCTTATCTGATGATTGCAAACGGGACTTATTGATCTGAACAGACGCTTATCTGATGATTGCAAACGAGACTTATTGATCTGAACAGACGCTTATCTGATGATTGCAAACGAGACATTGATCTGAACGGACGCTTATCTGATGATTGCAAAGGAATCCCTTTTGCGCAGATCGATGATTGTGATGCCAGTCACCTGATTGTCTGCTTCAAACTCGATCATGTTCAGACCACTGTCTTCACTTGAGTATGCAAACCATGCACGCTACAAACATTTCGACCGGAGCTGTAATTCTCCTCACTTGTACCGAACTTGTATGTTATGAGTTTAACATATGACAACAAAGCAGTGAGAGAAGACTTAACTAAAATGTACACCAGTATTCGGTCATTAGCACCTCGTCTTCCTGCAATCACTACTTCTCAAGATGGCGTCACACTACATGCAGATGTCCGGCGGCCGTCTCCCGGCGGTTTGACTGTAGCGGTGTACAGGCTATTTGTGAATGGGCGATTTTTTACTGGCGTCTTGAGGGGTTGTTTCAGGTTGTACATTAAGTTGTGTCGGTAACTGAAGCCACTTTACAGTCTCCATTAATCATCTATGACTACACATGATGATGAAGCGTTGATGAGGTAGGGATGCCCTTGTTTTGTCATCACCAGCATCTATTTATACAACGCAAACATGAATGCTATATTTGTCCTCCCACAGATAAATATTTAACTTATGTGATATATGTGTCTTAGTTAAGTGCGTTATTCGGTTTGTGTGTTTCGGTTTGTTTTTAGTTTAGAAATACACTCGTATGGTTTGTTTATGAAGGTAAACCTCCCTATTTGCCGGCAAAGTGACGATGTGACTTACAGTCTTAGCTCATTTATAAGCAATCTTAATTTTATGGAAATAAATACATTTACTAAAACATTATTCATAATCTAATAACTACGAACTGTTTCGAAATAATTAGATCATGAATTATCCATCTTTGTAATGTGAAACATGTGCATTAAACCTACGCAATCACACAAGTATTTGATGGAGTGAAAAATATTCAAAACAAAAAATGTTTACAGCTAACAAAAAAATCTTCATATTTGTAAATATTGCTTTTATGGTTAATCGATCAATTCCATTTTTTGTATTTCGAAATGTATCGTATGTAAGATTTTAGCAGGTCATGGGGAGTACCAAATACACGATAACTCAGCAATCTGAAATAATTATCAACCTTGACATACCATCTAATAATCTCCAGGTTTATTTTAGCACAGCATGACTCAATCAGTTGTTAAATGCGTACGGCTCTAAGAACGTGCCTTCTACACTCGCCTAGCTCACTGTTAAACACGTATATGGTTTAAGCGTTGACCCTTTCCACATTGTCTTTTTTCCTTTCCGTGGTTTCTTTGAGTATGGCAGAAAGAGTGAAACTTAAACAACTAATGTTTTGCTTTAGAATCTTGCTGTAAAATCCCTCTTCAATGAGAGAAACGAAAATCAGTTACAACAATACTGGCCCTTAATCCTGGGCGTTGGGCGTGACCCTTGAACTTTATTCTAAAATGTTTCGCAAAACGATCAAATGCGCCGACAGTACTTCGTCAGGCGCTAAAGTACAATTTTAGCATCATGACGTCACACTGTATTGACGTCACTACGCCATTCTCGTCTGCCCCCTCGTTAGCAATTAAATTAAAACGTACCCTTGGTAACCGACGTCACGATGCATGTCAGCTGTCATCTCCTCGCACAGTCTTCTAAGGTAAACTAGTCTGTAGCATCCCGTTTCTTGGTTTGCAGTTTCTTCACTAGGATAACATCACTGGTGGGAACATTGCGTTTATGCTTTTGAACGGATAAAATGTCTCAGCTCGACTCACAATTAAACGTTCGCGATGTTTACAGTCCCACAATGCATCCGTGGAATGTCGCGTTACTAGTCAGCCTCAACAAGATACATAAGTTGATCTAAATTACTTGCCTGTTAGCCCATTGTATACGCTCATTACGGTGTCTGTCAGTCAAAATTGGTCCAACGTAAAGACGTCAAGCATGGGTCCCTGTAGCGTGTAGACGGCGTCGCACGGTGTCAGCGCTGATGACCCCACGTCGACCTTGAACTATTGCAGCAGTCCTGGCAGTCGGCAGCGTTTGATCGCGGATATGGTCAAGGACAATATGGCGATCCTGACGGAGTCTCGTGACACGTTATTGTCAAGGTCGTGGAAGGTCACGGGTGCTGCTCGTCTGCTGATGTCGTCTATGATGCCTAACGATGGTGGAGTGGCCAAATCCAAGTTGTCGAGCAATATCCCTGCTGCTGGTGCCAACCTGAATCATGCCTACCGCACGTTCTCTTTCGTGAGGTGTTAACCTCGGCATCTCTGTCCTCGTTTCACAATCGTTCGTGAAGCAATGAGAATTGTTTCTTATACACCTGCTTTTAATGTCACAGTCAGCATGATTTCAGAATGAAATTCGCGCTTTTTTCATAGCGTGGCAATATGTTGATGCGTTTTGGAATTAAGAGTCATACAGTGAACAGGAATTTGTTTCTAAAGCATTTTTTCAACTGGACATGCCCTACGACTTCATGTTAGTTATATTCATTGATCATTGTCATGCTGAAAACCATCTTGATGAAATATGGACAATTTTAGACTGGTGCATTTTTAATGCTGGTGAGTATATTATAGCTATAAACGTTATAATACAGGTAGTCTGTCGTACAGACCCTGAAGTAAATATATACAAGAAAGCCCACGCAAGTCTAGAAAATGTGGCAAGTCTAGATTTCCTCAGCTTCAGCCTCTGAAAATGAAGAAAGTCTCAGGACTCCTTTTCATTATATTTTATTTTTTTTACTATGAACTCTTTTTCAGTAAAATATGTTCATTTCAGAGACTAGTTGTTAGTCTATAATACAGGGTACTTCCGGGTATTTCTTTAACCCCACCACTACGCTTGCTCTTCAGCTTTAGCTCTACAGATATGCGACATACACGTACCAATGTGTTTTTGTCGCTTTCCCATCTGAATTGTCGGTCAACATGGAAAACATTCAGAAGAAAAACAAAACAAAAATAAGACAAAATTACCAACTTTATAAACATTACTAGGGTGAAACATTGCAGATTTAAGGTCCATAACAATATAACTATGCATCAAATATGTCATCATAAAATAACCACTCTTCTTTTTTAATTAGCCACTATCAAACATGGAGGTACACTTGCTTTGCATGGCGCATTATGTACTGCGTAGCGTTGTTAGCTGTTTGATATGCGGTTCATTAACTGGTTCAGCTGAAGCCACTCTGTGTAACTCGATATCAACTATTGTTTGAAGTTTACTTGAATTGTTTCTCTTACGCCCACACAGCTGCCAGGCCCTATATAAGTATCCGTTTTAATACTACTTCACGCTATGACAGCCCCGACCTTAGACTTGCACAAGTCTCTTAAGTAATAATTAATAGTATAAATGAAATATAAATAACAGACTAGTGTCCTTAGAGTACAGACAGACTCCATGTTCCTGCGCTATACGCTCCAATGATCTGCTTTGAAGCGCAAACTACACTCACTTTTACCAAAAATATCGCAAAACGTTTATATATCATGCAAAGCACATTTCTGCACTACAAGTTGAAGTTGTCTATATTGCAAAGCCAGCTCAATCCGCTCAACCAGACTAACACGAAGTTGGTGTACATTGCAAGGCAGGCCACACACGTCCATTTCAGATAGTGTGGCACTCTCCGCTCACCAATAGACAAATACAACTCAACACACATCACAAGTAATTAACTGCCATTCAACGAAACAGGTTTTCCTACTTACACCAACGACACACAGACATCGAGTTACAATGCTCGGAAGCTTTACAAATGACTCATCCAAAATATCCGGAAGAAAACATTAGTGAACCTATGTTCAAGATTTGTTTGAAGGCTGGAAATAACTCGCTGTGAAATTTGGCATTATCTCACGTCAAAACAACGTTAGTCAAAGAATAACTGAAATGTTTAACAACATCAGGTGAAAATAACGAAAGTTTGAAAGTGAGAACCCAAGTTTGAAGTAAGTTGCACAAAGTGTTGGAAACATTGCCAAAAGTATGAACTGATGGCGAGGGCGAGATGTTCCAGCATTGCAAACGAGTTGACATTTTCGGGATTGCAAATGGTTTTGGCTTAACCCCTAGTAAGATCTTACCACGGTGTTGTTACGTGTAACACAGTAAACCAAGGTAAGACGAGACCTTGCTCCCTTTCCTTGTTGTGTTGTGTGGTGGACCTGTTGCTTGGATGTATTGTACAGGTTGCATAGCGTTTACTTCGAACTCAGAATGTCGCTGTTTTTGTGGCCGATATATACATTGGTTACATTCCCATTGTTGTTGTTCAATTCCTAAAGACAATATAAAAACGTATTGTCACTAACAGTATGATAATTCCTTAAGTTGTGGAACCTAAGAAAAACATCGACTTTGAAAATTGCAGGTCACGAAGGCATATAGCTTCATTTTGCTATTTAGTCATTGTGAGCATGCATACGTTCGTAAATATCGAATCATATAAGAAATATTCTTTGGCGAAAAATAATGAAAGTTCTCAATTTCAGAATGAAATGATAAAGAATATTTAGTTTTCATACATGAACTCTTATCCAACATTTTCGGTCAAGTACTAATCTTTGTTCCTCGCTGGCACATGGCACACTGCTTGTTTATTAATATTAATCCTGCAATACTCGATTGCTATATGTATCATAACGACATGTTAGAAACAGTGAGTTGAATGAATATATGTCGATGCGAAAGTGGCTGTGTAGCTGTGACGCCACATACGTTGATATAAATAAGTCATGGAACTTAGAGTATTCAAAGTCATTTATGCACAAGAGCTGCAAAAGGTCAACGTCACAATATGGTCACGTATTACGTCTGTGATGCGCATTTGTGTTCCCTATGCCGCTCAAAAAAAGTAAAGGGTCGAGCCTAATTAAATTAATAAGGACAGATCCCTGAAATGATACTTGAATGTTATCCCCCAATGACTGTACTATAAAATGTTAATGTCTATATCAGTATCTATCGTTATCCTCTCTTAAGGTGTGAGGTTAATCGGTTGTATTTTCAAAAATGGCTTAATGTCACTATCGTGTCTCAGCTTACCCTATCAAAACATGCACATGTATCATTTTCCAACAAGGTATTTGAAGGATTAATTTCAACGATACAAAATGTAGATAAAATGCTATCAAGTCCTCAAAGAGCCCGCGGTCGCGACAAAGCTATGCAAGAGATGGTGTCTCAGGAGGAACCTTGTCTGAGGCCACTGTTCTTAATAGGATCAGGTGCCAGTTCAGCGTTCACCTGATGCTCGTGAAACATACCCGAGTAGACACAAGCCATTTATCATTGAGGAACTGAAGATATTTGAGAAACACTACCACGTATTGCCTGTCTCAGTACATGAAACATGTATTTATCAGTGACGAGGGTGACTGCAGTAAAAGTAGCAGGTGTCTGCATGAATCCCCGTTACAATGCATTACAGTCCAGGAGGTTTTGGTGTAGAATAGCTCCCAGCATGCTTGGTTTGTAATATCACTATATGTGAGGTGTGATTACCGCCACAGTATTTCGGTTATATCATGGCATGTGGGGTGAATGTGGGAGGAAAGCCCACGGTAATGCGGGTCTTATAGATACGCTTATCTCTTTGGTGAAAACACGGGTAAGGTGTGGACAACCCTAAAATCATAATCAGGGCGGACCGGTCCACGATTCCAAAGCACGATCATAGTTTCGTCACGACTAACTGACGCGTCTTTAACAGCCAACAACTGCGCCTTGCACGACTGGACCACAGTCCATGAACTACATTATTTTCCCTACTGCTAAGCCCTCTCTGCAATGGGCCCTAAATGAAGCAAGTCTAGATTTCCCCAGGTTCAGGAATCTTCCAACTGACTAGGGCTTCTTTTCAATTTAAAAGGGTTTAGTTGTTACTATCATATTCAGAGACTGAGCGTTAGTCTAGACTGGGAGAGACTGGACCCGTGCCTCAGATGCGCCATTGAGTCCGACATCGTGGACCACCCTTTATGCTGTCAATAACTGAGTTGTGCTCGGCATTAATGGGAACAACAAGGACTGGTCGGCTCGGAGTCAGTGTAATGTGTCTAATGTAGTATGTCAGTGGGCTAGCACTATAACACCAGCTTCAGTCTGGGCTAGTACAAGCAGCCGCACATACACATACACACGCATGCACGTCGTCATATGAGCGAAATATTCTCAAGCACGACGTTAAACCCAATTTCACCTAACCTCCAGTCTGTCGTACAGACCCTGAAGCAAATATATCCAAGAAAGCCCACGCAAGTCTAGAAAATGTGGCAAGTCTAGATTTCCTCAGCTTCTGAAAATGAAGAAAGTCTCAGGGCTCCTTTTCATTATATATATATTTTTTTTCTATGAACTTTTTTCAGTAAAATATGTTCATTTCAGAGACTAATTGTTAGTCTACCTCACCTCCTACAGGATGTCTTGATAGTGGAACTGTGGTGTTAGATACGGTGTAAAACAACACCCACACTCATATAACCTGATTATTTGATTGAAAGGGCATACTGTCTTGAGGTGATTATTGTGCAATAGTATTGTATTGTTTGCATGAAACGTGTTGGGAAGAGCTTATGTTGTATTTGAGAAGGGCTATTTTGTTTTCAGAGGACAGGTTTGTACCGAAAGTTGTTACTACGATTATTCTCTGAAATGTTCCGATGTTAAAGCCAAAAACTTCCATTCTGGACATGTAAGTCATATGGGTTTAAGCGGGATTAACCCTCTCAGATACATCGCTTTGTATTTAGAGAATTTCAGATAAATGGTAGTGCAACTGATATCCCAACATTTGCAAAATTACGAGGCTACTCTGACAGCATATATGAATAGCTAAATATCGATGTCTTAAAGGTTCACTGTCAGTATCTATTAAAGGCATATTACTTTCAAACACCGATGTTTTGAACTTAAAGTAAACTTTTGTCCCACTGCATTCTTTATTTAATCATCAACCGGGGTTAGAATTCCGCAACCCATGCTTGTTGTAAGAGGCGACTAACGGAATCGGGAAGTCAGTCTTGCTGACTTGGTTGACACATTTCATCGTATCACATTTCTATAGATCAATGCTCTAGCTGTTCATCGCTGGATTGTCTGGTCCAGAATCGATTATTTACAGACAGGATTCATATCGCTGGAATATTGCTGAGAGCAGCGTTAAAGAACAAACACATTATTTAGTCATTATTTACGGTTATGTTGAACCTCGGATAATTCGAAGTATATACGAAGGTTCTTTCAACGCAGCGAGTAGGGTAGCCTAGTGGTTAAAGGATTCGCTCGTCACGCCGAAGACCCGGGTTCGATTCCCCACATGAGTACAATGTGTAAAGCCCATTTCTGGTGTTTCCCCGCCGTGATATTGCTGGAATATTGATAAACGCGGCGTAAAACTAAACTCACTCACTAAACACAACGGTGTTGGAATTTACCTTTGAGACCGAATATTCTGTTCAGCCTGGTTGAAGGTCAACCTATGTTTAAGGTCAACCAGTATGTCCAACTGTATCGTGTACAATTAACTTTAAACAAGCCCCAGTCGTTGTATATCGAGACAACTGAGTTCGACTCAATGACGATTCATTGTATTCATTGTTTATTCTACACTTTGCTTTTTCCAGCAATTCTTCCGCAAAACCAAAATTGATAAAAGTTTGACCTTATCTACCATCATGCCCAGCCCTGGCGATATTGGTCCATGTGTTTGTCTACCAACGGTCAAATACTTGTTTAACTAGTTCAAAGTCCAATCCTGGGTTCAGAGATCTGGTTAACTTTACAGATCGATTCTGGTCAGAGCAAGTTCTGCTCTCATACCACCTTAACCTTTCTCACCCTATGGGACACGTGTTCTCAATGTACAACAACCGTTCTCTGCTCACGGCCCATAAAACTAGAATCCGTTGTCTGTCGAAATTCCCCTAAGACATTAATTATTCGAATTCCGTGAAGCGAGATGTATTTTGATTAGATTTAAGGATATGGCTGTCGGAATGGAGAGCCATACGACAAAAGGTACGGAATGTGACTTTAGCAGCTGGCGACAGGCCATCAGTGACCAAGGTAAATAAACATGGCGCGGTTCGATTAGAACCCAGGCAACTCTACACCTCACGGCGTCCATCACATCGCATGACAGAAAAATGGTCTGCTCGTAAATTCTAAATGTGTCTCTCGTATCTGAACATCAGACATCAGCACCCTCGATATACCCCATGACGTCAATGAAGGAAGAATGTGTCTTGCCGTATTAATCCTCAATAGTCAAACAATCAGTATTTCTTTTTTTGAGTCGGTGGGTCGAATTTATGCGCCCCCCCTGTCCTCCCCTGTCAAAATTCACATGTAGTGTTTGCCCGTAACCCTGAGAAGCTACAGGCCCTAAGGACCCAGAACCATAAAAGTTTGTGGTTTCTGATCAGAATGGGTAGGCCCTATATCTTTATATGGAAATAAAACTCTTAGATATTGGCGATGAAAAATCTGTCGTCCATAAGGACCTGCAGAAACCAAAAGCTATGGGTCCGAGTGGTTTTCAGTCGGCTTCGGGCCTTAGGACCGACGTTAATTTCGAGCGCTGTTCACATATAGCTATGTGTGAGGATAATTACTGTAACCTATGGTTATAACGAACTCGAAGGGACCACTATGATCAGTTCGTTATAACCGTAGTTCAACTAAAATATATAGCATGTGGCCAGGACCAGAGTTCGTTATATCCGTCTGTTCGTTATAAGAGTGTTCGTTATAACCGTAGTTCGACTAAAATTAGAGATTACATACATTTAGGATAGAACCGGCGAAGATCCGGGTTAGAATGAACCTTCAGTAACCCATGTTTGTCATGAGAGGCGACTAACGGGATCGGGTGGTCAGGCTCGCTGACTTGGTTGACACATGTCATCGGTTCCGAATTGCGCAGATCGATGTTCATGCTGTTGATCACTGGATTGTGTGGTCCAGACTCGATTGTTTACAGACCGCCACCACATAGCTGGAATATTGCAGAATGCGGCGTAAAACTAAACTCACTTATTTAGGATAGAATTGCACAATATATTGTAAAGCGGTAAACAAATACATGAACATTCAAAATGCAGTCTCAGCTCAATGGGAAATATCTTTTGCCATAATCTGGTTCAGTAGATGATAAACTCTGTTCTTTAAGTCGTTTCTTCAACACATGTGAGCTGCTTGGCACGTATCCGACTATGTTACTGTACCTGAATAAAGTAAATCAGCCGTGACCCCATGTGTGAGTGGGTACGTTGACAGTGACCCGAAGACGTTTTGTCTTGATGGCACTGTGACATCAACAGGTCATACTTTGTCCGGGGCGGTGACGTAGCCTAGTGGTTATGGTTCTCTCGAAAAGCCGAAGACCAGGGTTCGATTCCCCACATAGGTACAATGTGTGAAGTCCATTTCTGGTGTAACCTGCCGTGATATTGCTGAAATATTGCTAAAAGCGGCGTAAAACCACATACTCACTCTCTCGTTTTCTTTGTCCATGCCGCCATATGGCTGGAATATTGCTGAGTGCGGCGTAAAACTAAACTCACTCTTTGTCCAGTCATCACTGGCGACAACGTCCACTGAGGTCATTTATGCAACTTTGTCCAAGAATCTATAATTGTAAATATTGTTAATTTTGAACTGAAAATGCCAAACTGTGACACAGACGGAATTGCCATGACCTATCGGGACTAGTATATATACACGTATCAGTTTCAAACTGTATGTGTACCTCTTCTTCCTACCCTGCTTCTCACCGAGGAAGTACACAGGGAAGGAATTAACATGCCTTGAACCTGTTCACTATAAATACCTTGCATTTCTACCACAAACAACCAGTGCAACTGGAAAGATGTCTAACGCTGCAAGGAGTGTTCTTTACTCACAGCACAGCTGTTCCGTTTTGTTCCCTACTTTGAAGCCCTCTCAAATCCCCCTCCACCCCCATCTAAGACCCTCCCCCCAGACACACACACGTCTCAGGTGCTAAGTCCCACTAACAAACCCACCAAGCATATCGAAGTAATTAGTCACTGCAGCGTTAGGCGTTACAAGGTCCGACAGGAAGTACCAAGTGTTTGAAGTGTTGGGAATATGCGGCAATAGAGAAACGGTGTGGGGTATAATTATACACACGTTACACCATAAGTTTATGTATGTGCATGTGTGGTGAGATGCACATCCAGTCTTCATTAGAAGCTCACCCGTGGGAACGAATGGCCTGAATGTAAGTCCCCGGCAAGCTTGTTGGATGAGGCAACGAAAATGATTTGGTTGAGGTCATGTCATAGCATCATGACGTCAAAATTGAGTGATCATAACGTGGATCACTGGATAGTCTGGTCCAGACTTGATTACATACAGATCTTTGACATACAGGTGGAATATTGCTGACTGTGGCGACATACAAAGAAACAAGATATTAGAATGTTATATGTTTCTGAACTGTTCCGATGTAACAAGGACAAGGAAATTCATTAACAGCTAAATTATTCATCTGATATAATAGAGCGCTCACTTGGGGCTACAATGTAGTAATCGATAAAAGGATATAGAATGATGATATGGTAACAATAATGGTGATCATGATGATAGCGAAGACAATGACAAAGATGATGTCGATGACGATGACGACCGTTATAATAACAGAGTCCCTCACTCACACACTTTACTTCCCTCTCTCGTTTTTCTGTCTTGGGTCTTTCGTTGTGGATTGCTTTCAAGGTTCCTATGGATATGAGCCCAACATGGATAAGGGCGGTGGGATAGCCTAACGGTTAAAGCGTTGGCTCGTCACGCCGAAGACCCGGGTTCGAATCCCCACATGGGTACAATGTGTGAAGCCCATTTCTGGTGTCCCCCGCCATGATGTTGCTGGAATATTGCTGAAAGCGGCGTAAAACCAAACTCAGTCAGTCAGTCAGTCCTCTGGATAAATGTATATGAACAGTTGTAGTCAAACCGATTAAATAGCAGAACCTCCACCTGGTTAATTCTACTCCCAATCTGATTACTTGCAGATATACTCAAGTTACCACGACGAGTGAACTATCTGTGATTTTAAAACTACAGGATCATCACAGGTCACCAATTCATAATATCCAATGTATAGACGTCTTGAAAGACGAGTATCACTGGTTTAAATGTTGAATATTGCTGTATCACCTAAAAATATTTTTTTAGTAAAATCGCAAAAGAAATATTTCTCATCTATTCATGTCTGTGTCTAAGTCACCTGCACTCTCTGTGCCACCCTGCCCCACCTAGACTAGCATCTAGTCTCCAAAATGAACATATTTTACAGAAAAAACCAGTTCCTAAATCATGATCATAAAATATAATAAAGAGGAGCAGAGACTTTCTACAGCTAGTCTCCGAAATGAACATATTTTACACAAAAACCCCAGTTTATTAAATAATGATAATAAAATGTAATAAAGAGGAGCCCAGATACTTTCTTCATTTATCAGAAAACTGAAACTGTGGAAATCTAGACTTGCCACATAATCTAGACTTGCATGGGCTTTCTTGGATTTGTTTGTTTCAGGGTCTGTATGACAGACTATGCCCCACCCTGGGATGGCGCGCACTCCAATCCTAGTTATCCCAACACTGTGACCCTCCATTCTTCAACATGTACATATCAAACTCGCTTTCGTCAATATCTGGCTGTAGGGCGCGGGTCGCGCGTTGTGAATTACTGAAGACATTTACATAGCATAACCTACACGTGTCTATTGCAGCATGGTGTGCCCTCGCCACCAGATACGATATTGCTTCCACCATTTCCTATATTTACAGAGTCCTGACTTCCTGACATCGGCAGCTCCCGAGATTCTCAGACTTGTTTCTATAAACGATCACATTGTTTACAATCCAACAATTACGTATGACTTACCCCAGCGTAAACATGGCCGACACGTCTGGGGTAGTGGTGTGAAGTCGGCCTGTAGCGTACATTTACCGCGATGTATGTAAAGTCTGAGAGCTATTTACATGCTGAGGTGGCAACTTTGTGTGATAGTCGTAATAACATGTTCTGTCTTTCTCGGAGTCGAATCACTGAATAGACGAAGCCGTGGCGAAGCTGTATGTACGATAATCTTGCACACAAAGTTAAAACCTATTTACCTCACGTATGTATGGTCTGAGAGCCGGGTTAGGTGTAGACGTCATCAGTGACGGGTGTGAATGGCACGGACACAGATAGCTTAACCTAATAATTGGTGTCTGTAGATTCACATCGGTGATGGACCGATTAGGAAACGTTTTGTAAAGAAAGAAGCGAAATGGGTACTTACAGCTCTCCATACATCAATATAATGGCGTTTTTACTCACTCCAACGTAGTTATAAAGGTCAGTTCTCAAACAACCGTTCTACTCGGAGATTCTGGCCCACACTTTGCCTCTACGAAGCACATACACCCAGTCTCTTCAGAGAGATCTAGTTACCCGACTAGGGCATCCACAAACTATCATTTTTCATTATTCACAACTCGTTTTTTAATAAATCATTATGGTGGCCGGGTTGGTGTCGCATTTCCCCCAATAGCAACAGGGTATGGGAACTCTGCTGTTGGTCTTGAAATGCAGTCAAACCAGTACATTGATTATCAAATTCCTCAGAAATTCTAACACTAATCACATATATTAAAGTGAGCAAACTCAAAAAATGATTTTTGATAAATGAAATGACAATATCTGCTGGCAGCCACAATATGACAATTTGGGCATTTTTCTTATTGATTATAAAAGTCATTGTAAAGTGTACTACTGATTTCAGTATTAATTTACTACAGGTTATGATTTTGATAAAAATAATACAAAAAATCTAATATAAAAATAAATAAAAAATATTTACACTACGCAGTAGGCTTAGATATGCAGTACATCTATTGTATACACGTAATATATAATTTCAGAATACGTAATATAATTCCAGTAGACCGCCCGTCAGCCAATCAGATCGCCAAACGGTTCAATTTCAGATAAAGCTTTAACTGATCAATCAGGATTTTATGATGCTGTACGAGGCAGGTACAAGAATAGATCGATGTTGTTGCATCCTGTGATATGAATGTGATACTAGTCTCTATGAAATAAACATACTTTCATTTACATGAAATGTTAGTCTTGTTACTGAAAAACGATTTACTGATTTGAAGAACAGGATCCACGTCCCAAAAGATTAAAGCATTACCTGATATGACATAGCCTTACCACAAAGATCGAAGGTTGTTTTGTACGTATCCCTGGTGCTTTATGTGTTATGCAAGCGCCAGTGAATCGTCTCCTTGTTTGACGTAATGTCCAATGAAATGCACTATATTTAAGATGCTAAGATGTTTATGATAATACATAACGGTAGGCACAGTTTTGTAAACAGGTTTAAATCTTAACGTTTTTAGATTCCGGAAGTGTAGTGTACAGGTGTTTTGTGTGTTTGTGGGATGGACGTTTTACTTAAAGTATCTGTCACAGATATGCTTACATTGAAAGCTCAGAAATTGGAGTTTCTTGAAAGCCTCTAAAATCCTCATATTTGACATTTCTTAGCTGTAAGTTGTTCTTTGATGACAGTCGTTTTGCGGTCAGTTCCGGAACAAGTTAGATGCAGCCAAAGTCGTAATGAGGTTGCTCTTATGTTTAACGTTCAGTGGCTTCGGACTGGTAACGGATAGAGTGCCGGTTCGGAGACAGCATTGTCTGTGGTTTTATTCCCGGTCGCGTCGTACCGAAAGACGTTAAGAAATGGTACTTGTTGTTACCCTGGCAGTCGACACTCGTGCGTGCATGCATGTCATCATATGAGTTTCACCCTATTTAACCTCATCCAGCTGAAAAGTAAAGTTAGAAACAAAAAGAATTTGAACATATCTCAGCATACAGTAGAAATATTAACACGGAAAAACTAGACAAAGCTTTACCAATATTTTATAACGATATGCGTTATTGAAAACTGGAAATATTACAGACTAACCGACTACGTTCCTCAATCTTAAACCTGTCAAGGGTCACATTGATAACGAGCATCGGACTTAATCCGGGACCAGTATCTCTAAAGCTAACAGAACCAAGGTGCATTACGTTTATCTGTCTTTACGGCTGTTTGTATTCCACGTTGGTCAAATCACGTGCGTGCCACATAATCCTTCGTGGCATACTCTCGACTGGCCATCGATGCTTCGGTCCAACTAAATGACATAATCTCACGTTCACAATAACAACGTTATCGTAAGTTTTATCTGTAAACGCGATTATCTGCGATAGCTAGAATAGGTATATAATACGGATGACAGTTACAAATCAGGGGGTGGCTGTCTAGTAAATTCACTCGGGTCTCGGGTGTTGCGTGGGTTGGTTGTGCCACTGGTACCTCTGCTGAGCGAGTTGAAACTTCAGCTCGCTCTTAATAAGTGGCGGGGGACCGAAAGTGGCAATTGGGACACACCAACCCACAAACATGGCAACACCTGACGCAGGACCGAGACGACCCTTCCACAGACAACCCAAGACTCCACCACAGAACCGGGCGGAACAGACGAGCAACTGGAGGACCCCACAAACAAATGCCCCAGGTACCAACACTACAGGTACTCCTCCAGTCACTATATATGGGGTCCCACTTCCTACACGGTCCATGTCGCAGTAAAGCACCGGTAGTTGACATGATGGACGACAAAGGCAGCGTCATGGCGGTCGTCACCATGGATCACAGAAGAAGATGACCAGAGGCAGAAGCCCAGACAACCCGGTCATCATCAAGATGTCAGCCGATAATCAGGACATCATCGGCAACCCAACATTCATGTGAGTGAACCAACTTTCAAGATCAAGTCAACCTAGGCATACATCACGAATCATATGCAAGTTTCTTCCGATGTGTGTGACAATATCTGTGAACTTTGGTTCTGACTCTCACCGTGAACTGTGTACGTGAACTTCTCAAGGACGTTCTTGTTTATGTGGGGTATGTTGTATGTTCTCCGGTCATTGTTTCGTTGTGTTCACATTTGTCATGTTTTCATATATTGAGTATGTATTGTAATCTATGTCACCAGGTATGTAGATACACTAGTCAATGTAAGTGTCTTTATTTGACGGTCTAGAAAGCTAAATAAAAAGCGATCCTGCTGAATAGTTGCTGATTTGAATTTATAATACCAGAACTGTAAATATCTTGTACATTACAGGTCGGCCAATGTGAATCATAATTCGCACACACCCCCAGTGCATGTTGTCTATTCTCATTGCTAATTTCACGGCGAAAAAACTGGCGTTCTGCCGATATGCTTACGACAAACGAATAAAACAAAATGAAAATGCTGATAATTGCGACGATTCTCGGAACAGTGACAATTTATTCACCTTGCCCTGAGGAATGTATCCATCAATAATTCTAAGGCAAATTGTTCTAAATGATGTGTCTTTTTAACAGTTTAATATACGAAAAAGTGATAAATCTTTTCAGGTGAAGTGGGTGTATAGTCAGTCTTCGCCATAAGCACACCTGGCTAATTGCATAATGTCACAACCTTTCTTTTGCTGCTAAAAACAGTAATTTACGTTAAGCAAATAATGGGCAAATCCATCAATGTATTACCAATCGCCTTTGTTAGCTAGACGTTGTTTTCACGCAGACATTTACACGACAAGGTGTGTATTCGAAAGTATAGATTAGCAAATCACATGCAATCGTGTGTCCGCTGACAATTCCGCCGTTGTAAGATGAAAGTAATTAATCAATCAGCGTGTTATCGGTTAATCCTTTGATCGATGTTTTATAATGTTGAATATTTGCTCTTGTGACAAAGAAATACCAAAATGGGAACCTTTGTCCGGGGTAATCTAAGTGTGTTACAATCAACTAACATATTACTGTTGCCAATTATATTAACTACACCATCAAGTGAATGATGACAAATAACATATGTGGTGGGTATATGTACCCAATCTAAACACCGATTTTACATGAGCGAGCATTGTTGCGTGCGTATGCGAAACTCCATGGGCCGACACTTGACTTTTTGAGAATACAAACAGATTTTACATGACATGATTAAATATCAAAGTAAAACACAGTAATGCGGTAATTCGAATTTGAATCAGTCATTATACAAATAGGGGTGCAGGACAATTCAATCGATTTTTTGACAGAATCGTCTATGAAAACAAGTTGCTTAACTCTGAAACTACAGGGCAAAGCAGGAGACAAAATTAAATGACAGTAGATTGTGAGAACATATAGCTTTCTATTTTCCACAACAGTTGTCACGGTCTTGTGGACGCCACAAACGTGTAAACAAGATAATTTAACCCTAAAATGTGAGATGAATTCTGCATCGGCCCTCAAAGCTATTCCTCATATGACTGCTGACAGATGCGCGCCGCTCTAATTGGTTGAAATTTCGTTCGCGGGTGAGAATTGTGCACTGTTGTCAAAAAGGTCGATTTAAGTCAATTAAAGGTCGAAATGAGTAGTTTTAATGACGGGGTTTCATTTATAACGATGCCAGTTAGTGATTTATGTATTTTTACCCCCTAGGGTTTATGTGACCTTTAAAGTATCTGTCACAGATATGCTTACATTGAAAGCTCAGAAATTGGAGTTTTATGCCTTGTATGCCTCTAAAATCCTCATATTTGACATTTCTTAGCTGTAAGTCGTACTTTGATGACAGACGTTTTGCGGTCAGTTCCGGAACAAGTTAGATGCAGCCAAAGTCGTAATGAGGCTGCTCTTATGTTTAACGTTCAGTGGCTTCGGACTGGTAACGGATAGAGTGCCGGTTCGGAGACAGCATGGTCTGTGGTTTTACTCCCGGTCGCGTCGTACCGAAAGACGTTAAGAAATGGTACTTGTTGTTACCCTGGCAGTCGACACTAAGGGGCTGTAACTCGTGCGTGCATGCATGTCATCATATGAGTTTCACCCTATTTAACCTCATCCAGTTAGAAACAAAAAGAATTTGAACATATCTCAGCATATAGTAAGAAGATCAGTTTTAAGCTGTAATGCGTAGTTTCCTTAAATGAACGCTTTCATAAATACAGACATGTGTAAGATTTCGGACTCATGTCAAACTATTTACAGGGAAATATGATCAAACCATAACAATTTTCGAAAAGTTAATGGAAGTCTAAAATTGTCACGAAAATATTTATGTGAAGTTTTCTTTTTCATATATTAGGCTGTTCCGTTTATTTCACGTGATAATCCGTCCGTTAACAGAGTATAGAGGAAGCTGTGTAGACATCAACATGTGATAGCATATCCTCTACCGCAACATCGCCGACCGACGTAATCATTTCGATTTACTTAATCTTTCAGACTTTCAGCTCTGGTTTCACGATATAATCACTGGTTCAAGAAGCGTTGTTTATCTGATAAGTCGTGTCCGGAACCTGTAGAATGTCCCCCGGAAACAGCTGGTTTTCCAAACCACGTGGCGTCTCAGACAGCTGACTGAAGATCAGGTGGTCGAATCTGGGCCAGGCAAACCAGTGACCGATGTTATGAAGAGCGGTCCACAATATCGGGGCATTGTGACATGCTATGAGACAAGTCTCATATTCTGAACAATTTATCCTTCATATTATTTTCAGCTCTTACGATAAACACGCCCCGGGCAAAGTTTACTCCAAATCGCGATGGGACTCGAGGTAACGACACGAGATGAAATGGGGTTGAAGGTCGCTTTCAAGATTATTGTACTTATACAACCACGTGTGTGCTTGTGCGTGTGTGTTTGTGCGTTTATATTGCCAGTTTGATAGTGCTGGACCACTGAAACTCAGCAGTTTAACATGGAAATCCAACTCATACACAGCTACTGACCCCGATCCGACCCATCCTTGTTATATCTGTTATGAGGCATGGGTAACAACAACAACAACAACAACAACAACAACACCTCTCAGCGTCTTTTGGTATGACCCAACCTGGGATCGAACCTCTGATCTTACGCTCTCCAAGCAGATGTTCCATCCACCAGCCTACTGGTTCTCGTCTCGAAAACATAGATATAGGAACACTTACTCTATCAAAAGGATACCCTAAGCCCCCTTTCTCCTTTGCGGTTCTTGGGAGACTCTATGTAAACAACACAACCATTTTATTCACAATTTGTGTGAGTAGATAGGTTCAAATATATCATGCTGAAATCCATCCACGCAATCCCATAATGCATTTCCCAAGTACTCTTAAAATGTGTGCGCATAAAGGGATCTCGTGTCTCTTTGTGCTTCGGCAAATCTCCTGCCTTGGGAGGCTACTGGGAAGACGGTCGTCAGTGGGGATATGGCTCGACGGCGTAAATCTGTTAAAACGCTTCCACTGTGTACACTCTCTTCGATATGGTTCGAACTCGTGATAAGGCTTACTGATTTATCGCACACGGTTTTTATTGCCCCTTGTTAAACGTAAGATATTACCAGCTCCCCCTGCGCGAAAGGGAACACATGCTGCATTTTACTTTAAGGTCATGATAAGCGGCATAAAAACCTAATTGACCAGTTGTGTTATTGTCCTTTTTAACTTTCCGCTCTAAAGTCTATCTCTCTCCGTAAAACACGCACGCACACGCCCTACTCTCTCTCTCATAAACACACACACAAAACAAGCGCGCACGCACACACACTACTGTCACACAAATGCACGCACGCACACGCCCTACTCACACTACTCTCTCACAAATGCATGCACGCACGCACACGCCCTACTCTCTCTCACACACACAAAACAAGCGCGCACGCACACACACACTACTCTCTCACACAAATGCATGCACGCAAGCAACACGCGAACACACACACACACACAGGTATGCACAAGCACGTATCACCACCAGCTCCACCGCACTATTAAACCAACAACCTAGACGGTAAAATTCCCTTTTATGTATATCTCACTTTCAGATACTAGCATTAAGTTGCGGTGGGTAGCCTGGTGGTAAATGGTTCGCTCGTCAAGCCGTACATCCGGGTTCGAATTACCATCAAGGTACAATCTGCAAAACCCATTCTTGCTAGCGTTCGGAATGACATGATTGCTAAAACGTTGATGTTACGAAAGCGGTATATAAGTGAATGCTTAACATTACACCTTGCACTGACAAAGCAAATAATTCTTAAATGTCTTTCCGTCTGACATGATGTTTCAAACACCAGGGCCCACATGCAAACAGAGATCTTAACGCTACGATGATAGTAATTTCCATACTTTATCATAGAATTAGCTCTAAGCTCTAAGATCACTTTGTGCAGGTGGGCCCAGGCCCCCGTTCCACAGAGCAATTGTAGCGCTACGATTGTCGTAAGTGTAGACTAGACCTTGGCCTAGATTTTCGAAGCTCTCTTAGCGGTAAGATAGTCGTAAGTGAATGTTAATGTATGGCACGTACGACTATCCTAGCGCTTAACGAGCTTCGAAATGTTAAGGTATGGGAGTTACGATCATCTTAATATACACTTACGACTGTCGTAGCGCTACGACCGCTTTGACAAAGCGATCGTAACTCTAAGATGATCGTAACTCCCATACTTTAGCATACACTTACGACAGTCGTAGCGCTACGATCGATTTGTGAAACGGGTCTTTAGGCAATGTCGTGGTAATCTTTGTATGACCATTCTGCTAACCCCGTAAGTTCCACTGAACAAAGGGGCGATGGGGTAGCCTAGTGGTTAAAGCGCTGGCTCGTCACGCCGAAGACCCGGGTTCGAATCCCCACATGGGTACAATGTGTGAAGCCCATTTCTGGTGTCCCCCGCCGTGATGTTGCTGGAATATTGCTAAAAGCGGCGTAAAACCAAACTCAGTCAGTCCACTGAACAAGGTCACTGTCTTATAACCCTTCTGGCTCTCGTCAAAGAGCCGCAGCCAAAGTCTCCAGACAGCTACACCGTTGTATCATATCTATTTAGGATTGGCTATCGAGTTCTTGATAATTCCCGCAGTGAAAGCAGCTACATTGAGATAAGGATAATAACTTTGGTATTTCGGACGAGTTGGAGAACGACCGTGAGTTTTATGTGTTATATGCATGTGTGTGTCTGTACAGACGGGGTCGAGGACTGGGGTGGGGATTGGCGTCTTCGTCTTTCCCTTCAGCAAATGTGTTCTGTCCGGAATGCGTAATATCGAGATATTTTTCTTAGAATTATGTCTGTTATGTCACATGTTGATAAAACTGGCGTCTTGTATTGATCACAATGAATTGATCTTTGCAAGGACAGATTCTCCAATGAAATTACATCATAATGAATATTATAAGGTCATCGGTTATCTTGGCTTCATAATCACATTAGACCTACTATCAGTAGTCTCTCTGTCACTAGTTGAACCTTTAAAACCCAATACTACCTATTACTGTTAACGGTGTGTTGGGGTAAAAAAAAGTTCGCTTGCCATGTCGAGGGTCCAGGTTTGATTCCCGACATGGGTACAATCAATGAAGCCCACTTATGGTGTCACTTACCGTGAAATTCAGGAATATTGCTAAATTGGCGGAAAACCCAATCCACTCACTAGTACTGTATATAAAGTGTAGCAATTTCATCGATTCATGTTCATGAATTTGACATTATGAGAGGGGCGGTGGGGTAGCCTAGTGGTTAAAGCGTTGGCTCGTCACGCCGAAGACCCGGGTTCGAATCCCCACATGGGTACAATGTGTGAAGCCCATTTCTGGTGTCCCCCGCCGTGATGTTGCTGGAATATTGCTTAAAGCGGCGTAAAACCAAACTCAGTCAATCCACTGAACAAGGTCACTGTCTTATAACCCTTCTGGCTCTCGTCAAAGAGCCGCAGCCAAAGTCTCCAGACAGCTACACCGTTGTATCATATCTATTTAGGATTGGCTATCGAGTTCTTGATAATTCCCACAGTGAAAGCAGCTATATTGAGATAAGGATAATAACTTTGGTATTTCGGACGAGTTGGAGAACGACCGTGAGTTTTATGTGTTATATGCATGTGTGTGTCTGTACAGACGGGGTCGAGGACTGGGGTGGGGATTGGCGTCTTCGTCTTTCCCTTCAGCAAATGTGTTCTGTCCGGAATGCGTAATATCGAGATATTTTTCTTAGAATTATGTCTGTTATGTCACATGTTGATAAAACTGGCGTCTTGTATTGATCACAATGAAGTGATCTTTGCAAGGACAGATTCTCCAATGAAATTACATCATAATGAATATTATAAGGTCATCGGTTATCTTGGCTTCATAATCACATTAGACCTACTAGACCTATCAGTAGTCTCTCTGTCACTAGTTGAACCTTTAAAACCCAATACTACCTATTACTGTTAAAAAAAGTTCGCTTGCCATGTCGAGGGTCCAGGTTTGATTCCCGACATGAGTACAATCAATGAAGCCCACTTATGGTGTCACTTACCGTGAAATTCAGGAATATTGCTAAATTGGCGGAAAACCCAATCCACTCACTAGTACTGTATATAAAGTGTAGCAATTTCATCGATTCATGTTCATGAATTTGACATTATGAGAGGGGCGGTGGGGTAGCCTAGTGGTTAAAGCGTTGGCTCGTCACGCCGAAGACCCGGGTTCGAATCCCCACATGGGTACAATGTGTGAAGCCCATTTTTGGTGTCCCCCGCCGTGATGTTGCTGGAATATTGCTAAAAGCGGCGTAAAACCAAACTCAGTCAGTCAGTCAGACATTATGAGACACTCGGACGAGCCTCCTAATCACGCTTAATAGAGTACACCTATATATCTATTTTAATCAATCATGTATCACTATACAAATGTTCGAGACCGCCACCTGAGAACAAATAGCGTCCTACCTGATGACATGTCCGCGCCGTTGCGGATCACGTGACGTTAGCACACCTGCACTGGTTTTGTTGACTCGACAAATTCCGTCTGATTTCGCCAATTACCGGAGTCAAGTAAAACCCCTGTCTCTCCATTCACTTCATATCATTGTGTGCCTAAGCAAATACATTTAACCACTGTTCCCTATTTAATTACACTTTGTCAAACGTATAGCGCTCTCTCGCTAAGTGGACGACAACCTCTAGCAACGTGGGATAATTGCGTGGCATGTCACCGATATTTGTGCGCAAATATGAGTGACGTAACTAAATTTGTTGACTTTCGTGGTGTGAAGGACACAGGAATTCGTGTACTATTCTGAATACAACTAATTGGATACCTCATTACGGAACTGAACGAAAACCACAAAAATGCAACAAAAACGGCATACTATCAGCACAAAGATCGGTTCAACGTGGCGCCAAACGGACGCCGTGTGTTGTACTTATCAGTACAAGACCGCAGCTAATGGAAGTCTAGGTTAAATGTTACTGTCAGTTGCGTCATTGATGAGCTGAATATGGAGGCGCTACAACCATACGATCTTAGTACGACTAACATTTTGTAACAGAAATAAAGTTCTCGTTTTTTAAAACAAAAAGTATTAATCAAAAGCAAAATCCAGATGGAGCTTGGATTATTGCTTTATTTAAGAAAATCTCTGCTTGAGTTGCATTATTGTTATAAATATATTTCTTGAGTTTGGTCGCTCTCAGTCTAGGCAGTCGGACAGTTGCATTTATTTGCCCGTCGGTTCGATTCCTAGTTTCGCACAAACTATGACACTTGGTCTGTTAATGTTATTCGTGATAGTGAATATCACGAAGTACAATTCCTATTTCAGGTTTTTCCACGACTGAAGCACTAATTCGCTGAAATAAACCGGCACTAACTCGTGCACGCTCGCGCGAACGTAACCAAGCACCTACCAGCTTAATCACTCGCTCACTCACTCACTCACTCATGTGGCACCATAATCCAACTGTCAATATGAGAAATTGAAACAAACCCAGGAATTAATATGTATATAGTAATCACGGAACAAATAGTATCGTATTGTTTTCCACAGCAGCTTATTAAAGTCTCTTTCAAAGTACCGTCTTTGATAAACCTGTATATGTGTTGGTTGTATATAGCTCTACAACTGTAAGTAAGTGCTCTGTTAGTACAGACTGAAAATAGACTCCTCTATTGTCACAACAGATGAAAAGACAGACAATTAACTGACATTATCATCGTCTTAATGTTCAAACAACCATGATCCACAAAATACACCTTCATTTACATTACGGGACCCAGCGGTCACTCCCTGTCAGTGTACTCACGTCCCAAACGGTCGTCCATTGTCGTCCCCCTTTGTCCACAGGTGTCACTAATGATGATGCATACTTTGTAACCTTACACGAGGTTTAGGGTTGGGTGGCACAGGTGGAGTTCAACTTGACCCCTGGCCAATAGGGACCCACTGGACGTTAGTACACTTGTATGGAAAGGTGCAATAGCTTTTCGAGGTAGCGTATTTTGTAATATGGGTTTTATTTGAAATTTGAATTTTTTATCGGTAATGACTTTAAGGCCGAAAAAATTGAAATGGTTCTAAACAGACAAGATAAAGTAGACGCCAGTGTTCCATGATGGCTACAAATGAAATAAAAAAACTTTTTATATATTATGTATTATGACAGTTGTGTTTTGGACCTGTTTCCTGTTCTTCGACGGCTGTTTTTAGCCTGGTACTGTTTTGATAAAGATATATTTTTTGCAATTTTTTGTTTCAATTACAATTTTTAAGTGTATGATTTCTTTTGTCCGCCAGTTCACACATGAAATCAAATTATTTGGTATATTTCTTATATGGATTGTCTCCTTGAGTGAAAACGACTAGAAAACTGTGAAATTGTCCCTTGAAGCCTGATCGTATATTGTAACGCCTTTTTGTGTGTATATAGGTAAGACATTATATTTACTGCATAGCATTCCATGAAGGAACAGTGGCAATAAACTAGAAATATAAACACAGTAGTTATATAGATATAGAAATACTCAGATACATTCGACATAGAAATGATATACATCATAACAATTCCAATTTGAAAACATGTAGTATATATATCCCCTTATACTCCCTACCATTCACCTGATGAAGGAGCAAGCAAACGCTCCGAAACGTCGTGTTATACACAATAAAGAAGTTGACACCCATAAATCTTGCTTTTCTTATGTATTCCACTTCTAAATGCCATTCAAAGATTTGATGTAGCATACTGACATGTATCTATATATCCTGGTCGATGTGGAATATGACAATCGTCTCCCGGCGAGTGGATGTCGTTTTAACACCGCTGTTATCAATAAAATAGCAAGATCACGACGGATAACTACAGGAATGGGCCTCAGGCACTTTGATCTCATTGGGGTAACCGAACTTGGGGACTCATCGTGACGAACGCTTAAACCACTACGCTAACCCCATCCCATCCCCACCATTAACGGGATGGAGAGAGGAAACAGCTGTGAAAGTGCTGACTAAGGTGAAGTCACTCACCTATGTCGACTTTAGAAAGTGTACACCAGTACCATGGTGCATTAAGCAACACAACCCTATCTTTAAACTACTGATAACTCCAAACACATAGTTCATCTTCCCCCATCAATCACAGCGCCCCCTATTGGTGCCCAAGTTCCCAAGGTGAAGTATGTCAGCAAAAGATGATGTATATTTCAGTGTTCCATTTCACGTGTTGCGGTCACGTGGTACACCTACTGCTACTAACGACCATGTACACGTGTTTGTTTCACTCAGCTGATTGACATATAGCTTTTCCTTTCACAAGTTTGACACTTCAGGATAATTGTTTCGCCGTTTGGGGTGCCGGGTTTCCTTCCAGAAGGTGTTGTTACATAATACATGTACGCCGCTAGGTTTCCGCTATTGTAGGCGGGTCGGCGGGGGAGGTCAGATACTTATGATCAGGACGGAACTAATGGCACAGTAAGTATGTTAAAAAACAACGCTTCTGTTGCTGTCAATGGCTAATTTTCAGGTGTTGATGCATCTTCTTCATCATCATCATCATCATCATCATCATCATCATCATCATCATCATCATCATCATCATCATCATCATCATTGTCATCATGACTGCCCCTTTCATGGCTGATATCTATGGGATCTAGTCTCTGCAATGAACAGATTTTAGAGAAAAAATCTGAGATCCTTATCTTGTAATATAATAAATAAGAGACAAGAAACTGTCTTGGTTTTCAGACACAAACTTAAACTGCGGTAATTTAGACTTGCTACATATTCTAGACTTGCATGGGCTGTATTGGACATACATGTACTTGTTTCAGGGTCTGTATGGCAGACTAGGGATGCGAGTGATTGAACTTGGAGTAGTCTACTGAAGTAAAGATGCAATGCCTCATTCGTGCTACCATTAGTATCGAGTGATCAGACTGCATGGCGCTTTATTGCCGACTTAACATTTCTCAGGTGGCGCGGTCGACCTTCAGTTTGCTCCACGTACGAGAACTATTTTCAAAATGATGGCTCCAACTGCACAGGAGTTTAATGAACTGTTCAGGACGGGAACATACTTACCACTGTAAGTATACAGGAAACTGTTCAGGACGGGAACATACTTACCACTGTAAGTATACAGGAAATGATGTAGTGAAAACAATGCAAGATCTAAGTGACAGGGAAGGATTAGTTAGATAGCCCTGCAAGTTGTCCGTCAGACAACATAGGCTTTTCACGTGTCATACAGTGCAGTTCAAAAATACCTACTGTTATCTGCATATTTTTGGCATTGGACATGTTTATTTTTGATAAAACGAGAGTAAATACCGTCAAAGAGAGAGTGAGTGAGTGAGTTTGGTGTTACGCCGCTTTTAGCAATATTCCAGCAATATCACGGCGGGGGACACCAGTAATGGGCTTCACACATTGTACCCATGTGGGGAATCGAACCCTGGTCTTCGGCGTGACGAGCGAACGCTTTAACCACTAAGCTACCTCACCGCCCCAAATACTGTCAAAGAAAGAACAATCTTCTGGTTATGGTATTGGGTAGAAAAGACTATTGTGCATTCATATACATTATGACGTCTTGAGTTGAGATATTACTCTCAATGTCTCTCTCAGGTGTGGCTAGACCGTCATCATCCAGGCCATAACTCTGTCTGGTGTTCAATTCCGGCTTGTCAATTCGACGTTCCAAACCTTTACCGACATTTTCAGAGGGCCATGGTGTGAAGGACAGTGTTAAAGTTTATCTTAGATTAAACGTATGGTTTCAAATATGCTTAAACGCACTTTAAAGCTTCTAAATTATGTCACAGAGTGGATTCAGCTCCCAAATATGTACCGGTTCTCGAAGACGCGGGAGATGTGCCAACATGCACGAGCTCATCCTGACTCGCGTGCACACGTGCACGCACGCGCTTTACCACAAAAATGGCAAGACAATTTATTGAAACAAAAAAGAAAGAAAGAAAAACCTCCCAGGAATTACCATGAGTAAGGTAAACAAAATGGAAGAAATTAGATGTGACGGCATGGTATTCAGCGCACGAACTGGAATCTATTTTTGCAGGATTCGTAAAAAACACCCATGCCACTTGGTGATATTTAACACTATGAGTGGTAGTGAGCAAGTGCCTGTCTCAGCGCAACTGACTGAAAGTGAGCTTATGGGTGTTTCTCCTCTGAAACCTCTGTACCAATGAAGCTGAAACCTAACAGCAATGTGTTCAAGTTGTTCGAATTGATTTTCAATATGGCTGCTGATCCGCCATGTTTTGTTCAAAAGAAAACTTGAGACTTGTTTGGTTAGTCGGGCCAAATGCATGCATTGTTCGAGTTCAAGGAAGCTCGATGATGAATTTTCTCGATTTTTGTCGCAAACAGTGAATAAGTATGGTTTTACGCCGCTTTTAGCAATATTCCACCAATATCGAGGCGGAGGACACCAGAAATGGGCGTCACACATTGTACCCATGTGGGGAATCGAACCCGGGTTTTCGGCGTGACGAGCCAACGCTTTAACCACTAGGCTACTCCAACGCCCCTTTGTCACAAGCAAAGGCAAGTCAACTCATATTTCAAATTGTCTAGTTTCCAGATATTTTCTGTCCTTTGTTGACAGGTACTAATATAGTACATTATTAATATAAACTTTTTATAATGACGGTATGACAGAAATACTGCATATGTGACTTTAAACTACAATTCACTCATTCATAAGTTTTCATCTTCAGTATCTATGCAGAAATATCTCAATGCTCACAGCAGTACTAGTTATCAGTTATTATGTGCTACAGATTTTTATATTTTATGCCTATTGCTGTTGAAAGTGTTTTACGTATTATAAATATTGATTGAAAAGGCAGAATGAGGCAATACCGGTAAATTTAAATTTAGATTAAATTTAAAGGATGAAGGCATGCTCCTTGTAATGTCGCACGACAAGACTCCTTAACAGCTTAGTGTGCTGCAAGAAGCCCATGTGTTTTGTATTGCCTCTAGCGCTAAAGCAGGGAGCGATTTCTTTAAATTAACATTTCTTGTCGCTTGTGAAGTAACTAAATATTGTTAAGTGTGCGGCAACCGCCCGGTCTGTTAAAATGTGCTTAAAGTTAACAATCTACACAAGGAGCACCTGCTTGAAGTAGTCAGAACGGGAAACGACTGCGCACTGTGATTAAATACCGTGATAATATACCTCGTTACGTAAAAGGGGAAAAGTGAGGTATGCTGTAAATCATTACATTAAAGTGATTAGTTTCTAATTGTCCGTGTTAATTAATGGCCTGCAGAAACGTTGGTAGGATTACAGTCCTTTAAATTTGAAACTTAAACAGAAACTAATTGATGGCATATAATCATGGGCTGGAGTTATCTTGGAGTTATGTGTTCATTACGATATACTACTCGATTTTTGATAGGGATACTTGTATTAATCCATGTTACACCAAGCTGAGTATTAACAATTTGCATACTGAGTATGTATACAGGTGGGAATACGGGCCAGGATATAATACAACAACCAGGGTGTTATACCTCAGTCATAAAGCATTACCTCCAGTCGTTATGGTACATGCACTAACAGTTGACAGAAAACCCACCAGGAGCTGATGTTAAGCGTTTATAGAAGACGGACCTTGTACAGTGAGTGAGTTTAGTTTTACGCCGCACTCAACAATATTCCAGCTACATGGAGGCGGTGTGTAAATAATCGAGTCTGAACCAGACAATCCAGTGATCAGTACCAGGGGCATCGATCTACGCAATTGGGATACGATGACATGGGTCAACCAAGTCAGCGAGACTGACAACCCAATCCCGTTAGTCGCCTCTTGCCTGGGGGTCAATTTGAGGGCTCGACCACCCGTAAAGATCCGAATCGTATCCCAATTGTGTAGATCGATGCTCATGCTGTTTATCACTGGATTTTCTGGTCGAGACTTGAATATTAACAGACTGCCGCCATATAGCTGGACTATTGCCGAGTGCAGCATAAAACTAAACACAACATTATCGCGACGTACATGTATGTGGTCAGCTTTGTTTTAATTCTCTCTTCCGGGATATACCGTTAACAGTGCGGATACCATGCGTGCTTACACCTTGTGGTGTCGTTCTGTACTAGCAGTTTCGTATTCCTACTAGAACGAAAGATCGCTGTTGTACCAGAAACTATTCTTCCATAATGAAATGAAAACCTTTCTTCAACAACAGTCTCCGCGTGTAATGTTTTCGTTCATTCACGTACGTCACACATCGTACACACTAAAAAATCGACATAAAGGATTAGCATGACTGACTGGTGCTCGTCTAAGCTGCTGCACTCATTCAATACAACACGAATGATGATGTAATTATACTCTACCACCTTCGACCAGGTAGACAAAATATGCAAGGAGACTCGTTTTGTGATGGGTGTAATGTATATGTCAGATACAGGTCGCCCCGGAAACCCAAGACCTACATGTAGCAGACAACTGTATTAACTCTGGGCCTGCTGCAGGCGACGTATGCCACCCAGGGGAACTTTAATTTTATCTCCTACTCGAGTGGGCATGGAGAGTCCCACCCGACTTAGAGTAATAGTATGTAACAGCTGGTTTCTTCTTTTTGCAGGGACTCGATTTTAGTAAAAGTCGAGTGTACGAATTTATGGGTAATTTGGTGTCATGTTTAACATAAACTCACGGGCGAAAGAAACGTCACCTCGCTTTTTAACATGTCACAAAACAACAAACTCAGATTTTGGAAATATAACAATCATATGTGGAAAATGAATGAATTTACAACATTCTGAATGATGAAAGTGTGAACTACAGATATGAATAATCACTTAGTGTACGATAAAAGATAAAAAAAATCATTTTGGTGACGTTTCTTTCGCCCGTGAGTTTACAGACATACGTTTAAACTTTAATTCTCGACTGAGATTATTACCAATAGGGGAAACCTTAAAGCAAACACTCAATGCCATCACTGATTTTCAGTGACATGTTCATAGAATTTCACCTCTTGGTCGTACGCCCAGTGGAATCTGTTTCAGCTGACAATCGAGTGAGTTAGTTTTATGCCGCTTTTAGCAACATTCCAGCAATATCACGGCGGGGGACACCAGAAATGGGCTTCACACATTGTACCATGCGGGGAGTCGAACCCGGGTCTTCAGCGTGACGAGCGAACGCCTTAACCACCAGGCTACCCCTCTGCCCTCTGACAATCGATTGTGATTATGTCGTTGACGAACATATATTAGACAAGCTTCATTACTCATGGTAAAAACTGATTTCACAGAGACTTCAAACGAATACTCATACGGCCAGTGCTGAGTTGATGTTAGTTTTGATGTTGTCACGGTTTGCTGGCTAAAGGGTTTACGCGCCAAGGCGGTAGAAGGGAAGGGCAGTAATTGAAGCGTCAGATCGTCACGCTTATTTAAGTGGCATTTAGAAGCTGGTATGATGTAAAGGGACACTTTTTATGGACAGACAACTTCTTTATTACAAGAGATGCGACGTTTCGGTGTAGATACTGACTCAGTTAGGCTACACAACATCATGTGTATCACTCACTTGATAACGGTGTTAGGACCTAAGGTGTCTACCCATAAAAAGTCCATGAACCGATCCATTTTTCCTATATAGGACACACATCTTTCAGATTCGGGTTCGACCGACAGGAGCGAAAAGCAACTTTGAGAAAAACATATGGTTCCAGTGTATTTTTATTTACCCGAATGTCCATCTTTGATGGATCAGGACCCAAGCCACTGTGCTCACTTTATAAATAACACTTCCTCCAGTTTCGGGGGCGGTGGGGTAGCCTAGTGGTTAAAGTGTTGGCTCGCTTCGATTCCCCACATGGGTACAATGTGTGAAGCCCATTTCTGGTGTCCCCCGCCGTGATATTGCTGGAATATTGCTAAAGGTGGCGTAAAACCACACTCACTCACTCACTCCTCCAGGTTCAACTCAGTTAGCATTTACCACCACACGCATCCAACAAATAATATGATGGACAAAGCACATGGTGTATTTGTCGTCATGACCGGAACAGTCTTGAGTAACAAGCGGTATATGGGGTCAGGACTCTGGTTGCACGTGGCACGCCTCATTCGTAAACCATGAAAATGTCATAGGCGGATCAGTCTGAGGGTGTATGGAGTGTGCACCTCCTTTGTCCTGGTAACCCCGTGAACCCCACCCCAAGGGGTGGGACACACACACACACCTTCTCCAAAAGCTGTATCCGCCCCTGGAATTCCGAGAGTTTTACCGGTGCCATATTACTGCATACCTATCTCATCACTGGGACGGTGGGGTAGCCTAGTGCATGAACCCAGCTTCGAATCCCTGCATGATTACAATTTCTGGTGTCCTCCGGTGTAATATTGCTGAAGGCGGCGTAAAACTATCCTCGCTCGCTGTTTACATCACTGAACCTATACCCTGTAGACTGACATACCGTCAACGCTCATATATCAAGTAAGTGCCACAGTCGGCAATATTCCAGCTGGTTGTCTGAAAACACAGCAATAACTGTTGACATAAACTAAAATACAGTCTGAAATCTTACATCAACGTTAACTGTGTCAGTTTAACAATGTCTCTATTGTGATTTCGTAATTTTATAGTCTGACTCTGACTAAATTAAGTGCAGAGATGCCTCAGTGTCGGTGTACGACAGTAGTTGATAGCACATGATTCACTGAACGAAACTAATAAGTACTTGGTTATTGAAGAAAGGGCAACGGGAACTCATATAACTAACTTTTGGATCTATTCTAACCAAACCAGATACCCTAATTTAAGGAAATATATACCCCTGTATTTCTGTGTGTTCCCAGAGTTGATGTTTTCTCGTTAGAATCTGACAGCGAATTCATTCATACGCCATCAACCCCAGTTGGATATGAACTGTGCCCTTCGTAGTACTTTTCTGGCGAGTGGTTTTCACGACGGTACGGCAGTCTGTCTCTCGGCCGGCAGATAAGCAGGGAGGGGAAAAGTCGGGGTGGTATGTTGATCATGGCGACAAATTAATGTGTAAATACTTGAATACTTGACATACGTTTCATCTCTTATGACAGAATGCCACGGGAGTTGACAAATGAACGCCACACCCTTCTCTCTCTCTGAAGGGTAGGGACACAGACCCACCCCGGCTGAACTGTGAGGGGTATGCAAGAAGGGGCTCGGAGTACCCGGAAAAAGCGTGATCTACCCCAGGGAAATATTTCAAGATGGTGTTCAGGGTGGATACAAACAGTCCCCATCCACAGGCAAACCCCCAGGGTGATGGTTTGGATGTACATGTACACAACAGGAGAGATCCCCGCCCCGCGAGTTTAGGATTATGGAAATATGTGCTGTGTGTCGTGGTGTTGTGTATGGGTGTGCCGCAGGGTGGGGCCCAGAATGCTAACCACATCATTCTGACCCCTCGGGGGAGGGAAGGAGATCGCATTGCTCATTGTACCTGAAGTTGGATTAGAAAACACAGCGTATGAGGAATTAGGTAAGTGTTTGAAATCATTTCGACATATTTCATGACATTTCACGCAGGACGATGAATGGTGCGAAAGAGAAAAAAAAATGTAGTTCTACATTCAACCTCCTCAACAGTGTGTGTGTGTGTGTGTGTACGTGCATGCATGCATTTTCATATTTGAATCATTTGTTTGCTGTACGCCACATTCAGCAACATTCCAGCGTTATGGTGTCTAATTACTCGAGTCTTGGCCGGACGATCCAGTGATTGACGTCATTAGCATATAGTGCGGCGTAAAACTAAACTCATTCACACATCAGCCTCTATTTGAACCAAGTCTAATATACCGATCGATGACTATCCTTCAACCTTAGTATTCCTGGTCCCGTAGTAAATAGAATGTTCCCTACAACGAAATTATTTCAAACTCCCCGAAAGTGTTCTAATCACCATGTGTTTCATTGAGAACTAGCCCAGATAATTTCTACTTACCTCAACTAGAAAATGAATGCAGCGCAATAGCGGCTGTGTTTTACACGTGCGTGAATGGATAAAGTATGGGTAATTTCTCATCAACATCCAAAGAGGAAAATGTAAACCCACGTTTTCAGGCAGTAATTACGAAAAGACGTGATGTTAGTCGTTTGCTTATATAACATAGTCTGTACATTTCCTAACAACTTATTTCCAACAACCACGTCCAATCTACCATGCCAACTCGCACGTGTCTATGAATGTATTGCTGCAAGACGCGTGCTGTAATCCAATCCCAGAATGCCGTGGTCTCAATATGGTACACGTGTGGAAACTCCTCATGGAAAACAATGCAATTATTCACATTACCAAACCATTTAGTGTCAATATTTGGGTGGGCACGTGTTTTGACTAAACGTTAAGGATTCAGGAATGGAAATTCGTGGTACATTATTATTTACTTACTTGTAATTTTGTAAACCACTGTTTCTTTGAACAAGAAGCGAAACCTTCTGTGAACACCGTACACTAACATACGGTGTATGAAATATTTGTTTACTCAAAACATTTGTCCTGTATATATGTTCCTGATGTGGGATAGATCTGGATGGACTTGGTTTTGTTTTCATAAATACATATACGGTAAAGGGGCCCGATCAACGGAGCGGTCATAGCACTATCATGTTTCCTAACTCTATGATAAACTATATGATCGTTACGATAGTTAATTGGTAGCTCATTTGACTAAGTACATGTGTATATGAAAAACTATAAAGTTATAGCTCATTGGTAGCTTATTTGAGCACCTAAGTCTATGATAAACGCGGTTTGTAGCCTAGTGGTTAAAACGTTCGCTCGTCACGCCGAAAGCCCGGGTTCGATTCCCCATGGGTACATGAAGCCCATCTCTGGTGTCCCCCGAGTTATTGTTGGAATATTGCTAAGAGCGGCGTAAACATCACTCACTATGACAAACTATATAGTTATAGCCACTGGTAGTTTATTTGAGCACCTAATTATTTACACTACCGACCAAAAGAAAGTGTACGCCTAAAAGTTGGACATGGCTTAAACGTTATCAGAAGTTACAAGACTGTAAACAGTCGCCGAGACAGTCCAAAACATAACTATGATGCACGTTTCAAACACATCACCATCGAATAACCTTTTCTGATTTCTTTCATGTTTATCCACCGTCAAAAGTGTATTCTTTCTTTTTGCCCGGCCATTTAGCTGGAATATTGCTGACTGCGGTTTAAAACAGTAAACACATTAACACAATCATGAAACCCGAAATGCGAAGCGATTGTGTTAACTCCGTAACAAGAACATTATCTGGTTTATTACGACACGTGCGTGTTCGCTTGAGTGAAACCGAAACCTTTCTTGTCTTATCCTCGAAATGATTAATCAAGGTCGTTTGTCTTTATCATCTCAAAACATCGTCAATATTCCGTACTCCGTGATGAAACTGTATTATACTGTACGACTCCCTGTTACTGGAGGAGTAAATGTAGGGCTAATAATCTCACTGGGAACATACCGACGGTGTACGTACTTCCAGAGGATGAAAGAACGCCGTCAGTTTAACATTGTTTAAGAGGTTCTGTTGGAACACTGATCAGTTTTAGTGAAAATAAACAAGAGATGATTTATAATAAGTGTTCCCAATATAGCCACGCAACTTCACAGTGGATCAGCTGACAACAGAATATTGTTCCTGGAGAGAAAATCGCATTTTGAACAACACGCACGGTCCTTTTTGTTGTTTCTGTTGTTAAGACAACACTGATGACGTCAAACTATGCGCTTATTAACCTCCACTGTGCGTTCTATGGTGTCACTGCCTTGGTAGTGTAAACCTGATAGTATATCTAACAACCAGTGTGTTACACGTGTTGACGACGGGGCGGTGGGGTAGCTTAGTGGTTAATGCGTTCGCTCGAAGACCCAGGTTTGATTCCCTACATGGGTACAATGAAGCCCAGTTCTGGTGTTCCCCGCCGTGGTATTGTTGAAATAATGCTAAAAGCGGCATAAAAGTAAACTCACTCACTCGACGGCAATAGTCGACTAATGACTATATGTATTAGGTTAATGGGAGACATGAATGGTCACGTGTCATCGTACCTGACCGTTGCTCGTGCTATCAACCACAGGTTTGTCTTGTCCAATCTCAATTCAGTATAAGACGCCGTCACATACCAGGAATATTGCAGTCTCCTGCTTTTAAAAGAACATTCTCTCTCTCTTTGAAAAAAATGACAAGTACGTGTGATCTTTCACGGAAAATATAACCACATGTTTAAGCGTAAGGTTTGTGATACCTCAAAAGATTGCTTTGCTGGTTTTGGGAATATGTACGGATGTAGACAAGTTCCGGATTGGTTAGCGCATTAAAAGAGGGTCCGTCTTTTAAGATCGCATCGGAGATATTTTAACCTGTTTTCATAAACATACAAAGACTGAAAACCTAAATTTTGTTTTGTTTCAAGTTAAACATGTGTCAAAAACGTCAGAGACAAGCTTAAAACGTAGAAGGTATCAAATATCATCCCGTACAATATTTTATGGTCCTGTGTTACAGTTTTCTTCTTTTGAAGTAAAGTTTAAAGCAAAGTTTGAATGTCACGGACTCAGTCGTAATGAGGTTTAAAGCATAAGCCCTGTATTTAGTGCTGACGCCAAATTGGGTAAGACTTCCCCTTAACGTTATTCTGTACCGTGTGTGAAGACAGTTCTTGATTTTCCAGGCTGCAGTTTGGTTTGGACGTTGCTGAAGATGAAAGTCCAAATTCACTCACTCGGTCAGCATTAAAATAATCGTCTGTTTTTCATATAAATTCGCTGACAGTTTGGTTGAGGTAAATTTAAGCTATGTCAAGTTTAATTCTCGAATATTTAATTCAGCAATCAGGGGATAAATAAAAAAAAGTTACTTAACAATAAAGTTCCTAATCTTTTAAAGAAACCAATGTAATATAAGCTTGTTTTTACTCTCTGTTATATGTTTACGTTAACTGAAACGTTAATATTTCAATCATTTCAAGAAGTAAATTACTATCAATTACTATAACAAAACTCCCATTGGCGTAGATCAATGCTCATTATGTCGATCACTGGATTGTTCCAGCCTCGATTATTTACTTAGTTCTGACAATTTCTGCTGAGCGTGCGTTTAACAACAAATATACGCACAAGGACAAAAATGACAACGTATTCTTGTTTTCGAGTCAGCAATTTCTGTTTTTTAGCATCTGAGGCGCACTTAATGTAGAAATGAGAAACCTGTGTCAAGGAAACGCCACCGAAAGCATGCGGAATAAATAAGATAACAAAAATAATCAGTTTGTGCAGTCATTAAGAGAAACAGTCGCACATGTGACGATCACCATGTCTTCGTGCTCTGCAACACGATACTGTTGTTTACAGAGAATGTAGATGTTTACTTACAAAGTTCATACCCCGTAGTGTCGGGAAATTGTTGCATAATATGATAATGTGCACAGACTGTCTTGGCAACTCCCTAAATATTTGTGTCGCTGCCAAACCGCTCATATCATTTCGATAAACAGGACAAAGATGCTGATATCATATCTTCCAGCATGTCTCGGAATCAGGCCACGGTTGCTTAGCACTTCCGGTATGGCAGGACATGCGCCGAAGATACTGTCGACGTGAAAAAAGATGAAACAGCGTGGCGTAGCGGAAAGAAGTATCAATAAAACTAAAGACGGTTGTGACAACATCGCTACGTAAGAACAACTGGATGTTTTAGCATATTTTCCAGGTAGCTTAGTTTTTGACAACTATTTAGGTAAAGCTGCGTGTTGGTTGATAGTACACTACAAGGGCTACGAAGTACGAACGCCTGCAATGCAGTTTCATGGAGAGAGCAGATGCCATATGGTCTCTAAGAGAGAGGAAACGGTAAAACATGGGCTACTGAATGAACAATGTTCAGCACCGGCGTGCTCGGACGAGTCCGGGTTGAAACTGCATTTTATGAACATCACTCGGAAGTCAGCAGTGAGCTGTAATGTATGAAACCCGACACGGATGAGTACCTTGGGCTAAACGCAGCTTAAAACGATACTTCAGTGCCAACTTGATATAGGAGGTCACGTTATCGATAATTATGGTGACACAAACGATCACAGATATACCATACTCCGGACCAGAAAGTCATAAGCAGGTCAACTCCCGGATCCCAGGTCATAACCACTGTATCCTGTCACATCAAAGGGGCGCAACTCATGTATCCTTTTCGTGTCTCTCACAACAGGAGTGACGATTGAATGGTTACAATGTGTGAATTTACCGATATTTGTAATCTGACGTTATTCCTTATACTATCAATCAATGCCTTTCTGGGTGCAAGCACGATAATGGTACACACCACCACCTGTCATGTGACTTACTGCGGCATAAAACAACATTAACTTAAGTGGGCTTTGTAGATGTTATGAACTTTGTAGAAACCGGTTCTTTTGGAAGACCCATGATACTAGTAATGATACTGCTACATGTACCGCTACAACAACATCGTCGTCATATCACCTAGCTGATTCCGTGGCATTTACCGACAACATGAATAGTTGCTGATGTTATTAACCACTTGTTTGATAGGCTCAGATTGGATTTTCTCATACACCTTTGATATTGGTGATTCACTCACGTGAATGTACTGTGAGTACCGATTTCGTGTTTTTTGCGGACAATTATATTGAACATATATAGATATATATGGAGTTATTCTAATTCAACGATTGGCGCAGCGACTAGTCTGTTCATTTCTACCTAGGTCTCGATAATGGTCTTTTTGCCGGTTTCATAAGTCCAACTTGTGCTATGAGTTAGAAACTACATAGATTATACCAGATTACTCAGGGGATTAATCCATAACAGCAACCTTTTGATGTAATTTGTAATCTCCGATAGCAGCTGGTGCTTTACGGTACCCAAACAGGATGTAAGTAATAAAAAGAGCTATAAATAAACTCCTAAAAGTATTGTAAGTATTGATAGTTCCTTAGACTGCCATTTGGGTCGATTCACCAACACTAACTTGGTCCATTTTCACAGAGACAGATCATAGGGAAGCCTTTGAAAGCAAACAGTGCTGGATCTGTTTGTTGGAGACTTGGTAGACTAACGCTTAGTCTGTGAATGTTTATATTTTGATAGCAACAACAACAAAAATTAAATTTAAAAGGACCCCACTGAGATTGGAGATTCAGACCTGAACCTAAGAAATCTGCACTTGCTTCATTTAGGGCTTTAGCACTGTAGGAAGGACTTGACGGAAGTGAAAATAATGTGGTTCAGGGACTATGAGACAGACTAAAGACTGTAATTTCCAGCTACACGTGTTCACTATGTCAGCAAGATAATCGTACAAAATCAAAAATCCCCGTAAAGACGGATGCATCGCTGATAAGCATCACAAGATGTTCTGTCACTGAACACTGGATGCTATCGGTCATTCCCTAGTCTGTCTCACAGTCCCTGAACTACATTATTTCCCCTACTGCCTAGCCCTTCCTGCAATGCTAAATGAAGCAAGTCTAGATTTCCTCAGGTTCTGAATCTCCCAACTCACTGGGGCTCCTAGTCTGTCATACAGACCCTGAAGCACATATATCCAAGAAAGCCCACGCAAGTCTAGAAAATGTGGCAAGTCTAGATTTCCACAGCTTCAGACTAAAAATGAAGAAAGTCTCTGGGCTCCTTTTCATTATATATATATATTTTTTTATTTTGAGTTTTTTTCTGTAAAATATGTTTTATTTCAGAGACTAGTTGTTAGTCTATGGGTCTCCTTTTCAGTTCAAATGGATCTATTTGTTATTATCAAGGGGCGATGGGGTAGCCTAATGGTTAAAGCGTTGGCTCGTCAAGCCGAAGTCCCGGGTTCGAATCCCCACATGGGCACAATGTGTGATGTTGCTGGAATATAGCTAAAAGCGGGGTAAAACCAAACTCAGTCAGTCAGTCAGTTATTATCAAACTTTTATATATGAAGAGACTAAGCGTCAGTCTAGTCATTCCCTCAAATCGGTTTGTACTTGAAGCCCATTAGGAAACGTTTTGCTTCTGAACTTTCACATGGACATTGAAGTACTTATACCAAAGGTCATGATTCCTTTTTGTAAAAAATGTAGGAAATTGACTGCATGTATCAGGGGAAAATTGATATTCGATACAAGATCGCAATCAATATTTTCTGTATACTTGTCCTTTAAAGGCTAGTCTATAGAACTGTAGGGTTTCCAAGTATTTATAGACACACACAAACACCTCGACGCTAAATGAGAAGTGCTGAAAGATAGTTGACGTTCTGTGTAATTAAGACTTATCATGGCATCATTCATTCAACTATCGAAGTCTCATCTTTGCCGTCACTCTCAAAACCAACACAAGGCACAGAAAGATATGTGCCACCTTTTCACACTTGAGTATGATGTGTAAGAACTGTTCCGGCAGAGATACGCACAGCGGTGTCTAAACTGAACCCATCTACATCTGGCACCACAGCTGCCAGAACACGCGATCTCAGGATGTCTGGTGCTGGAAGGGCAGTTCGTGTCAAATGTATGTGACGATTTGTTGGTCGACTTTGTTTGTTTTCAGCAAATTCGATGCTGCAAGTTATAACCCAGCCTCTGTCAGTGTAACTAAAGAACATATTTACACTGATAGTTTTGCGAAACTCCCGTGGAGCGTATGTTCGTTTCGTATGGCACGAGCTTTCTCCGTGCCAAGCGCGGTTTTGAGGTGGATGGGATTTCAATTTCCAAAACACGACCAAGCGCCTGTATCATTGTAGGGAATATCATCATGTCCTCTTTTTATAGCCAAAGTGTACAGTTCGATATTTACGCACGCACGCACGCACGCACACACACAGGCATACGGTGTAAATCAAATCTTGCTCACTTCGAAAGCCTCTATGGCGATGTCAGTCTTCATCTCAAATAATGTTCAACGTAACTGTGTACAATATATTGAGACGGGTTTTGTACAAGTGTATTACAAGTGTATCCCTCAGCGCACCTGGGACAAGTGTACTGATGGATGTTTTACAGCATTACACGCTACAGACATGTACACCAAGGGTTACAAAGACGATCATTCTGAGGACAAAACTAGGCTAGCTATAAACAAATAGACCTTCATGAAACAAAATCAAAGTAAACTGTCTTGGAACTTCTAATAAAACTGCTTCAGTTTGACAGTTTGAGTAACCTTTCATAGACCAGATTAACGTGGTGTCTAGTCTCTCGTAGACGTGGTGTCTAGTCTCTCATAGACTAGATTAACGTGGTGTCTAGTCTCTCATAGACTAGATTAACGTGGTGTCTAGTCTCTCATAGACCAGATTTATGTGGTGTCTAGTCTCTCGTATACCAGATTAACGTGGTGTCTAGTCTCTCGTAGACCAGATTAACGTGGTGTCTAGTCTCTCGTAGACCAGATTAACGTGGTGTCTAGTCTCTCGTAGACCAGATTAACGTGGTGTCTAGTCTCTCATAGACTAGATTAACGTGGTGTCTAGTCTCTCGTAGACGTGGTGTCTAGTCTCTCATAGACCAGATTAACGTGGTGTCTAGTCTCTCGTATACCAGATTAACGTGGTGTCTAGTCTCTCATACTGACCCTGAAACAAATAAAATATTATATCGAAGAAAGATCGTGCTAGTCTATATTTGGCAAGTATACATTGCTGCAGCCTCTTGGCTCCTGTTTATTACATTTTATTGTGTTACTAAATTACGAACTATTTTTCAGTAAAACGTGTTCATTGCAGACACTAGTCGATAGTCTGTATGTCAATCATCATTAATAAGTAGGTTATTCATCTTATTGGATCATAAGAAGTAAGAAAAGATGTGAGGCAGCTCAAGTGTAGTATTCGCTGACATAGTTCTGGATGTATTTAGCAGATGTTTTCAATCTAAGAATCTATATCAAATTACATGGACACGCCTATATGTGTTTAAGAATAAGCTAGTTGCTGTAGTTAGTTTTCATCCTGTATTTCTGGGCTGGTTTTGGGTGTGTTTTCTTGTCCTAGTATTTTTTCTATTTTAGTTTCTTGTTTTTTTGGTGCCGAGTTTGTTTTTTTCTTTCGTTTTGGTTTTCATGTCTTTTTTCTGTCTTCGGCTTTCTACGTTTTGGTGTTGGGGTGGAAGTTTATGTATTTAAAATTTGCCTTCTTCCAATTTTCCGTTCGGCAGCGGCCATAACGTTTATCGCCTTCAAGATGGCACTTTGTTCAGGTCAATGTATTTTCAGCATTGCATGTCAATTTTACATAATCTACAACCTTGCACGGTGACAATGTAAATATCTTTTTAAAATTTATGACAAAATTCCATCATCCGGAAAATAACCTCAATCTCATTATTTTAGATTCATTTGAAACGCAACCCTTGAAGAATATGACAACTGTGCTGCAAAGATTACGAGACTAAACACATCCAACATGTAATGGGCACGAGGCGGCATGGATTCTTTGAAGTTTAAACACAAGTGTCACTGTTATTGGTTCAGCAGACATTCGAACTCGAGACACCTCGTGCAGATGTCGTCTCGCACGGGAAGCACGTGGGGCTCGAGCATCACATCTGTTGAATGAGCACACTTAGATGAAACGTAAACCTCGAAGGTCCCATTTCGCAACAGGGGTCATTAGCCCCTTTCTCGTTTGTAGATCAAGGCCCTTTAGGCTTCTGATTTAGGCTATAATATATAGTCCTGTTTTCGATCTGAAATTTTCGGGAGGATACTCAATATTCGAATAACATCATGTTTTGGTCTGTGCTGGATGTGCACCTTTACTCGTGCCTATATTGAAACATTATTCGATTATTACAATTTGAGAGACCTGAGTCAACCGAGGTTACCAAATGTCTGGCAAACGGGTGAATAGATTCAACCTGGGTTAACCAGTCTTAACCGGAGATAGGATAAAATGCAAAATGGTAAATTAAACGCATAAAATGCAGTCTTGGAATAAAATAATGGCTGTCACTCGAAGGAGAACCACAACAGCCTTGTGCATTAGATCACACAGTTGAGTCAGTTGGTATATGCTGCTTTAAGCAATATTCCAGCAATATTAGGACGCCAGAAATGGGCCTCACACATTGTACCTAAGCAGGGAATCGGACAATACAAGAATTTATTTTTATAATGTCACATAAAAAGGATAATCTTATCTCGGCAGTCAATGATCCGAGCTCGATTTAACACATGAGCTTGATGTTCACATTTAAAGCCCATTTCCGTTGTCCCACCTGGGCTATTCCTCATCCAGATTCAACCACAACGTATCTGTGTCAGATATGATATGGAGAAGACATTATGTGACATCGATCTCTCGCCACAAACAGCTGACAATCTGCAGTTACCTTTGATTCAATCTTAGAGGTGCCACCCGGCTACAGACAATATGTCGGCGACAGACCGATCACATCTCTGCCGGACTGAAACTGGAAAATGTTATTGTCTGTTACGTGGTATGACATGGAGGCTGACTATGATATTTGTGCCCTCATGTATTTCACTTTTGATTTATATATTTCCGGTGCTCGTAAAATATCATACGTCAAACAGCTCCTTAAGTTATGCAAATTATTTGCAAATGAAGTATTACCGTGACACCTTGCTGTTAGCTCAAGCATTATGTCACCAGTAATTACCTTTATTGCATCAGTACTGTTAACCTCTGAACGTCTATTAGGATATGATGCTCAATGGGGGCTGCCGGGTTGAAAGGTGTGGCCCTAATCGTGATTAAGTATCAGTAAATGATCGGTCTCGTAGTGGGAACTAATGAGTTATTATCAGTGCTGTAGCCCTTTGTGGATTCCGGGGAGGACAGGTCACGTAGGTGTGGTAAAGTGAATGTGGTTTTACGCCGCTTTAAGCAATATTCCAGCAATATTACGACAGGGTCACCAGAAATGGGCTTTACACATTGTACCCATGTGGGGAATCGAACCAGTGTCTTCAGCGTGACGAGCGAACGCTGAGACCACTAGGCTACCCCACCGCTCCAGGTGTGGTAAAACACCAAATAATGAGACTTTAATGAATATGTCTCGCACATGACAGTTTGAGGCTTAATGAACAGTTAATGGTCTGCCTGGTCCTAGATCAACTACTAGCTGAACTTCATTCACAACTTTGGACATCTGGTTTATTAGCAGTTCAAAAGTTCAATTTGCGATGAAAAAAACCGCAGAGTGGTATTTCCAAAACAAAAAAAAATCCCCACAACAAACAACTTTGTATATGGTAATCAATCATTATTGTTACGAGCGTAGATCCCCTGCGTCTTTGTCTAAACACTCTGTGCATTTTTCACATCTCGGAACTGGTTTGATGGATCGAGCTGTAACTGTGTGTGAGTGTTTTTCACTATAAAGAGACCCAAGTCTGTTCAAGGTACCAAACTGGATTATAATATAAGCGCCAGGTACCCATCTGTGATTTTAAGGGCATAAAAATCTAGAAAAGCTTAAACGGCTAGCTAGCTAGAGGGTTGAAGTATAGTGGGTGAGATTTTGTACCTTATGTTGTACCAAGCTTTGTCGGGGCATCTTCAGCCGAAGTTCGATATGGCTGTTCGTAGCCACATTATACACTTAAAACATCATCATCCTTCTTAAAATAAACTCTCCTAATCCATTAGAAAAATGAAAATGAGACTTTTTTGTTCCAACCGGTGTAACATCTTGTTCCTGAAAGTCACATAAACCAAGACACCAATCTTGAAAAGGCTATATATGTTCTGAAAATGTAATTACAGTAGTAAGTCGTAACATATACATCTGTTAGTTGGACTTTTCCAACACTTCCAAAATTGCCCCTTTTTCAACCTTTCCATATCTACCATGCTGACAGTTTAGTCTATCATGGCCCTTGTTAAGCCATGTGTATTCAAAACCGAATGACAACAAGTGTTGCAGGATATACCTCGTATTTCCGCTGTCTTCTTGCAAAGAGTGAAAGCCTGCTTCTCATGAACTGCATATTTCGCCTTATACACACATTGTCCTGTGACACTGCTTGACTGAAGCCGCTGGATTTGTATGTGTATGTTTCCCCTTGTGCTGGATCACCTAGTATTTAACTCACATAATTAAGCATGCTAACATCAATTTTTGTAGAGTCGCTGTCAGGGCGGACATTCAAAACCAACTGTTGAATATATATCAGTGAGTGAGTTTAGTTTTACGCCGCACTCAGCAATATACCAGCTATATGGCGGTGGTTTGTAAATAATCGAGTCTGGACCAGACAATCCAGTGATCAACAGCATGAGCATTGACCTACACAATAATGATACGATGACATGTGTCAACCAAGTCAGCGAGCCTGACCACCCTATCCCGTCAGTCGCCTCTTACGTCAAGCATGGGTTACTGAAGATCAATTCTAACCCATATCTTCACGGGTCTGAATATATACTAAGCAGCAAAAGAAACGTCAGTTTGGAATTTTCCTTCGCGGAAACGGATAACTGAAAACTCATTTAATGTTTTGATTGTATATTTTTGACAACATCTCCAACTTTACCTGAGCAAAGATTTTCCTTCCCAAACTCAGAATGGAACCCAGGAAATGGTCTCAAAAACGCAACCTGATCTCGGATATGGTACGGTGTTCTCCATGTTTTTCATGCAACTCATGCTGCACGTGCTGTTCACAGGGACGAGCCCTATAAAATGCAACCCACCCACCCCAAAAAAAACCCCAAAACAACCTGGTTGAAACATTCACATTACAACGTCAGCAGGATGCCGCGACTCACAACAGCTCAGAGGAACCAGGCGCAAGGAAGACTTGAAGCTGGCCACACTGCACAAGCCGTTGCCAATCACTTCAAGGTCAACGTTCGGACCATCTACAGGCTGCAGCAACGTTTCCGGGCCATCAACACCACAAATGATCGCCCCAGTACTGGCAGACCAAAGGTGACCACAAGACGACAAGACCGCCATGTTGTGCGACAGCACTTACACAATCCCTTCATGCAGGCATCCGAAATAGCACGCCATACAGTGGAAACACACGGAAGACCAATCAGTACTGATACAGTACGCCAACGTCTTAACAGCGGGAACCTCCATTGCCGTAGCCCTTACCGTGGACCTATCCTCACCCCCCGTCATCGGCGTGAACGTCTACAGCTTGCCCTACAACACCAAAACTGGCGATACAGGCAATGGAGAACTTAGTTCTGATTTAAACCCAATTGAACATCTTTTGGATGAAATTCAGAGGAGACTGAATAATGTCATACCAAGGCCGAACACAGCCGATTTATTGCGCCAGGCCTTTCTCAGAGTGTGGTTCCAGGTGCCAGTGGCCTTCATCAATCGATTGGTGCACTCCATGCATAGACTCTGTGCTGCAGTTATTGCCGCTCGTGGTGGTCACACTAGATACTGAAGTCAAGAGTATGAATGGACTGCAAACGTTCACGTAATGTCTTGAAATTGTACTGAGTTATTCATTGATGTGTCAGGTTATTATACACAAATGTTTTTGATCCGCTTATTATGTCCATTTCTGTAATGATTTGATTACAGTGCCTATGTAATTTTGAATTCATACTGACGTTTTGTTTTGCTGCTGAGTATATATGAAGGTGAACTACAGTACCGGTACTATTTTGATGTCGATTCACTAAAACTAACTTGCCGTGGAAATTATTTGTTTAATTTGTGTGCCAGACAAATATTGCAACGTGACAGCACCTAACAAAAATAATCAACCAAATGCAGCGAAATGCCACTTCCTTCTGATATAAAAAACAACCTTCTGTTGGGCGAGAGATAACATAGTAAATCTTGAAGTAAACACCCTCGCACTGCCCTGTGAATGTCTGATCCATCGCAACTGCCCCTCCCCTGTAGCAGCAAGCTGGGTGCCTAGATCCCGGAAGTGGTGCGTCAGATGTGAAGCTACGGGTGTAACGACAACAAACACGGAGAAAATGTGCACCATGTTGCAGTCTTTGAATCCTCTCAACGTAAACTCATTCCAACTTGGCAATATCTGTTCCAGCGTCGAGAAGAGCGGCACGCACATGGCAGCAGTTTTCAATCCTCGGCACGTTTCAGGCAAAAATACTTGACTAATGTTACATCAAAGTGTATCAACATCTAGGTTTTTTTGTGTTTGTTTGCAAAATACATGAAGGAGCTTTTGAAGAAGATGTAGTAAATGATGTCCTGCTGATTGTAAAAGGACTTTTGAACATTTTACGTATATTGTCCCAACAATTGTTTTTACACATTTACAATATTAAGCAGCTTTGTCAGTGCCCAATAGTCTGTTTTGATCGTTATCAATGAAAAGTGTTTTTGTATGGATTGAGTGTGCTGCTTAGTTCAACGTTAATGATAACCTGAAATTAGTTGTAAGTAGCAAGTCTAGGTTTGTAAATTATCTTTGTATGTAATTGACGACATAGGGAGTTATCTTTTTGCCTAGCAAAAGAAAGTAATGACGTACTATATTTGGATTTCGCCACAAAGGCGTGAAAACAGTTGTCGCAATACTGCAAACGTAAGGTCCCGTACAATGTGTTGGGGTAGTCGAGATGTGCAGGTCTTTCTCGTCCCGTCACAGTCCTGGGTTCGATTCCTTTTTTAAGAAATCAGAAATTGTAAAATGTTGTAGAAATATATAGAAATACATTTATTTATGGTATTTGCTTTTTGTTAAATCGTTACGTCCTTTGCCTGATCTGGTACCAAGGTTAGTGTAAGTCCGCACTTAAATTTCCGGATAAAGAAAGTAGACACTTGAACATTGGCAAAAAAACATTACAAAAACATTACAAAAGTTATCATAACGTTTCTTAGCTGAAAACAGTTGTCATTCAGTTCCAAAACATAAGGTCATACATGCCACAAATATAAGGTCTAAAACACAATTATCACCCCGGTATCAAATACATTACCATTGAGTTACCGTTCGTTGTTTGTTTCATTCTATCTTCTATCAAACATGGGTATATTTTGTCTTTTGTCCAACTGGTTATGACCTTAATACTCTCACTCTATGCTTACGTTCTGTGTTAAATATATAACAGTTGCACACTGACTATCGACTAAAACAGATTCGAAATACAGGTCTCTGAGTGAGTGAGTTTAGTTTTACGCCGCACTCAGCAATATTCCAGCTATATGGGGGCGGTCGATCCATGCAGCTGAGATACGATGGCTGAACAGGTATCTGCCAATGCTAAATTCACTGAAGCTCAAATACAGCCAGAACCAATCTGAAAAGCGCTCCATTGCTGCAAATACAGGACGACCACTAGCTTCGCTAGAGAGCATGAAGTCTCCCATACAAGCAATTAAAATATAGTTATCATTTTTTTAAATGCAGATAAAAAATGCAAACTAAAATACAAAAGAACTAGAATTATGATTAATTTCAGACAATCCAAACTTATAACATGATTCTAGGTTGAGATGAATCCATGTTTAATATATTCTCGGGGGTCCAGTAGCCAGACTAGAATGAAGTGATAACGGCTATAACGGCTATAACGCCCTGAGCGATATTCTAGCGGGACCACCAAGCTCAGATGTAGATTACATATTATTTGAAGTTCGTTATGGGTCTCGGGCACATAGCGTAATCAAAACTTATAAACACAATGTAAAACTACAGAGTAATCGCTACCCGTCCATCAATAATATTTAGACTACATCAAAGACGGTACTTACGGCCTGCCCTCAGACCACGTGGGAGTTCCCTGTACATGTAGGTCTATACGTGCTGATGTTATATCTGATGGACGTAAAACACACGGACCAACCTCTTTCATTTCAAGTTGGAAAGTCAAGTATCTAATAGGCATCGTTTCGTACAATGGCGGATTGTCTATTGGCGGGTACTTCTTGAACTGTATGGCGCCGTGTTCGTTGAAAGGTGGTCTTAATGTGTTGGTGATAATTTGTGTTGAATGGGAGAGTAGTGTAGTTTGGTGTTAATCAGTTGTAACTGTGTTTGGGATGCTAGGTCCGGATCCACAAAGCGTTCGTAACGTTACGACCTGTCGTAACTCTATAGTCTATCTAACCCTTACGAATGTCGTAACGCTACTACCGTTTTGTGGATCGGGTAGATTGATCTTTAGCTGAACGGGTACGCGGAACCACCGTCAGGGTCTATTATCCACCGGCAGTCTAGACGTATAAAGAGTGGCCCGTGTAAACACAGACATTGTATCTGTTCAGTAAGGGTAATCATTAACTGTTTACTGATCTGCAGACCAGCAAAGTGTTGTTAGAATGACTTGAACACAGTTGCTTGGAGCCACCCTTTTAACGCTTTGGAAAAGAAGGTTTATCAGGTGTGGATGCTTCTCACTCATCGCCCGTTGCCGTTGTCACCATTCTCAGTGAGTGAGTTAATAAGGTTTTGCTCCGCACTTAGCGATATCCCAGGAAATGTTTCCCACTTTGCACCCATGTGGGAATCGAACCCTGGTCTTCGAAAGGCGTGACGAGCGAACGTTTTAACCACAAGGCTACCTAAGCGTCCCCATCCTCTACTACAATATACAGCAAGTGACCGATTCAAAAACAATTGGTTATAAGCCCGTTCGTTACAAACGTGGGGAGGTAGGGTAGCGTTGGTTAAAAGCGTTGGCTCGTCACGCCGAAGACCCGGGTTCGATTCCCCTCAATGTGTGAAGACCATTTTGATATTGCTAAACGTGGCGTAAAGCCATACTCACTCACTCACTCACTCACTCACTACAAATTTACTTGACTGTAGTGACAATGTGTATGTGCAGAAGTATCCACGCAAACACATTTTGTTACTGATGTCAAACAAGGACATGGATAGTCACACAATATATATTCACATACATGCTTCACATGAAGTGTCAGACAAACAGCAACACAATCTGCCATGAAATGAAACACTTGTTTACTGATGTTACACCGTGAAATGGATAGTCACATCATATCGCATACATACATCACACGGTGTGCTAGTATCCCCAACATACATCAAGCAAAGCTTGATCCGAAGACAACCCTTTCGATGAAAACTACAAAACATTATTAGTGACGCAACGATTTCCATAATCATGAGGTGAGGTGAGGTGAAATGGGTTTAACGTCGTACTTAAGAATATTTCGTTCATATGACGACGTGCATTTGTGTGTATGTGTGGCTGCTTGTACTAGCCCAGACTTAAGCTGGTTTTATAGTGCTAGCTCACTGAGATACCATGCCGCAGTTGAGCATGAATACCCCACTCCGACCAGTCCGTGTTGTACCCATTAATGTTGTACCCATTAATGCCAGGCAGGTACCAACAAGTACCGTCTTTCGGTATGACGAGGCCGTTCATAATCATGAGGGGGCGGTGGGGTAGCCTAGTGGTTAAGGCGTTCGCCCGTCACGCCGAATACCTGGGTTCGATTCTCCCACAAAGTGTGAAGCCCATTTCTGGTGTCCCCCGCCGTGATATTGCTGGAATATTGCTAAAAGCGGCGTAAAACCACACTCACTCACTCACTCATAATTATGAGGAGCCTCTGCTACCAGCAGGATGCGTTTTCTGATTCCGAATGTATCATATCTGCGTTAATGTATCATGCGCGTAGATTGACAGCAACACAAACGTCTTCCAACAATCGTCTACGTTTCAGTTTCTGCGTATGAAGTCACGCAAGTGCTTTCACTAATTCCGACTGGCGCTCACATGAAAGAACTACCCGCCATAGATACCAACCGTATGTCTTGTAATTAACAGATGTTGATGAAGACAGACAGTACCAATTATATATAAACATGCATCGCATCCCATACAACCAGACACGCCGCGTGCACACCCAGCTGCAGTCTTCAAAAGACATCGTGCACGTGTAGGTCATGAAGGTCAGAGAGGAAAGTACAGTTAGGGCAAGTCTGTCTCACAGTCCCTGAACCACATTATTTTCTCAACTGCCTAGCCCTCCGCTGCAATGTTAAAGCCCTAAATGAAGCAAGTCTAGATTTCCCAGGTTCCTGAATGTCCCAACTCACTGGGGCTCCTTTTCAATTTAAATGGGTTTATTTGTTGCTATCAAAATTATGTATATTCAGAGACTAAGCGTTGGTCTATGTTAGGGCAAGCAGACTTATATTTCTCACGCAAAACACGGATGTTGATCCCAAAGGAATGGTTTCACTGAACCGCATTTCGGTTATATCCACCCAATTTCCAACAAAGCACTGCAGGAACATCGACTATATTCAAAACTTCCACCACAAAACTGCAGGAACATCGACTGTATATTCAACACTTTTCCCCAGGATACTGCAGGATTATTGTCCGTATGTTCTGCACGTTTCACACTACATGTCTTATTCCTTGTGTGTCAGGTACACCCCCACCGACACCCCCACCTACACCCCGACCCCACCTACACCCCGACTGTGTCATAGCACCATGTACACACCTTTACACACACACACACACACACACCACACCACCCCACCGACACCCCCAACCACCCCGACTGTGTCAGTGCACCATGTATACCTTTTACACACACACACTCACACCACCCCCACCGACACCCCCCAACCACCCCGACTGTCAGTGCACCATGTATACCTTTACACACACAAAGGTTGCACTGATTCGCACTGCAGATGTTTTCTTTCCAAACTTTATTGTCGAATTAATTCCAACCACAATTGTTTTGTTGTAATAAATCGGGACGGCGGTAATACAATATACTTTAGAGCCGTGATATGTATTTCATGGGGAGGTGAGAGGCCATTGCAGTTGACTTAATCAGAAACTTCCACCTGTGAACAGTGATCTGGTATTCACAGGACCAGGAACGCTGGGATAGTCCACATGTGCAAGTGGTGTCGTCCTGTCGCAGTCGTGGGTTTGATTCTATATTTATGAAGACAGAAATGTTGTAGAAATATCAATACATGCATATATTATATATCACTGTATTAGTTTCTGGTTAAATTATATTTTGTTAAATAGTTGCATGATTTGGTACGGTTGTAACGGAATTAGTGGTCCATCTGAATCTGTTGTAACCGTATTTTTTCTTTTATTCATGAAACTTAGCGAAATAACCCTAAATGGTCGGTAACGAGAATCCTGGTTCCTCGTCTACTAACAATCACAATTATTAAACACCAATGCGGGTGTGGCGGGTGGCCACCATGTTTACACAGTCGTGTGTTACATCGAGGTCTGCTTTATACTATACACGTTCCATACACGGCGTTAACGTCACCCTATTAGACCTTTCAACCTAGTGAACTTCGGCCATCGGCGTCATGTTACGCGCGCGATGGGAGTGAACTACAAAATTTGATAATTGTTCTCGGTTTCTGTATTTCAAAATGTGTATGAATCATTGTTGACAAAACGTAAATGTGTGTTGTCATAAAGTGAGTGAGTTTAGTTCAGCAATATTCTAGCAACATCGCGGCGGGGGACACCAGAAATGTGCTTCACACATTGTACCCACATGTGAGGAATCGAACCCAGGTCTTTGGCGTCACGAGCGAACGCTTTAACAGGTACTCCCGCATGATGGGAGTGGCTGGTTCGCTAGGTATATGCGTAGTGTCTACGGGTCTTCATGCTTATCGTAAAATGGGGATTGGGTGGTTATGATATGTTTTACAGCTGATTGTGGACCCTCCTGTGGTGACACCCACTCGTCGTGGAAACACAGGTTTAGTTTTGTTTGTTTGTGGCCTCACCAAACAACATTCCAGCCATATAACGCAGGACTGTAAATAAGCATGTATAAGGCAATTCAGTAATAAAGGGCGGTGGGGTAGCCTAGTGGTTAAAGCGTTGGCTCGTCACGCCGAAGACCAGGGTTCGAATCCCCACATGGGTACAATGTGTGAAGCCCATTTCTGGTGTCCCGGCCGTGATGTTGGTGGAATATTGCTAAAAGCGGCGTAAAACCAAACTCAGTCAGTCAGTCAGTCAGTAATAAAGAATGCGGAGGAAACCTTTATTCTAGTCATCAGATCGGGCAGAGTTGCGTCCCTTGGCCCTGCCATAACCTTATGGTTGTGGTTTGAATCCCAATTTCGCCTAGAAACTAAATATATTACAACACTGTTCATATTCACACATAACATGTTGCAGGATTGATTGATTGATTGATTGATTGATTGATCAACACCGCACTCAGCAATGTTCCAGCTATATGGCGATGGTCTGTAAATAATCGAGTCTGGACCAGGCAACCCAGTGATCAACAGCATGAGCATCGATCTAAGCAATTGGGATACGATGACGTGTCACCATATCAGCGAGCCTGACCACCCGATCCCGTGGGTCACATTTTAAGACACCATCAGTTACCGTGCTAAAATCATCGTCGTGTTTGAAATTGACCATTATTGACATATATTTAAAACCCGTCAATGATGAAATTGATCCGTCCGGTCGCGGACCGACAAATCTGTGCAGCAGAACCCGAACATCACGACTAGCAAACACACACGGCCAATTATGGCCCAGGGGCTAATATTTGAGGGTGGGGCCACTTTCGCAAAGGCCACAGCGATAGACGGTCCCATTATGAAATTTGACACACATAACAATTGGATTCCGTTTATCATTGCGAATAACCTACCTGACCTCTGAACGACACAAGTTCAGCTGATGCGTATTTTTGGTAAATGAGGCGAACATTGTTCCCCTCTTAGCTCTTCTAGGCCTGTTGTCACGTAAGTCCTTGATTGTTATGGAGTGTCGTCGTTTCGGGGCGTGTTTTCTACAAAGCGATCCAGGCTACACGACTATTGTGACAGTTGCTTTAAAGGTATGAGGTCACGACAGATACTAAAACACTGCCTGGGAATGGACACATTCACAAATTATTTTTATTTTAACAAGCTTAACGTTTTCTGTGAAATGAGTGTTGTACATGTCGGCCCTTTACGGTCCAGTCAGCCAGACCGTACATTGGAGCCACCCGGTCTTTGCTTTAATCGGTCATTACCAGTACGGGGTTCGAACCCACTCAAAGTGAGTCTATTTCCTAATATGACATGCACATGAAACACAGGCAGTTGCAATGCAAACCCCGCCAAGATACCGAAGCGCGGACCTCGGAGAAGACAGCCATACTCACTTCCGTGTTTTCTAAATGCCTTTGAAGTTCGCCGTCTGTTGTACATATCACCATATGGCGGAACATGGACATATAATTGTCTTTGTCCACAATAGCTGACATTTCTTTGATGCCCCTACTTCAAATATTTTGCTGTCTAGAAAATTAGCCACATTGTCTGTGGGATGCCAAACGAGGGTTAAAACATGAATCACGCGGGTCAGTGTTTGGGTTTGAGGCGTGTGTGTAGTGGTTGTAGAGAATGTATGTACACAAAGGAAAGCGTGCTGTTTTCGATACTAGGGGTATCCGCCCTGGTTCGATACCCCATATGTGTGAAATGTGTGAAACACCATGGAGGTGCCCCCCGCTGTGATATGGTTGATTTAATAGCTAAATCCGGATTAAATCATACTCACTTAGTGCATACAGAATACACTTTTATGACAATCGCTTTTGTTATCATACTCCCTCGGAAGCTGAGAAGACAAAAATGTGTGCAGACTGACCCTTTGACCGGTGTAATGATGTTGGTGTTTTAGTACATATTTTGTTTAAACTCAAATCATAAATATTATGAAAAACAGAAATATCACAAAGATGCCATGAGACTCATGAAATGAAATGAGTGAGTGAGTGGGTCTAGTTTTACGCCGCTTTTAGCAATATTCCAACAACATCACGGCGGGGGGACACCAGAAATGGGCTTCACATATTTTGCCTATGTGGGGAATCGAACCCGGTTCTTCGGCGTGACGAGCCAAAGCCTTAACCACTAGGCTACCCCACCGCCCTGAAATGAACTCTTTTACCAGGAGATTTAGAAAGGTTTATAAAAATCTGCTCATAGCTACTTATGGATTTGAGACGGGCGAAACATAAATTGTTTTCTCATCTCTGCCAAGGAGTTTGCGAAATTACACTCACTGAACGGATGCATAGACATAAGCGTTAGAGTAACTCATTCATACAATCTCACGTTTATAGACCTCGCGCCTTAACGACTTTATCCTGCATTCGGAGTTCAAAAAACATATGTTTATCTACAATACTACTAGTATTATTCGCTTTGCTGCACACCTGATGTCGTGGAGGAGACAGCCGGCAGAGGTGCTGATATCGTGATCGACAGCGGCGGTTACAGGTAAATTGTTGATAAGAAAAATATTTTGATTTACTGTTTGCGAGGTAAGCACTTAGATGATGTAAAGGTTTTACTGTTACGTCGATTGCGAACTAAAATCTGTTACGCAACTGTCAGAAGTGATAACGAGCTCATATCTCTTTCTTGGAGTATTTTAAATGTTAATTTGTTATCGTAACATTAACCGCATTTTCAACAAAAAAAAAAAATGTAGATGATGGTTAGTTTATTTCCACATGGTTGTAATATTCTAAAACCAAATGACATATACTGTTAATAACGCGTACATGAGTTAGACAGGCGTGAAGCTGTGGAGAAAACTGACAATTATATCACTCATGGTGTTTTCTTTAATTTCCGCGTCACCAGTACATATTCGTTTTCTGTTGAGAAATTGTCAACTGTGGGTCTCAAGTGGAGGATTTTAGTCGGCCTATTGTTGGAATAACATCACATACAATCTAACATCTCTATTGACAGAATACAGGCAATGTTTACATTAGTGCTATAGACGTTGGTGCAACTGACGATATGTACTTGTATTGATAAGTTTCAGTAATTGACAAACACATTCTGAGATGGCTGAGGAGTGAGTGAGTTAGCAACATTCCAGCAATGTCACGGGGGGGGAAGAGACTTCACATATTGTACCCAAGTTGGGAATCGAACCCGGGTCTTTAGCGTCACGAGCCAACGCTTTAACCACTAGGCTACCCCACCGTCCCAAGAGATGGCTGAGTAACGTTCACGGAGTCACTCACATTCTCACTCACACACTCACTTACTCACACACTAAGAAGTCACATGGATATCTAATGCATTCATACACCCTTGAGAAGATCTCCCTCTTCTTTGATGTTTTTCATATGTCATAAGTTTCGGTGGTCGGGTGGTTAATTTGTTCGCTCGTCTCGCCGAAGACCCTGGTTCTATCCTCAAAATGGTTGCAATGTAAACCAATTTCCCGTGTCACGGCCATGGTATAGCGGGACTCGAGGTTACAAAAATCCTACACGCATCGTAGGATGAATGGACCTTACATCATGGATTACTTTCAGTAACATCGCCCTCAGATAAATGAGTTCCTGGAACCTCTAGTACCATACTGTATCTGTAGAATATACATTAAATGTGTAACTAATATCCCACAGCAAATCTGTCTCTAATGTTCTTTCAATATTATAGCCTCTGAATTGATATAATGTCTAAATATATATCGTATTTGTAATAATTGTACTCTCCGTAACTAATGGTGGAAATAAAGATCATTGAATCATTCATTTTTATTCAGTTGCTCACTACGGTGTTAATTCATACATTTACCATTTTTCAATGTGTACATTCACCCTATATGTGTGTGTGTATATACATACATACATATATATATATATATATATATATATATTCACCATTTATATATATATCCCCTTTATACGGAACCTTTTATACATTCACCATTTATCAATATGTATATATACCCCTTTATACGGAACCTTTTATACTTTCTCCATTTATCAATATACATGTATATACCCCTTTGTTATGAACCCGTTAACACAAATCATGAGCATCCAGTTCCCATGGAATACATAATCAGTTACAATTGGTTCGGACCTATATTTAGTTATTTGTATCCAGCGTCAGTCCACAGAGGCACAACCCACGGGACTGTCACAGACACCGTGTCTGACGTGAGTTATTTATTACAATCAATGCTGACAATGGCGATTGAAATGTTGTCTTACATTGTCCGGTACAAATAATCAGGATGAGATTGGTGTAAAGGTCAAAGGTAAACCAGCCATTCTGGACGACATGTCGTGGGAAGTTTATTATAATTCCTGGTTGATTGACAAGGAAATTAGCATGCCTGCTGCACGTGACATTAAATATCTGGAGGTAAATAATGCATAGTTGCATTGCCATGTTAGTGAAGTATTTCTGGTAACGTAGCTATGTCGACAGTCTCAAACATGGGGTAATTGATATCACTGAAATTAGTTTTCCAAATGTCGTTCTTGTACATAATTTGGAATATCATGCAGTTGATCACTGGTCACAAATGTTAAATAGATAAATGTTCAATTATATGACTCCTTTGTTCGCCACGTCAGACGAGAACATGTTAGATAAAAAAAACCAAAACGCCATCACCTTTAATTGTTTCTTTATCAATACAATTCCCCGACCCCCGCGAAGATCCGGTTTAGACTTGGTGTTCAGCAACCCGTGCTTGTCGAAATAGGCGACTAACGGGATCGGATGGTCAGGCTCGCTGACTTAGTTGACACATGTCATCGTATCACAGTTAGGTAGATCGATGCTCATGATGTTGATTTTTGGTTGTCTGATCCAGACTCGATTATTTACAGACCGCGGTCATATAGCTGACATATTACACAAATTAGCTCATGTTTGATCGTATAAATATTAGTTTGTGATTGACAAACAAAATATCTACTAGTATTTGACAGTACACGTATTACTCATGTTTGACAGTGTAAATATCTGTTCGTGTTGGACAGAATTAATATCTACTAGTATTTGACAGTACGCGAATTAGCCCATGTTTGACTGTAACTATCTGGTCGTGTTTGACTGCGACTATCTGCTTGTGTTTGACTGTATATGCATCAGCCCGTGTTTGACTGTAACTATATCTGCTCGTGTTTGACTGTATACCAGCTCTTGTTTAATAACATGTAATAACTCTACTCATAAATATTTGACCTTTATTTGGCTGTACTTGACACTAGGGGCGCTGCTGTCACAATGCCTTGTTATCGTAAATGTACGATTGGGGTAATAAATAGCCGGGTTATTGCTCCTCAGTTGCTGTTGTATATTGTCACAGAAAGCGATGAAAGTGAAACAATTTTGACATCTCGGTGTACTGGGATTGGAAACTTCCGGTGGCTTGTCAGTATAGAGTAGAGTTTTCTTTTCACTATAAAGCCCTTTGTAATTTTAGCATGATAGCTACTTTTGAATTGGAGAACATCGAGATTTATTATTTAAGTATACATGTATGAATTTAAGGTTATAATCAGGGACATGCATATGTTAAAAGCAACAAACATCTGCAACATTTTCGCTGTACATAGTTACGTCCCTTGAACGTGCCAGAACCCGCTGATCTTTTGATATTATTTTTCTTATAAACGGGGTCATGGGCATGTCAGAATCATTAACTTGTGTTCGAATCTGATTCGCCCCTGATAATGATTCCAGGCTGTTCGTGGGTTTCTCCATACTAGTACACATCTAAGATATGCGGGAGGGTTGGGTAGCCTAGTGGTTAAAGCGTTGGCTCGTCACGCCGAAGACCCGGGTTGGATTCCCCACATGGGTACAATGCGTGAAGCCCGTTTCTGGTGTCCCCCGCTGTAATATTGCAGGAATATTGCTAAAAGCGGCGTAAACCCATACTCACTCACTCACAGATATGTAGGCTTTCGTCTGACATGATAACGACCTACCGTGAAATAACGCCAATATTGCCGACAGCGGCGATAAACCCAACTCTGCCATGTCTTGAAGCAGTTGAGTAGGCCGTGAGTATATCGGCCATATGCTGGTCAAGTGGGATCCTGGCCAGTAAAACATGTGGATGTTAGTAAGGAGCAGGTCTAGATGACATAAGGAGCATGTCGGGGTGTGGTAAGGAGCATGTCGAACTTGTTTGGAGGAAACAGGATAACCACTGAACAACGTGTGCATTATGTTTCGGAAGGAAATACTCCTTGATCATAAACTCCTTTTAACCATAGTCTGTGAATCATCCTCAGCCAAATACATCCAATTCAGCCCAGTCAGTGATGTTTAGCAAATCCTGATTACTGCAGTTTGAACATGAAAACAATATTGGTTTCTTTTCGTTATATTGAGTTGAATATTCCCCAGGAGTTGAGTTGGTTAAAAGAAATGCCAGAAAACAAGGGAACACTCAAGCGCCTTGAGCATGGACTAGTTGCGTGGATATGGACGCTATATAAATATCTTATCATATCATCATATCATATCATATTTTAGTAACTGTTCTAATAATTGGGGTTTGTTTTGCTTGTAACAAATGTTCATTTCAAATTCTCGATATTAGTATAGATTTGTGTAGTCTGCCACGGTGTGTAAAGTGGCATTTACAGGTCGGTGTCATGAACAACGGGGAGGCTCTATATACAACTTCCTTTTATATAATGTAAGGGGCGTTTCGGAGTAGCTGATAACACCTGTATCAAGCAAGTGACTTGCCCTTTGTTCGCCATTGTGTATATAGGATGGAGACTAAGAGGCAAAATGTAACTAACCTGTAATTCACCAAAGTCACAGTCCACCTCAACATCCAATCAAGATGCTGCACATCTTCAGCCAATAAAAACCTAGGACAAGACAGCAGACCTGACCTCATTAAGACTTGGCTAATTTGCATAGGAACTACTTTTGACCCATGACCCAGTGGTGACTATAAATAAATCATGGACTTGTGAAAGTGTAAACCTTTTCACTGACAATTGTATTATTGTTTAAGGTGTTATTAATTGATTCCAAACAGGAACATAAGACAAGACATATTAAAATAGATTGCTGTTCCAGAATATTTTACTCTTTGTATATTTTGTACTTGTTACACACTTGTATTTGTTACACACTTGTTTTGTACTTGTTACATATGCATCAGCCCGTGTTTGACTGTAACTATCTGCTCGTGTTTGACTGTAAACCAGCTCTTGTTTAATAACATGTAATAACTCTACTCATAAATATTTGACCTTTATATGGCTGTACTTGACACTAGGGGCGCTGCTGTCACAATGCCTTGTTATCGTAAATGTACGATTGGGGTAATAAATAGCCGGGTTATTGCTCCTCAGTTGCTGTTGTATATTGTCACAGAAAGCAATGAAAGTGAAACAATTTTGACATCTCGGTGTACTGGGATTGGAAACTTCCGGTGGCTTGTCAGTATAGAGTAGAGTTTTCTTTTCACTATAAAGCCCTTTGTAATTTTAGCATGATAGCTACTTTTGAATTGGAGAACATCGAGATTTATTATTTAAGTATACATGTATGAATTTAAGGTTATAATCAGGGACATGCATATGTTAAAAAGCAACAAACATCTGCAACATTTTCGCTGTACATAGTTACGTCCCTTGAACGTGCCAGAACCCGCTGATCTTTTGATATTATTTTTCTTATAAACGGGGTCATGGGCATGTCAGAATCATTAACTTGTGTTCGAATCTGATTCGCCCTGATAATGATTCTAGGCTGTTCGTGGGTTTCTCCATACTAGTACACATCTAAGATATGCGGGAGGGTTGGGTAGCCTAGTGGTTAAAGCGTTGGCTCGTCACGCCGAAGACCCGGGTTGGATTCCCCACATGGGTACAATGCGTGAAGCCCGTTTCTGGTGTCCCCCGCTGTAATATTGCAGGAATATTGCTAAAAGCGGCGTAAACCCATACTCACTCACTCACAGATATGTAGGCTTTCGTCTGACATGATAACGACCTACCGTGAAATAACGCCAATATTGCCGACAGCGGCGATAAACCCAACTCTGCCATGTCTTGAAGCAGTTGAGTAGGCCGTGAGTATATCGGCCATATGCTGGTCAAGTGGATCCTGGCCAGTAAAACATGTGGATGTGAAGTAAGGAGCAGGTCGAGATGACATAAGGAGCATGTCGGGGTGTGGTAAGGAGCATGTCAACTTGTACAGAGGAAACAGGATAACCACTGAACAACGTGTGCATTATGTTTCGGAAGGAAATACTCCTTTGATCATAAACTCCTTTTGTATAGTCTGTGAATCAGGTCCTCAGCCGAATACATCCAATTCAGCCCAGTCAGAGATGTTTAGCAAATCCTGATTACTGCAGTTTGAACATGAAAACAATATTGGTTTCTTTTCGTTATATTGAGTTGAATATTCCCCAGGGAGTTGAGTTGGTTAAAAGAAATGCCAGAAAAAAACAAGGGAACACTCAAGCGCCTTGAGCATGGACTAGTTGCGTGGATATGGACGCTATATAAATATCTTATCATATCATCATATCATATCATATTTTAGTAACTGTTCTAATAATTGGGGTTTGTTTTGCTTGTAACAAATGTTCATTTCAAATTCTCGATATTAGTATAGGATTTGTGTAGTCTGCCACGGTGTGTAACTTCTTTGAGTGGCATTTACAGGTCGGTGTCATGAACAACGGGGGAGGCTCTATATACAACTTCCTTTTTTATAATGTAAGGGGCGTTTCGGAGTAGCTGATAACACCTGTATCAAGCAAGTGACTTCCCCTTTGTTCGCCATTGTGTGTATTTAGGATGGAGACTAAGAGGCAAATATAGTTTAAGAAATAACTCTGAAATACAAGTTTACAGTCGAACTGCCTCTTATGCCAAATCCTTTTTACCCGGCACTACCCGTTATAACCTGGATACCATTTTGAACGGAAACAAAGAATTTACTCCTTGTGTACACCAGAAAATAGTTGAATCTGTCCACGATTACATCATCAAGACACAACGCTTCAAATTTTCTCAGGAAAATACTTAAATTAACTCAACAACCTTCTCATGATTGATTTATATTCCTACAATAGCTTGTTAGACACACACAACTGTAACTCTCTAATTATGACTACTTAGAGAATAGTTGTATTTGATGTATACTTAAAAATATATTTATGCAATAGTCAATATCGATGACGTCACATCCTCCATTTCATTTTGTATTTTATGTTGCATGGGAGCGGTGTTAACATAAGCAGTAATGCTTGCTCACCAATCCCAATTCATTTTCATAAATAATAATAAAATATGTTTAAACCAAAATGACTTTCAAAATTAATCTAATCTATTTCATTAATCTACTACTATGTTATATAATACGATGCGGGTAGTAAGTTACTTGGCTCGTACATGTATGTATTAAATCGGGTTTTTTACGTTTATCCTCAGTATTAAAGCCGAAAGTATTTGAACAACAATACTGATACCTTTTATTTAAGTGACTATCTTTGTTGCCATTTCAAACTTTCTACCACTTAGTTCCACGTGAGCCGCAGTGGCACAGCACGTTTTTATGGAATAAATTTCAAGAAGACACTGGGCCCCTCCGTCCTTGTTTCGTGATGACCATTCTTCTAAATACCAGGAATGCTTGAGAAGTAATGTCTGTTTATCTTGATCCGCTTCTGGATGACCACCCACAACAGATGCCAAACAACGGACAATGGACCCCCTCAGTTTTGCTTACAGAAATGGTATCTTGTGTCTGTTTTTATAGACGGAACGCCGTCAAACGTAAACATCAAGTGACTGGTTTTCCCGAGGCGCGGCGAAAGCTGTGTTTTTAGGTTGAGCGTGGTACACCCAATGGCAGCGATGATGATAAATATACAACTAACGTGGTGGCGCTGTGTAATGGGGACAAGGGGAACCAATGTTAGTAGAACTGTTCAATCAGCTGTTGAGGAGAGGAAAGAACGACGCCGTGCACACATGACATAAGGACTGTCTAAAATATAATTTGCTACTTTTCATCGTCCCTTTACCAGGTGAAGAGTATGGCGGTTCAAATTTGATCTGGTTGTTGGAAATCCGGGTCCGAATTGATCACATATACCCTAGAGGTTTCCTCATTAGTATTGATTACCGATATGTGTTATGTTAATTAACACAACAAGCATACTGTCTATTACTTATGCCTCCTGATGTGTAGGACAGGGCATCTTGACACAACATGCATACTATCTATTACTTATGTCTCCTGACACAACAAACATACTATCTATTACTTATGCCTCCTGATGTGTAGGACAGGGCTTCTCGACACAACAAGCATACTATCTATTACTTATGCCTCCTGATGTGTAGGACAGGGCATCTCGACACAACAAGCATACTATCTATTACTTATGCCTCCTGATGTGTAGGACAGGGCTTCTCGACACAACAAGCATACTATCTATTACTTATGCCTCCTGATGTGTGTAGGGCATCTTGACAACAACATGCATACTATCTATTACTTAGACAGGGCATCTTGACACAACATGCATACTATCTATTACTTATGCCTCCTGATGTGTAGGACAGGGCATCTTGACACAACAAGCTACTGTCTATTACTTATGCCTCCTGATGTGTAGGACAGGGCATCTTGACACAACAAGCTACTGTCTATTACTTATGCCTCCTGATGTGTAGGACAGGGCTTCTCGACACAACAAGCTACTGTCTATTACTTATGCCTCCTGATGTGTAGGACAGGGCATCTTGACACAACATGCATACTATCTATTACTTATGTCTCCTGATGTGTAGGACAGGGCATCTTGACACAACAAGCTACTGTCTATTACTTATGCCTCCTGATGTGTAGGACAGGGCATCTTGACACAACAAGCATACTGTCTATTACTTATGCCTCCTGATGTGTAGGACAGGGCTTCTCGACACAACAAGCTACTGTCTATTACTTATGCCTCCTGATGTGTAGGACAGGGCTTCACGACACAACAAGCATACTATCTATTACTTATGCCTCCTGGTGTGTAGGACAGGGCTTCTCGACACAACAAGCTACTGTCTATTACTTATGCCTCCTGATGTGTAGGACAGGGCTTCACGACACAACAAGCATACTATCTATTACTTATGCCTCCTGGTGTGTAGGACAGGGCTTCTCGACACAACAAGCTACTAGGGACAGGGCTTCACGACACAACAAGCTTCTGTCTATTACTTATGCCTCCTGATGTGTAGGACAGGGCATCTTGACACAACATGCATACTATCTAGTACTTATGCCTCCTGATGTGTAGGACAGGGCATCTTGACACAACATGCATACTATCTATTACTTATGCCTCCTGATGTGTAGGACAGGGCATCTTGACACAACAAGCTACTGTCTATTACTTATGCCTCCTGATGTGTAGGACAGGGCATCTTGACACAACATGCATACTATCTAGTACTTATGCCTCCTGATGTGTAGGACAGGGCATCTTGACACAACAAGCTACTGTCTATTACTTATGCCTCCTGATATGTAGGACAGGGCATCTTGACACAACATGCATACTATCTAGTACTTATGCCTCCTGATGTGTAGGACAGGGCTTCTAGGAAGCACTGTACATAATGGTACAACGGGAACACAAAATTACTACACAAGCCGATAAACATGAAACTTCAGTGAGGATTACTAAAACTACACTAATTTAACCTACATTAGTGGCCTATGGGTTATAGAAAGTTATAAGCCACTGTAGCTGAAATCAAGAGACACGAATATAGAAAATGAAGTCAGGAACTGTGAACCTACGAAGATATGACAAGTAACCTCTGTGGGAAGAGAATGAGTAAACTTAGGCTCAGTATTATTCGTTACACTGCTATACCGAGTCTAACAAAACCTTGTGGAAGGTCGCGTCAGGTAACCTTTGAGCGACCTATGACCGTCCAATCAAACTCGAGACGACAGAACGGACTTAACCAATCAGACAACGGCTACTATTAAGGTTTTGGCGGGACTTACAAAATGGATTTACTTTCCCGGTCGCCAACACTGATCTCACAACAAATGAAAACCCGCATAAAACACAGATATACGACCTGCAGAATATACGCTTTTGGGTTTCTGTTGACATGGTCACCATTAGCTAATATTTCCCCAAGCTTACAGCCTTGAATACTGACAAAACGCTATTTTCAGCGACTGTTTACTCACGGTTGTGGCCACTCTCTTCCCACAGAGGTTACTTGTCATATCTTCCTAAGAACCTCTGTTCTAATACGTCCATATTTCCCGGTTCTGGTAAAAATCCCCTAGCGGCAAAAAGTCGCAACACGAATTACCTCCCTTCTTTCTATCCAATCAGAACACGTGTTACATCGACTTAGATCCAACTTGACTAATACAAGCAAACGTGGGGCCACAAATATCCCTCCTCTGCCGGGGACTTATGTTAATGTGACGCACAAGACATTTAATGGCTAGCGTGTCCGTTGTCTGCTTGTCAACGAGGGCGATGGAGATCCGCCAATGATCCACTGTTACATGACTGGGTTCCGTCTAGAAGAAACGTTTGCGCATCGCGGGGGGAAGGTGTTCTACTTTTCCCGAAGCATACGGAAATTGCCGAGGCCTTGCGAATGATCACTTTTGAAACAACGTCGCTGATTGCACAACCAAATCTGATTGCAACCAATCACGAATCCTGAACACTCGCACCATGAAACATTCGTGAACAACTCGTGTTATTCCGGGACAAGCCGAATAGCAACTCGTGCCCCTCTGGAAGGATTTCATATTGGTGCATGAACATGAGAACTACTTAAGATACAAGATAACTCTATCCCTGTTTGATTCCAATGGTACTTAATATCACCGAAGCACTCGTACATTGTATTGCTATTTTTGATTTTGCTTATTTATTTTAAAGAACTAAACCTCTTTGATACAACTAAAAGAAGGAGAAAAACATATTTGTTAAAGACATATTCTAATGTAATTATTACCAGCTGTTCAGCTTATATTTCCAATTATGTTAATATTCTTGATAAGGTTTAATCATCACAAATGGGAATTGTCTTATTGAATATGCAAATAAAATAATATTTTTGTCAGCTACATTAAATCCCAAAGCAGATACTCCAAAATGACTAAAATATTTCTCAAACTGAACATTCGAGTAACCTTGCTGTCACACCCCTGGTGAAATTGTATATGATTTCGCTAAAAAAAATATGAATGACCAAAAACAGTCAGACTAAAATATCCCCAAAGCTATGAAATATGAGCCCAAGGTTGATTAGTTACATACAAATACAATATTATTTTTGAAACTCGTAGCGATTATAATTACATTTCCTAAAATTGGTCGAAGCACACGTACAATCTCCATAACAAGCCCGCAAGATCGTCAGAAATACACTCAGTTGGACCCATGAGAGCAGTTATGTCAACAAACGCACGTTCGTGTTTATGAATCTCTCACCGTCAATCGCATGATTCTTATTAGAAACTTCATAAAGGCAGCAAATTCCTTTTAGCTACGTTCTTTGTACTTTCAATATGACGATATATATTTTTCATGATTTTTTAAACAATGACATAATGCCATAAACGATTTAAGTACTCGGGATTATTTTTATCAAAGCACCGCGCTCATTTACGCGCGTTCTGATTGGTTTGTCGTATTTTCGCACATTACAAGTATCGAGTGGGGGACGATTCTTCTTGGAGGTTACGGAAAGGGGCGAGTGGTGACGAATGGAGTGGGGGACGAGTCTTCTTGGAGGTTACGGAAAGGGGCGAGTGGTGACGAATGCTTTCGCGATTTGGTAAGCTGTGTTCTGATTGGTCAATTGAAAAGGTTACCTGACGCGACCTTCCACAAGGTTTTGTTAGACTCAGTATAGCAGTGTAACGAATAATACGGAGCCTAAGTTTACTTGGACTGTATCGCACGTATGGCAACGACACATATATCTAAAAAAATGTACACGCCTTGACCCCGTTTCAACCGGATAGAAGCCAGTCTCAGAACAATTTGTTTTTTAATATATTCTCTGATACCAAACACATATTTATGATATTCTTGAAACTATGTTTCCCTTATATATTCGTCCATGCGTGATACGTTTCACAGCAAAGCAATCTGAGTATATTATCTGAGTGAGTGAGGGAGTGAGCTATGGCGGCGATCTGTAAATAATCGAATCGGACCAGACAATCCAGTGAGCATCGATCTATGCAATTGGGATACGATGACATGTGTCAACCAAGTCAGCGAGCCTGACCACCCGATCCCATTAGTCGCCTCCAACGACAAGCATGGGTTACTGAAGATCAATTCCAACCCTGATCTTCACGGGTACTGATGCATGATGAACAGTGCTATAGCTCATATGTTCTTACAAGAGTACATGGCGTTCATGATCCAGTCCATCTCGGAGGTTGAACAACCACGTCATACGTCCTGTCACCGTCACTGGGTGTGTATTGGCTGCATGACTTATTCATTTGGTTCTTTCAGCGGCTGTCCTGCAGTTCGAGAGTGGGATCAATATGTGGATATGTCTGCTGGACACCAAGACCGACGGACCACTGACCCCGGACAGTTTAGGGGAGACGGTCATCATGGGTCTTGAGGAGCTGACGGTCAAGGGGATGAACGCAGAGGACGCCGCCATCTTTGTGGCCGGCCACGGCCGAGGAGGTGAGGATGTTGAAGACGTTTTATTGCCGTTCTGATCTCATTCTAGGAGGAATTATTGTTGAAAAAGTGTATGCTGTTTCACGATCATCACAAAAGCTGTATTGGGAATTCGAATAAAATTAATATAGCTGTTGGCTAAAACACGGGAATCCTTGCTTGCCATTAAGCATTCTTAGGTTGCGAGAGTCTTAGGTTAGAGAATCGGACCACTGACTTTTAAACTTTACAAAAACCGCACTCAAACTTTGTTCGGCCTTTCTTTGACCAATCTCATTCCTTGCTCATATTCGTTCATGGGCAGACGTCAAGTCTTATTGCCACTTATCAGAGAAATACTCTGAAACCTTTTTGACTCCTTTCGGGAAACCACTTTCAAACCTTGATTTCACTTTCCAGGGACTATGCTCGCAACATATGTCGCCATGGTACCCGACTTTTTCCGTGGAGTCATCTTGATGGGTACATATCTCAAACCACAGTTCAAGGCATCGACATTTCCGCTTCCTGTCATGACGATCACTGGAGACCTCGACGGGATATCCCGGATAACGAGCGTGGCGGAAGCGTTTAGGTGAGTCATCGTTCAGGAAGTGTTAAGTCATATCCGAAGTTGATGGGACTTTAGGTAGTCAGTGGATAAAGCGTTCGTTCGTCAGGCTGAAGGCGAGGGTTCGATTCCATAAGTGGGTAAATATACTGTATGAAGCCTATTGCTGTTGTCCATTCACCACACCACCACGAAACATATTATTCATTTTGTCCACCACTGTCAACAAACCATTAATTAGGGTACATGTATATATTTTTAAAAACCTATTAAAAAGATCTTCCCTTATTCCTTAAAAGGGAGCAGTTTTGCTAATTAATTGTTACCACATGCGACATAAGAAAATAACCACAGTCGATTTTCCAGCTTGTCAGTTTCATGTCTGCTTCTGATGTTGTAATCTACACATTACAGGTCACTGAGAGATGACGTCACCTTTGACTCGGACCTCATATACCACAGCCCTATGGTCATCATGGACGGCTTCAATCATGGCGTCTTCTCGTCCGGTGAACTTCCTGGAAATATGCAAGCTCTGGATATCAGCGCCGAAGGCTCGATAGAAGACGGTCAGCGGCTGGTCGCCAACTGCACGGCGTTGTTCATTGCCCACACGATGAAGGCGCCCTCTGCTTTTGTAAACGTGGCCAAGATTCTATTTAGAGAAGCATACGAGAAAGCAGTGTTCATAACAAAGGTGCGATCATTGCGCTGATTGTGGCTGATAGTGAAAACCTTCAGGCACTGACTCAGATGAGAGTGCCTTTTTATCCAAACGCGAACATCGTGTTATATCAGAGACCATATAATATCTATTATATGGTCTCTGGTTATATGGATATATTAGACCTTTGTATATTCTTTGAGTTAAAGCTGAACTTATTCTTAAAAGAATTTGTGTTTTTTTAATAGAATATGCTACTCAGTTTTTTTTTATCGAGATAAAGAAATACTTCAGATATATTTAAATATACACTTAATATGTGGAAGGATAAACTATTACCTTATAATAGGTGCCGTAGTGCATTGCAAGCAGAATGTTGTTCTTGCATTTACTGAAAGGCATTTTGTATAATTTCTTTCTTTAATAACTAGAAGCAGCTATCCTTCAACTGGGAATAGGAACTGATGTTAACGGAATTATATCATCAGGATTCCAAACATGTTGTTGTAAGAGCTATATTAGCACTAAGGTGATTGTAACCTTAACTACACATAAACTAGCGCTAAGGCTGTTTTATACAACCGCACCCAAACCTATGCTTTCCGAACGAGACCACGTAATGGGGCAGGTATTGTCTGGATACTGGGTTCGTTCTTGTAGCTGAAATAGGTCTCCGTGTGGCGTTAAACCACAAAGTAATTAACTAACATATCCTCAACGTCTTCCATCCAGCCGATCCTGGAGGTGAAGGAGATGACACAGAACCCACAAGGGGAATCCTACTTCGTCAGGGTGGCGCAGAAGTGGCTGTCAGGTCTCCAGGGGCAGGAGTCCACCAGGCTCAAGGTCAGTCTCACCCCTCCCCACCCCACCATCACCCCTGGCCTATAACTCTGACCCAAGGCCCCAGTGACGGAGTATGTCCCAAGTACGTATGCTTGTCATTTGTCGACAATGAGAATTATTCTTCAGCAACCGTGATTCTCCCCGTGAAGAGTGGGGATTAGAAGTGATCTCCAACCACCTGTGCTTATTGTAACAGGTGATGAATGAAATTAAGTGTACAAGCTTCCTGACGTGTGTCATACGTCATCATATCCCATTTGGTAAATGATGCTCAGAATGTCAATCACTGGATTGGTACTCCTGACTCGATTGTTTACTGGCCATGGTCATATATCGGAGGGTGGAGTTAAAAGACAACCAAATCCTGACAACTCACTTCTCATTGCCCAGGTTAGGCTGTTGGGTTTTCTTGAACCAGATGAAGCTGAGGCATTTACTTTTGTCCAAAGAAAAATAACTTTGTCTTAAATGCAGTTTTCCGTTGCATTTCCAATATTTTGTGAAATAGTAATTGCGTAATTATATTTTCATGTTTAATATACTTTTTATGAAGATATAGTTATTTAGTTCTGAAACTTTTGTTGCAAAAATAATGCATTTGAAATATGGACGTGAATACCTAAAAAATGGAATTATTGACTTCTGAGATATAACCCATGAGTTTCAACTGTTTCCACTGTTGTCTTGGCTGGTATTACTGAAATTTCGCTTGATCTCTCTAGGTGGAGAGTTACATTGTAGGGGAGGCTACTGAGATTCCACCCTCGGTGTTAGCCGAACAACATCATTCTGTGGTCATAACATTCTCCGACGTGCTACGCCCCCAGACACAGGATAACGATGAGAAACCGGAAGCACCATTTGAGATAGCAGCCCGGATGGTGAGCCCACAGAGAATAAAGAAAGCGCTGGGAGATACAAACATCACCAAGTTGTATACATGCAGGGACCTTAATTATGTGAGTATGATATATACAGAAATCTCAGCAAATGCATTTGACAAACACTAAACTGTCTAGAAATAGAAAGTATTGCTGAAGGGGTCTTTGTCGGCACAGGTACTACATGTATGTACGTTTCAATTAACAGAAATGTACCTTAAACAAAATCAAAATACAGAATGGACTGAATGGTTAGATGGAAATATGTAGCAATCAGCTTTCAACTTTTATTCTCAAACATTACTTTAATCAGAAAGCAAAACTTGTTGGTGCAAAACAGATGTTATCTTGAAGCAATTAATTTTACTTCTTACTTCTGAAACGTTGTGATGAATCTTGAAAAGTATGACAACATGATGAACTTACTGAGGACACACTATACAAATACTGCCTTTATATTTACAGGGGTCCTACTTGACCGCATACAACAAGGCATCAGAAACAGCCCGCCGACGTTTTGACAACCGCCATAAAGGCATCATTTTCCACACAGATATGTTGGTTCAGAGTGATCTTGCCTGGAAACTCACTCAGCTTATGGTAGAAATCAAGGAGCATGAGCTTCACGTGACCGCGATCTCGTACATGACGCCAAATTTAGAAACTCTTGGAGAAAGAGCTGGTTTATATTACTGCAAAATACTTCCTCCTGACAGAGCTATAGAATGGATATATGTGGATTCATTGAGATCAAATATGCCGTCTTGAAGGTCTTTGAGAAGTGTTCAGAGTTGACCATGGATGTGTTCGAGCTACGATTCCGGGATCAGCTGCAGAAACGTGTTCTAACGCCTACTTATTGGTGTCGGCAAAAGTCGAATGTGTCGAACTCAGAAGAGGGAACAGTGGATTTGGGATAGCATCTGTTGAGATTGAAACAGGCGTGGTGCAAGAAGGCACCGAAGAATATACCTCATTCCAAACAGCATTTAGGACATGTTACGTTTATGAGATACTGCCGTTATTATCTGCTCAAATGAACATAAACATTAATCCATTATATAAATCCTTCAGCTGATGGACGATGGACATTGGTGTTCAGTTTCATTTGTTAGGTTTCGTTGTAATAAAGATGCAGTGGAGTAGCCATCTGGTCAAAGTTGTTGCTCGCCATGCCTGACACAATGGTTCTATTCTGCACATGGACACCGTTCGTGATCATGCTTGGTCAGGGTTGAATGGAAGGTCACATGAAAAACATTCACTCCAATCAATCACCATAGACTTGCATCAAAATGATAAACTATAGATTGATCTTACAGCTTCCTGGAGGGTGTGATTAGTTCTTGAATGCATATTGCCTGGATTCTGAATAATCTTTTTAGATTCTGCATGCTCTTTCTGGATCCTGAATGCTCTTGTCCTCTGACCTCAAAATGTTTTAAAATTTCATGGAACTGACTTCGTCCATATTTAAGAACTCCTTTCATCTTCCTTGCTTTCAATACTTGACCTCGGGCACAGATATGTACACAGACACTGTCAGTGCCCCTACTGGATTAAAACTATGCAAGTTGTATGAACTTCCATTGTTGTCTATGAAAGTCTACACTTCAATTACAGAAACATTAGTCATAAAGACAGCATTGTGTACATGAAATTCAGTGTGTGATGTAACATCATTTGGGTTATTAGAAATTAGCGATGAGTTTCAGTGAAATTGTTCATTTTTTGAGAGAAATGTATGCACGTTGAAACATCAACCATCCTCTACATGATCCAGACCTCCCAGATATAAGGGTGTATATATGTTTTACCTCAACATTCTATAATGACTTATCTACTACAATGCCGATGCATCTAATCAGTGTTTGCTCCTCTCTAAATCATTCTTCTGTACATGAATTGAAGAAGAATATATATATCAAATGTGCCATACATTTTCACAATATTTGTGATGCATTACACAACATTCTATTTATTGTTTGTTTCTTGGAACAACTGACTGCATAATTGTTGTAGCTGATGAAAATTGCAATCATGTAGCGAATTGAGTAGAATATTGTTGGAAGTACTTTCATAATAAATCAGAACATTGTTTCATTGCTCTTGTTAGTCATCAGATTCTTCAGAAACAGCAATCAAAAGTAAGAACCGAGTTGGTAGTGTTAACTTAAACCGGTTGCCAACAACTATGAGCACAGGATTGTGGACGAGTTGCCAACAACCATGAGTACAGGATTGTGGACGAGTTGCCAACAACCATGAGTACAGGATTGTGGACCAGTTGCCAACAACTATGAGTACAGGATTGTGGACGAGTTGCCAACAACTATGAGCACAGGATTGTGGACCAGTTGCCAACAACCATGAGCACAGGATTGTGGACGAGTTGCCAACAACCATGAGCACAGGATTGTGGACGAGTTGCCAACAACTATGAGCACAGGATTGTGGACCAGTTGCCAACAACCATGAGCACAGGATTGTGGACGAGTTGCCAACAACCATGAGCACAGGATTGTGGACGAGTTGCCAACAACCATGAGCACAGGATTGTGGACGAGTTGCCAACAACCATGAGCACAGGATTGTGGACGAGTTGCCAACAACTATGAGCACAGGATTGTGGACGAGTTGCCAACAACCATGAGTACAGGATTGTGGACGAGTTGCCAACAACCATGAGTACAGGATTGTGGATGAGTTGCCAACAACCATGAGCACAGGATTGTGGACGAGTTGCCAACAACCATGAGTACAGGATTGTGGACCAGTTGCCAACAACCATGAGCACAGTATTGTGGACCAGTTGCCAACAACTATGAGCACAGGATTGTGGACCAGTTGCCAACAACCATGAGTACAGGATTGTGGACGAGTTGCCAACAACTATGAGCACAGGATTGTGGACCAGTTGCCAACAACCATGAGCACAGTATTGTGGACCAGTTGCCAACAACTATGAGCACAGGATTGTGGACGAGTTGCCAACAACTATGAGCACAGTATTGTGGACCAGTTGCCAACAACTATGAGCACAGGATTGTGGACCAGTTGCCAACAACCATGAGTACAGGATTGTGGATGAGTTGCCAACAACCATGAGTACAGGATTGTGGACCAGTTGCCAACAACCATGAGTACAGGATTGTGGACCAGTTGCCAACAACTATGAGCACAGGATTGTGGACCAGTTGCCAACAACCATGAGCACAGGATTGTGGACCAGTTGCCAACAACCATGAGCACAGGATTGTGGACGAGTTGCCAACAACTATGAGAAAAGGATTGTGAACACCCTTTTGGGTGGCATCAACAATGGTCTTCTTGGAAGTAGAAGAGTGTGAGACTGAGACTTTGTCCCATGAGATGCTTACCATGATACTACTTCTACTCCTCAGACACGTCGTTGTATCCAATTTGCGTAGATGCTCATGCTGTTGATCACTGGATTATCTGGTCCAGACTCGATTATTTACAGACCGCCACCATGTAGCTGGAATATTGCCGAGTTCATGTTAAACAAACATATACAAAAAAAAACAAACTACTATTTGGCAGCTATGTCTCTTCATAAAAACAACAAACACCACAGTGATTTATTTGCTTATAAACTGCTTTATATTCTGTCTAACAAGTGATTGTAAGACAGATCCATAACAGTGCTATGATAGTGTAACACAGGTGGCATGTCAAGGCTCTCACAGAGCAGCATCAGGTCACAGTCAACACTTCCTGACTGGACCAAGTAACAATGGAGGCAAGATGCTCATGTCGTGCTCAACATCAAAACGTAAGATAAAACAAATCATGTCACAATGTTCCTTGAAACCTTCATTTTCTATGGGTCAACACCAATACAGAAATGTAAGAATAAAAGGCAAAAATAAATCTTGTGTGAACTAAAGAATTGCAGAAAAAATATATTTACTCAAGTCGAGCACTTACATATCAAGGCAATGTTGACTTGGTAGATTATTTTCTGGTATCAAAGGCTTATGATTTCAAGAATGGGAGTTTTGCACACACCCTACAAAGCATGTTTACTGATGAATGCATGAAGAAAGCACATTAAATGAATATTGACTGTCACGGACTATTGCGATAATGCCCATTGTTTTGTTTTTTAGCAACAACCTTTCTCTTTGCCGTCAGATTCATGTTCTTCCTCTATCAAAAGCAATTTGATTAAAAACGACAAAATATGAAGAAATCTTTTTGTGAGATATTCAAAGATTTCAAACTCAAGCAGCAAGACTACACATTCCAAACTGCTCTTATCCTGTAATCTCATCATATACTTTGGTTGAAAACTGATGATACAATGAAATGACCAAACATAACCTTTCAAAGATGTGATAAAAGAGGCTGATGACGAGGCATCAGTTGTGGACAGGAACTACTCAAACAGAAATGCAGCCAGGAAAGATTAGAATCATGCAGGGTAATAATAACTGGTATGCTTATTAAAAGCAGAGGCTGACTTCTTGCAACTTACATAAGCACTGACCAAGTGTGACAAAGACATTGGTAACATTGTTTACTTTAAAAAGTAACAAACAAACCATATTTGCAGAGGATGAGGCAAAGAAGATAAGCACAATGTCAACAGTTCTCCTAAACACATCTTGCAGAAAGGAACCATGCCCAATGTTTCTAAAAATATCAAGACTGGAACACATACATAAACACTATATTTCAATTATTTCTTGGATAACTACAGTAGGGTATGAATGTTTATAAATTGAGCAAAACTGGAGAGTTGGAAGCATTGAGTTGAGAGATCAATTAATTGTGTTCAGCATTATTTTAAACCGATGTCAACTGTATTTCTTTTACATGGGTTATGTCTACGTATAATCAAGGCTTAAAATACAGTAGCATTAAACATACTAAGATACAAGGGATATATTACCAAATGTACTGTGGAACATGACCGAGATCTTCTCGGGTTCTGATAGGTTTTGATACATGGTAACAAGTAAATATAAATAGATATTTCTTTAATACAAGAAACAAACAATGAGCAGAACTGTACATCCTGTTTTCTTTGTTTAATACTTATAGCTCGGGTTGACATAATGATGATATAGATGGTGGGCTTTCAGTCAACATTCTGGTTTCTTGCCAACAGTTTTATATACCAGTAAACAATACCAGAAGCTGGTCAAGAGAACGGCTCCTGTTTATCTGCAGATTAAGCAAGGGGAACGTTCAACAACTGAAAGTGAAATATGAAACAATGAAAGATGCTATATAAAGTCAACAAAATCAGATTAAGAAAGACAGAAAATATAGTTTGCATACTCAGAGTGCACTACATTGATTTCTTGAGCTAAATCACTGCATATCATGTTAACAGCATAACAGCAACAGTATAATGAAAAACTTATACCATTTCCAAATAAAACTTCACATGTTCATCATCGATTGTTGAAAAGTCAAGAAATCATGTTTTGTGTAGTTCGTTACACAAAGTTCTTCACTGTAAACATACAATATATTAAATTTCTTTGTTATTCAAGATCAAAGTATTTGTTTCTTTCAAATGAAAGGCTGTATCTCCCCAAATCTATATTTTAAACAGCTTTCAAACTGGTCTTCATAATAGATCACTTCATGTAAACACACATTCAGGACAGCTTTGTTTCATTTCTTTAAGACAAGAACTCTGACAAACAATTCAGCAACAAAATAATTAAAACAAACTGCCTCTGGCCCATTTTGTCATAAGGATTGCCTGACAACATATTGTAACATATCATCCTACTTCTGAATGCCATAAACAGCTGAAACACTTTTACATGTCTAAATGTTGGCTGTATATAAACCAGTGTCCTAAAGCTTTGGACTTCGTAATTTAACATTAAATATGTTGATACAATTGAAAAGAACTAAACCTAAATAAAAGACATTTTGCTGGAAAAAGACTCTCTTTGGGGAAGCATCACTAGTCTTTGAACATGTCCTGGGTTTCAAATCCTAAAGTAAGTTCAAGGAATGCAGCTAATATTATAGTTTGGCAAACAAATAATAACAAGCATAGAGTTACAAGACCAAACACAACATCAGTCCTCCTTTGTTAGTGAGATAAGTAAACTAGAGTAGTTCATTCTTCTGTACCCCAATTATTATTAATAAACGACTACTTTCAGCTTAGTCAAACCAAAGACAACCTCTGATGTCATCTTGAACCAGTACTTTGCATTAAACATAATACTTTGATCACTTGACATATTACAAATATCTTTTATCACAATTAAGATGGAAAATCCAGAATATGTCTCTGTGAAGCCTTCATATACAAAGTAAGTTACAGGAAAATACCATATTGAAATGACATTAGCACAATAAAAGGTAGGTTCAGGTACTAATGGACACTACTTTCCTGGAGAATATTATGTCCAAGTATTCGCCTCAAGAACCAGTGCCAAAACCTCTTCCAATATTCATTCCTTAACAATTGCTAAAAACTGAACTTCTATACAATTGTTAAGTTATAAGGACGGATAAAAGAAATTTAACAATTTATTTGCAAGCAAGCTGTCTGTTTGGAATTCGATCTGCTTGGGCAATACATACAATTCTGTACACAAATCTCTAAGGGATCCTGGTTGTAAAGGTTTCTTCAGCGTGATTTCCCCTTACGTAAAGCCAAACCAGTCCATTAGTTATATCAAGTTGTCAAGGTCTGTGTTCATGATACGCACATATCAACAGCTGATCGTTAAACATTTGCTTGTCAAGCTGAAGACCTGGGTTCAATTCCCCACATGGGTACAAATGTGAATCCCATTTCTGGTCTCCCCTTGCGTTGATATTGCCAATAGCAGCATTAAACCATACTCACTCACTTTTCCTAATCTGTTAGAAAAAACCTGGAACAGCTACTTGTGAAACAAACCACCAACCAGTCCACTTAAGCCTTGTGATGCAGCAATTTATAAACGTTGGATACATATACTACTCAAAAGAAATTAAGCACCACCTGACCCTTTCTTATTACTACGTTCACCTTTATATTGTACTGAGAACTTTTCAGCCACTTTGGGGTATTTGGGTGTGCACTTTCTGCGTTTTCGATAAGACTTACTAAAAACATAATTGTTGATGCTTGTACTAGTTCTTTGAAGGGCATATAGAAGTGATGGACATGGGTATCAGATTTTTGGGATATCAACTTCTTTATTTGTTTACCAAGACATTACTCGTTCTTCAAGTGAATGACAGGGTAAGAATTAACTCTGACATGTTGTGAGCATATATATTAAAGAACAAAACCCTTATCATAGTCACAGAATGCTTGCACATCAATTTGCACAAAAATGACAGCATACATGTAGAAACATTCAAATATAATTTCCATTCAAATAATTGTCAATGTAACTTGGCTATCTTTGCCCAATGGAATCAGTTTCTGCAGTTAATAAAATATCTGGCACTGACTTTTAAATTTACTGATATATAAACGTATTTCGTTAGATCTTTCTCAACAAGAACAGAGACTCTCTTTATGAGGCAATTTGAACATGAACTAACCTTAAAGACCAAACGAGACTTGACGATTTCAACCTCTGTTATTATCGACATGGTTTTACTGTAATGATTTAATGACATATTTGAGATGCTACTTGGGTGAAGAAAGGTACAAGTATCTGTAGAGAAACGTTACACTTGGACAATATAAGAGAAGTTTAAATGGGAGTCTTTGGATTTGGATGCACGTTAGAGACCTAAAAGTAATGTTGTTTACTTTTGTTGAGATATAAGAAATATCTCAGAAGCTTAATAAAGAGTCTTGCATCAACTCTCACATCTGCATTCAAATAACACTTTTATATACACTGACTCAAATTTACTTATGTTCCATTACCCTTTCAATTGCAGCTGAACTGACAAAACTACCAACTTATACATAATCATTGTGATAAACCTCTAACAACTTATTCAATTGGAAACAAATAGAAAGACTTCATATGGCATCCAGTTGATTGCACAGCCCGAACTCTAGCAGGTCATCTAACTTGCTACAAAAGTACTGATTTCACCTCGACTGAGGCTCAGTATATACACAACTGACAATGACTATGTACAATGAATAAACACACTGATACTCTACAAATAGCAAAATGATGAATTCAGTCAGTTTTAATGTTTCATGGATATTTACATGTTGCAGCTAGCTAATGCACTGAGCTAGCCAGGTTCCTGTGCCAGGTTACAAATACAACAGTAGTCACAAACATAAAACAAGAGAAAACAAGAGAAAACAGTTGAGATTTTCCATAATGTCTAACAGTGTAATATTTCCTCCATCATTCAAAAACCAAACTATAGAATTTACTGTGACAAACTGAACAAGTGTAAATAGCTTTCTGAACTTCAAACTACTGAAATTTGCAGTCTGCAGTTACCTCTAATAAGTAGTATTAACTTAGACTTGTGTATAAATTACCTTACTGGCCCACTGCACACAAGACAATCAAATTGCCCATACTTAAACACAGGCTTACGATCAGTGCAGTGCAGACCCTGCTTTGTTGGATGGGACCAATGTTATTCAGTACATATTTTGCATCAATTTTATTGGAACAGGAGTTAATTTAACTGAAAGAAAGATTAACTGCAGCAAGTAAGTGGATAAGGCAATCTGATTTTTGTAAAAAAAATGTCTTTTGCAAGATTTCATTCCAAATGATAATTTGCAGATGAATTAATTGATAAGATTAAGTAACCACAGGCATAAGCAGGCATATCCTCGTTCAATAATGAATACACTTAGCTATACTACAATTATCTTAATTTGCATTTTCACATCAAAAACAAACATCATTTTCTACATTTGAAATTGATCACTGATGCCACATGGCCGAGAAATAAAAAAATATATACTCATTCATGTCACTGCTAGTCATGAAATCGCAACATCATGTCACACAATTTATTCAATTACCTGAAATGGGCACACTGTCAATAAATCTGGAAAAAGGGGCTATTGAGGGTAAGGATACAAATTCCAGTCTCCTGTTTGGACAGACATGTTATGTGAATAGCACATATATTTCATGTTTGTATTGTTCATCATACAATATAGAACAGTGTACATCATGACCATGTTTATCATGTCAACAACACGTCAATATCATGTATATTACATGTTTGAAATGTACATTAATACAAAGTAGAAGAGTGGTTGTTCTCAAAACCATGTACATAGCATGTCAATCTCATGTATACTACAAGTGAATATTGTACATTAATACAATGTAGAAGATGATCAACTCCGTGGCTATACACGTCTGTTATAACTGCTCATAATTCATGGTCATTTTCATAACATGTCAATATCTTATTTATAACCCTTGTGCAATGTCCAGATATAATACATCCCAGTATCACATACCATGACATGAATACTTGTATATAACACACCGATATCATGCATACAAAATGTTGATCACATCAAATGCATGTATATTGCATGAAAATGCATGCATATTCCACTCCAACATCATATATATCTCATGTCATTATGATATATTTGCCATGTCAATAACATGTATATTCCATGTCAATAACACACCTCTAATCTGACCTGACATACACATTAACCTGCATCACAGCTTAACAAATAAACGTACATATTCTTTGTATTCACAGATTATATAGCCCCTGCTAGGCTGATTCTGTCTTTGTTTTGGTTAGCTGAGGTATTCCATTTCCTTCCTGGTTGGGACTATTGGTGTCTGTTTCACTCCATGCTTGTCAAACAAAGAGCATAAGGCAGCTTATTTGGTGTAAACTCCTGTCAGTAGATTTGAGGGCTGATGAAATAAAATGAAAAACAACTATTTTGAATGAGTTTTGTTAATGCAGTCATGTCACAGTGGTCAGTTAAAAAGGGAGACCAGGCTTTAGTCAAATGCCAGTTCTGGCAATTTAGATTGAAGGTGGCATGTGGTTCTGTTAGACTGTCTCACAGTCCCTGAACCACATTTTCCTACTGTCTAGCTAGCCCTCCCTGCAATGCTAAAGCCCTAAATGAAACAAGTCTAGATTAAATCAGGTTCTCAATCTCCTTTCTCACTGGGGATCCTTTTCAATTCAAAAGTAATTATTTGTTTCTATCAAATATATTATACATATCCAGAGACTAAGGGCTAGTCTTATAGTTCTAATGGTTCTGTTCACCGCACAGGTCACAAATCAGACAAAGTTAAGCGACCCTCACTCCATGAGTGAAAGAGGATGTGGGGACTGTGTTCATGACTGTCATGGCCTGTCAGATTAACTATATAAAAATGACAGAATTGGGTGTTCTTTAGATTTATTTGAGCATTAATATTTATGACCACTGAATATGCCATTCCTCGATAGGCCGACTTGGTTTACAGCTGACTGATCTTGACGTGTCTTCTATTTTCTCAGAATGGTTCAAACAACGAAATGGCAAACAGAATTTTATCATCTATTTGGAATTTTTTAAAGGATAATTGTTTAGAGAATCAAGCTGTCTTATCGACCATTCCATCAACCAACCATGTTGATTCATAGTTTGTCTACACCGAATAGGAACACTTCAAGCCTACTAACTGCTTCTGTCTCCCAATAACCACCTAGCATAACACATACAGCAATATTCACCTGAATCATCCATCTGCGATTACTGGCTTTTCTGACTCATGGTTGTTACAGACGTCGGCCCTTGCTGACTCCTTCGACAGACCTGTTGACACTGCAGCTTCCTTAATCTGAAGAGGAAACAAAAATCTTCAATATCTGCCATCTTGGCAGGGAGTCACTGAGTTTGGATTTACGCAAATGTTAATGAAAGAGGAGACTGTACAGTGTATATGTAACCATTTGTGAAATAAACACAGCTTCATTTTAATCCTGTAGTCAGCAATGTCCAAACAAGGTCACAGCGACCTCATCACCCTAACATCTGAAGAAAATAAAACATAGGTCTTTATCAGGACCAGCAATTTGGGTTGTAAGAGGCGACTAACGGGATCAGGTGGTCAGACTCGCTGACTTGGTTGACACATGTCATATCAAAATGTGTAGATCGATGCTCATGCTGTTGATCACTGGATAGTCTGGTGTAGATGAAATGCTGAGTGTGGAGTTACACAACAAACCTCAGAAAACTCACACAGCAAGCAGTATAGTCTTTGGGAACCCCTCCATTACAAGTAATAGGCAGCAGCATCATGATCATACCCTGCTGAGTGTGGTGACAATCTCGGTACCTACCTGTCTGATGTACTCCTCGCAGTCCTTCTTGGCCTGCATCACCAGGTCAGCCTGACCTTTCAGCACTCGGATGTTCCATGCAAAGTTTTCTGTTGCCTGCATGGGAAAATAAGAAGTTTGCAAAGCATACCTTCTTCCCTTTCAAAAGAAGTTCATTTACAAAAAAGACAATACAGCAAGTAGCAGGGGTTTATCGAAAGCTGCCCAGAGGTTGATATTTGTGGCTGAGTCTGCAGCAAGAGACTGTCAAAATTTGAAAATTGGGTTAAATTATCTTTGCAATTCTTTAGCTTATAAAAATAAGAATACGAAATAAAATGAAATTTTGAAGAATGTTGCAACTTTTTCCCAATTAGCCTGCCAATTGTTTTTAGATTCCTACACATTCCTGGATACTAAAAGGTCAAACTGCTCCAACTGCTGTCCAATTCCTATTGTCAGAAAATCAATGTTCATCATGCAAAGTTTATAGTTCCTGAAATCTCTGTAGTCATGATTTATGATTATGAGTATTTGATGTTACTAAAGCATGAAACATTAAATCTTAATGTTAATTCAGTACTTTAAATAGAGCTACTGTCACATAAGACATTGTGATATGTTTTGAGCTGTAATCCCCCTGCTATGATTTTAAAGATCTACAAGTTATACCAGAATGTGTGAGAACACTGTGAGTTAAGCAGATCATAGATGTTCACCTTGGTGAAACCAAAACACACGAAGAATCATGATCGGGTCAGTCTGTGACTCAAACCCTTGATAAATCGGATTCTGTCAAGCCTGGCTGCAACTCTGTTAAGCTAATTGCACAACATACAGGTAGATGCTGTTAATAAAAGGTGAGGTGAGGTGAAATTGGATTTAACGTCGTGCTTGAGAATATTTCACTCTATGACAACGTGCATTCGTGTGTATGTGTATGTGCGGCTGCTTGTACTAGCCCAGACTTAAGCTGGTTTTATAGTGCTAGCACACTCATATACCATGCCGCAGCGAAGCATGAATACCCCACTCAGACACATTATACTGACTCCGAGCGGACCAGTCCTTGCTGTACCCATTAATGCCGAGTGCCAGGCAGGGACCAACAAGTACCATATTTTAACATCTTTTGGTATGACGCGGTCGGGGATCGAACCCGTGACCTTCCACTCTCCGGGCGGACGCTCTAACCACTACACCATGGAGGCAGTCGTTAATAAAAGGAAAACTAGCACCGATTGACTCACCTTGGTTAGCTTCTTGCTCTTGAGCCCAGCTTGTACACACACATTCTCCAGGTCCTCGTGCCACTCCATCCCAGCTCTCTGACAATGCAGCAACTACAACAACAACACCAGTTTCATCTCAGCGGCAGAATCGCTAAGTCATGTTCCAAGACAAACTTAAGTATGTGACACAGAGTTACAATATATATTTATTGAGGTGTGTGTTGAGTTTTACACCTCAGGCAGACCATATTCTGCTCTATAATGTTGGCCGACATGTTCTGATTTTGGGTCAGGCAAACCAAGGATTAATACCATGAACAAAGATCAACACTCTTGGGACAAGATGACACACTATCAATCTGAACCACCCAATTCACATTAATCAGCTCCTGCTACAGGGTATCTGACTGCAATTTTGTTGGTTAATATTCCAGCTACATGGCGGCCGTAAAAAAGCTGATTCTGACTACACAATCCAGTGATTGATATTACGAGCAATGATCCACAATGTGGGACTACACTGACACAAAATTAACAAAGTCACCAAATCTGATAACCCAATCCATTCATTCGCCTCTTACAGCATTGGTGGCTCAGGACACTTTCAGCCATGGGTACCCATGGGGTCTCTCTTGTCAGGATCTTTCAAGGTTAGTGACTGAGGAGTGAGTTTAGTTTTATGCCGCACTCAGCAATATTCCAGCTATATGGCAGCGGTCTGTAAATAATCAAGTCTGGACCAGACAATTCAGTGATCAACAGCATGAGCATCGCTCTGCGCAATTGGGAACCGATGACATGTGTCAACCAAGTCAGCGAGCCTGACCACCCGATCCCGTTAGTCGCCTCTTACCACAAGCATAGTCCCCTTTTGTGGCAAGCATGGGTTGCTGAAGACCTATTCTACCCCGGATCTTCACGGGTCTTTCAAGGTTAGAATCAGAAACAGACATGTATTTTGTCAAAACTTACACTAAACTTTGAAGGGCCTCATTTAAGACGTCAGCTAAATTCCACATGAAACATAAAATATCCATGCAATATTTCGATCACTGTATGTGGTGTGTTCAGTAAAAAAACAAGTTTCTTAGCTCACCTTCTCATATACACTATCTGCACATTCTATAAGGTTTCTGCACTCAGTGATCAACTGAAACAAATACAAATATCTATTAATTGTTTAGTCACATATGGTTTTAATGATAATTTCTCGGATATAGAACTGACATTTAAGTTCCAGTTTCATAAAGTAAGCTATATGCTGCTTTGCCAGGTGAGCTATTGGTTACATGTATCTCCTGCTGGTACTACTCACATCATCAAATGACAGGAGAGCTTTTTTTCAGTATATCCGGCAGGTTCCCTTGTGCTTCTAGAGATGGGTACTGCAAAGAAGATAAATAATCAATACTTACAATCTAATACTGATGTCATCAACAAATAGAAGTGTTGGGTTCGATTCCCCATATGGGTACAATGTGTGAAGCCCATTTCTGGTGTCCCCCGATGTGATATTGCTGGAATATTGCTAAAAGTGGCATCAAACTTACCTCGCCTTTCATAACGTATGTGAGACTCTGTTCTCCTGAGTTGGTGATTCTGGTGGACAAGAGTCGGATACACTGCTTGATGTTGGCGATGGGTGGCAGACCACACGTCTCCTTGAAGCCACTCAGGGCTAGTTGCACGTTGTCTCGTAGGTCGGTGCCATCACGCAATGGCTGGATTGCAACCTGGAGAGATGAACAATGGTTGTTGAGCAGGCAGTCAACGTGATATTAGGGCAGAGCAATTCCCTGATGCTCCCCTTTGAGTTATGTCACCAATATAATAACATGGAACATTTAATTTTCAAATTAAACGTATTTCTGTCATCTGTTAACATTTTACACGTTGGTAATGAATTCATGAATACACAATGCCATTTAGAACCTGGTCAGATGTAACATGTTATATTTGGGACAACACTTTCTCAGTAAAGTACAGATTCTAGTACTTTGTTGGGTTGAGTCCCATTCGGTTATAATGTCAATGAACACCAGCATATTATGATAAAGGTAAGACCTTTTACAGACGCTTCCAACAGTTAGTTACAGCACGGTCTGATAGATTTTACTGACGTTTCACACAGTAAGACGCTCACATAATCTGTTAAATCAAGAGCACATGAACAATCAGTTTTATTTCCTTCTGCAATGAAAAGGGAGATGGATATCCCTATGAATGTCTTTTGAATCTGCCTATGTCTAAAAATCACTGCAACCTTCTTCCCTTGTCCATAATTACCATCATCGGAACAAAAGGAGAAAGCTTAGAAAGCCTCCAAAAGAGAATACATGTTACTCTGGTTCAACACATGAACTATGACACCTATAACTTTAGGACTACTGTAGTGTTCCATCCCAACACTTTGTTGGTACTGGTTGGACAGCATCGCTTGCCACAACTGGATTACCATGTAATGCATCATCCAAGCCAAAGTGTCTGACCACTGAATCCTTTATTCACATCTTACAACAAGCAAGGGTTGCTGAATACATCTAAACCAGATCTTCATGGGGCACAAGAATGGATCAGAGACGTTTCTAACCAGGTTTTTCACTGCTATTAAGTTGTACTAGTACTTCATTATTAAGCAGTTACTGATGGACCTATATTACATTTGATAATGTTTCCATAACCTACCTTGAATGTTTCATCTATGTTTTTCCCTCCGACTGACTTCATGCTGGTGTAGTCCCGATATCGTTTTGTTTTCTTCACAGATAAGCCTCGTTTGTATCCCTGTGGCAGACAAGGAACATTTAGTACTCATAAGTAACAACACACAGGCCAAGTTGTCAAATAATTGCTTTGGGTATGTGTGATTGTTGCTTTATATGTGAGAGTGATTATTATACTGCTGTGAGGCGAATGTTTTATACCACTGTGAATGAGTGTATGTTGTTTTATACCACTGTGAATGAGTATGTTGTTTTATAATACAGCGAGTGAGTGAGTGAGTGGTTATTATTATACTGCTGTGTTAATGTTTTATACCACTGTGACTGAGCGTATGTTGTTTTATAGTGTATGTTGTTTTATAATACAGCGAGTGAGTGAGTGGTTATTATTATACTGCTGTGAATGAATGTTTTATACCACTGTGAATGAGTGTATGTTGTTTTATACCACTGTGAATGAGTGTATGTTGTTTTATACCACTGTGAATGAGTGTATGTTGTTTTATAGTGTATGTTGTTTTATACCACTGTGAATGAGTGTATGTTGTTTTATACCACTGTGAATGAGTGTATGTTGTTTTATAGTGTATGTTGTTTTATACTACAGCGAGTGAGTGGGTGGGTGTCAGTGAGTGAGTGGTTATTATACTGCTGTGAGCGAATGTTTTATACCACTGTGAATGAGTGTATGTTGTTTTATACTACTGTGAATGAGTATGTTGTTTTATACCACTGTGAATGAGTGTATGTTGTTTTATACCACTGTGAATGAGTGTGTGTTGTTTTATACCACTGTGAATGAGTGTATGTTGTTTTATAGTGTATGTTGTTTTATACTACAGCGAGTGAGTGAGTGGGTGTCAGTGAGTGAGTGAGGTGAGGTCAGGTGAGGTGAGGTGAAATTGGGTTTTACGTCGTGCTTGAGAATATTTCACTCATATGATGACGTGCATGCGTGTGTATGTGCGGCTGCTTGTACTAGCCCAGACTTAAGCTGGTTTTATAGTGCTAGCCCACTGAGATACCACACCGCAGTGAAGCATGAATACCCCACTCAGACACATTATACCAACTCCGGGCGGACCAGTCCTTGTTGTACCCATTAATGCTGAGTGCCAGGCAGGGACCAACAAGTACCAAATTTTAACGTCTTTTGGTATGACGCTGTCGGGGATCGAACCCGCGACCTTCCGCTCTCCCGGCGGACGCTCTAACCACTACACCACGGAGGCGGTCTATCAGTGAGTGAGTGGGTGTCAGTGAGTGATTGTCAGCAAGTGAGTTTCAGTGAGTGATGTATTATACTGCTGTAAGTGAATGTTTCATACCAGTGAGTGAGTGTCAGCGAGTGAGTGGGTGTGTGAGTGAGTGAGTGAGTGAGTGAGTGAGTGATGTATTATACTGCTGTAAGTGAATGTTTCATACCAGTGAGTGAGTGAGTGAATGTTTTTTTATACCAAAGAGTGAGTTAGTGAGTTGGTAACCCTACTGAAGGCAGCAATATTCTTGGTATATCCTAGCCGATAATCAGGTCCTCCAACAAACTCACCCCACCACCTCTCTTGTTTGTTATTGCTACATGTACAAACAATGTACAATTTTCAATGGGGTACCCGGTGTTTGATAAAAGCTGGATATGCCGGTAACCTGTAAAAATGAAGGGATAATAATCAAAAATAGGAAAGTAACAATCATAAAACCAATTTACACTTTAATTCTAGTTACAGAAAGTTGCAAAATTTGTCATAAAAAATAACCTACAACCTACAGTCTGTTTGCAATGAACTTACCGATGAATTTCACTTTAAACAAAAACGTAAATCGAATAAGGTGAAATTAATATTGCAAATCCTCATAGTTTTACCTTGCCAACTGAACATTTAAATCTCAGTATTTTAATCAACTTAGGATAAAAGATGTTTAACAAACGATCATAGATTCAAATTGCTATTATTGGTTTGTATTACAAGGGGGTATGCACATTAAATGAAACACCGAGAACAAGTATGGTTGGTCCAAGCTAACGCTCATCACGTACCGCACTTGCATTTGTTTCACTGTTTCAACTACTGCGCTTACCCCCTTGTAATACCAACCAATAAAGTTCTTTAATCCGTTTGTTTAACAACTTTTATCCTAAGTTGAATATAATTCAGAGATATAAATGTTCAGTTGGCAAGGTAAAATAATGAGGATTCGCAATCTTAATTTCACTTTATTTGATTTACTTTTTTGTTTAAAGTGAAATTCATCAGTACGTTTTCACCGCAAACAGACTGTAAATGGAAATCTCCCACCAGCTGTGATCCAGAACAACTAGGGAAGAGTTGTTGCCCTTAGATTGAGAATGTTAATCACTTAAAAGGTTGTTAACTTTTTTAGTTTTAGGTACGAGTACATGTTCTGTCCTGCTTCTTTACAGATTGCAATATGTCAATCATAACATCTTCAAAAATAAAATCAGACAAAAAACCTACACATTAACTTCTTAAATAAACATTCACCAAGTTACTGTCCTCTGCCATGCTATAGTATCCCTCTACAATGTTTCAACATAAGACCTTTACCTGTTTGCATGCACTCAAATGGTATTGTGAACTGTCCAATGAATTCATCTCCAATATAGTCATCATCCAGAACAGTGAACCTCACCAAAGCCAGCTCTGGCAAGTTAATCTGGAACTCGAAGCTTTCATCAAAGATTGGATTGTATCCTGGAAACAAACAAAAAAACATACACAAAATCATATATTATGTTGATATTTGCTTAAAACCATTTTCAGTCATAAATTAACCTGGTGATGATTTATTTACAGTTTAAACAATTTATTCTAATAACTGCTATTCAGCAGTGAATATTCAGTGCGTAAAGCAGTCCACTATGACATCTGCTCTCACAACAAAAGTGAAATGAAACCCAAACATTGGGTTTGGAAGTGAGGTTGGTGGGATAAAAAAAATATCCAATGATTAATTACAGATTTTGCATATTTACCTGCATGCTGAAATAATTATGTGATGTAATTTTTTCCTCATTCATAATCTAATAATTTAATATCTTAATGCCTGTTGCACATCTCTGCAGCAATAACTGAAATTGGTCTTCCAACATATTTTCACCCATAACTGACCAAGGCAAACATTACACAGAAGTAGTAGAGACTAAAGTGTTCAGACTTACCATTATGCGGCATAGTTTTTGTCCTTTCCTCTGCACAGTCTGAGGGAATGCCAAATACTTCAATGGTAACATAAGGATCAGTCACCTCCCCTTTAGCTGCAGAACCCTTGGGCTTCGGGAAGTTCTGACCACTGATTATCTGCAAGGAACAAAAACCCCATAGACGTATGTTTATGTACAAACAGACCAGTCATGGCCCTCTGCTGTGAACCTTCATATAAGCACAAAGCAAGTCATTTTGACATTTTGTCTCAACACAAAGGAGTTCTCATGTGTTGCCTGCAAGTCAGTTATTAAATCCTCAGCTAAATTCTGAGCTACCTCTCCAGTGTCAAATTACACATGCAAAATCCTAGTGTGAAAAAATAGATATACTCACAGAAGAGTTTGAGGGATATATCTGGTAAGACCTCTCTAAATAGTATTCATCTTGATAAAAAGATTCCATGGTATCAGTGTGGACATCATTTTATACAAAATATTTGTTCAGACACCATATTCGTTGTTATAAAAACATTTTGGCAGGGACACCGTGCTCACCTTCATTCTGAATTTTTGATCCCATATTTACACTGAATATTTGTAATGCCACCATATTCACCTTTATATGAAGTATTTGAGGGGACACCCCTGGAATGACCTCCCTCGTGTTTGCACTGAAGTACGAGATCTCTTCCCGCATGATGGCAGGTTTCAGTACAAAGCCACAGCCTCCATTCTTGTGGAACCAGCCATTATAGAGATCCATCATGAGACCTGCTGTCTGGTAGTTCAGGGCAACTGGGGAGGAAGGAGGACATCATATATGTCATACATCAAACTATTCTCAGGAGAGGTGAGTGTTCGTTTTGTTTGTTGGTTTGCCACACTCAGCAATATTCCAGCTACATGGCGGCGGTCTGTAAATAATCAAATCTGGACTAGACAATACAGTGATCAATAGCATGAACATCGATCTACACAATTTGGATACAATGACACTTGTCAACCAAGTCAGCGGGTTCGACCACTTGATCCCATTAGACGCTTTAAACATTGTACTAATGTTGCAAATAGAACCAGGATCTTAGCATGATGAGCAAACACTTTAACCACTAGGTTACCTCCATCTTCCCCCAGGTGAAGTATAGACGGAGGATGACATTGAGATCATCATCACTTTCAAAGTAACTGCACATATGTAATGACATGCAAGTATATTTGTTTGTTGTTTAACATTGCACTCAGCAATTTCCCAGTTCTATGGGGACAGTCTGTAAATAATCGAGTCTGGGCCAGACAATACAGTGATCAACATCATGAGCATTGGTCTAAGCATATGGGATACAATGACATGTGTCAACCAAGTCAGCGGGCCTTATCACCCAATCCTGTTAGTGGACCCTTGTCACAAGCATGGGTTGCTGAAGACCAATTCTGACCCAGATCTTCATGGGTACATGCATGTGTGTAACCATGAGGTACAGTGGAGGGGCGTTCATTTACCATACAACAAAAAGTTTTAGTTGGTCCCCTTGAGCCACTTGGTTCTTAATTCTGTTTTCCCTCAAGTCTCCACAGTTTTACAGGCAAACAAACTCAAATTGTTATAATAATTAGTAAACAGTTCAAAAGCCCAAAATAAAGACTACAGTGTAAAAGTAATTACTGCAAAATATCTCTGTTCAAGAGAGCAGCAAAAGATGCTGTCCCAGTGGGTTTTGTCAACAGAGTCACATGTGGTGCAGTAATATCCTGATAATGTATGCCAACAAACAACCGTCATACAACACTGCCTCTTCAGCTGCATGTACTGCATGATTAACACAAACACCTTATCCTTGGGGCCTTGAGTAGAAAGTTAGAAGTAATGTTTGTGCAAATCGATCTCTTTTTAGAGAACACGGATAGAGTAATAGCTGCACACTGTTCCTGTAACCTTACCTCCACAGTGTTCACGAATAGTGTTTCAAAGTAACAGGACATTGGGTCCTGTATGTTTCAGATGTCAGTCTGACCCAATCATAATTCACAGGACCCATAGAATAAAATTAAAGGCACATTTCAGATTTGAAATTATCAACAAACATAAGATTTATAAACAGCAAACAAGTGCCACATGTCACATATAACAACTTCAGTCAAAGTCATTGTGAAATATATCAGACACAGGGGCAGGCGACTTCTATCAGACCGTTGGTGAATCTGCTGGATTTGTCAGAGGGTCAGATGCTATTCGTGAACACTGCTCCATCTATCCATAAACAATGTATAGCACAAATCTACATATGCACAACTTGTATGGGAGCACCCTTACCCATTTGGCAGCCACAGTTCCAGAGATCTTGGGGGTTGTAGTTGCTCGAGTCGATGGCGCATCCCATTGGGGTAGATGCGAGACAGAAACCGCTTGTTGTGGTTGACATATTCCTCCGGTGAGGACATTGCCAACTTCAGAGCCTGGGACTCGCTGTACGAGCAGATCTCCCAGCACTTCTCTGAAAAGCAAATTAAATATGATGACTTTTCCAAAGAATCACATGATTAAATCTGTAATCTGATTGAGAATTATTAGAATAAATGTATTATACCACTACTTGGAGGTGAGCTGTAATTAATACCCTGGTGAACAGTATTTCATTTATAGCCAACACAGCTGTGCACAAAACAGGCACATAGTAATTAATATGAAAATATCAAAGTCATCCACATGCTGTTGATTTATTTGTTAAAACCGATCTATCCCTTATCTTTCCACAAGGTAGCAACAGTCATGTTCACAAAGATTGCTATGATTGACCGCGTAGAATAGCATCATGATACTTTTTGCAGATCAGCTTTCTGTGAGGGGTTATATCACTAGACAATTACACCTTTCATTTGTAGAGGAATACTATTTACTATACCATAATATATTGTTATGATATAACGTATCATGTTCCGTGGCATTTACACATTTAGACGTCGGCATAACATGATGACATTTGAAGATTTTGTTGATAAAAACGTCTTCATTGTTTGTGGAAGCAGTAGCCCTGAAACTGTAATGCGTCAATGTAGCATACTGTGTAGATTATCATGACCTCATTAATGTGATATTTTCAGAACAGTTATATGGCTGTAGCATATAGGCAAATGTAAAGGCATTGGGAAAGGGAAGATAGTACATTTTATTGTGAGACAAACAGTGGACAACGTTTAATGCAGCTATTTCTTCTTCTTTAAGTGGAAAAGGCATCACTGTGCTCTTGTTTGTTTAGTTTTTAATATTCAAGCTATGTGGACCTCACAGTATTTCTGTTATACTGGTAAAATGCAATATGGTTATCAAGCTATACATATCACAGTATTCTTTCTGAGAACTGGTATACTGGGTTAAAAATATATGAAGTCTTTTCATTACCTCTATGGTTTAAGTTCAAATCTACACATACATTCACAATTATGTGAACTTTCCTTCATAATTCATTGTCATAACATGATACCATTACAAACTCCATAAATATCCAAACTAATTTTGAGAATACTGTTATCAGAGCCAACATTTATTTTAGTGCCTTAGTATGTAGAAAATAGGATCTACATGTACAATAAGTGTCAATCACTTAGCTCCCAATATACCACAGTAGTGACAGTACAGATATCAGAACAGCAATATATTACAATACTATTTATTTGCCAATACACAGCCCTACAAACAATATGGCAGGCTGAATATGGAGCCTACATCAGGGAACAAAAGGATACAAGCCACCAAGTGCTCTTGGGCACTTTTTACAACCAACATAGTTGGCAGGGGACAAATTCTAACCCAGAGTCCTTACAGGGCATCTTTTGGGTACTCATGAGTTGAGTTGAGTTGGGGTTTACGTTGTATCGGCATTATTTCAGCCATATAGTGACGAGATCAAGTATTCATTCATAAGCATTCCAAGTACAAAGTGGGTACTCACGGTTCTGCTGGGACACTTGAAAGTCTTCAAATCTCTTGGACACACAGTAGACAACCATGTCCGACAATTCCTTGACCAGTTTGTGTTTCTTCATTGACCCTTCCTGAAACACCAACATCCAAGGATTCTGCAGTCATATGCCAAAACACAGACAACTACATACAGCCTACAGACACAGAAAACTCTAAAACAAATAAGTCTGAAAATTAAAACAACCACGAACAGATGCATTTTTCTATCAACAGACCATGTTCTGAAGGCCATCAAGGTAAACAAATGCATGCCCAACAGATATACATGGCCGTTTACAGTCAATTGGTTGCATAGTTTGGCAAAAGCAGTGCAGTTCCTTTTTCCTTTCAGTCTCCATGATACAGCAGAAGAAGCATGCAACTTGGCATAAGGCAGGTCCCTCTGCATGTTTCACTGACTGAAATCATACAGTGTACAAAGCTAGGCAAAAACCATTAAACTTCAGCCATTTCTGCAAGTAGTTTCTGTAAACAATGTCCTGAGTGACTTTATTTACCAGCATACCAGATAATGTTCCATATTTTGTACATTATGGAGATTGGTGTTTGAGCAAGGTTGTTGAAGAACAATCCTGCAAGACGAGAGCCCCAAAACACCACAAGTGAACTTTGTGGCTATTTTACAGGAACACAATTATCAAACAGACATGGGCAAATGTCTCCAAATAATCTGTTTACTGTTCAACTGGAAGAACTATCACACAAATCTCTGTATTCAGTATTCCTAAAGCTTTGTGACTAAGTTCATGTATCAATCCATTAATTCATTGACATTTAGCCATTACACATTTGGCATTACAACCAACTAAATTCAAACTAAATTTATTACAATCATCATTTTCACTTTGCATGAAACTAAATAAAATTTAAACATTTGAGCAAAATCTGACATTAACAGAATGTTTGTGTTTCCTTATGTTAACAGTCTTTGCAAAAAGAAACATTCCAGTCCACAAGCCTGAAGTTGGCTAAAAGCATCAAACTCAGTACGTTTCAGTGTTATCAAATAAGGTTATATTGTATACTGAATCAAATTTAACAAGACTATTACCAGACTGGTGGCTTAAGACACAGACTATAACAGTCCTTTGAAACTTAAAACTTGAGATTTTACCTAGGATTAACCTTGTCACCTTGACACTCATCTTTAACCTTGACCTTACCCTTTTACTATTTTTCTTCTTGTCAGGTTCAGCACCTTCATCCTCATCAGTGACATAGCCCTCAACTGAGCTGCTTGAGATGGGCAGTTTTTTACCCTGCAATATGCACGAGTTAAGCATGTGAACAAGGCAACTAGATCTACTGATACCAGCAAGGTGAGGTTAATCTGGGGTCCGGATGGTGGACTATGTCTGAAGCCAGCCTGGTCATGAAATTCCATACTAACACAGCATAGAGTATGCAACAACCATGCCAGAGAATAACCAGTCTCAAATATACTCCAAAAACAGATTCCACTGGGCATAAAACTCACACTGATGCAATACTAGTCATACGATCCTAGTAATAACATAGTTTTTATGTTTCAATTGCTGGTAAATCTCTCCTATTGTAGCAGCTCAATTTCATTTGAAAGCCTTTTAACGATTCATGATGAATAAAGGATGTGATTAGAATATAGTGTTCACCTTCAAATGGCAAATCCATAAGAAATTTGAACCTACTCATGCTAAACCAAATGCCTCAGTTGCAAGTATCAAGACATGCCTATTTCACCCACACAGTTGGTGCTTGTGTTGTATTGAACTCCTGACCAGGCTGTAAGCACTAATATACACCCTGACCTAGGCACATTCAGTTGTATAATCAGTGACAGGACCAAGAAAGTCAGATTCAGATCAGTTCCTAACTAGTGTCTGAACTTTCATAACAGTTGGATTCATTTCATAGCTGCATCATGTGTGGTGCAGGATTGGGGGAAGTCATTTTAGGAACATGCAAACCTGACCAGATGAAGGGTCTGTCTTGCGAGTGAGATGGGTTTAGTGATATCAATAGATTTGGATTTTTGTGATATCACTGCATGTCAGATATTTGCAAAAGTGATGCTCATCATTTAACTCTTAAACTTCGGGGAAATCCACCAGCATGGGTAGGGTCAAAACCTCAGGGTCCCCAAATGGCAATGATTTGAACCCAGTGATTAGCGGTTCATACCAGACTGTTCATACCAGAACTAACCATCTCTTTACTAATGTCCATGACAATTTAGCAGTTACATTTTCATCAACTTGGCATATTATTCACACAACTTAAGAAAATTATTGTATATTTATATTTAAAGTTTCCTAGCAAACACAAACAATTTGGACCTATTCACATGTATATCAGGAACACATAGACATGTCCAGAAACTCAAACAGAATCCTTAACACAAAATTTGTGTGTAACATTATGGTTAAATAGTTTGGATGCGTAAGGATTTTTTGACTTCTTAGTCTTCGAAAATCTCTAAAAATGGAAACAAAAGCTCTCTGATGGTAACAGCTTAACAATCTTATGAACACACTTCATCTCATTCAAATTCAATTTTAAGAGCCAAAATATGACTGGCTGGGGTGAAAGGTACACTCACTATATCTGGTCAATATCCAAAGAAATGAATAAATGTTCTTAACAAGTCTGAAGTGTCTCATGCTTATTCCCCAGTATTGATTGAACATTCCTCTGTAAGACATGACACTACAGCCTGATCACTCACCACAGAAAAGATGAGAATGCACTTGCCGAAAATAGATCGCAAAACAAATTTGCCAATTCCTCAAAGATGACAAGCATGTAGTTGTCAACCATATATTAAACATAAAACTAACAGACTGACTTTTGTCGTAATGTAATTTTTGGCCAGCAATATTGATCCTGAGGCTTCCTGTTACAGATGAGGTGATGTTCAAACCTTCTGTTTCCGACTTGAATTACAATGATAAATATCTGTACTGGATGTGATGAATTACACAATCAGTGGATCCGATTGATTGTGATCACAATTCACTTTGAACGGTGACAGTTAAATCAGGCTTACTCCGTGGGCAGCAAACCAAGGTGATAAGAAAATATAGCCGTTATGCCTTATAACTCAAATGTCATGAGTGTGTGAATGTTGTTTCAAGGCAATTATGTCATGGATGCTGATAGAATGTTATTCTTTTTCAGTCACATCGCAAAATAATGATAACCAGAACCACAAGTATATGTTTATACTGAAGGTACAATTGCAGTGGAACAACAACAGAGCTAATGTGCTTGACAAACTAGATTGTTTTTGTTGGTGACACAAGAACACACAGGAAATAAGTGGTTTTTTCCCCATCTCCTACAATCTTTATGAGTTGTGGGTAGCAAGATACCATTACTAGAACAACTTATTATGGATTGCTGACAGTGAAGAGAACTTCAGTTGAAAATGTGAAGAATTTACAGTGTGATAACAGCCAAAATGCAGGATTTATGGCAATGATGAAATATTAACAGTTACGACGACTATTGTTCAAAATCTTACTGCATATATTGTAGTGTAATGACAGCTGAACCACAGGATTTCTACAATGACCTGAAAGAGGTCATGTATTCATAAGAATTATCAAATTCTGCCCAGGAAATTCTGTGTCTTATGGTAATAGCAAGACCATGCCATTAGGTATGGGGTTCTTGTTTCCTACTTTACCCTGGTATCGAATCTAGTTATTTTACTGTCATTTGTCAACTGATTTTTAATTTAATAGTGTTTATTATGAATTTATAACTTGTTAAAGTCACGATACCACTTAAATATTGTCGATGTGGCTACAAATCTAAACTCACTCACTCAATCACTCCTCTGGTATCGCTACATGGCTCACTTGAGTTAAGGCTTCATGACACCTGTTCATTTTCACCAATTGGAGAACATGAACAATGGATCTGGCCACCTTCAAAGTCTAATTTTTACTATAATTTCAACCTGTCAAGCATAAATACCTCAAAATTATATTTTGTGTCTTTCTAATGTGTAATGCCAAGATTATTTTTGCTGACTGAAATGAAAAATAATGTATGTTAGCTCTCTCATCCAAAATGATTAAACACGCTTGGGACTTCACTTAAATGTTTAAACCATCTTAACCCTTTTTTAAGTCAGATACAGCTTATAACAAGCACCTGCTCAATCATCCATCCACTAGTTTTGGAAGTGTCAACACGTTTAAACAAATTCTTAGATGCAGATAACAAGATGGCGGGTGACTTTCCATCCCCACCATAAAAGTTGGCAACTGAAGTCAACACTGGACATACACATTTATTGCATTAGAAATATTTGACAAAGGCCTATTCCAGGTTTGTACCAAGTGAAGGTATATGTAAGACCCTATACTGAAATGCCCTTTAGAAGAAGGTGATAAGAGATCTGTCCAAAGTTATCCTTCTAGAGATCGTACATGTAAGTCCCTATAGTATAAGGACCTTGGAAGGTGATGATAGACATGGTATGTGCGAGTCGTTATAGTGTAAGACCCTACAGTGCAAGGCCCAATAGTGATAGGCCTTATTCAGGAAGGTGATAACAGACCTATCAATAGCTCTCCTCCTAGAGATGATAGATGTAAGGCCCTGTAGTGCAAGGCCGTATGGTTGAAGTTGCTGATAGACCTTAACATGGTTTCCACCTAGAAATAGTACTGTAAGGCCCTACAGTGCAAGGCCCTATAGTGGAAGCTGATGCAACTAAAGCGGGTACTGTTCAAGGCAAGGCATTTCTCTTCCCACACCAAAGCAAATAGACAGTGGATATCCCAAAATTACATCTCTTTCTAAAAATAACCCTCGGTATTGTCAATGTACAGGTTTAGTGTATTTCTACATACATGTATTGCATTACCTGTAAACGTCAACAGGCCCCAACCACTGCAGTACATATTACTCTTGATCGTAATCACCTCCATGTGCCCATAACAATTTTAAAAAGACGTTTTTCCAAGAGTTTGTTTTGCAGCATTTACTGGTTTGAGACATGTCAAACATTAACAGTAGTTTTCCCCAAGATTTTTCTTTACAACATATACCATCATGGAAAACAGTATGTTATTTTCCTAAGATATACTTTCAAGAAAATCCACCAAGTGATAATAAACACACTTACTTTGATAAGAACTTTGCCTTTGAAGAATTCTGGTGAAGGTAAATGCTCAAGATTTTCCTCGGCAGCTGCAGTGTACAACGTGTCCCCAAGTATAGTGGTCATGTAATGGGCAATAGCTTGTTGTCCCAAGATAATATAGGGTGGTCATGTAATGGGCAATAGCTTGTTGTTGCTTGACAGTGCAGTGGTTTTCTATTGATAATATCACAGGGTACCTGAAATACAAGTTATATATTATATGTTGGAATAGAGTTTCCCCACGTTTAAGTGCATGAGCTGCATTGAAGTATATCAATATATTATATAAGGAAAATAACGTATTGCAGGTCTTGGATGTTTGCCTCTTTGGTGAAAACCTTCACTACTAAAGTGGAGCTACAGAAATAAAGCTGTCCCAAGAAATATAAAACATAAATACAGTCACAATTATCTATCAATAAAGGCAGAATTGCTGAAGATCTATTCACATCTAAACATAATTATCCTCTGCAATCAACGGAATTCAGAATGTAAATGAACTTTGAACTCATCCTTGATCATGCATTGAAGAAATAAGCAACCAACATATATACAATGAGGAAGATTTATAACAAATACACTCATAATGAACAGATATAAGGAACTGTAGTGATTTGTCTCACACACTTGCTATACATTCTAGTTGAAATGTGTAACACAAACTACCATTATAACGAACCAAAATTAGTGGTCCCTTTGAAGGTTCATCCTAACCCTAGTATACTGTATTGCATAACAGATTAACCGTAGGATTATACAAAAATCTTGTGGTCCTTAATGCTTTTGAATTTAAGTAACACACAAAATGTCACCCACAAAGATATCCACATATAACAATCCAAGTGATGACTTTGCAGAAACACCCAGTTCTGTATCACATCACTTCTTAACACTGCCAATAACCACTTCCTATGTTAAGCCATCAAAGTCTCTTGCTGTGTTTCTACTAAGTAAAGCTATTTCTTTGAGTAAAAGTGGAAAACGTGATCCTATGTTTTCTCTCTGAAGAATGAAAACACTTTGAAGCATGTATTCCTGTCAGTTTTGCCATGAATTCATTTATGCTCAGCAAATATCAATCAAAATGTTGCTGTGTAGATTGTGATACGTTCTTTATGTCCACGCTCCTGGAGAATGGCTTTCTTTTATTGTACAGACAGAAGGGGATGATAGAGCAAGGTCACTAATCTGGTTCCCCTCAGATTCAAAGCAAAGGAGAAACTCTAAGACTGCCTCCACAACCTCTTCATTACATCTTCCCAGTTTTCATTATTCAGGCTGACAAAATAAACCCATAGACTCTTCATCTTCCTTGATAATTAGACATCATATTTAAAGCTGACATTGGATGAAAAAAAATCAATCCAAGTTTTGCATTACCAGAAGAGATGATCAAAATGATGTGTTTTTCCTCTAAAGATTCAATTTAATAATAGAACCTTTTGGTTTACTTTTGTTTCATTATAACTCTTCTGTTACAGTAATTAGGTTACATAAATATCGATTCCAACATCACAAGGATGGTCACATTAGGGACAAGGTCGGTTCTATGAAATAATTGTTCTATATCTTGGGCTACAATAGTGACGAAGTAACTCATGTTTGTTGTTAGAGGTGCCTTCATGGCACCAGTTGGCAGATTTCAGGAATTGGGTTGGGGGTTCGTCCAACTTCCATGGCACAGACCATTGCTGAAAACATGAATCACTGGATTGCCTAGTCCAACAAGCTTGATTTTGTTACAGGCTGGCATCACAAAACAAACAAACAGATATGTTGATAGGTCTGGCATACCAGTTGATATTTGCACTAATCTAATCTATGGAGGTACAACAACAGTTATAAGGAGATGACATATCACCTCTATCCCGTGCAATTCACCAATTGAATTTGGCTGCTTATATTCAACAGGCACCAAACCACTAGACTGATCTGTATAGCAAGATTTAACACATATTTTCATATCCAACAACGGGAAAGCGTATAAACGTCAGTGTAACTTCTTTAATGTGAGGAAATTAAATGTTGTTCTCCTCACATTACAGAAGTTGACATCTATAAACTTTTCCCCTTTTGTGTATCACTTCTAAGTACCATTCAAAGACTTGACATATTCAATGGTTTAGGAGTTCTTCTCTGAAAACAGAAAAAATGTACAGGGGACTGATAGATGGCCAACACAATCCTCTTCAGATAATTGGTATGAGATGTCGCAATATTCAAGATAACATGGTCCAATTGTAGATAAAAACTTATGTTAAATAGGCCACACATATCAGTATTTGAGGTTTAGGTTTAGGTTTTTGTTTGTTGTTTTATGTTGCTATTCCAACTATAAGGCATCGGTCTGTAAATAATCGAGTCTGGACCAGACAATCAAGTTATCAACATCATGAACATGAATCTACTGAATTGTGATACGATGACATGTGTCAACCAAGTCAGTAAGTCTGACCACCCAATCCGCTTAGTTGCCTTTCATGACAAGCATGGTTTGCTGAAGATGATAGGGCTCTCACGAGTACTCAGGGCCGAGTCGGGTAAAGCGGGACTCGAGTCCAATTCAATGGACTCAAGGACTCGTAGGGGAGATAACTCTAAACGTCTCACGCAATCAAGATGGATGGTGAGAAGAAATCCAATGTCTGGACGCATCTTGATCTTGATTTAGTTGCCAAAAAACCCGAAATGCTGTCTTTCTGATGTTTCCCTTAGTTACGGAGGCAGTACGACAAGTTCCAATCGTAAGCATTTGTCCTGTAAGCACCCACAAATAAGCACTGTGGCCAGAAAACCAGCTCAGCAAGCAACGCTGGGGCAGTTTAGTAATTTTGTTAGCAAAAGTCGCAAGCCTGTTGACAGAAAATGGTATGAAGGTCTTACGCAAAAAACAACCCTTATGTGTGTTAAAGATATGTGACCAATAAGCCTTGTTAAAGGGAAGGGTTTCAGGGCTTTCTATGAAGCATTGAACCCAAATTACCAGGTCCCATGTGCCCCGACAATTCACAACTACCTCATGAAGTTGTATGAAGATTGCAAGAACATAATATCAGTACTCAAAACAGAACCTGCTGTTGCCCTAACTATGGACATGTGGACCAGCATAGCCCCTCACGGCTATATCACTGTCACTGCCCACTACCTATCAGATTGGAATTTAAAGTCATGCATCCTTGCAACACAGCATGTAGAAGAGAGGCACACCGGTGAAAATATTGCCGCAAATCTGAAATCAATTCAGGAGGAATTGAGTATCAAAACAGTGTCTAGCATTACAACTAACAATGCTTCAAATATGTCAGTCGCAGCAAAAACGACTGGCTATCCCCATATCCGCTGTTTTGCCCACACACTGCAACTTACTGTCAATGATGGGCTCAAGGTACCTGGCATTGAAAACATGCTAATGCATGCACGCAAACTTGTGGCATTTTTTGCAAAGTCGACAATGGCAACACAGTTTCTCAAATGTCATCAGAAAAAATATGAAAACCCCCAAACATGTCATCACCGATGTTGTGACAAGTTGGAATTTCTGTCTACTTTCTGCTTGACCGTCTGTCCCTCTTGCATGGTGACATTACTGCAAAACTTTGTGATCCCCTTGTCAAGAAACACAAACACCTAGACTTTAAGGACAAACACTGGACGTTAGTGGACCGGCTTGTTATAGCACTGAAACCTCTTGTTTCAGCAACAAAAGCTCTGTGTAGTGAGGAATTTCCAACAGCATCTGGCGTCTAATCTTTAGTCACTGCACTTGTTGACAATCACCTTGTAGTGAGAGATCTTGACTTCAACATCATTGGTGATATGAAGATGAGGATCTCCGCCAGTCTTTCCTCACGCCTCTTTCGGGACGGATTCCTACAATCCCCTACACTGACAGCGTCAGCAGTTGACCCATGCTACAAGAACCTGAAGTGTCTTAAGCCTGAACAGAGAACTGAAGTCCAGGATGCAGTTATTGACCTCATCACTCAGGCAGCAGATGACTTGCCGTGTACCGACACTGACCTACCTATGGCTGCAAGGTTGTGAAAGAAGAGCAATGATCTCCTTTCGAGCCAGCTCAGCCAAGTGTGAAGAAATTCAAATTCAGTGAATCAGAAGATGCGATGTCGTTCCTGCTCAGTGACGTCATCGAAATATCAGACGACATCAAGACAAACGAGACATCAGAACAGAATACACTGAGTTCCTGAACGCAAAAACATGAGTGAGAGAAAGGTCTACTTTGAAGTCTCTATCACTATCTTGGTGACGGGAGAATGAGAACTTGTTCCCACGTATAGCACCACTTGCCAAGAGGTATCTCTGTATGCCTAGAACCAGTGTTCCATCTGAACCCGCGTTCTCTGCTGCCGGACTCACCATTACTAAACAACGGGCTGCCATGAGTCCGGAGACTGCAGATGCAATCATATTCCTTCACAAGAATCTATGAGATACATTAAAAGAGGAAGAACCCCCTTCAGTCTCAAGCGTGAACCCTGTTATTAGAAAAAACTCCTGATGACACTAGAACAGAGATCCCCCTTGCCGCTCCTAGAGAGACCCCTCACCAAGCTCCTTTGCCTGCGTTACCCACTCTCCCCGACATTACAAACTGATGGACTGTATACATGTACAAGGACAGTGTTGGCAAAAGCCTTATAGTTAATGTTTCATTTTCAGTACCAGTTCATGTTTTAAATTTGTTTGGTTTATAGTAAATATGTTAGTCATATTGTTAGGCTATATATGAATGCATACAGGTTTGCATTCATATTTTAACTTCAAGAAAGTTGACGTGTTGTTTCGTGATAAAATTACGTCACTATTAAAGGTCACATAAACCCTAGGGGGTACAAATACATAAATCACTTACTGGCATCGTTATAAATGAAACCCCGTCATTAAAACTACTCATTTCGACCTTTAATTGACTTAAATCGACCTTTTTGACAACAGTGCACAATTCTCACCCGCGAACGAAATTTCAACCAATCAGAGCGGCGCGCCTCTGTGACGTCATATGAGGAATAGCTTTGAGGGCCGATGCAGAATTCATCTACATTTTAGGGGTTAAATTATCTTGTTTACAGGCTTGTATAAACCTGAAATCGTGACAATTGTTGTGGAAAATGAAAGCTATATGTTCTCACAATCTACTGTCATTTAATTTTGTCTCCTGCTTTGCCTAGTTTCCGAGTTACAACTTGTTTTCATAGAGGCGATTCTGTCAAAATCGATTGGTGTCGTTAGGCCCTATTTGTATAATGACTGATCCAAATTGATCCCATTTCTGTGTTTTTTTTTTTTACCTCGATATTTAATCATGTCATGTAAAAATCTGTTTGTATTCTCAAAACAGTGTCGGCCCATAAGTTTTCACATGCAATACAGCAATTAATACTCCCTTGTTGTAACCCGTGTTAGGCGGTATAAACCTACACATGTTATTTGTCATCATTCACTTGATGGTCAGTTAATGAATTTATAACAGGTATAATTAGTGGTAACACACTTAGATTACCGACAAAGGTTCCCATTTGGCATTTCTTGTGTCTGGAGTAAATATTAAACATTATAAACATCGATCAAAGGATTAACCGATAACACGCTGATTGATTAATTACTTTTATCTTACACAGCGGAATTGTCAAAGGTAGTGTTTATGTATGTAGATTTACTAATCTATACTGAATACACTCTGTCGTGTCGGTGTCTCATGTAAAACAACGTCCTTCTTTCAAAGGATTAACCGGCAATACATTGATTGATTGCCCATTATTGGCTAACTAAATTACTGTTTTTAAAGAAAGGCGGACATTATGCAATTAGTTGCCAGGTGTGCTATCTTGGGTGACCAATGAGACTATACACCAATACCTGAAAAGATTTATCACTTTTTCAGTATATTAAACTGTTAAAAGACACATCATTTGGAACAGTTTTGTGGATATTGATGGATACATTCCTCGAACAAGGTAATGGCCTGATATTGTTCCTATAACTTTAATCTGTTTTAATTTTAATATTTGCATTATGTTTTATTCATTTGTCGTAGCATTCAACAGAATCATTGTTTTAGCCGTGAAGTGTAATGAGACAGACAACATGCACTAGGGTGTGTGTGCGAATTATGATTCACATTGGCAAACTATAAAATGTCTAGATATTACAGTTCTGTTATAAATTCACTATAAGTATCAGCAGATCGTCTGCTTTTTATTTAGTTTCAAAATGCATACAAGTATGATAATAAACTAATTAGGATTATAAGACCAAATATAAAGACGCACATTGACTAGTATCTACATACTGGTGAGTGGACATTAACCATGGGAATGTAGCAAGAAATTTATCGGCGCAGTATTGTGACTTCGACCCCCACCTGCGGCTTCCGTGGAAGAAATCGTTATGTTGTAAGTTGTGTCATGCAAAATCCGTTTGGTTATGATTCCAATACATATTTAACTACTTAGTAGAAAGTAGTCTTGATTTTCTAACTTGATGAAAACAAACTATAATCTCATTAATTCTAACAGACTTTACTATTTTCAAAAATGGCGGCGCCCTATCGGGAACATCCGCCAGTCTGAGGATAAATGGTATTTAGGTTTGTTTTCACCGAGTTACAAAATCAAAACTACTTTTCTACTGGTAGTAAAATATGTATTTTATTGATGGCCAATAGGATTTTGCATGACATAGCGTATAACATAACAATTTCTCTCGTGGCAGCGAGGTGGGTGTCAATATAATACTACTTACAATATTATTGTTACCGACCACAACCTCACTTCCGAGGAAGAAATCGTTATGTTACAAGTTGTGTCATAGAAAATCTTTATGGTCATCAATCATATAGATATTTTACTACAACTAGTAAGTAGTTTTGATTCTTTAACTTCCGTGAAGCGATCTGAACACAAGTAAGATATCGTTTCAGGCTTCCACAACGCCGCTTCGCAGCACTCACAAACATAACCCATTTAGCACGAACTGCGGGGTCCTGTGGAAATCTGTGCATGGGGACACCATCGCCCGACCCTAGGAGCAATTGACGACAAAGCAGCGATTCGGCATGTCGTCGTTGATGTCGAAATCATCAAAATGATGGCGTGCTACACATTTTCTATACAACTAACTGAAAATCGTTCCTCATATGGCGTCACTGCAGTGCTCTGGCGACAGAGTTACGTAACCTGTCTGTGGTTTCGGTTGGCGGCGAGAGGGAAGCAGGCGACTTTTGGCCACTTTTAATCGCCGGTATTAATTAACCCTTTAACGGCAATTTTAAAGCAAAAATGAAAGAAATGGTAGCATGATATCTGTCGTGTTTCAGTAATATACTATGTTCATTAAAACCTGGCCTTGTGTTCTTGACTTAATTTCATTAAACAAACAATTTGATACAATTAGTCTTCACTCTTGTTGTTCAACTTGTTTTGTACATAGATATTCATTTGTTCTTATCCAGCGTATTTCAGTGTTACATATTCAACAATCAACACATCAAACCCATTGAAAATAACATTCACACTTGGAGACCTAAATCCTGATATAGTTAAAGTTTTAATCACAATAAATACCATTGACGTGATCTCCGTTCAGGAGAGTTTCGGAAGAAGAAATTCAGTGTAGTGTTACTCCATAAATGCTTAGTGTTTAGTTTGAAACCAAAACGTTTTCACTATAAGAAGTCTCAAATAAACACCAATCCTGCTTTACATATTCTTTAAGTTCCTTAGTCGATCCATCTTTACAAGGTATTCAATTCCAGCACCAATCAATGAATGCTTTGTCTAAATATCTTCCAGCTTTGCGCACACATGTTGTCACGTGTATGCTTGAATGTTGGCTTTCGATAAGCATCCAAACTGTCGGGTACTCTGGTCGAGTTGTGCCTGACCCCTCGAGTACTCGAGTCTCAAATTTTGGACTCGCGAGAGCCCTAGCTGAAGATCAATTCTAACCTGCATCTTCATGGGTCTCAGTAATTAAGGATGACTATGACAACACAAGTTTAAACTGATATGTGTGAAGTCGATAATTATATGCAGTTCTTCACTCGTATGCCTCCTGCTGGTTCTGCTATTTACAGATTGTCCTACAAAGACTGAAGAATACTTCTAATATATGAAAGGCTATACAGATTATAGAAGGGCATGCTGCACTCTTCTCCCAGCTCCCCACAAAGGTTAAGAAATACTACAGACACTGGCCCCATCAGGTCAGCCAGTTCCGAAAAGGCCACACCTCTTCACAAGCCATCAGCAACACTCATTACTCCACACACATTTTATGCTGCACATGTTGTGCACATCAACCTGAAACCTGTTACTGCTGCATCATTTCACCGATCTTATTGACCCTGTTAAATTATCGTCCTTAAAAGCCAAAGGTGCTGATAGGATGATTAATAGGGAATTATTTGGACCCAAAAGCAATCTAGGTGCCTGATCCAATCCTTCAGAATACCATGTGGTCATATAAAAAGACAAGAATGTATTTTGACTGGCGGTGAGCCTGACAGACTACATAATAGAGAAGTCTGGGAGCTGATCTTCAGGCAGCCTGTATGACGCCTCCAATATCAAATAGCAATACAGATTATAATTACTGACCGGGAATAATTAGACGTAACATCTAATCACTGTTAACTGTTATTGAGTAGGTTGATAAGACAGCAACTTGTAGGTTTCTACCTTCTTTTACTTGAAAATATTTTTAATCCTTAAGAAATGAACAAAGCATTTCAGGAATATGGAGAATTTTATGCATTATCTGAATACATTCAACTGCTGACTTTTTAAAACTCTTAGTATTTCATGATCAGGAAATGTTTTCTTTTTCTCAACTTAATGAATTTTTCATCAACATATTTGGTTTTACCAACCAATGACACTCAATCCTGCTGTCTATGTTATCGTTTCTCATTCTGTTGGCAAGGATCAATATATTTCATGGTCATCCATAGTGGCTTTCCAGCCATGCTGGCTCAGATTAATCAAGTATTATTTGGATAAACCTGAACACTACACTGGGATAAGTCATTATGAATACTCTATTGGGATAAGACTGAACACTGTATCAGGATAAATCTGAAAACTACATTGGGATATGTAGGAACACTCTATTCTGATAAGTTTGAATACTGGGTAAGTCTGAACACTATTGGGATACATCTGAACACTACATCTGGATAAGTCAAAACACTACTGGGATAAGTCTGCACATGCTGTTGGGAAAACTCTGAACACAATGGAATAAGTTTGAATACTCTGTTGGGAGACGACTGAACACTCTATTCTGATACATCTGAACACTCTATTCTGATACATCTGAACACTTTATTAGGATAAGTCTGAACTCTATTAGGATAAGACTGCACATTATGTTGGGATAAATCTGAACACTCTCTAAGGAAAAGTCTGACCACTACATCTGGATAAGGCTGAAGGCAGTGTTCACGAATGGTGTTTCAAAGTAACAGGACTTTCGGTCCTGTAAGTTTCAGATGTCTGTCTGACCCATTGAAAATTCACAGGACCCATAGAACAAAATTAAACACACATTTAAGATTTAATATTTCTTATATTGGCATTGAAATTATTAACAAACATAAGATTCATAAACAGCAAACAAGTGTCACATGTCACATATAACAACTTCAGTCAAAGTCATTGTGGAATATACAGTCAGAAACTGGGGCCGGCAGGTTGAAGAGTTCTATCGGACCGTTGGCGAATCTGCCGGATTTGTCAGAGGGTCAGACGCTATTCGTGAACACTGTGAAGGTGCTCCAACAATATCGTGGTGAGTTTGTATGCCAACAGTGCTGGAAAACTTTTGTCAAGATTTTTGGTGTGCATATCAACCACAACACAATTTTAAAAATTCAGAAGAAACATATCCTCTCACACTTTGAAAGCTGGCGAGGACAGTAATATCTAGCTAAGAAAGATGTGTGGCTTCAAAAAGGGACAGATTCAGTCTGAGATGAAAAGCCTCCATCTCTAATATTGTAAACTGCAGGACTATGATGTCCTCTACAATCAATCAGACTGCATGTGCACAACAAGCTTCCTCAAATATGCAGCCTTCATTTATTCAGTAAAAAATACTACTTCAAACCCCAGTCAGAACTTAATATCACAGGGGAAAAGGTAGCCTGGACATTAGACTAACAGCTAGTCTAGTAAAAAGTTTTTTAATTAAACTGAAATACAATAAAAAGGAGCCCAGAGACTTTCTTCATTTTCAGAAACTGTGGTAATATAGACTTGCCACACATTCTACACTTGCATGGGCTACATTTGGTATATTTGTTTCAGGGTCTGTAAAACCGACTAGACTTGCCACACATTCTACACTTGCATGGGTTACATTGGGTATATTTGTTTCAGGGTCTGTATAACCGACTAGACTTGCCACACATTCTACACTTGCATGGGCTACATTGGGTATATTTGTTTCAGGGTCTGTAAAACCTACTAGACTTGCCACACATTCTACACTTGCATGGGTTACATTGGGTATATTTGTTTCAGGGTCTGTATAACCGACTAGACTTGCTACACCTTCTAGACTTGCATGAGGTATATTTGTTTCAGCATCTGTATAACCTTCTAGACTTGCATGAGGTATATTTGTTTCAGCGTCTGTATAACCGACTAGACTTGCTACACCTTCTAGACTTGCATGAGGTATATTTGTTTCAGCGTCTGTATCAGCGTCTGTATAACCGACTAGACTTGCTACACCTTCTAGACTTGCATGAGGTATATTTGTTTCAGCATATGTATAACCGACTAGACTTGCTACAACTTCTAGACTAGCATGAGGTATATTTGTTTCAGCATCTGTATATAACCTACAACTTCTAGACTTGCATGAGGTATATTTGTTTATAAGCTAGTCTGTATAACCTAGACTTGCATAGATTTGTTTACATCCTTCTAGACTTTGCATGAGGTATATTTGTTTCAGCATATGTATAACTGACATGAGGTATATTTGTTCTGTGGTCTGTATAACCCACTTGCTACAACTTCTAGACTAGCATGAGGTATATTTGTTTCAGCATCTGTATAACCTTCTAGACTTGCATGAGGTATATTTGTTTCAGCGTCTGTATAACCGACTAGACTTGCTACACCTTCTAGACTTGCATGAGGTATATTTGTTTCAGGATCTGTATGACTGATTAGACTTGCTACACCTTCTAGACTTGCATGAGGTATATTTGTTTCAGGGTCTGTATAACCGATTAGACTTGCTACACCTTCTAGACTTGCATGAGGTATATTTGTTTCAGCATCTGTATAACCTTCTAGACTTGCATGAGGTATATTTGTTTCAGCGTCTGTATAACCGACTAGACTTGCTACACCTTCTAGACTTGCATGAGGTATATTTGTTTCAGCATCTGTATAACCGACTAGACTTGCTACACCTTCTAGACTTGCATGAGGTATATTTGTTTCAGGGTCTGTATAACCGACTAGACTTGCTACACCTTCTAGACTAGCATGAAGTATATTTGTTTCAGCGTGTGTATTACAGATTACCTGGTCATCTAAGGCACTGCATTGTGCTGTGAAGAATTACATACTTTTGGTAGGCACTAACAATTGTGGGTTCGACTCCCATTTGCCTATTTGTACTTCATTGTCTGTCAGCACTATGCCAGTACTCAATGATCTTGACAAAGTGGTAAATGTGTTTTTCATCACACATTCTGACAGTGGTACAACTGGAATCTTTCTATTTAATTTCAGAGAAGATTCATAATGACACTACTAACACTAATACTTATCTTTAATCCTATTACCGAGCACACATAATTTCCTGTTCAGAGTGAGTGATGGAGTTCAGTTTTACCCCACCTTTAGCAATATTCCAACAATATTGTGACGGGGGACACTAGAAATGGTCTGCCATATACTACCAGGGTCTTTGGTGTGCACGAGCGAAAGCTTTAACCACTAGGCTACCCACCACCCCTCCCTATTCAGATGTTTTAATGAAGCCATGTTCTTGCAAAGGAAAGAGTTCTGAGACATATTAATCCCTTTCACTCTTCAACAAAAAGCCATCTGCTTCACAAACGTAATTTTAAAATATTTAAGAAAAAGTACACTTAATCATTCTCAGAGTCCCAACAAAGTTTGAATGATTAAAGCTTTTTTTCATTTCAATAACTCTGGAATTTGTTCAATTTCTTTTTTTCTAGCATTCTTTTTATATAAAAGACCAGCATCTGAAAATACCAGCCACATGAGCCTGCACTATCGAACAAAAACTGGGCAGTCTGCTCCAATCCTGCCAAAAGAGGTAGAAATTGCATTTAGGAGTAGGGAACCTTCAACAAAATCTGAATGGAATTGATTAGCAGGAGAGAGGCATCAAACCAAAATGGCAGCTAATGACATAGCACCAATGTCACATCAAAAGGACTAATTTGCTCATTTTGGTGTGAAAAATAGGAAAATTGACATTGCTCCCTACCAGAACAAGCCTTGTGGGGATGTAACACTATCTGACCATTGGCAAATTCTTCAGATCAGCTGGGTGTTCTAAGTCGCGCAGGACTCTCATGGAGTGTAAATTTCGGAGATCAATAGTGATTGGAAATATTCAATATTGGATGTTTTTATCCCGAAAATTCAAATTAATATTGCGAAATCTTACTTCTGATTGGTGAAAGACAACGATGAGAAACACGACAGTACAAGCATGAAAACCTTCAGTATACAGAGCTTTATTAGATAGCTCTTGGTTATTTGTTATTTTACCCAAGGGTTTTCTTTTGATAGCCATAAGTATTGTGAGTGAGTAAGTTTTAGTTTTATGCTGCTTTTAGCAATATTCCAGCAATATCACAGTGGGGGACACCAGAAATGGGCTTCACACATAGTACTTTAAGTATTTTGACTTGAAATCCTGTTTTGTAGAAATTCCAGTAAATCATTGACCTTTTTAGAAAAGCCAAATATTTTAAAACCCAACATTATTAGAAAGATGTTGTTTTCAGACACACCAGTCAGTGACTGTTTAAAATACACAAACTATAGTCTGTTTGCAGTGAAAACATACTGATGAATTTCACTTTAAATCAAATAAAATGAAAGTATGATTGCGAATAATCATAATTTTACCTTGCCAATTAAACATTTAAATCTCAGCATTTTATTCAACTCAGGATAAAAGTTGTTTAATAAACGATCATAGTTTCAAATCACTATTATTGGTTTGTACTACAAAGGAGTATGCACATTAAATGAAACACCGAAAACAAGTAGGGTTGGTTGAAGTTAACGCTCATCACGAACCGCACATGCATTTGTTTCCACTGTTCCAACTACTGCGCTTACCCCCTTGTAATACAAATCAATAACAGCGATTTGAATCTATGATCGTTTGTGAAACAACTTTTATCCTAAGTTGAATAAAATTCTGAAATATAAATGTTCAGCTGGCAAGGTAAAATTATGAGGATTCGCAATCTAAATTTCCATTTATTTCATTTATTTTTTCGTTTAAAGTGAAATTCATCCATACATTTTCAATGCAAACAGACTATAGACACAATGTACTTTTCAATGGGAACCTACAGGTATTCAGTTAAGTCACATGTTTATCTAATGTAACTGATGTTACATGAATTTTGCAGTCATGACATCTAACACTTGTAATGAATGCACAGTTCTTTCTTTTCCCCAACTGTGAATTGTTTTCATAAATCCAACAACCCAAAGACTATTGATATTATGGATACATTTTCCACATAGCTCTGTCAGACTTTCCAGAACATCATGGAAAGATCAATGGTCAAGGTCACAAGACAGAAAAAGTGTTTAGGTCACAAGAACAGAAAAAGTGTTTATGGTTACAAATTCCTGAAATGCACTGATGCATTTGTCATTAAATTTGCTATATACTTTCTCTAGATAGATAGTCTAAAGTTATGGTCATTATTCAGCTCTTTGGAAAACATTGTCATGACCGTGTCTGTTTCAGAGGATTGCTTTCCTCTACAGTCATGGAACTTCATATAAACAGATCCTTTAGGTCAATCACATTTAAGTAAAATGTCAAGGTAACCTTTAACATATTTGTGCAATGTAGATGTCGATATATTTTTTTAATATGATGCAATATTATTGATATCAGATGACTTATTTCACTAATGAACTCTTTTATCACATACTAAGACCAAGTCAAAGCCCAAGGTTATGAGAATAACTGATCTACTGTACTCCCAAAATATCCCTAAAACAGAGGTTTTTTTATTTTTGTTGATTAGTGTGCAATGTTATCTGAGTATCCTAATGGTAATGGTAATATAACACTATCAATGTGAACTTGAAACGTTTGTCTATTTGATTGTTAATCAATGCCGCACTTACTAGTATTCTAGCTATACTCCAGTGACGGTTTGTAAATAATCAGTTCTGGACCAGACAATCCAGTCATTGACATCACAAGCATTTTTCATAGTTGATATGATAACAAGCATAAATCAAGTCTACATGCCAAGTCAACCAATCACATTAGTCACCTTTCAAAACTGGGTGGCTGAAGAAGAACGATAACTTAGATCTTCATGGGTAGAACTTAAATGAATGACTAATGAACATAAAAAGATTAAAACAAGTGTGACATTGCATAATGAACCAAAATATTGAGCCTTAAGAAGTCCTGGAGGCTGAAAGCTTGTGATTCTGTTTATTTATATATTGAAGATACATGAAGAAAGCTGGAGAGCTTAGTTCCAGATTATATTAAAGAGATACTGATTCTGAGGTAACAGATTAGCACAAATTTCAAAACACAGGTTTATACCTAAGTGAATGACACAGACCAACAAAACTGATATAAAGTTTTCAGTATTAAGGAAAAGGCTCAGGATAATTTTCTTCATACACAAAGAAGCATTGTGGAAAAGAAACAGGTGCTCTTTCTGTTAATACAGAATAAGAAGTGCTATAGCAATCAGGATCTGGTTCCATGAACATATCATATTTTGGTCCATCATGTCTTGAGTGTTGTCATAAGGTTTCTCAAGTCACTGAGTTCGTGCAGTGTAATGGGCATTAACATAGTACTCACTCAGACTTTACAAATGCGTAGTCTCGTATTGCCTCGATGACGGCCTTGAAGGAAATCTTGGAAGTGAGAGTATGTCCATGGTAGATGACAGGCTCATCATTTGGACCATCCCAGCAGTCAACTGGAAACATCAATACAGTAAGTGAGTGAGTGAGTGAGTTTAATTTTACACCACTTTTAGCAATATCCCAGCAATGTCACATTGGGGACAACAGAAATGGGTTTCACAGATTGTACCAATGAGTTGAATAGAACCCGGGTCTTCGGCGTGATGAGCAAATGCTTAACCACTAGGCTACCCCACTGCCCCACATCAATACAGGTATAGAGGTTGTAGGAATTGTTGGTTACACAAAGTGGTCATTGTGGTAAGAAGATCATTGCTTTACATTGGCTTAGTATTGTTGTAGCACTAGGACCACTTTGTGGAACACACACTCATGCATGTGCACACACATACACACAGACAGAAATGTTTGTCTAGTTCGTACTTGACAGTTGACTGTAAACAAATCTAGTAACACCAACCATCTTCATTATAGTACAAGCTTTGCATGGATTTAAACACACTGGAAACTGTAGACATGGAATCTATGTCACATGAATACATTCAAAGACAATTTACAATATGATTACAATCTGGTGTGATCTAATAAAAACAACCTTATGTTCATGTCATTTGACAACTCTCCCAGGATCAAAGCTGAAATAGGTTACTGACTCAAATCAACTGTTTTTCATCCATTTGATTTTTCCCTTTTTGAAAAAGAAATACAATGAAAAAAGCACTTAAAGAATAATATCAAAATCTAATTTGGGAATGTTTTACATGCAAACAACCTTTACATAAAAGGCAATGTTTCCAGTCCAGACAATCTTCTCAAATAATCGTTAACTCATACTGATTGTTAAAATAAACATAATATTATCCTGCGCAATGGTAAGAAGGTAAAAATTGATTTTTTCTAAACCCAATAAATGGTCATTGCTCTACATCTTCACACTACACCTCTCTAATTTAATCCATCCCTGACACAACACCCTCCCTCGCCAAGACATATGAAATTTCTCAAGTCTGGCCTAAGTAAACATCACTAGACAATGACACAAAGACCAGAATTGTAGTTAGCTCAATACCAGAGGTACACGCATGGGAACTTCCGTGTTAAGAATTGCAGTATTCAGACGGCTGATATTTACACCCCTTGAATTTAATCTGAACTGTGATTCCTCAGCATTGTACAAAGCAGTACATTTTCCTCTCTTGTTCTGTAAATAGAGGCTGTGTCTCTCACTGATATCTGTGGCTATCTTGTCACTACCTTGTAGACGAAGCTTCTACACACAGTAGCAGCTTGAGAAAAGTCATTCACCCCTTGTCTATGTCCTTTTTGTTGCTGAACTAAGCAAGATCCTCAACATTAACCCCACAGGGCTTGAAGAATACACTAGGAGATGAATATGACATGTATTACAAATATATGTACATGAAAACAAATATCTATAAGGCAATATAATATCCATACAGCAGTAATCGTTATTTATCATATTCAGTGAAACTATAAGAGAATATATTATTCTCACGACCTGACCCTTGAAAGAACTTCTTATGACCAGCATAATAACTGGCTGCAGATCACTTTAAACATGAAATCCTCACAGAATACCTGATAATAAATTCATGTCACGAAGTACTTACCCTGCATATTGTAGGTCAAACATTAATAGGACCCCAACCCACAAATCACTAAGCAATATATCTCCTGGGAATAATCCTTGGGCAATGAACACCCATCCGTACAAAACCTGTCTTATGAAAACAAAATTTCCCTGCAAAAATACCGAATCAGCTCAGTCATAACATGTTTGTATCAATACAAATAAGCTGCTACTGCACAAAAATCACGTCACAAATCTGACTTGTTCAATCAAATGATCAGCTTGTAGAAGTTGAGGTGTTGTTTTACACTATAACTGCAGTCAGCAAACTTCAAGCACTATCAAGACATCCTGTCAGAACAGAAGTCAGTCATTGACAGCATAAAGGGTGGTCCATGATGTGTGACTCAATGGCGCCCTTGAGACACGGGTGGTCCAATCGTGCAAGGCACAGATTTGCTGTTCACAGTTGCGTCTGTTAAGACATGTGAAAAAATGATCATACTTTCCAATTGCTATTCACATTGATTTCCTTTTCAGTGTTGTCCACAGCTTTCACCAAAGAGATAAGCGTATCTATAAGACCCGCATTACCGTGGGCTTTCCTCCCACATTCACCCCACATGCCATGATATAACCGAAATACTGTGGCGGTAATCACACCTCACATATAGTGATATTACAAACCAAGCATGCTGGGAGCTATTCTACACGAAAACCTCCTGGACTGTAATGCATTTTGTAGCGGGGATTCATGCAGACACCTGCTACTTTTACTGCAATCATCCTCGTCACTAATAAATACATGTTTCACGTACTGAGACGGACGGAATGAACCTGATATTGTAATGAATAACAGACATGGTAATGATTCAATACTTTTATTGTGGCCGGAGTGATCAAGAGAGTGAAGACATATAGTGATATGCAAGCTATAATGTGCCAATCTGTAAATAATTAAGCCTGGACTGGGAGCGTGAGCATTTCTCAACAAAAACTGGGGTCAGTGTTATACAGCCATAAGGCCTCATCCTTTAAAGTGATTGTAGTGATACAATTATGGTAAACCTCTAATAAAGTAAGGACATTATGATCATCTTAGTGCTAAGATAGGTTTTTGGTACAGGGCCCAGAGGTCACCTGACTCTCATGTTTCAGTTTCTTCAAGGGGCGGTCGGGTAGCCTAGTGGTTGAAGCGTTGACTCATCACGCCAAAGACTCTGGTTCGAATCCCCATATGGACACAATGCGTGAAACTCATTTCTAGTGTTCCCCGCCCTGATATTGCTGGAATATTGCTGAAAGCGGCGTAAAACTAAATTCACTCACTCAGTTTCTACAAGCATTGCTACTTACTGTCTCAGAATCACTCTGGAGTCTGGAAAGAGGAAATCTGCATTTCACCCTTCTTTTTCTATCTATCTTGTTAATGTACTTACGTTCAATACACCGACAGCCTTTCTCCAAAGCTCGGATATATCCCTCCACACTTGAGGGTCCCTTCAGCTGATCTTCTAATAGATACCTGCAACAACAGATAGCAAAGCATCAGTATCAAGCTACTAATTCATTATCCTTTCCACTTTGCTTTCGTCCTGATAAAAAAGTTCTAATTCAACAGTGGCCATCTGCACTTTCTACATGTCTGGTTTGCTGCAGGTCCTCTTCAAGCTGAAAAAATCTGCCACAAATAGGCAACTGAAATAAAGGAGATTGAACCACAGCTCTTACTTCGATCGTTTTTGAGAAGTATTTGGAATCTAACACTACATGTCTGAAGTGTCCATAATCTATAAGAGGTAAGCAAATCATTAGCTGTCTGGCAGACAGAGTCAATAAGGACCTAACTTTCAACCAAAATTACAACTGCCTTTTCGCTAAGCTTTCTTAGCTAAGACAAATCTTAGCAACTTCCAACCAAAATTTCAAATGCCTATTCACTATGTGGAATTAGCTTTTGACAAAATCACAAATGCCTATTCACTAAGCAGTCCTGAGACAAATCTTAGCAACGTTTGAATAAAAATTATACTGCCTTGAACCTATCATAACATTATCTTACTTACAACATGAAGGTTAGATAAGACACCAAGTGTGATAGAATACACACAGCTAAAATTATAGCAGCTACAACATTACAACAACTTAGCTTTTAGACAGCTTTGTGAATACGTGACCACAGAACACTGCTCAATGGACTAAAAGGTTATCTCAAATGCCTGGATACATTTTAAGGTCTTAGTATTGATGGCTACTGAAAAGCAAGCTATTGCATAATTCAACATAGCCTATTAGCAGCCAAATAAATAGTTTGTTTACCCAGTACCCCAAAGTTTGTTTGCACGTTTTGTTTGTTATTTAAGGCTTCACTCAGCAATATTTTAGCTTAAAAATGGCTGCCTGAAAAATAATCATAGTCTTGACCAATCAAGTGATTTACATCATGAACATCGATCTCATGCAAAAGAATACCCAGTCTTGAGTATTTCAGAAACAGATTCCATTTGGTGGAAAGGGGAAAATGGCTGTGAAAGCTTTATGAATGAAATAGTAATGGTACATATTCCCCAAAACATTTACACTTGATCAAAACTAGCCATATGAGGATTCTTCACATAGACTACCAATACAAAGCAAAATTAGATTTAGTTTGTTGATTTCAGTGTTTCTGGCACTTGACCATGGCCTAACAATGGACAGTGCTATAAAGTTCAGCTGTTTGTACAACTCATGCTTTTTCTTAAAAAAGAAGAAGAAAGAACCCGCTTGTCTGAATTATGGCAAATATAACTCTATTTGGGATATCTGTACCCAACAGGGATCAAGAGGTCCCTTTTACAACCAAGTTACCCTTTATTATGGCAACTACTCAGAAGTAACAATAATTGACTTCACAAAACTTTGATAAATTTCTTAATTACAATTACGTAAGTAAATTCAATGGATGCCTGACGCATTCCTGCCTATCAAATGATTTCTTACTGTCTCAAGCAAATTTGTACATGACTGAAAATGGTGGCTATATTGTGGCCGGTTGTAGTTTGTGAACTTGTTATTGTCCTTCACTTGGACAATTCTGTACAATGTGCACAAAGTATTTCAGCCTAATGGTCGCTAAACAGAAAGTCGTTTCTTCAACAAACTGCAATGACACAGTTGGTGATTTGTCATCAAATGTCATGGCTAAATGCCTGCAAGATTTACATCTTCCAGAAATTTTACATCTGTGCTTTTGTGTAGTTCATAGGTCAGGACATGTTTTGAACCCTTCCATACAAGTAATTCAGCCAAGCCACACACAAGCATCAAAACAACTCCAGATGATTAGTGGGCAAAAAACTATAAGATCTCCAACATGTTATAATTAAATAGAGTGTCAATCCTGTAATTTAATAAAGTCTCTTATTAATCCATACAACTTCCTACAGAGCAGGAGAGTTGGTTTTTCATGGCTTTGAACAGTTTTTCACTTATATCACAGCAGGGCATCTTGTGTGGGAGTTGAGTGACATTTACCACTTGGGTGAAACAGATGTCATGCCAACAGATAAAGGATGATTATCAGATGACAACTTAGCTTGCAACAAATTGCAGCACCATAGATGACTCACAGTTGAAGACAGATGCATGTGTCACGCTGCTCAAAAATAGTAAACTTCCTACATTTTAAGTGAGTAAATGTTTCCTCTCTTAAAACAAAACTTTCACAAACGACATTACATCAAACAAAACACAAAACAGTGAGGGAGGGAGTGTAATGACACTGTAGTGAACTGAGGATGATGGTTCATGGGATTGGCAACAGCACTGATGATGGTGATGGTGTGCCCAATATGCTTATTTGGTATAGAAAAACAAAGAAATCTTGCACTTTTATTCATTGGAAATACAGATATGCTTTCTATACTTCACATAAAGAACGCCTAAACAAGTTGCTGAAGAAGACATTGATGTTATCTTCAGAAATGCGTCAGTTTTCAATGTTGTTATCAAACTGGTAGAACAGTTTCCTGTGACAAATGCTTCATTACTTGAAATTGTGCTTCAATGAATTAGGAATGAGATTGGTAGATTTGTTACCAGTGTTTGCGCAATGCCCAAGGCAATTGCACAAATCAATTCCATTTTTTCATGGTCCATTACCTCCAGTCGATACATGCAGAGAGAGGCTCAGAGAGTCTTCTTCAACGGAACTCGAAGAAGCAGAAAGGGAAAAGAATATCTAAATGCCATTAAAAAATCGTTACTGACAGGTACTTAGTTTTCAAGCATAGCAAATTACACACACAAAGTTAAATCTTTTCCTATTTTACAAATGTAAGCTTAAAAGGTTCTATTTCTTCTGACACATGCATCTTTGCAGTGTCCAATATCTCTGAAGCTTGCATCAGATCAGCAGCTGCAGAATGACTGGGGTCACAACATGTCAACTTTCATTATTTTCTTTTGTGAGGCATCAGGTATGAGAGAATGTTGTTTATAGAAACAATGTCCTTAAGTTGCATTTGAAAAACTGCATCAATAAAATCTGACGTGGCAAGGCAAGGCAAGTGCTTGATAAGGCAAGGCAAGGGACATACAATCTTTTCCCCCATCAAATAATGTAGGCTGATCTGTGCAAGAGACAACATAGGTTTAACCTATTAACATCCATGGAACTGACTGACTGAGTTTGGTTTTACGCCGCTTTGAGCAATATTCCAGCAACATCACGGCAGGGGACAGCAGAAATGGGCTTCACACATTGTACCCATGTAGGGATTAGAACCGGGTCTTCAGCGTGACGAGCCAACGCTTTAACCATTAGGCTACCCCACCGCCCCCCATGGAACTGAATCAAACTTTGAAAAAACAATTATGTTCCTCTATCAAACCATGTATGCTGACTGTGCAATAGATAACATAGGTACAACCACATTACCATCAAAAGGACTGAGCTAAAGTTTGAACGGCTAAAGTACACTCCACCTCAAGTATAAAAGGGTTCTTGAAGGAAAATGCATCAACTATTGAGATAGCATCCTATGGGTGCAGCACATCATAATTCCTAACATGTATAGGATGGGAAGTCAATACCTGCAGCCCCTAGTGGAGGAGGAGCATGGATGTGTTACTACACTTCTTATACTTGTACAAAGACTGATGAAAGTTCTGTCAATACCCTTCTGGAAGGGAGTGGTATACATGTGATGAAAGGAAAGGTGTACCCTTGGGCATCACACCTTCCTTCCTCATTATAAGTGTTTCCCTCTTCAGATGCATTCACAGCTAAACAGGTAAATGTGCTGGATCACATATCCTGTTGTCCTATTAGGACAGCAGTGTGTGAATTGGGATGAGTGCCACTTTGAACAATATTTCAGTTTGACATGGTCTATTGTGGGAGGAAAGCCCAAAAGTATATATCAGGAGAGATGTGGTTAGGCTTAGCTTTCAAGAGTATTGCACTTGTACAACTTCATGCATGAATGTGTAGGTGTACGAGGCTAATTTACAATCCCGGTTTTATAATACTAATTGTTTGATCAGCATTCTAGAAGATGGCGAGTCAAGAAATGAAGCTTGAAGTTGTCATCCATAAAGTTGTAGTTTCATTTTATAGTACTAGGCCAATGGCATACCATGTCTTGTTTTAACGTGGATTCCCCTCACAGACATAACATACTGACATTAATCCTGGCAGACCTTGTTTTAGACCGAAAATGAAGAGTGCTAGGGGTACCAACATATTTAATGTCTCAAATGACACGTTTGGGAAAAGAACCCCCACCATCAGCTCTTCAGTCAGTGAACATTAGACCACTTGGGATTTGTTAATTTGTTGGCTGTTAAATGCCACACTGTGAGGGGACGAAATCATGAGCATTGATCAATGCAAATGGGATAAGATGCCATTTACCCAGCCAGTGAGCCTGACCAGTGGATCCCTTCAGTCACTTTTTATTGCCTTGGAGTTGGAGACACCAACAGGCACTAGCACAGCAAATACAAATCTGGGATCATAATCAGGGGAAAATGTGTCATACAGACTCATATCAAACAGATCCTGTAAGGCTCTGATGACAACAAACTATTTTCATAAATGACTGCACAACCTCACCATATGATGACAGACTGATCTATTCAATACTAAGCTTCGCTAAGCCTTGATAATTGAAGGAATTATGAAGGCTTCTTGATAAAGGGTGGTCAAGAGCACACAATATCACACCTTTATTCCTCCTAAGAGATAAATTAGATCAGATTTGACAAGCCTTTCATCTCCAAACACCGTTGACATTTTAAAATTGATTCTTCTTGACACAATGGTGTCCTTTCAGTCACCAGTCAATATCAAGCAGTCTGATTGAATTTACCCAACATAGAATATATAGAGGAGCCTGCTGATTCCATTATCCTGGGCAAACTTGGTCCTCACTAGACTCACCCTTGGAGCACAGCATCCTCCAGCACAAACACAATGTTCAAGAGGAGTGTAACATTGGACTATTTCGGTACACTAATTATTTTACAACAGTTTATCGCTAGCTCTGTTTTCTTGCTTTTCTTATCCTTTCAAAGATTTCAAAACTTTACAGCAGGAAAACATGATCATGGAATATTGTCTTGTTTTAAATGGGTATTTTTCATTTGGTTTCCAGGTTTAGTCACTTACTGAAGGATGTTTACAGTGATGTTTATGCTGAGTTGACTGTGTCCCAGACATGACAATGGGGTCCCAGACATGACAACAGGGATCCAGGACATGACAATGGGGATCCAGGACATGACAATGGGTTCCAGACATGATAACAGGGGTCTCAAACATGATACCTACAGTCCCAGACATGACAATGCGGCTCCAGACATGATAATGGGGATCTCAAACATGATCATGGGGGTTCCAGACATGAGATGGGGTCCCAGACATGATAATGGGGTCCAGATATGACAAAGGGGTTCCAGACATGACAAGGGGGTCTAAGACATGATAATGGGGGTTCCAGACATGACAAAGGTGTCCCAGACATGATAATGGGGTCCCAGACATGATAATGGTGTCCCAGACAAGATAATGGGGGTTCCAGACATGACAATGGTGTTCCAGACATGATAATGGTGTCCCAGACAAGATAATGGTGTTTCCAGACATGACAATAGTGTCCCAGACATGATAATGGGGGTTCCAGACATGACAATGGTGTTCCAGACATGAGACAGGGGCCCAAGACATGATAATGGGGGTTCCAGACATGACAATGGTGTTCCAGACATGAGACAGGGGCCCAAGACATGACAATGGTGTTCCAGACATGAGACAGGGGCCCAAGACATGACAATGGTGTTCCAGACATGAGACAGGGGCCCAAGACATGATAATGGGGGTTCCAGACATGACTATTGTGTCCCAAACATGATAATGGGGGTTCCAGACATGACAATGGTGCCCCAGACATGATAATGGGGGTCCAAGACATGGTAATGGGGGTTCCAGACATGATTATTGTGTCCCAAACATGATAATGGGGGTTCCAGACATGACAATGGTGCCCCAGACATGATAATGGGGGTCCAAGACATGAGATGAGGGTTAACAGGGGTTCTAGACATGATAATGGTAGTCTAAGACATGACAACAGGGGTCCATGACAAGACCATGACTACTTTGCCAACAACAGCAACTCACAGATGAAATATGTCAACCTTTACATGATTTTGGGATGGATTTTTCTTGCTGAACCTTACTGACCAAAGTCACGTTGATCGAACATAATGGAATTTAACAACCTTTATCTCTACAACACAGTACATAACGAACTGTAATTTTCTTACACACTATGTGACTTGCAGTGCAAATTTGTATGCATCCATTCCTAATTTTAAGACATCAAATCAGTCTGATCGAATCTTGCGATCAATGCAGCATCTTCTATATCTGCCATGAGATGTAGGGTATTGCTGTCATTTGTGGCAGCAAATATACCCCATATCTATGGCACTGACATACACATTCAGTAATAACAGAACCTCAGTGGGGCTTAAGGGATTCAGAATAGGAGCCTTATGAACCTATGCTCCGTGTTCACGAATGGTGTTTCAAAGTAACAGGACATTGGGTCCTGTAAGTTTCAGATGTCTGTCCGACCCATTGAAAATTCAAAGGACCCATAGAATAAAATTAAACACACATTTCAGATTTAACATTTCTTATAATTGGCACTGAAATTATTTATTAACAGCAAACAAGTGTCACATGTCACATATAACCACTTCAGTCAAAGTCATTGTGAAACATACAGTCAGACACTGGGGCCCGGTGGGTTGTAGACTTCTATCTGACAGTTGGCGAATCTGCCTGATTTGTCAGAGGGTCAGACGCTATTCGTGAACACTGTATGCTTGCCATAAGATGGGACCAAACTGACCACTGGTCAGTCTTACTGACTTGGTGAAAAGCCTGTCATTGTAACCTGATTGTATGGATCAATGTTTACAATATCATCACGGGATTGTCTGGACCTGATTATTTGTCATGCGAGGTGATAAATCGAAAATATAAATTGTTGATGATACTGTTTCAGGTGTGACATGATGCAATCACTGGATTGTCTGGTCCAGACATGTCCTGACTCATTGGCCAAGAGCTATATTTACAGACCACAGTCAAATATGTAATATTGTTAAGTGTGGCCTTAACAACAACCATTGTTGATGACACTGTTTTAGGTGTGCATGATGTCCATCACTGGATAGTCTGGTCCACACTTGATATTTACAGACTGGAGTGAAATAACAGAAAGTGAAGCATTAACAACAACCATTGTTGATGATTCTGTTCTGGTGTATATGATACAAGGGCTGTTCAATAAGTAATGGCAACAACAGTGTAAAAACATACTGCATTAACATACAAAGTTGAGATTTTCACAACCCTTCGAAGTACTCCCCTCCTCTCTCTATGCATAATTTGAGGATTTTGGTCGCATCTTCAGAAAATTGTGATCTCATGAAAATATAGAAGCGAAGGTTCTCCTTGCTGAACTCCATATTTTTTAATCACAGTTATGACATCACATTGTGACATCATAACCACTTTTCATATTGGATATGATGTCACAAAATTTAGTCAGTTGATTAGAGGCTTTCCATAGCTGCTAAATGTGCAGAGGTTACATTTGATATATAGATATGATAATGGAGTTGCCATTACTTGTTGAACAGCCCTCTGGCCATCACTGGATAGTCTGGTCCAGACCTAATTATTTACAGACAATAGTCAAATATGTAACAATATTGAGTGCAGCATTAACAACAACCATTGTTGATGACACTGTTTCAGGTGTACATGTTTTCCCTGCATGACAAGGCAAGTAGCTGGAGCAGGTTTGAGGGCCACCACAGTGGTCATGGTGGGCTGTGTCAGTTCAGACAAAGTGACCGGCTTATCTTCATTTACACGGACATGTTATAGTGAAAATTAATTCAGACCAAGCAAGATGTAAAGACAGTGTCTAGGTCGTCTTGACCCAATACTTACGTGTTATGCGAACTGGCAATGAAATAATGACTTAGAGGCTGTGTCATGTCGTGGCAGACTTTTTTTTATGCATTGGGTCAAAAATATCACATTCGTCAGACAAGAGGTATTCCGTGAAACCTGAAAGACAAAAACCAAAGACATTAGCAAAGACTGCAGAGATACAAACATACCCCCTAATACCTAAAAAGCCTTGTTACACACACTCGTTCCTATAGTGAATGACTATTGTTTTATGTCCCTTTCTGTCTGGCATCATCTTTGAAATATCTTTTAATATGTCTCATTTCAATCAATCATTCTTTTCAGACAAAACAGGAGCAGCAACAGAAGTATTTTATATGATGAAATACAACAGTAAATTCCCTGTTCACATCATAGACACATGCACCCATAATTAAGTTCAATGTGAATAAAATAGTTCAAGGGCAATACAATACAGGATAAAACATGACCAGTGTTTCCGTTTACCGGCATATGCCGGTATTTTACCGGTAAAAAAATCAAAGGACCGGCATATTTATGGCAAACAAGTCCTGGGGACCGGCAATAAATACACCCGGTTAAATCATTTCCTCCAAATTGGCAATACAAATTACCAGCAACTGTTAGATTAAAGGAAACTTCCATGTAAATTCGATCTGCACCATATGCGATACGTGTAAGGAATTCCGTGTCTATTTTTAGTAACAGTCCCAAGCGATTATTGTCATTGGCTGGTCGTCTCGCTTAGCCTCGATCCAGATGAGAGGCATTTTGGCGTGAGGTTATAATGCATCAGATTTCAATACTCTATCGGGGCCAATAGTAAGAAAACTTTACTATGGGGAATGGACATATTAACTCTTTCAACACCAGTCAACCAGAGGCATTTAGTGCCATGACACCGAGTTCCCAGAGACTCTGAGGTCACAGATGAAGCCTATGTTTATGAAGGAAATTATAAGCTTGTAAAACGTTATTGCTACTACATCCCATACACCATTTAAAAGATCTAATCCTACTGTTGATAAATATGAAGTTTATTTTTATAATATTATTCAAATAATACAACTACAACTTAAATAAAATAATTTTTTAATGAAAATGCAAGCTTACATTTATAACCTCCCGATAAAACCACGAAGGAAGCAAAACTATGGCGATTATTTTCAATTTGTGACATGTCATAACATGTCCGTACCTTTTTCTTTCATATTTTCATTTTACGTAATCAGAAAATTATTATAAAAGATTTCTTAAATAATATGTATGGTCGCCTATTTCCCTATATCTGTGGCTTTCCGCCGGTAACATGACATAACAACGAAAATACCTCCGTTTTCGAAGCTTCCGTATGAAAAACATGGGAGGCTTAATCGTTTGATGTCGGGTATCGCTCCAAAGCTCTGAACCTCAACAACATCACTGAACCCTTGCCGAGTATTTTCACAGTTGTAAGAAGCGATTTTATTGATAAAATTGGTTTCTAATGACGCTTTTCGCCACAGTCTGCTTTTATGGTCGTGGATTGGTCAAAATCAGACACGGACATGAGGCAGCCAATCATATTACGGCAATGGATACCGCCTCAGTAAACTAAAAATCTCCAGATTTAGACGAAAGTTTTAGGTAAAATATCGCTATTTTGAACATATTAAGCAAGAAATCGCTACATATACGTAAATTATGGAACCGATTGGACGTATCGCGTGCTAGGTTATGACCTATGACAAAATGCTTCATGTACATATTTTCGTGATTAAACATAAATTGTCCGAAGCGTGAAGATTGAGGCGGCGAGAGCCGAGATGTCAGTTGTCAGTGACTTGACTTACATTACATGATCGCACAAAAAATGGAAATAGTAATTTTATATGTATCGTTTGATAACTTTTATGAATGCTATTGTTGATTTTATTCATTAGTTTATTCAATTTATTTAATGAATTCCTCGAAACATCGTTACTTTGCTCTTTGACAACGCTATTGTGGACCCGCTGTCAAGCATGTGTCCGAGAATCGTTGTTTTCAATAACATTGCTAAAAATAGTTTATAATTTTAATTCTGCTGATAATATATGATAAATTGAAATTTAATAAGTGTTTTCAGACATTGTGAAATGTGATAGATATAATATATGAATCATAAGTCAGGTAGGTTCCTGAAATTATGTCTGATTTTGACGTGACTACTGCCTGGCCGCTTAAGCGGCCTGCGGTGTCTGGGGACTCATAACGTTGTGGCCGCTTAAGCGGCCTGCGGTGTTGAAAGGGTTAAGAGACCATTCATAGTGTATGGCTACGGTGTTGATGATGATTTTAAGAGGGGCTGTCACCCATTTTGTTCTTGGGAGGCAGGGGGGTCAACAATTCTGTACACATATACTGGGGGGGAGTAAGCAATTTTGTACATAAAAATATTAAGCTTGGAAATTGTGGGGAGGGACGGAGGTCACTGATTTTGTACAAGATTTGCAAGGTGGGGAAATCACATAATTTGTAATGTGATATTTTAGGGGGCCATTCACATTGTTCATGCTTCTTTAAAAATCATCATCACCCCCTTGCTCTAAATTATGAACGGTCCCTAAGTTTTCAGTTTGAAAATGGCGGCCTCAAAGCAGACGACGCTTTCCTGGGCTCTTTTGGTTCTAAACGAAAATTAGACGTAAAACGAGAAACAATCAACTTCCAGCAAAACAGTATGTGAAACAAAATCCAAAAGTCCAGAAAATTCAATACCGACTGGAAAGAGGAGTTTCCATGGCTCGATATGACAATCAAAAGCAGTCGGGGCGGTGCTATGTTTTGTCGAATTTGTGAGGCTGCGCTAAAATAAACGGCTTTACAAAAGGCTGTATCAATTTCCAAAATCTGCCCTTAAAGAGCACCGCAGGACAGCGCTAGCCATCATGAAGCAGTGGTTCGCTTATCTCAAAAGAAGGCTATGGAATCTCACATTAGTGATATTCAGACGAAAAAATGATGATAGCTTGACTGCTATGATGCGCACAGTTTTATATATGGCTAAGGAAAATGTACCAAGAAACAAGTTCAAGGGGCTTATTGACCTACAGAAGAGAAATGGCTGTTCATCTTTAAGTGGAGTTATATACTCACATTCTGATTCAATTGACGAAATGGAAGAAGCATTAACTGAGTGTACCATTGGAGAATCTTAAACAGAAATTGTCGCGAAAAGTCGGTTTGTCGGGCTAATCATGGATGAAACTGTGAACGTAACTGTGGAAAAAAACTCATCATGTTTGCTCGCTTAGTACACCATGGAAAAGCAGAGACTATCTTTTTAGGAAATTTCACAGTGCACAGCGGTAATGCGGGAGTGCATCGCTGAGAAAGTACGACAGGTAGCTGACCAATGGGGCATTCCACTCGAAAAATCATTGGTTTGGGAACTGACGGTGCCAGTGTCATGACAGGTCGGGAAATGACCACAGTGTTTCCGTGAGTTTCGAATTTACCAGTCCATGGGACTGGTAAGCCCTCAAATATACCAGTCCCTTATTATTTTCACCAGTCCACTTCTTTCCATGTTAAATAAAGATAACAACAAGAATGTGTGTGTGTGTTTGTGTTTCATTTTTAACTCTTTCAACACCAGTCAACCAGAGGCATTTACTGCCGTGACACCGAGTTCCTAGAGACCCTGAGGTCATAGATGAAGCCTATGTTTATGATGAAGGAAATTATGTTTGTAAAACGCTATTGCTACTACATCCCATACACCATTTAAAAAGATCTAATCCTACTGTTGATAAATATGAAGTTTATTTTTATAATATTATTCAAATAATACAACTACAACTTAAATAAATGTATTTTGAATGAAAATGCAAGCTTACATTTATAACGCCCAGATAAACCAACTTAAAAAAGCAAAAACTATGGCGATTTTTTCCATTTGTGACATGTGATAACATGTCCGCGGCCTTTTCTTTATATTTTCATTTTTACGCCATCAGAAAATGATTATTAAAAAAGATTTCTTAAATAATATGTATGGTCAGCTTCTATTTCCCCCGACATCTGTGGCTTCCTCCGCCGGTAATATGACATAACAACGGAAAATACCTCGCGCTAAGCTTCAGATGCATAACATGGTACGCGAATCGCTTGATGTCGGGCATCGCTCAAAAGCTCCTCATGGCTCTGGAACATCAACAATATCACTGTACCCTTGCCAAGAGTATTTTCACAGTTGTAAGAAGCGATTTTATTGATAAAGATTGGTTTCTAATGACGCTTTTCGCCACAGTCTGCTATAAGGGTCGTGGTTGGTCAAAATCAGACAAGTGGACCTAAGGCAGCCAATCATATTACAGTAATGGATACCGGCCCTCGTAAAACGTAAAACCTTCAGATTTAGACAAAAGTTTTGGGTAAAATAATGCTATTCTGAACATATTAAGCAAGAAATCGCTACCTGTACGTGAAATTATGGAACTTATATTGACGATCGCTAGGTTATGACCTGTGACAAAAAATGCTTCATGTATATATTTTCGCATTAAACATCGTGGTCCGAAAGCTTGAAGATTGAGGGCGAGAGCCGAGATGTCACTTGCCAGTGACTTGACTTGCATTACATGATCGCACAAAAAAGATGGAAATAGTAATTTTATATGTACGCTTGACAACTTTTATGAATGTTGTTGTTGATTTTATTCATTAGTTTATTCAATTTATTTAATGAATTCCTCTAAACATCGCTATTTTGCTTTTTGACAATGTTATTGTAGACCCGCTGTCAAGCATGTGTCCGAGAATCGCTTGTTTTCAAGAACATTGCAAAAAATAGTTTATAATTTTAATTCTGCTGATAATATATGATAAATTGAAATTTAATAAGTGTTTTCAGACATTGTGAAATGTGATAGATTTGATATATGAATTTAAAAAGTCAGGTAGGTTCCTAAAATTATGTCTCATTTTGACGCGACTACTGCCTGGCCGATTAATCGGCCTCCCGTGTCTGGGGACTCATAACGCTGTGGCCGATTATTCGCCTGCGGTGTTGAAAGGGTTAAAAGTGCAGGAAGTTCATTCAGATGTATTTCAAAACTTATGATCAGTAATTGTTATAAAACACTGCTTTCCAAAGAGGTGGGGAAATGACCAGGTGGGGATATGGCAGATGGGGTAATCAGTGTTCTCCGTGAGTTTTCGAATTTACCAGTCCATGGGACTGGTAAGCCCCAAATATACCAGTCCCTTATTATTTTCACCAGTCCACTTCTTTTCCATGTTAAATAAAGATAACAACAAGAATGTGTGTGTGTGTTTGTGTTTCATTTTTAACTCTTTCAACACCAGTCAACCAGAGGCATTTACTGCCGTGACACCGAAGTTCCCAGAGACCCTGAGGTCATAGATGAAGCCCTATGTTTATGAAGGAAATTATAAGTTTGTAAAACGTTATTGCTACTACATCCCATACACCATTTAAAAGATCTAATCCTACTGTTGATAAATATGAAGTTTATTTTATAATATTATTCAAATAATACAACTACAACTTAAATAAATGTATTTTTTTGAATGAAAATGCAAGCTTACATTTATAACGCCCAGATAAACCAATTTAAAAAAGCAAAACTATGGCGATTTTTTCCATTTGTGACATGTGATAACATGTCCGCGCCTTTTTCTTTTATATTTTCATTTTACGCCATCAGAAAATGATTATAAAAAGATTTCTTAAATAATATGTATGGTCATATTTCCCGACATCTGTGGCTTTCCGCCGGGTAACATGACATAACAACGGAAAATACCTCCGCTTTTCGCTTCAGATGCATAACATGACGCGAATCGCTTGATGTCGGGCATCGCTCGAAAAGCTCTCATGGCTCTGAACATCAACAATATCACTGTACCCCTTGCCAAGAGTATTTTCACAGTTGTAAGAAGCATTTTATTGATAAAGATTGGTTTCTAATGACGCGTTTACAGTCTGCTATAAGGGTCGGGTTGGTCAAAATCGGACAAGTGACCTAAGGCAGCCAATCATATTACAGTAATGGATACCGGGCCCTCGTGAAACTAAAACCTTCAGATTTAGACAAAAGTTTTGGGTAAAATAATGCTATTCTGAACATATTAAGCAAGAAATCGCTACCTGTACGTGAAATTATGGAACTTATTGGACGATCGCGCTAGGGTTATGACTCCGTGACAAAAATGCTTCATGTATATATTTTCGCGATTAAACATCGCGGTCCGGAAGTTGAAGATTGAGGCGATTTAGAGCCGAGGATGTCACTCCGCCAGTGACTTGATTTTTACATTACATGATCGCACAAAAAGATGGAAATAGTAATTTTATATGTAACGCTTGACAACTTTATGAATGTTGTTGTTGATTTTATTCATTAGTTTATTCAATTTATTTAATGAATTCCTCAAAACATCGTTATTTTGCTCTTTGACAGGTAATGACCTGGTGGGGAATTGCCCTACACATATCCTCCCAAAATGCTGACATGCCAAGACACCTAAAACTACTAAGTTTAATGTTTGCCAGTTAACTGCTCAGTGCTGATTAAATACCTGACCTGCCTCACTTGGACCTGTTGTTATTAAACAATAACAGTTGATCTCTTGATGAAAGAAGTTGACTCCAAAAAACATGTCCATGACTCCCTCTCATGACACCAGGGAGTCATGATGACTCCTAAATTTTTATGCCTAGGACAAACACTGATTATGCAGTTGATCTTGCTTGTAATCAGTTTTGTAATATATGTATATATTGTAATATGATCTCTCAAGTCACATTTGTATTTTTAGTCCTTAATATATCTGTAGAAGTGGAAACAGTCTAGTGTTATATCTGAATAAAATGCATAGTACTGTTCAGAAAAAGTGTCTATGTTGCTTACCCACAGATCACTCGGAGTTTCTACCAGTTGAAGACCATTGCAGCCTCTACTAGTAGGATCGGAGTTTCTACCAGTTGAATTGGAAAATGTACTGGTAGAATCTCCGATTCAACCAGTAGAGACTACGATTACAATCTCTACTAGTAGGATTGGAGATTCTACCAGTAGAGACTCCGATCGCAGTCTCTACTGGTAGAGACTCCGATCGCAATCTCTACTGGTAGAATCTCCGATTCTACCAGATCGCAGTCTCTACCCTGACATATACATATAGTACCGGTATCTGTTCATGATTCTAGACTAGGAGCCCATGGCAGGCAAATCATCATTTTCTTCCAAATTGGATTGTTTTTAAGATTCCTATTTTCCTGAATTCATGGATATTTTAAGACTGTAGTTTAACATAGCAATATTATAAATGCAGAATCGTAAAACTTAGGGTTAAAGTGTCTGCCAGTTATTCATAAGTCAAAAGTCACAAAGTATAAAAAACTTCACATAAGTTAGAGCTGCAATAGCATGAATAGCAAATGCTTTCATGCAAATTTTACTGACATTAGCTGCTGATTTGTAAATAATCAAGTCTGGACCAGACAATCCAGTGATCAACAGCATGAGCATCGATCTGCGCAATTGGGAACCGATGACACGTGTCAACCAAATCAGCGAGCCTGACCACCCGATCCTGTTAGTCGCCTCTTACGACAAGCGTGGATTACTGAAGATCAATATTCTAACCCGGACCTTTCACTCAATCACTGGTCTCAGAATAGAGGATATTTCACAAAACAATAGTTGCTATATTTTGTTGAAGTCAATGTAAAAGTCAAGTAATATTAATAAATGTAGTGGAGACATTGTCTCAATAAACCTCTGTAGCCAACAAAACTTCCGTAGGATTTATTTCTGCAGGATAAAACAATGACATCATCTCTGACTGACTGACTGACTGACTTGAGTTTGGTTTTACGCCGATTTTAGCAATATTCCAGCAACATCACGGTGGGGGACACCAGAAATGGGCTTCACACATTGTACCCACTTGGGGATTAGAACCCGGGTCCTCGGCGTGATGAGCCAACACTTTAACCACTAGGATATCCCACCGGCCCTATCTTCTCTGAAGAAAAACTCAGTTTTGTTCATCGATTCATGCAAAACAGCTTCAAAGGGTGATAATTAATTTGACCAAACACAAACTCACATACTACTGTGGAAGGGGCAGGGCTGTTGCAAACTATATACAAACTCAGCATGTACAAAGGAAAACAGCTTTGACTAAATATCACTATTTTGATCCTTTGCAAATGTTGAGTTGTATATGTCATATCAACCAGCAAACAACATTTTGGATATCAGGTGCCATTTGGGATATCAGAGTAACAGAAGACATTTGGGATATCAGAAAATGAGAAGTGGTCTGAGAAAACACAAAGGAAATACAATTTCAGGTATCAGAAACAGAAATATATATCGTAGCCAAAGAGTGAAGCCACATCAGTCTATTTTCAAATTTCAGATCCTTGCTGTAAATGTCAGCCTACTGTGTCCTTTACAAGTGAGACTGATCTCCACTATGATGGCACTTGAGACAGGCCCTTGTAATCTCATATACAACATCCGACCGATCAACCATGATCATCACAGTTTTCTTAAAGATCAGTGTTAATATTCATAGCCTGAAATAGAGAAAACTGCAAGGCGGAATTAACATACAGCCATCCGAACACTAATCATGAAGCCAGAGTGGATATTATAGTCACAAATGATAATGCTTGGGCTAATGTCAATATTTCACTGTGTGCAAATGACATACAAATTACAGTCTGAATGAAATAAGAATATTCTGTTTAATTTACCATGTGAGTCTGGTCACCAAGTCACTATGACTCTACAAGACACATTCTCAGTAAAGTCAGTAATCTACAAACACTATGAAACCTGTCAGTGATATTCATAGTTCATTTGCAATTGTATGCCATTCCCAATATATATGCAAGCCTCATTACCATGCCAAAGAAAGATCGAAACACAAATTCCATCATGGACTGCACATATACCACTCAGCCCTACCCATGGACTGAACACTGATTACCACTTTGCCATACATGTCCCAAAATAGCAGGAGTATATGCATTACATTAGTCAGTCAGATTGATAAAGTGATGCCTGAGATGCCACAATGGTCTGTGGGGCATATACCTCCCACTGACTGCTGCACAATGCAGAAGCAAGTGTCCTGGGCAATACATTCATCACCAATTCCGTCCAGACAGTCACTGATGAACCCCTGGTCAGCATAGCCTGAAGGTGTGTGATACGCTTCTCCAGCAGCCCCCAACACTCTAGACCTCTTCACACAATTGGGCCTGATTGCAGGATAAGGCAGACTAGACAGATTAGACAGACTAGACAGATTGTTTTCTTGTTTAATGCTGCACTCGGCAATGTCCCAACCAGTAAATGGTGTCCTGTAAATGTTTTGGACTACACAAACCAGTGATTGATAAAGGGAGCAATGATTCCTGCAGTATGGGTGTTCTAACTGTATACTCAGCCATGTCTCAGCCTGAATAATCTGATCTATTGTTTTCATCACTGACTGACTGACTGAGTATGGTTTTACGCCGTTTTTAGCAATATTCCAGCAATATCACGGCGGGGGACACCAGAAATGGGCTTCACAAATTGTACCCATGTGGGGAATCGAACCCGGGCCTTCGGCGTGACGAGTGAACGCTTTAACCACTTGGCTACCTACCCCACCGCCCCTTTTTCATCACTACCATAGATTGCTGGCATGCATATACCAAGTCAGAATCTGCACAGGGGATTATCAATAACTGGAGTATGTTCAGGAAGTTATTCACTTGGAAAGATGGTAAGGGAAAGTTTCATGCCACTCTGAACACTATTTCAGTTACATCGCTGAGTTCTCATCATCTGGACGAAACAAAATTAAGCATGTCTAAGACATTACCCACATTGTTGATGCTAGGGAGCATATGTTTTGTGCTGACAAACTAAGGATGATGAATACTGCCAATCTGGGACTGAAACTGACAACCAGCTGAAGGCTGTATCACGAAGGGAGGCAACTCTGTACAGTAAACTGCCTTGCATTCAAACTGTTTTGAGAGATAATCCTGCAATATCACTGTTAGATTACTATGGGAAGTAAACTGATGTAAGTCTCAGTTCACATCTACCAATTTAGTGAATCCCACAAGCAAGGTATGGTGGGATGGACCCACCATCCAATGAGCCTAAGGGATGTTATTTTGTATAGCAAATTGTGGTGCCCTAGCTGAACTGTCCGAGTCACTTATAAAGAAGTCACATCAGGAAGGAAGAATAGGTCTCCCATAGTTATAGGAAGTCAATCATGAAACTATGACACTAAGATATAACATGCTAGTTGACCATGAACACTAACAATGGGTTTTCCTTCTGCCATAGCTGACCTTGACTTAAGATGATTCTCAAGAGAGGTCATAGGGTTTTACGCCCACTATTGCAAAATTTAAGCAACAGTTATGACTAACAATTAGTAACATACCATTAAACATGGTAACAGAAAAGTGTATTAGGTCCCTATAGAATTTGATTGGAATTTTTAAAGAACCTTCAAACACTTCATTATGGCATTATGTATTCATAACAGTAATGAGGCAGCATCAGAAACAGGTTTCACATAAGGTACCAACATGCAAGCAAGAACTTCTTGTCTTTTGCAGCCAACAAATGCACAGATTCTGCTGCTTACAAGTACAGAGAGTGAGTGTGTTTGGTTGTAAAGCTGATTTTAACAGTATTCTAGTTATATTATGGCATGCATGTATAATGGTGGAGGAATGCTGGAAGTGACTGTCTCAGACTTTTACCACTTTATTGAAACCCATAAGCAAAGGTATGGTGCTGACGAAAACATTATAGGGGCTAACTTGAAATTAAATTAGCAATCCGAAGTTTCTGCCGTGCCCAAGAGACAAACTCAGCAGAGTGAACAGCATTTGGCCATCCATGGCCCCAGAGGTAAGGAGAGACACTTATGCAATGAGTTCCCTCTGTCAGCTGGAGGGAAATATCAATACTTGTTTTACATAGAACAAGGTAGCTGTAGTAACTGAACCGATCCCACATTTAGATACGGCGACGACAGCAAGTACAATATTGCACGTAGCTGCCACTAGCAGGTTACTTCGTCAAGATCTGACCAGTTCAGAGAAGAACATCGTCCATTGTCCAATTGGTCAGTGAGGTGAGGTGAGGTGAAATAGGGTTTAACGTCGTGCTTGAGAGTATTTCACTCATATGACGACGTGCATGCGTGCGTGTATATGTGTATGTGCGGCTGCTTGTACTAGGCCAGACTTAAGCTGGATTTATAGTGCTAGCCCACTGAGATACCACGCCGCAGTGAAGCATGAATACCCCACTCAGACACATTATACTGACTCCGAGCCGACCAGTCCTTGTTGTACCCATTAATGCCGAGAGCCAGGCAGGTACCAACAAGTACCATATTTTAACGTCTTTTGGTATGACGCGGTGAGGGATCGAACCCGCGACCTTCCGCTCTCCGGGCGGACGCTCTAACCACTACACCACGGAGGCGGTTAATCTGGTGAGTAGATATACAAGAACAGTCTATGCTTTCTGACACAAACATTTACAAATGGAGTGATATCAGCTCAGTTTGTTTAAAGTGACTAGTTCAGTCACCAGTTAGAGCATGAACAAATACTGTTTCCAGCTCTTTCACAGGGGCCTGTAGAAGAATCTGTACCCACAAATAACTGACTGGCTGCATGAGCAATGACAATGTATGTCAGGGGATGCTGTGAGAAAGGTAAAAAGATTCTTCAAGTCAGACATTGAAACATCCTGACATCTGTTTTTTTGTTTAAAACTGCATTTACCAATATTTGAGGTTGAATAGAAACAAATCTGGACAAGACTGTCCAGTGGTTGATATGTTGAACATGTTGAGTAAGATAACTCTTGATCATCCAAACCTGACCATCTCATCTGTTTAAGTAGACTGATGTCTTCTAATTTAGGATCAAGTTTCTTCTAAGTGTTGGATACTGGCAACCAACTCCACTCTTAGACACCTAATGCAGTCACTATAATAAGCATTGGACACTGTAGACATACTTTGCTATGGGATACCCACTGTGGTGTCTTCCAGCAAGAATGAACACAGGGCACCTGCTTTACCCTCAAATCCCCACTGTAGTTCAACTAACCAGGGATATTTTGGACCTGTTCATAATTGGGAATATCCACAAGTCTCTTCTAACAAGCTTAAGGGACAGGGGACCTACCCCGCCCTTAGAAACTAACTGCAGTCTCTCTTAACAAGTACAGAACATACTGCACCTGCTCTGCCAAGGGATACCCACTGTGGTCTTAGGGTACAGGAGACCTACTACACCCTGGGATACAGAATGTGGACTCTTCGAAAAAGCCTAGGATACTGGAGACCTTCTCTGCCTTGGTATACCAATTGTACTCTCTTCTAACAAGCCTGGGCTATTGAACATTATATACTAAGGGAGTTCCTCCTGTTCTACTTTAACACAAGATTTGAACACATATTTCAAGATTGGCAGCATTAGATGCTTGTCCACGACCAAATCCTGTTATTGATGTAGCAAAGAGACACAATCATTATTCATATGAGCATACTTGTATCATAAATTTCTTGGTCACGACTGACCAATGCCACAAGGCTATGGTTACAGACAAGATCTTCATAAGGCGATGCTGTTGGGTTCCTTGTGGAAGAAATTGAATCTTACCATTAAAGATGGAAAAAGAAAAGAGCATTAGGTCCCTATAGAAGAACCTTCAAACACTTCATGCACAGTACATTAAGGAAGTTAATTACTCTAAAAGCGTATTCTATATTTTCTTAGGCTGATCCTGATGGAGAAGATGAGGCAGGCAGATAATATCATCCTTTGGTGTAACCTAACAGGAAGACAACAAGAGACATGAAGCCCCTGTCACTGTTAAGGCGGACAAATTACATTTAAACTCTTACATTAGAAAGTTTAATTCAAGAAACTTCTTATCAAACCTCTTTCTATAGTGTTACCTCCTTACACAGCTGAGAATGATTGATGGAATTCCCATCGTTTGAGAAAAATCAATGTCACGGCAAATAGGGCAGTTGTAAATTAACCACACTGAACAGACAAGAATATCCAACTAGCTGACCTAACCACACTACATTCCTATGATTATAAACTTGATTTAAGTGCATAATCGCATCATTGAACTCTTTAGATTCACAATTTTCAAGATGTCCGAGATGCAGTCCTCTCATTGAAGTGACATCATTCAGTGATGGAGTAGCGATATCCCTCATCCAGACAGATTGTTCCTCCAATTCTGGTCAGTTGTCCAACATGGCTGATCAGACAGTACTTCATCAAGACTGAGAAGGATCTACATTAATAGTGATAACGATGTGGTCTGAGGCTGACTGAAATAGTCCAATGCTAACACAAGAAGCCCAGCATCCTGGTCTGAATTTCTCTCCAGGGAATTCAAGAAATCTATCATACATCAATTTTTCTATGAACATGTTCCCATTGCTTCATAAATATAAAGAGCGGCTCATCCATCAGTTGTTGCCTTATTAGCAGCCATCTCGTTATTGTCATCATGATGTATTTCCCTTGAATGTTTGACAACTCATTTAATATTAATAAAAATAATTAAGGCCTCAATTTTTAGATTTCATCTTTTAATAATTAGGCTCTATTGACTGAAGATGCTGCACAATCGTCCCTGGCTCGGGCCATTCATGTTCACACAGGCCAGACAAGCTGGTCTGTCCAAGACAACCAACAAACTCTGTGACATCGTCTATGTTCGACTGAAGTCTTTCCTGTCTGCACTGCCGATTCAAATATCAATAAAGGTCAACCGCCACTTCCATAGCAACTAGCCACTTCTTGTATTGTTGGATTATTTCTGTTGCTGCTAAAGACCTGATATGTGACAGTTTTGTTTAACCTTGTACCATGCAAAAAGAGATAGCTGTTTTAAGCCTGTGTATGTAACAAGTATTGTTACTTTATGCAATAGTGTGTGTATAAAGAATATTACTACTATTGCATGTTAGTCCTTTACCACGAACCATATCAAGCCCTGTTCCATCACACCCTGGTCCATCACACAACGGTCGATCCAATCCTGGTCCATCACATATTAATCCATCACACCATGGTTGATCCAGCCCTGTTACATCATACCTTGGTCTATCACATCCTCTTCCATCAAACCTTGGTCCATCCTACATTGGACCATAACCCATTATAGCTAAAATACATGGAATTATCATGAAACAGCCCTCCCATTATCAGAAATTTGCGGGCCGCTGCAAATGATATTTGACCGCTCAACCTTAACGACGGGCCACTGTCAAGTGACGTCATAGTGGGTCCGTGGGCTTACGGTTCATTCGACATTGGCTTTGGACTGGCAGATATTCTGGGTCAAACAAGTCAAAGCAACCCAAATTTAATTAGCGATAATATTGGCTTTCTTTCTGGTGCTAACCTTAACAATTGCACTATTAACGTTGTTGTTGGACCAAAACCGAACACTGACATAGTTTGACATGTTGCAGGCTATGGTCTTGTCAAAGGCCAAGGTCGAATATCGTCACTTTCTGTTGCGACGTCACTTGAATTGTTCGATGACGTAATTGCATTCGGTCAGTCAACCCCGTCAGAGGTTGGTTTTGAGTAAACTTACAGTCAAATTCCTTCATTGTTTCCTTTTTCTTTTCAACACAAATTCCATGTATTTTAGCAATAATAATGGTAATGCTATTTTTGAGGTCATTATCATTTGCAGAAGCCCTCGGTCTTTTTTAACTGTGCTCCTTCGTCGGGCAGTTAATGGAAGACCACAGGCTTCTGCAAATGATAATGCTCTCAAAAATAGCATTACCCTTATATTGTCCACCAAATTCCAGTCCATCAGACTCTTGTCAATAAAAACCATGTTCACCCAAATGACATCCCCGATCCATCAAACCAAGGTCCATCAAACTGAGGCCCACCAAACCTAGGCCCATCAAGCCAACGTCATTGAAAAACATTGTCCCAAAAGTTTTGATCCACCAAACCTGTGTCCATTAAGTTTTTGTCAACCCAGCCTCGTTTATGCAAGAAGAGGTCTACCAAGTTCAGGTCTACAAATTCATTTTCTACATCCAGTGACTCAACTTTAGGCAGATTGATAATCTGCATGGCCTCAGTGGGACACAGAGAGTTACACCACCTTCAGACCTCTATGTAATTACTGCCAAATTAGACAGAGACAGACCAATATGTACAACACAAATAGTCTCCCTCACGAAGCTTTCAATGAAATGGCCCTGAATCACCGTTCTGAATGGCAAGCCAAGATTTACAGAGTGTTCCTGACCTTGCCTAGTGCAGTAAAGCTATATACTTCATGGCTGTTCTGTAACCATTCCTGCCACACAAGCTCAGTTGAGATACTGCCTTTTCTACTAGTCCTGCAAGGCCGCTTATCAGTATATTCTGGACCATTTAGTCATTTAGTTCATAGCCTCACACAAAATGTTCTCATCAATCACGAGTGTGCCAATATGCACTGCGTACTGATTTCTAACATACAATACCAATTTTCCTAACAGCATCCCTTAAACAGCTAAACCCAATAATGAAGATGAATTCATTTGAGTCTACCAACAATAGGAGAGCAATATGTTTAGTGTTTAAAACAGCTACAGCTTCAATGTTGGCCTTGATACCTGTACAAGTACAGGCAAACCTTACACATTCAACAGGTGGCATCTACCTGCCCATTCACTATATCTCCAGTCCTAGCATTTCAGCATACCTGCAGTGGGGTAGCCTAGTGGTTAAAGCATTCACTCGTCACGCCGAAGATAATGGTTCGATTCCCCACATGGGTACAAAGTGCGATTTCTGGTGTCCTCCGCTGTGATATTGCCAAAAGCATTGTAAAACCAAACTCACTCAGCATAATAGCACCCTTGGACCTATTCCCATTGGTATATAGAGCTGGTTATCGTTTCATTTTGTCGGATCGATAATCACTCGTGTCAGATCGTTAATCGATCGATTATATTTGTTTGGACAGTCATTTCATAGTCAAATACCTACGTTAGCGAACTAACTTCCAGGTTGTCAGCACATGTCAATTGTTAATGCTAGCAAGTTACTTACATTTGCAGCGTCTTTGGATCATCAAGTATCCTATCGTCTTACGTTTCCGATCGGCCATTACAAATCCTGTTTATAGCGCGAAAATGCGAGAAAATCCATGAGAAGCATCCCAAATGACAACAAGGTGATCCCCGCTATCGGTCTGACATAAATATGCTACGAATCAAGTTTCCATGCGTAGGCAACAGTATAAAAAACCCACAAAAGATTAATTTTAACTCAGGGATCCTTAACGCAATCACTACCTCATAGTCAAATGCACAAAAATCCTAAATCTTTACTCCAAAGATGCCATTAATGTTTCGCCTGCTTATTTGACATCTCACCTTAAAAGATCCCACTACTAGTCATGTGACCACACTGACAAATTCATTTTCATGGCATGCCACTTTTAAAAAACACTTTTTTCTGTCTTGTGTTGATGTTGAAGGGTGAACAAAGACTTTTCCTTAATGTTGAAACACAAAATTTATTCCGTGAAGTATTATAATTAGGGCTCCTTGCCTCTAGGCAGGAGACCTATTGTAATCGTTCGGATTATTATTATTATTATTATTTATTATTCCGCCGATTTTTGTACCAAACATAACTCCTAAACCAATGCTCCGAATCGCTTACAAAAATCACACAGATGACAATGATATCTAGCCCTCAGATACAATAGATAGAAAGTAAAGCCAAGGAGACCTCATCGTTGCCTGCAACTATATTTAAGCATTGTATCGAAAGTTCAAGAGAATTCATGAAACCAATAATAGCTCTATTTTTACCTTCCTTACAAAAGTCACGTGTTTGTATGCAAATGAAACTCAAAGAATTGCCTCTTTCAGCCAATTAGAAAATAGCTAACCTGTAATACCTGGGTCGTATTGTGATATTTTGTTGCATGATTGGACAAATGAGTTTGGCACAGTTTACTCATATGCTCATAATTTTCATAAACAACCTTACAATCCGTAGTATTTCAATGACGAAATAGGACACCCCAATCTAAATATATCTAGCATTGCCATTGGCTGACTGGGGAGGCATACACAGCTTCCATTTTAGAAGTAAACAAGCAATGACGATCAGATTGTTCGGTAAAAAAAGACATGACAAGGTAGAATAAAATGTTTTAATGTACATGTGCATCCAAAATAATGATTATTTCCGATTATCGATCTGCAGTTTATTTGTAATCGACAATCGTTTATTTTGACTTAGATCGAATGATTAATGGCTCCAGCACTATTGGTATATGCTCTTATATAGAACATATCGAAGATGCTGCAATCCCGCTTTGTGGCTTGCCATATGTTGTGAAAAGTTAGCAATAATTTGCGTGAGAGGATTGATGCTGGTCTGATCTGTATTCCTGGTACACGATGGCAGGTCAGTTTAACGTGGGAAGAAGGCCCTGAGTAATGCAGTATGATGCAAACATTTACAAATTTGGTGAACCCAAGAGGATGACTGGGTCAACTGGGCCTCCATTTTAATTTCAGTGTAATACTTCACCAACTTAACCCGAAATCATGAACCATGAGCATGCCATTGTCTCTAGATGAAAATTTCACCAATTTCTTGAAAGGAAACTTACTCATATTCAAGTATTAGAAAAACGTGTCATGAAAACACAAAAATCAGCCAGTTTTACCCCATTTACTGATATATCTGAAAGACTTTAGTGTTGAAAGGAGCTAAATCTAATTCCATTTCTGATCATTCAACTCATCTCATGACTTGTATAATGACTTCAAATGTTTTGCTCATTCCTCTAACTATCTTCTATTAATTGCCTTTCACTTTGACTGTGCAAAGGAAAGAAGCTCTCAGTACAGATGTAGATTAACCAAGGCTGTCTACAGGCATGAACAGAGATAACACAATGGAAACCGATCCCTTGTATGAAATTATACTCAACATAAAGGATACATTTAACATTATCAAAACTAGGGCTCATAAGATTGATAATTGGAAATATCATCGATTGGCAAAAATATTAATGATTATCGATATGAAAATAGTGTTATTGATAATATCGTTCATACACTTTTGTCATGGAATAGAGTTTAAATTTACTCACACAATACACAAATTTAGGTTTTTATTCATGGGTTGCTTCTAAATTATGTTCAGCTGTTATGTTAACACATGCATCAAAATTTCATCACTCACCAGACTGTTGTTGTTTTTGTGGCATTTTTGGTAAAAGTTACTTTTCCTATATTTATGAATAATCGATTGATATTTAGTTAACGATCATCTATCTCTATGATCTGTATCGATAGCCAGCCCTAATCAAAACCATTATAGACAAGCTGGCAAGTGTTTATTCCCATGCCTGCTTCATGACTAGTCCATGTTCTATGATGGAAGTCTCCACAGTCAAGATAGTCTTGTATTTAGAAGCTCTACCTGCCTGATTGTGAATGCTTAACTGTCTTTGATAACTACTGATAACAGTTATCTTATTTGGTAATGATTCATCTGTGTTGTTAACTGGATCTTCCCAAAGCCATTTGGAGGCAAAGCTCTTGATCCCATGATAGAAGCCCCTAATAACCCTCCACTTGAATATGTAGATGTGACTGCACACTCAGAGCTATGAGACAGGAGATAGCCAGATAGGTCTCCTTTCTTTCCTCTAGGGAAAATGTCTGCACGTTTGATAAGGACTAGAGTATCTTCTTATACAACAACAAAAGATCATTTGGCAGTGTTTTTGTTTGGGTTTTTTTTTTTTGGGGCTGGTTTGAAGAAAGACTTTTAGGTAAATATGTCAAAATGAAGGTGAAAAATATAGACCAACTGACTAAGACAACCATGTAGAAGAAAGCCAATGTAAACTTAAGAAACTGAAAATTACAGCTGAGGGAAAAAGCAGAGAAATTTAAACTGAACATAAAGTAGAGTACTCTGTTTTCCAGTTTAGACGTTACAGACAGAGTTTGAAATACGTATTCTTTGCGTGAAACCCAACATCTAAGGCAAAAGTGTAGTCAGTACAATATGAGTGAGAACAACACAACAACCTTTAAACAATCCAGTCTGAGCCAGCCAAACCATCATGGATCTATACAATCTAGTCAAAATGACCATCACCACCAAGGTCACAAACTGAAACCAACCGCTCTCAGAATCCCCACATGGACCAAAAACATACACCAATGTTCATCCATCACAACAAGTAGGAACTTGCATCATGTAATTGTACATTATTGCTGCAACTGTGACAGTCAGATCCACATTTTAGTTGACTTTTTACAACACTAATGGACTCACATGGGGTTCTATTCTGCACCTGAACTCCTGGGCTCATCTGTCTATAAACCTAAGGGTGAATATTCATTCTAATCAAGTTTTCACTACCATGAAGACGTAACAGTAAGCCATCTCATGAATACAGTGTGTATCTAACAGAGAAATCTCCCCATGTCCGTTTGGTAATGAAATCTTGCTTTGCCAGAGTTTAGTCATTCATTCACCCATTCATTTATCTATTCAGTTATTCACTCCTATTTCCATCCATTCATTTGTTCATTCATCTAGTCAAGCATGCATCAACTTGTCCATTAAATCTTCATGCCAATCTCTCCAATTGCATCCATTGGCGCTGTCACGCAATGGAGACTTACTGCATTACCAAAGGACCTGAATATGAAAGCAGGCACGTCTATTTCAGTTTTCACCCTTTTCAGTCTCATTAAACCATACAGCAGGACCTGATGATTTTCCTCGTTTTGATTTGGCTGACAACTAACTCTCTATTGATCTCGCCTTTTCTTAGGTTGAACCCCAAAGCAAACTGGGTTTAGGATCGACTCTGAGGCGATGCTATACAAGGGGGGGATGCTGAATGAAAGGGGGAAGCACTGGGAACTCACAGGATGCTGGTTTATAAAAAGATACGGTGACCTATTTTGTAGAAGAGGTCCAGTAAATCATCACATATTGATCCCTGACAGGGCTTCCATAGGCCTGGCTGGTGTAGATAGTGGGGGCTCACTTGACATATTACTGAAACCTCAATACACAACTGATGATCATTGAAAAATCATTGCAAAAACAGTTTGGCGTGTGCTAGTGTTGAAATTATACATACATTTTGAAGATTTTGCTAAGACATTTCTTCATATTTGTACTACTTTGAGAAGATTGATGTCTGTATTAAGATGTTTGGTTTATCCAGTTAGACTCCATCGGCACTTTCCACAAAGCTATTATAGCACTAGGACTGTCTAAGCCTATGTTAAAGTATGCACATTACTATCGTCCTTGCATTGTCAGCGATTTGATCACTACAACTAGTCTCTGGATAATTTCAGACAAGTGGAAAAGTGGGCTGCTTTGGGAACGAAAGTAACTATATGTTCTGTGGTCTACAAGAGAATGAGTGAGCATGGTTTTACACCGTTTTTAGCAATATTCCAGCAATATCATGGCAGGGGACACCAGAAAGGGGGTTTCACAAATTTTACCCATGTGGGGAATCGAACAAGGCCCTTCGACGTGACGAGTGAACGCTTTAACCACTAGGCTACCCCACCGCCCCATCTACAGGAGACTTGGACTCACATTGCAGATTGAAACATGTAAAACAGAACCCTGTTTATCTGGAATCCTCACTGTCATCCATGATGACAGCCTACATCCATACACAAAATTTCAGACATTTGTTAAACTGGAAATTTTCACTGAGAACAGTAAATGCATTGAAGTGCTTTTCACTGTACACAAAACCAATTTCCACAGTCATTGAAGATTAATGTTTGATGAGATTTAACTGTACTCAAATTTAAAAATTTATCAATATCACATATTTTGCTGTCAATTTAATATGAGGAATCTCATATCGTTTACTCAAGATGTCAAACGTTTACAAATCACTCCTACCTCAGATAATAATAAATAGATAATCATGAGTAGTGAGATTGGCACCAGGTAGACAGGGAGTTTGAGGGGTCAGCAACAATCATCTACATGATATCAATATCTGAAAGCTGCCAGTCCTAGACTGCCCTGTCTGGTTGTCTGCCCAAACAAATGAAGTCTGGGATGTTGGACATGTCCAGCACTGCTACAAACTCATCAGGATCATCAGGCAGATGCCTGTCTACATATAATATTCTTACATTCAGTTATAATATTCTTACATTCAGTTATAATATTCTTACATTCAGTCTTTTCTCACTTGCCCAACTGGATCTGCTGTTTAATTAACTTTCAAAACTTACAGACAGCATGCAGCAACAGAAGGTTTCACGCTACAAATCATCTTCTCTCTCATTCATACACAAGTTCAACATAAAAACAGCTTCTTCACATCCAGAAATAGATCTCCTTTATCCACACCACCAGCCAAAAATGTTAAACACACATTACAGTTACCTCCTTTCATTAAAACTACTGCATTATTTGAAAAGCAATCAATGATTCTTCTTCTCCTGTCGTCCATCTCTCCGCACCCAGGTTTACATTTCACGTCAGTTCAACCGATAGTCTGAGATCTACAGCACATTAACTTCCATCCAGCAACATCAAATCAATTCAAGAACGTTACGTCCTATTTGGGATGTATTTACCCCTGCTCCCCTATCAGCACACATTTTATCACAAATATGTCGAACCTATGGCAATATCCCATCACAGAACTAATCATGACAGCCACATGGGTCTTCAATTGGCTGCTTCTACCACAGAGATGGTGTAGAGGAAAAGTGGGCTGCCCTTTCTTGGGCTGTTTGCCCTTTCTATACAGAAATCAAACATCCATTTGATGATGCATTAGATGCATCTTCCCAGTGAAGGAGGTAGAGTAAGCACACCTCCGGCTTCATTGGCTTATTAAAGATGATTGAGGTCATCATTTGGAACAAATTTACTCAAACATTTCATGTATGTTGTGGGACTAATGTACATGATGCCTATATTGACGTGATGATTGTGTGCAGATGGAACCATATTGATATCAATTGCTGAAAATTGCAGTTATTCTGGTATAAATATATCGCAAGTAATTTGGAGGCATTTAATCAGCTACCCATGATCTTTGTGTAGCACTTAAGTTTGCTATGCTCACTAATGATCTAGATGTTTCAGTATTGTTGTCTATAGTTGTTAGTCAGTTATTACTAAATAGATCTGCATAACAAAATATTAAATACAAAACAAAGCAAGAGAATACCCAGTGTCTTTCATCATGCAAAAACAGATTCCAATGGGCATAAAAGGCAAGAGAGGTGAAAATTAGATGAAGGGATTGCTGAAAATCTGTGATGATGCCCTGTGTTTCTTCAAAATGGTAAGCATTTACTGCCCTTCCAGTACCACATGCCACTAAAGATGAAAGACCATGAACATTTTGGATGAATCAATTTCTCCCCAACCATAATGAGAGACAATTTCTCAAGTTCAACTGTCAATGTGAGTTATGAAGTCTGAAGTAGCTTTCGTAAACCATGATGACGACCGATACAAGCAGACAGGCCAATGCCCACAAGATATGGAAGAAAGGAGGATACCAACATCAGCAACCATGACAGCTACATCTCCTTCAGCATCAACTTCATCATCGCCATCGCCATCTGAACGCTAACGCTACTCAACACCATCATTCAACATCTGAAATTAGCTGAGAGAATCAATAAAATACCACCATCATGTCATTTAAAATTAGCTCTGGCACCAAGGGCTGGTAAAAAGACATCAGCCTGTCATTCAACGTCATCTACATCCACTTGGAACACCATGGTTGTGTCAATCGCGATCCTCAAGGTGACAATGTCGCCATCACCAACCGAGGCAACCCAGTCACAGGGTGATAATTTGTCACCACTAACAGCCCAAAGCTATCACCGATCATCAACTCGTACAGACTTACACAACGCCATTATATACGTAACAAACTGAAGACAATGGTCACATAACTTAGTATTAACAGATGTAGATACAGGCTGATACAATTTCAGTCATCTTTCTTCTTCATCCAGAACAATTTTTCCTCCTCTTTTTAGGGTGAGTTACTGAAGCAAGTAAATGGCAACCGATATAAATTCTGCAGGAAATACTGAATCATGATCCAGCCATAAATGATGCACAAAGGTAGCATTAAAGGTTGAAGCAATAACCTGGATTGAGAAATGTCACTGGTTGCGTAACGTGAAAGTCATTGCCTCTTGCCAAGTTGCTGGATCTTATTCCAGTTGGTAAGTGGAAGTTTTAAGATGCAGTGACATAGCAAGAATTAGGAGGAGGTGTGGGCTGTGTTAGCAACAAATGGAAGGAAAACATGCTGGTAAAAACTAGGGAATGGTTGGCCACTTTGTGAACAGTGTTTGACAAAAAGTGGGCCCAAGAACACTATGAAAGAAACTACTGGGACTATTAGTATAGGTTGGAGTGGTATTGGTGGGGTGGTGGAGTCTGTGTGGACGGATGGATGGAACAATGTTTCTGAGCAGTGTCTTCACAAGTCTTAATATACCAGGTCCCACACACTGCTATTGACCATGATCAGAAAATGGACTTACCATCAATGCCAAGTTGTCCTTTCCTTCGTCCTTCCTTTGAAGGTTCAAATTTGTTCATAATATCCAGACATTTATCTTTGGTAACTCTTTGCATCTGCAACAAAAACAAAGCAACATTAGTCAGTTTAAGAGCTGAGTTACAAGACCATCAATGCTTGATGCCTACTGAGTCCCAGACCTGAAGGAAGCATACATGATATTGCTGTGTATAGAGCTCAGTAATGTTTTTTTGTCAACAAATAGTACGGACATAAAGCTGGGGGCCAATCCTCTTCATCCAAACCAGTTGGCTAAATTTGGTATTCCAACTTGAATGAATAAACAAAATATTTGACAACATAAGGAGTGTTAGGTTTGAACAATCACTCACATACATGGTGTGCACCAATCATCATCATCATCATTTTCTGTAGTTTGTTCTATGGAATTGTCAGTATGCAAACTGTCACTAATAATGTGTGATAATAAGCAAATACATTGTATTGCAAGATACTGAGATACAGGTCTCTGTATTGTGATAAGCATATATATCGGAGGTTAAGTGTTTGACTGTGAGTGACACTGACTGTATATGCAGATCCTATCTTCTAAGCCCTGAAAATATTATGTTATGGTTCTGATAACAAAAGACCGCCTCCGTGGTGTAGTGGTTAGAGCATCCGCCCAGAGAGCGGAAGGTCGTGGGTTCGATCCCCGACCGCGTCATACTAAAAGACGTTAAAATATGGTACTTGTTGGTCCCTGCCTGGCGCTCGGCATTAATGGGTACAACAAGGATTGGTCGGCTCGGAGTCAGTATAATGTGTCTGAGTGGGGTATTCATGCTTCACTGCAGCATGGTATCTCAGTGGGTTAGCACTATAAAACCAGCTTAAGTCTGGGCTAGTAAAAGCAGCCATACATACACATAAGTACACACGCATGCACGTTGTCATATGAGCGAAATATTCTCAAGCACGACGTTAAACCCAATATCACCTCACCTCACCTGATAACAAAATCTCAAATTTAGATCGGACTGTTAGAGATTCTTTCTTCCCTTTTCACACAGTTATAGTATGCAAAATATACAGCTTTGTCAATGAACTATGGAGGGAAACACAAGTTGTGAATGAAGTCTGTTTAGCTTTAAACCTCATCCAAAAGGATATTTACAGAATATATCAGTACACATAAAAATTATTGCAATTTGTATCCTTTTCAAAGTGTATGGCGGCATACAGATAATACCATGAAGACCTACTCACTTGCCCATAATCCTGAGCAAGTGTGTCTCATGGGCATCAAAAGGGGCAAGTAGTGAGTGAAGATTGAGTTTTACACCGCTTTTCAGCAAAATTCCAGTAATATCACACCGGGGAAACCAGAAACACATTGTACCCCTGTGGAGAATCAAACCCAGGTCTTTGGGCGATACAAGCAAACGCATTAACCACTAGACTACCCCACCATGTCTCAAACGGGGGAGGAAAGTAGAATTTTTGGCAAAATAGGAAGTGTCCTTTCATGTTATCCCATCTGGGTTAGTAAAGTTTGCGGTTAAGATACATTCTTTCACTGATCTTAGACCTTTTCTATTCAGACTCTCTGGAAACATGTGAGTGATTGAGTTGGATATTACACCACTTTAAACAATAATTCACTCATTGATATGGGATATGGGATAGGACAATATGGGATAGGCCAAACCAAGATTTAACCCAGGATAGCAGATCCTGGCAACGTGAAAAATAACTATGAACCAGAGTGAGTGAGTGAGTGTAGTTTTATGCCAATTTTAGCAATATTCCAGCACTATCATGGCAGGGGACACCAGAAATGGGCTTCATACATTGTACCCATGTGGGGAATTGAACCCGGGTCTTCGGCACAAAGAGCAAACACTTTAACCACTAGGCTACCCCACCACCCCATTATGAACAGGAACTTCCACTGTGCCTCCTACGTTTCTAAGATATCCAAATGCCATAGTAAATGAAACGGGTGGTACTGATATGATGATACATAAATTATGACTAAAATACAACATAATGTATGGAAAAGACTTTACACAGACCATTATTACAGTGATTAAGTTTCAACAATCTACAAACCAGTGATTTATTGCTCCTTAAATAGCCCTGATTAATTCTTCAGCAACTTTGAAGGGTTTCGGAGGCCAGTACAAGGGATTAACCTCCAATAAACAGAGTGATTTCCCCTGCCTATTAAGTCAGACATTAATGCAAATATTCTCTCCAGCACATTTCTCACTTTATGGCACTTCAGGATTTCAGTGTCGCACAATTAATTGTATGCATTATTTATCACCACAGGGTTTGGCTGCTATAAAAACTCGCCACACTTAATTAAATTCTGGATTTACATAATATCAATGTTAAGACGCACCTAGATTCTGGATTAAAATACAAAGCACTGACACATCGAGTACTGACCATTATCAATCGAAGCTGATGCTGCAGCTGTAGATTTTGTTCATGAATTGAAAAACAAATTACACCCTCATCACAAAGTTGATAAATGTTTCAGATTTGGCATGTTGCTTCCATTTATCACGATCCAAATAATGGAATGAATTTCCTACGGTTACTTAGTGTGATTGGAAAAATTGAATTGACTAGAAAATATTTTATATGGTTGGATATTTCAAAGATTTTCAAAATCACTTCAGTGACCTAAATTCAGCATGAAAATCCTTGTCACAACACCCATAATAATGACAGAGTCCCTAAACTCAAAGAAAACATCAATATATCTTGAGGACTCAAACAACTCCCAAATTTAAAACAAATTTTGTTTTTTAAGAACAAATAAAGGTATTATCACAGAGACTTGACCCAAAGAGAAACTATTCTTGGTTCAGTTAAGCTGTTTTGTTTTGTTGAATGTATGTTGTTTAATGCTGCACCCACAATTTTCCAGCTATATGATGGCAGTCTGTAAATAATTGAGTCTTGACCAGACAATCCAGTGATTAAGATCATGAGCACCGATATATGCAATTGGGATACGATGAATTGCCTATTACGACAAGCATGGGTTGCTCATCGGAAGGCCAATTGTAACCCAGTTATTCTAAGGTCTTTCTTGAATGAGTGAGTGGGTATTGTGTTACTCTACATAATATAAACAATAATGATCACATCTGGTCCTGGCACACCAGTGGAGACATATTTAAGGAACAACCAGCACATGATCAGTCAGGTCAACCATTGTGGCAACTCGATCATCTTTTCTGTTCATTCTAATGACAAGAATGTTTGCCAGATGTTAGGAGTTGTATGCAGTGCATATTTTCGGCTGTCAAAAACGCCAACATTACATTATATTTTATTGCTTACAGACGTTTACTAACAATAAAAGTTTAGGTAAATTGATAAAAAAAAACAACAACACAATTTATTGTTACATTTCATTAATAACATAGTTGTATAGTTTAGTCAAATAAGAAGGTAAAAAGATCTACTTTAGGTTCAAGATATTAAATATGTTAACAGATGTCTGTTATGAGAGAAAGGTGTTTACAACGGCCTTAAAATCAGTCTGAGTAAACTTAGGCTCACTATTATTCGTTACACTGCTATATTGAGTCTAACAAAACCTAGCGTCAGCTAACCTTTGAGCGACCTATGACCGTCCAATCAAACGAGAGACGGCCAAACGAATTTAACCAATCAGACAATGACCACTTGTTTGATTTCGCGCGGGATTTACAAAACTTGTTTTGGGATTTTCTCTTCCCTGTTCGCTGACACTGATCTATCAACAAACGAAAATCCGCATAAAACACAGATAATTGACCTGCAGTATATACGCTTATGGGTTTCTAATGACATGGTTACTATTTGCTTATATTTTTGCAAGATGAAATCCTTGAATATTGACAAAAACGCTATTTTCAGCGACTCATTGCGTGTATAACTCGGAAGCGATCATGCGGAAAATAGCATTCGGAATCGTTGGAGTTTTTGTGGTAAAGGTTCAAACGGTATGTGCGAATGTTAACTTTCGTGATTTGGTAAGCTGTGTTCTGATTGGTCAGTCCAAAAGGTTAGCTGACGCAACCTTCTACTAGGTTTTGTTAGACTCAGTATAGCAGTGTAACGAATAATACTGAGCCTAAGTTTACTTAGACTGCCTTAAAATATACAATGCATTCAATAAATATATACTTTAAAGTGAACTACGACTTTTAGTTATAGTTTCCTAGTTGTATCTCTTCTTCTAATTTGCTAAAGTTAAAGTAACTTATTAAAAGGACATCAAAGACTCTGATGTTATTTTCCTATTGAGTTTTTTGGAATCTGTCACTGTCAGTCAAAAAAAACCTGAAAAATTAATAATGTGTTGTCTGAAGAAAACGGCGGGTGTGATCCAGGTTTCAGTGATTTAATATCAACTGGCTGTGTAACATTGTCTGCTTGATGAAGAAAAGAAGCAAAAATCACTTGAACATTCAAAGGAACATGAATATGTATGAAATATTCAGATTTCCATTTTGAGAAAAAAAAGGTTTTCCCTTAAGAATCTCAGAACAGTTACAGTGCTAGAGAACTACAGTATCAGAAAATTGAGCTACATCTGCTTGAAAAGGCTTAGAGGATTCAAAGACAGATGGGTGTATGACGCTCAAAAATATCTTTCAAGAAGAAGTTATTGCTACTTTTAAGTCACACAATCAGAGTCAATCCTGTAAAAAATATAGTTCTGAATTGATAAATATATAAACTAAAAACTGATTATTAACTAGAGGTATGACACTGAGAGTGAGCGAGCGAGTTTTACGCCTCTCGTAATAGCAAATATTCCAGCAACATCATGGTGGGGGACACCAGAAATGGGCTTCACGCATTGTACCCATGTGGGGAATCAAATCAAAACGGGCGAACACTTTGCAAGGCTACCCTACTGCCCCGATGACACAGATAGCCAATTGTAAACAAAGAAATACAACTTCAGGCAGAGTTACGATGTTTTTAATGTGGGGGGCATATATGATGATTATGGTAATAATTCCCCACCTGCCTTGACAACCAAACACTCTGCCTTGCTTATTTATTGACCCTCAAGTACCTGTCAACTAAAAATTCCCAACTTACCCAAATCACATCTGTCAAGCTTTAATGTCCAAAGAAACAGTGAACACTTTGTTTAAAAACAGCAAAACATAAATAACATGTAACATATGTTAGATTTTGGATTACACTTCCTTATTAAAGTACAACTTCTAGTACTTTTTTGGGTTGAGTCCCATTCGGGATTCAAACCCACACCCTCAGAGTCAGGCACCAAACCCGCTCAGCCACCGCAACTTCCACAAAAATGGAAGTCGGACAACTGGTAGTCTCGACTGCGGACTTTGTGTTCCTCTCTGATAAGTGTAAATTGGCACAGCTGCCATGGCCGAAAGCTATGATTACACAATGCCACAATGTTATATTTGGGATTACACTTCCTTATCAAAGTACAAGGGGTACACAAAGTCTGCAGTATAGACTACCTGTTGTCTGACTTCCATTTTTTGTGGAAGTCGCGGTGGCTGAGCAGGTTAGGCATCTGACTTTGTGTGCTGGCGATTTGGTGTCTGACTGAGGGTGTGGGTTCGAATCCCGAATGGTACTCAACCCCAAAAAGCACTAGAGTTTGTACTTTAATAAGGAAGTGTAATCCCAAATATAAGATGTTTCATTTGACCACTTTTTAAATGGCATTGTGTAATCATAAATAACATGACGGCTCATGAACAAACTGGATGAAAATCTAAGAAGTGATTTATTGTGGCCGAAGTAAAGTTATTTAAGCGCAAAATGATTCTCATTTCCATCACCTGACATTCAAAGACTCAAGATTTTTATTAATTACCACACTACATCTGCAACTAGGTAAAACTGACGTCTTCACTGAAGCTCATTTTCATTGCTTCATAATTGATTTTCCCAAAATATCCTCAATGTATTTTCTGGCCCTACAATGCGGCAGAGTTTTCCTGCAATAATATTTGCTGCTAAAACATGAAGCTAACACCGACATCAAACGATGACGGGTGATGTCTGCAAAAGGTTTTAATAACATCCCTTTTCACTGCACTCTCAATGTTAATTGGCATGACTGTTCAGTAGTGTGAAGTAGGTTATTGTGGGCAGACAGTCCCACCTTGTAGTGAATGGTCAACACGGTCAGCTCCCCTCTTGAGTCAAGTAAGGGGGATTTACACATAAAGGAGTCTTCAATCCACTATTGTCTGATAAGAAGGGAAACTGAATTTGTCTTATGGAGAAAAGCAGAAAAGGCAGACTAAAGAGAGACATGTTTCAATGCAAATATTATCTACCATGTTAAGTCAAAGCTGAATTATATTTCGAATTCTGAGTGATGTTTGTTCATGATGTAGTCATGAATATTTCAGTCTGTAATCAATACATAGTCATAGTACCTGTGACGTGAACCGGTGAAGATCCAACTGCCTAGATGGATGCTCAGGATGCTGATCACTGGATTGTCTGGTCCAGATTCGATTATTTACAGACCGCTGCCATACAGCTAGAATATTGCTGAGTGCAGTGTTAAACAAGGAACCAATCAGTCAAAACATGTGACGTTACCATGAGCAACAATTTGTACTGTTGGGCAACAAGGACACACGAGATGGCCATTTCCTCATTTTTGTTGCGCTTACAATAACCTGGATGACGTGCAAGCTCAGTATTATGGTCCAACGCTGGGGGACTCACATTGGAAGATATGTAAAAAATGTCTTCTACATCTGTGCCAGATATTGGTGTTGAATAGAAGGGCACACCCAACACAAGTATTGGCTATATATAGATTACAGACTAAATATGAAAATGTCATGGCATTAAAAAATGCAAAACTCTTCCTTGGAACTTGAATACCTTGCTCTCCCTCACAGTGCTGGATGCTGTTGCTAAGCTCGTTTCAGATATCAGCTGGCTTGTATAAGCTTGTGTTATAGTCTGTCAGGGTATCACATTGTTTTATATTATCCTGGTTTACTTTCTACGACCAGATATCAGGTGTATTCCTGTTTCAGACTGGTGAGAGGCTTCAAATCACAACAACCACTTCAACCATGGTTGGTAGGGATACTGAGATCAGGTACAATCCTAACTTATAATGCAGAGAAGCAGTTACAACAATATTCAAAATATGACAACAAAAAACTGTTCCAGGTTTTGGGTACAATACAGCGTTTGAAACTTAGTGCTTTTCCATGTCTGACTGGGATGCCGTCTGTTTGGCATCACAGTGACTGAGTGAGTTTTACGCTGCTTTTAACAATGTTCCAGCAATATCACGGTGGGGCACACTAGAAATGGGCTTCACAAATTGTGCCCATGTGGGGAATCAAACCCGGTTCTTTGGCATGCCGAGCGAACACCTTAACCATTAGGCTACCCCACCGCCCCCGGCATCAAAGTGAGTGCCATGACGTCATAATAGTGACATGGAGTCCTGAACTAAACCTTGCAGGGCTTGCATTGGGCGTCTCTTTATGATGGGTTAAAACATTAGGTGCACTAAACACTTTTGTGGTTTGTCATATCTGTGGGTACAGTATAATGATGTGAGAGAAAACAGACCATTTCAGAACCACCCACACTTAACAGTGGACTCAACCACTTCACTCAATATCTTCATCTGTGAGTACACATTTATTTAGAGATGGTAGAATGGAGGTAATCACTTAGTGGTTTCAGTGTACAGCAAGGTTACATGTAGCCATACTAAATTAAACATTTAAAACCGCACGCAGGCGCTTGGTCCCAAATGTTAAATTCAGTATAGTTAAGTTATCAGGTAGTCTATGTCTGTGTTGAAAACGCAGTATGTCTGTCTCGTAATTATTCTGAAATAATGGTTAGAAAAACCATGCATCCAATTTTCATGACAGTTCATGAATCATCCGCAAATGCAAAACATGCATAATTGGAGTAGAGAAAAGTACACAGCGACAAATAAAGAAGGGACATTATCGTTGTTGGAATCCCATTCTATCTCCAATCCTGACTTCCTGAAACTATTTCCAACCCAGCATCTCAACAACTCTCTGTCACACTAGATTCTTAGTGCTAATGTACTTGGAACTAATCTGTGGACAGCAAAGAAATACTACAAGGAACCATCCCTTCCCTCAAACTCAAACGATTACATGTATATAGATGATAGACACATGACAAACTAGTACATATTTTATGTATTTCTCCTCATTTTCAAAGATTCTTGACATACTCAGTGTTTAATTTCAAGATTCCTCCACTGAAAGAAGTGATGAGTCTGCGTGATGATGAAAGCCAACAGTACAAGTAACATGCCCTCAAGATAAGCAGATTGTGACCAGTTTGAAGTAAGCTGTTCTTCCAAACCCTGTCTTTGATTGAAGCTATCCACCTCAAGTGTGTCACAGAAGGCTGCAGGACATGCTAGACTTTGATCTGAAGAACCAATACAGCTCAGTCAGTAAGTCTGTCTTGCACACAGGATGAGTTATTGGGTCCACCCAACAAAGTTCCGATACACTTGGTCTTGTAACTGATCTGGTGGGAGAGGATACAGCTAATGCAGCATGTCAAAATTGAGTTCATTTTAAAAATATAGCTGATAATATTACTGGACTGACTGACTTAGGTTTTACGCCGCTTTTAGCAATATTCCAGCAACATCACATCCGGGGCAGAAAACATCACACCCATGGGGACACCAGAAATGGGCTTCACACATTGTACCCCAATATTACTGGAGTAGAACAGTGCACCAGGAAGTTTTCCATACACGTAGCTACACAGCATAGTGGTTCATGATGGATTCAATAATATTGCTCTTGTTTGAATGCATTTCATGTAGAAACTTCCCAACAGCATCCAGAAAATGGAAACATTTAAGGAGTGAATCAAAGTCATATTTATTGACATTATTCAGCTGATGAAGACAGGGCCTTATATGAGCAAATTACATGATGCGCAAAGCACTTCATGTTAAATTGTTCCTGTGAGGAACTGCCTATTCCATTGAAACCATATTTGTTAGAGGCCAAGCATCTATTCTGTTTAAGGTGGCAAAAGGACAACTCACTACTTCATTTGTCACTAATTCACAAATTCCATTTGCAGGAAGAATCAACACACCGCAGTATGAGAGACACAGCTTCTATATTTTGGACAGCGTATGGCCCAGAGTCAAATGGAGGCTGGCATATTTTAGGAGTCTTGGAACTAACAGAGGAAATACAGCATTGAAAACTCCTCATTCATAACTGAACAATATTATTTTCTTACTCACCAATGAGAAGAGTATACTTGCAAACAAAAATAAATGGCAGATTCATATTAAAGAAAATATGGAAGTAGTAACTGAACACCTTCAAGTAATTAAATCCGCACATCAAAGAGCTAACAAAAAAACTGACTATAAACACAAACACTTTCCATGGCATATCCATTTTCATAATGTTATATCAGCAACTGCTCACACTTTAAAGAAATGCTGAATAATTCTCAAGCTCACAACATATATTGCAGTTAGTCTCTCACCAACATAGGAAAGAAGTAGTTTCATTTTTTTCATAATCTGGTAACTGCTGCCCAACACATTCCTGTTTCATGGTTTGCCTCTCAGCTCATGGCAGCATTATACAGCCAAGGGCTTCACACAAAAAATACTCTGTTGGACACAAATGGTGGTTAACTGTTGGCAGCTCTGCATGCCTACAGTAAGTTTCCGGTTAAATAGGGAGCTGTCTCAAGATGTATTGATTGGCTATCGGAATTATACAGCTCCTACACATGTTTACTATTGGAAAAGGAAAAATATTATTCTCTTCATTTACACTTCCTTTTTTGCTTCATGAAAATGTTCTTGTATCCACATACTACAAGCACAAGACCTGTACAGATACTCCGCAAACAGAATGAAATCATTAATAAGTTATAAGTTTACAGGACTCATGGATCTACTGTAATTTGGTGAGGCAAACTTATAATTGTTATAGTCATAAAAACAGACAAGAAGAAAATGTTGGCAAATGAAGCTGCTGCTAGTTAACCGTCACAAAACACGATCAAAACACAGTTGAGACAAAATTCAGATCACAAACATGCAAATTCACTTAAACTATCAACGTGTATTGCATGTGACCTGTTTGGGATCTGTACTTGCAACATTGTGTTAAAGTTCATCCGTCCTGTATAGTTTGGCCACTTGGCAACAGTAAACACACACCCTGAGTGAAGCAGAAAGCAAAAATACAATCAGCCATTTGCAAACTGTTGAATCCATGTAAACCTCCACAATGCCATTTCCTTCTTACCAAACACAATTACAAGACTCTGGAACCATTATCAAAAACAAGGCATCACACGGTCATGATAAACAGTTTCACAGATCTGGTAGATAACATATGACCACAGCCCAAGATGGATTCATCCACCTAGTATATGTTTGTTTGTTGTTGAACGCTCCACTCAGCAATATTCAAGCTATATGGAGTCAGTTTGTAAATAATAAAGTCTGGATCAAACAATCCAGTGATCAACAGCAAAAGCATCAATCTATGCAATTGGGATATAATGACAAGTGCCAACCAAGTCAGCAGGCTTGACCACCCGATCCCATTAGTTGCATCATATGACAAGCATAGGTTACTGAAGACCAATTCTAACCCAGATCTTCACGTGTACTGCATTTTATGACAACCGCATCAACCTGTATATCATCTGCCTTTTTAGCCCTCATAGAGAACGACTACCAAGGTAAGTTAGGTCTTCAAGCCTGTATGAGGTGGCATTTTATAGACCAACCTCAACAATGACAGCATGTTACTATCAAAAAGGCATGGCCACAATGCCAATGGACAACTGGGTGGATCAACAAGTTATACCTTTTTGCTTTGTTCGACAGATGGAAGACATGAATGTTTTGCACAAAACTGCATGCAAGAAGTTGACAGATTCGTAAGGGTAGTGTAAACGTGTGATCAGCAATCTCACTAAATGGCCAGCCTGGATCAAGCTCAGGCAACTTAATTGCACGACAGTACAGAGATGAAATTCTGCTGCCTAATCCTGTTCTGCAGGACACAATTAACATAATGCAGCACGATAATGCCAGATCACACACACAGTGACACATGACGTGTGCAGGTCCTGCTTTGGTTCCCTCGGTCAGCGGATGCCACACAGCACTTACAGGATTACAAGGGTGCGAGCTGAATATGGGAACCAAGCCCTGTACTGTCCTTGACTTCTGCCACTTTGGTGAAACCCATGAATATGATTTTGAAAAAAAAAGAATCGTAACCAGTGTGAATCTTTGGTCTCAAACATGATCATTAAATTTTGTCACAACCATGGGACCTGAGTCTGAGAACTGCTATGACCTAGACAACTCATCCTCCAAAGAGGTTTCCGAGGTCCAAAAGCATGAACATGAAAGATATGAGTGGTAAAAGGTACTTGTCCAGACAAAGCTGTCCATGGGTTAAAGAGACAGGTATGACACTGCATGCTGGTGTATAAACAAAGGTTTACATACTGACATTCCCCCCATGCTTCTTCTGGAACAGCTCCAATGGCATTGTGGTCAACACTGAACAGTAGAGACCATCATGACTCCACATTCACTCAACTGGTCCCCGCTGCACAAAGCTATCTTAATGCTAAGGTCATCATACCTCCCATACTCAGTTTACAATAGCTTTTAGAGCCTTGGGGTCCATTTCACAAAGCGATCGTAGTGCTACGACTGTCGTAAGTCCATGTTAAAGTAATAGAGTTACGATCACCTTAGTGCTATGATCGCTTTGTGAAATGGGGCCCTGTATAGTAGTTACTACGACAGTCGTAGTGCTACGATAGTTTTGTGAAACAGGGCCCAGGCCCTTGACTTGATAGTAAGACAATACTTACCCCTTGTTCGGCTTCTAAAAATAGCAACAGGTCATCAGTGGACATGTAATCTGCATTGCTTGCATACCTGAAAACAAATAACGCTATTATTACTCCACATCAGCTGTAATTACACAAATGCATCTGGTCAGAGATTGTTTGTTGTTTCAGCAGCACTCAGCAATATTCTAGCTATAAGATAGTGGTATGTAAATAATTGAGTCTGAACAAGACAATCCAGTGATTAACATCATGACAATTGATCTACTCAACTAGGTTACGATGACATGCATCAGCCATGTCAGCGAGCCCCAGACCATCTGAACCTGTTAAGTGCCTCTTATGCAATGGTCAGAGATAAGCAAATTCAGGAAGAACTATTTCCCCGAGCTCTACCACCGAAACTATAACAAAAACAGCAGCTCAGCATCTGAGACTTGTGGAAATTTATATATATATATATTTCTAGCCTTTAATGCAATCAGAAGTTTATTTTGTTTCACATTTTCTAAGACAAGAAGAATTAAGTTCATGTTTCATTACATATAGTAAAGATTATTTAAGTAATCTGCATGTAGAAGTATTGAAAATTCCAAATAAAACCACACACCATAAATCATTTATTACTTTACCAGTCACCAAAAATTACACAGGCAGCAAACGATGATAAATGAAAAGAACACTGTGTATGACTGCTGTCAACAATGCTGAAACTAGGGTTATAATTGATACTCACCAGAGGTTGACGATCCATTTATTTTGGACGTAATAACACAACCAGCCAGGTCAACCAGCCGGTGTTGAACCAAACTACTTAGCATATACATCATATAGAAAAGTACACACCATTTTGAATAAAGATGGCTGAGTAATGGCTAATAATATGATTTTATGCATGGCCACTGTGGCAGCCATATTGAAAACTGGATTTAAACCTCATAAACAAACTGGGGGTTCATCGGTATTGGAAACAAGCCTGAGAAGTTGCAGTTTCACTGGACAAGTGATTTCTGAGAAGATGTGAGGGGGGCGGTGGGTAAAGCTTTTCTCATCACGCTGAAGACCTGGGTTCGATTCACCACATGGGTACAATGTGTGAAGCCCATTTCTGGTGTCACCCACTGTGATATTGCTGAAATATTGCTAAAAGCGGCGTAAAACCAAACTCACTAACTTTGAGAAGATGTTTACACTGGACAAACAGTCTGTAACAAAAGCTGGCTTGACTCAGTTGGATCATGTAAAAAGTAAGTCTGCTTAGGGAAATAATGTGACGGAAGGCTTTGACTCATTACCAAAAAAAACAGATTTGTCTTCTTCTTTCCTTTTAACATCAAACCAACACTTCTTTGAAGAGACATCATTCGAATCTTACTTTATTTCAATGTCAACCATCAACCTTGCGGTGTTGTGAAAATAATCTATAAACCAAGTAATAAAGAAACAGTATTTCCCCTACAACAATCAATCACAGACGGATCAAGAATATAAGCCACATTTCATTACACAGCCTTCTGGCAGAGCTGAGTATAAAAAAAACAACACCAAAGAAATTGTGAAGGTCACACTGCTGAAAAAGCACAAATCATGACAAAAAATATTTTCTTCAACTCAATTTATCTCCACATCTGAGACAGCTGTTGTACAAATCAAAGAATCCATAAACAAATTTAAATGAAGCAAAAGTGAAACTTCAATTTAAAATATATTAGGAAGCTCCACACTTACAATCACTTCACTGTAAACATAATTCTCCAAAAGTCATTACTTGAGCACAGTTTGAAATGATGATGTTGATCTTGAGAATGTTACATCAGAAGGTGTTATTTTGTGAATCTTAATCACTGTTAAATTCCCTGGCATTGATGTTTCTTGTGAAAGCAACTAAAAGTGATGACATCACAAGTCCAAAAGTGATCACATAAACCAACACTTTGATTTTCTCTCTATTCCTGTCTTTGCCAGAAGGTGCCACCAGCAACCCTGTCATCTGACACTACAATTCATTGTACAGAATTGCTTCCCCTAGCCATGTCAGGATCTGCTGATATTGGTTGAAAAATACTGTGATCTTTGGTCTGTCAGTATATATGACCTGTCAGTTTGAGCTTCCCACAATAAAAAAAATATGACATAATAACAAAAACACTATTCAAAACAAGACACCCCGCTGTGATATTGCTGGAATATTGCTAAAAGCGGCATAAAACTAAACTCACTCACTCAAAACAAGATGGCTCATCAGTATATGATCATTTCAACTAGGTGAGTGAGTGAGTGAGTTAATATTTAACGTCACATCGGCAATATTTCAGCCATATCGTGACGAGAACATTTTACATTGTAATGGAATATGTATATATTATAAAACCTGTCATCGAAAACAGTAAAGCAACTAGAGTATTACAGATATATATATGTAAAACTAGTAATTGAATCTAAAACATTTTAACCATGGGGGACAACACAATCTAAAAATGGGCTATAGATCGCTAACAACTGAAGGTAGATCACCATACTAGGGACCATGGGGACTTACAGTACATTTGCTTCCTGCATGGGCCCTAGCTGGATTTATATCATCCCCTCAGCCGTTAGCAATTAAGACATATCTAGCCATACATTAAAATTACAAATATTCTACGATTAAAAAACGGAAAGTTGAAATTTACTTTGAATGTTTTCGGACTTACGTACCCTCTCAGGAGGACATTTCAACTAGGACTTACCTAGACCAGCTATTAGGATGTTATTAGGATAGTATTTGCTGATATTAAGTCCACAGTAAAAGAAACAATAAATTCCTTATTTGAATTTAAAAAATAACATTGTATCAAAATTTCCGAAAATAACAACATTTTAAAAAATCCAATTTTGACCAATATTACAATATTGGATGAAACTGTACGTTCCAGGGGCACTTAGTTTGCAATCCTAAATAAATCCCAAAGTCGATCAGAATTCCCATAAATTGACAAGTTAAAACCAACTAACCTCTCTGTCCAACAACATGACAAATATTTCAGTGATCTAAAATGGTTGTTATATTTCAAGGCTGCGTAGGGGAGGCTATAAGCTGTCACACATAATATTTCAGCACTATCACAAAGATACCAAATGCTGGTTTCACACACTGCACACATTAAGCAAAATGGACCCAAGATAATCACTAGAAAGTGTTTTTACTTGTAAAAACAGATGTTTCCCCCTTCCCCCAATTCAACGGTGAGACCTCAAACAATTCATTTGATTCCTTCAATTTCAAAATCTCTAAGTATGAAAAAATATAATTGAAAAAAAAACTCCAAACAACTCAAACCCCCAAAAGGCACATCTACATGATATGGAGAGGCAGTATACCAAATTTGGTGAAGATTGTTCAAGTAGTTTTAGAGTAGACAGAAAATACAAAATTATGGCAAAAAATTACTATAGCCATTCAACCCCAGTGCTGCCCAATCCTCTAATGAACCCATTGTCTTCCTCCTTATCCTCATCATCCACCATTGACTGTGCTTGGAGATGGGTTAGTCTGTCTCACAGTCCCTGAGCCACAATATTTTCCCTACTGTCGACCCCTCCCTGCAATGCTAAAGCCTGAAATGAAAGTCGAGATTTCCTCAGGTTCTGAATGTACTATCTCACTTGGGCTCTTTCAGTTTAAATGGGATCATTTGTTACTATCGAAATCAAATATATTCAGCAGAGACTAGCTTTAGTCTAGATATGGGAATGAACTCTTCAGAAATCTAGCAAGAAGGTCAAAACATATGAGTGGAGAGGTCAAAGTTTAAGGTAAATCTATTCTTCAACTGTGAAAACATGCTGGTAACAGGTATAAGGTGGGGAGGCCTCACTATAATATTATTCTTAGTGTAAGGTAAATCTTTTCATTGGTACAATGCCATTTAACTTTTTGCTGTGAACATAGTGAAGAGTGTTGGCATGTTGCCAACCCAATCACAGACAGACTTTGGTGATCTGATACTGACAATACCTTTCAACAACTCCTTACAGATGACTTTCTTCTCTATATATAATCAGTACAAGACAATTAGCAAACATATCAGGTGACTAGTCTCACATCTGTCTGTAGCAACCACTGCTGTGTTTCTTCAGTGGCAAGATTACGTGTGAGTTACAACCTTCATGTCTAGACCTTCTGAAGCTGCAAGAATTTGTAAATCCCATGTACCCTTCATTTGTAGGATCCTTGGAATGGGATTTGCCAGGACAGGGCATTTAGTTATGAGGGACAGTTGCTTCAGTAGCCAGATAGGGCCACACCTTGGTAGCCTGCCTGAATATGTGAGTGAGTAAGATTAACACCGCTTTTAGCAATATTCCAGCAATATCATGGCATGACAAGCGAACGCTTTAACCACTAGGCTACCCCACCACCCCGCCTGGATATGCAGTTAACTGTTTAATATGCCAATACAGACACGCACTTAAACAGTTGGGTTATAAATATTGAGGACTTATAATGGACAATAAAAGTTACTGATATTTCGCAAAATATGATACCCAATATGATCAATCAGTTTTGTTGTAGAGGCTGGTAGCTATTGTCTGATTCCATGAGGGGCAGTGGTGTAGCAAAGTGGTTAAAGCATTCTGTGACATGTTTGTACCCTGTTGGCTTGCAACATTGTTCATGATATCAACCTGAGGTTTCTTTGGATCAGAATTCTATACATAAAGGTCGTCATGACATGCATGACTGTGGACATTTTTCTGATTTTGAAGAACATTTCACAGGAAAGTTTTCTGTGTCATTACCATGTATGAATGACTTTAGGACATTTTGGATAACAATCAGTTGATGACGTAGAAAACTATCAGCCACCCGTTTCTGGATGAGAATTGATTACATACTACTCAATTTATGATAAGGATAATCAGTTGGCATTCTATGCATATATATAACATACAATATATAAACAATTGACGTATTTTAAGACACATTTGTGTTTCATAGAAAGATAAACAATGATCCTATCAAAACTGAGTGCGCGAGTTATTTAATTTCACGCTCCTTTTAGCAATATTCCAGCAATATCACTGCAGGGGACACCTGAAATGTGCTTCACACATTGTACCCACATGGGGAATCGAACCCAGGTCTTCAGTGTGACGAGTGAACGCTTTAACCACAAGGCTACCCCACTGCCCCCTATCAAAACTATTGTAGTGTATGTTGGTAGGCATTTCATAGACGGTAGGCTGCTTATGGACAGGGCATTGAAAATTACACACTCATATTTGAAGAACTCTTCTTTGATTTTGTTTGTATTTTCAGTTGATTTCATTTGTTTTCAATCAGACATGTTGTAATAGTCTCCTTGTAATAATCGCCAAAGAAAACAATTGTCTCAAGCCATGTCAGTCTTTCAGCTTATTGAAGTCAAATCAGAAACAATTTGCCTGAATAATTGGTTGATTGAGGCCATGGGTCATAGAATCTCATCCCCTCCTTGTGGTCAGATTTCCTGTGGGAGCTATTACCGTAAGAACTTAATTTGATCGGATGCACACTGCTGGTGGGAGAGTCATATGGACTCCACCTTAGCGTGAACACAAATGAAGCCTTCCGATTACGAAAGATATTTCATAACTTCCTCGGCAGTTTAATTCTGTTTCACGGCGGATATCCGCAATTATGATCACAGATATTGATGGTGATTTATATAAGGTTGCTCATTATGGGATTGTTGAAAGGTAGTGGTTGGATTTCTGGCAGGCGTTCTTATTAGACGGTAATCAGTTTTGATCTACCTCTGCCCTACTCTCAATCATACCCTGTGAAGTTCCGCGTTAGAATTTAGTCCTCAGCAACTGATGCTTTTCATAAAGAGGTGCCCTGCGATCGGATGATCAGGTTTGCCGACTCGGATGATGCCTGTCACCATATGCTGATGGTGTACGTCATTTCAGTTCGACAACGTCAACAACATATTGACTTCAATCACAACAACATACTGACTTCAATCACAACAACATAATGAAAACATAGCTTCGTTGGCTTGTTGTTTAATGCTGCACTCAACATTCCAGCTATAGAGTGGCAGTCTGTAAATAACTGACTCTGGACCAGGCACAATTCCGATAGTCGCCTCTTACAACAAGCATGGGTTACTGAAGACCAATTCTACCCCAGATCTTGAAACCAATGTCAACAGTATATTGACCCCAATAATGTATCTACTATCTGACTTCATACATCGTGAGAGTCTAGTTAACTAAAGCCATTCTTTTGTCAGTAAAAAGGACATCTTATTTCCAATACCTATCCCATGAAATCCATACTCAACTAACCCATTCTTTTGTCATCAAACAAATTTGTATAAGGTCGAAAATCAGATCTGTAGGATTCATTTATCTGTAAAAGATTTCAATTTCTAATTGTATTAGTTGTGCTGAAACATGAAACACCTACAATTAGACTGGCCAAACAACTATTATCATTAAATGTCATCAACATCTATTCCTGTTGAATTTCTTGATTACCTGTGCCGCAACATGAAAAATATGTCAACACAGCAAGAATCTGATTGCTAATAACCATGCTCACCGAACTAGGAGAAAATATATTTCTGGGCGCGTTGAGATTTCTTTGAAAAGGGAGATGAACTCATCACTGTTTAACCTTCCTCTTTTGCCTTCTCGTCTTTTCATCTCTAGTTCCTGCAACAAAAGAAGGAGAACTTGTGAAATAAACCAATTATTTACATCACAATTACTATGTAAATATTAAAAGAAAGAACAAAAAAACTGGAAAGTTTAGCAATGAGGAATTACTCATTATAGTACACCATCAATACTTCCACTTTCGTCAAATTAGTAGCTTTGGTCCAAGGTTGCACTGAATACTAAGCCCATGGCGGTATAGTAATGCTGTCCTTTAAAGAGGCAAGCCTAGATAACTTGTCAGTTCTAGGGATGTCAGTCTGTTAGAGGGACAGTGTGTTAATTTTATTTATATTTTTAGAAATATTCAAAGAAATATTGATTATTTATCTTAGAGACCTGTGCAAGTCTGTCAAATTAGGAGCAGCCAGGTTTATCAATGATCACATATTATTGAGACTGTTGCCTGGTTGTGGCCCCATCACACAGACAAAGCTGTACAATACAAGACCAGTCCTGCACTGGGGAAATCCTAATTAGCAGATATTAATCTGAAGGAGGCCGGTGGATTGAATAAATATTGTAGTCATTAACTGAAGCTGCTTCTCCGCTGCATTTGACTACAAAAGTTAAGTATGGATAAAGATAATCTCCTGAGACAGGCATCACTTCGGAGGGAAACACCATTAGCTTGTCTCCCCTTCCATTTAGCTTGTGTAAAGCTTAAAGGCATGCCATTAAGCTATCTATAGCATTCATTAGGAAGAGGTATTAACACCAAGTATTTTTTGGTGCAAAGAGGAACATTGTATGGATATTTGAACCAAGTCCACACAAACATGATGTGCTGGTATGTGGTTTTTCTCCTGTTTGCTGTTATAGTGATGGTAGAGTAACTGGAGAGGTTGACGCGACACTGGAAGTATAAGTAGCAATAGTGGGAGAAATACAAGCCTAAAATTGCAGCTGTGGTGGTGGGAGACATATAAGTCTAGAGTTCAATATATTTGTTATATCACCAGCTGAAGTGGTGGGACAATTACAAGCCCAGAGTTAGATATTATTGTTATATCACCAGCTGCAGTGGTGGGACAATTACAAGCCTAGAGTTAGATATTATTGTTATATCACCAGCTGCAGTGGTGGGACAATTACAAGCCTAGAGTTAGATATTATTGTTATATCACCAGCTGCAGTGGTGAGAGCAAAACAAGCCTTGAGTTGAAATAGAATGCCTTACAGATTTTCTGCAGAATGTAGAAACCACTATTTTTCATTCCTTAGACATGCGTCCATGTTTGATATGTCAAAATTGTAAATGCCATGCACGTAATAAACAGAAAATACAATTGTCATTAGTCAGAGGAATTTATATCAGAACTTTTAAACAATATTAAATCTTTGAGTTGAGGTTTGAAATTTGTATTTCATTTTATCGTTAAAAGGGCCCATATAACACTTCAGCCTTTCTCTAAATCACCCTGTGAAGACCAGGGAGAACCAGACTCAAGCTGACCCTGTCCAAACATTCCAAGCATGGCCCATCAACCCCTTCACATAGCCAACCTGTGAACCATCAAAGCATCAGACTTCTCCCAGAGTTTTTTGTTTTAATTAGAAACAACATCTAAGGTTTTCCCCAAACAATCTGTTTACTTCTAGCGGTGTGTTGTGTGTAGCTCAACCTACTGGCTGTAGGCTGTGTCCTACAGGGCCCGGTGTTCAGCCTCCAGACTGCACCACCGTAACCAAATTAACACCACTTGAATGCAGGAATCATCAAGAGACTTAATGAGAGCTGCTTGCTGAGACTTATTATGCCAAGACCTCCACAAACTATCGTTGACTGAATGCCACCTTGAAGTTAAAAGACCACCGAACATTACATACACTTGTACCACTCCTTGGTTTTTAATAGAGTTTACAAAGTGATCTTGGAAATGGAGATGTATTTAGTTCAAGTATTCTCAAAGTTAATGCAGGTAGGTATTGCAAACATAGTTTTTCTATTAAAATGTTATAAAGCAGAGAGGACCAAGAGCTGCTGGAAATGAGGAAAAGAGGAATGAAACCTCAAAATGTGGCATTCATTGGCAAGCCTTTGGGGGAGGGTGTGACTGGATCAAATACTGAAAATTCCTTTAATTTTCTTTCGGTGAAACTGATCAAGAAAAAGGCAATTTATAGTTAATTTTTCATCAAATAAAATAGGATTGTTTTTTGTTGCTTATACTGCAATGTTCCACAAAGTCAAATGAAGAGAATGAATTGGAAGTTGAGCTTTGGCTTTTTGTGTGACAAACAAACACTTGTATCACCAGGCTGCTGCGGTGACATTAAAAAAACAGAACTGTGCAGAAAATTGATTACATCCACCAACAACAGAGTGTCATATTGAGTGTAAGAAGCAACATCTCCATAATGCATGTTCAAAACCATCAATGAAACAAATATCATAAATATTTTAGCTGTAGTAGGTAGCTGACCGCTCAAATATTTCATCAGTGATTCACTGACCGGATATTTGTTCTCATGAAAAATGGAGAATTTGACATTTCCAAACTTTCAAAATGGCAAGAGGTATGAATGAATACATGGCTAGACTGATATCTGCAAAAATTTGGTGAGAAAATATTGGATGGTCTTTGAGGTATGCTCCGGGTACAAATTTTGATGGACAGACATCATCCCTTTCTATATCTCCCAGCAACTTTGTGGCAAGGGATAATAAGAGTAAGCCAATTTGGGGCATATTAGATATGATAGTCTAATGCCACTACACAGGTCAACCCGTCGCAATGACCAGTCGATTACCATACATTGAAGAACACATCGACTATTTCATTTGCTACCTCTCACACGATTCGATGTGTTGATTGATAGTCAATCTTATATCTCATATTTTCAGCGACCACATGCTCTGCGATATTGCTGGAATAAGACAATGCGAAAGCGAAGAAAAAGAGAAGTTGTTTGATGAAAGGCTGGATTCTCCATTGTGACCTTCATGGAGCATACATTAATCTGAGGAAAGGAGGACAAACAGTCATATGGCATTCATTTGCATGAGGATGGAAACGTTTGATGATCATTTATTGATAATGACCAACAAAATGCTGTGCTTCCTCTCTGGAAAAATCAAGTTGTGGTTTTGTGTCGCATCAGAAGAATAAAAAAAGCCATGTTTCGTGATTTTGTGTAAACAAATATCATTTGACATCAAACTTTAATTTCACTGGTCTGGCTTTGTCCACCTTGGCAAAAAGCTAGAATAGACTCAACACACTTGTGTCACAATTAAAACAGGTTCCAGTCACCATTTGTTCTTTTTGTTGATTTTAAATCACTCAGACATTACAACTGGATCAGATTCAGCACATCAGTTTGACTGCCTATGAGCCCCCCCTTAACATCCGTCCAGGACTAGGAACATCAAGGTAAACAACACTGCATGCAGGAATGCAGTTCCACGGTGTTCTATGACAGTGTGATTCACTGCAAAACAGTGTTGTAACTGTATAACATTGGTTAGGATTCGGTAGAGGGTAGTAGTGTGGAAGACACCATATTTAGCACATGCCCGTATTGTTTCAGAGAGGACCTGCATTTGTGTGAAGATCATCTGTCACCCTGGATGCCTGGATACACAGCCTTGGCCTATTCTGGCAGCTTGACCACTGTTGCAGTCACGTGAATGATATTGTCACGAGGGCTGAAACAGTAGGCTCTTACCAAGGTACTGCAGGTATTGTGCACAAGGCCTTCGGTTCGGTCTGTACGGTATATCAGATATGATCATAATGCAGAAAATTGACAACAAGAGCCAAACCTTACATTGGTTAATAACGTGGGGAAGACAATAACCATAATCTTTGTTATTTTGATGAACAAAACTAACATTTCATGACTAGATAGAAGAACGGTGCGAAAACCGAATTTTTGGATTGCATTACGGTGAACCGTAGCAAAATACCGCAGTTCTACGAATACCACGGTATACCGTTTCATCCCTAATTGTCACTAACATCCTTGGTATTACCACTGCCAGTTTGATTCATGCTACCATTGGAGTTTGTACTGCCATTGTTGTTGTACTGCCACTAAACTGTGTCCTGCAGCTGTAATTGTTCGGCAGAAACATTCTCTCATATGTTTGTTCAAATTGTTCAATTGTTTTCATTTCTGTAAGGGCCCTAAAGCAATGTGAAGTTACAAGGATGAACTGTTATATATGAAATGACATCATTAAAAATTATATATGAAATGACATCATTATCTGAGCGGCTATCTCTGCTTGAAATCAGTAAAAAACTATAGGTAATGTGAAAACAGCTTTCCCTTTAGCTTTGAATTACAGATTATCTTTCCCAGGTGAATTAATGTCATAAGTGCACTGGCATGGCTCGGAATCAAATTCGCTCAGGACACATAATCTGTAAATCCTTGTGTCACGTAAATATGCTCTAAACATGCAATGTCTGACAGATCTACTTCACTGATTCAATACATTCATTTTATCATCTTTAGTAAACATTGTCATGCCTTCAAATGTGATCTGTGTTCAAGGTGTCCTATTTGCATCCCTGCTGATAAACACTACATCCCTGCATTAAAGGACATTTATCATCTTACATGATATCTGTTTATTTGTTAGTGAGGCATTTTCAGCAATATTCCACCCACATGGTGGCAGCACATAAATAATTGAGCACCAGACAATCCAGTGATTAATGTTGCGATGATCTGCACCAAGACACAGTGGCACAAAGTCAACCGAGTCATTTGAATGATCTGAGATGATCTCTTAAAATGAACTCATGATATCCAGAGCATATCACAAATCTATTAATCTTTCTGGCTGTGTGAATGAAGACAAATCAGTCCAAATTATGACGTCAAAAAACACAGCTGAATGTAGCACGGCCAAAACATCCTCATAACATTTTTTACCATGAAAAAAACCCAACCATTCCCAATACAAACCAGATAAATTGTCCTTCTACTACATGGGAATATTTATCACTTCAATATGAAGCAGAGCACCTCCAACACTAACAATGATGGATCTTAAATGCCATAAACCTTCCCTTCCATTTCATTCCCTCATACAAATCCATACATATCAGACCTGAGAAGTTGGTGATATTGATCATCTGGAAATTCTTAGCCTAAAATTGACCATTTTCTTCGACAGGGAGGCAGGTTAATGTAGGATTTGCTATCATGATCAACCAAATGGCATCCCACGAGCTGGGCAAACCTTTAGACACAAGAACCTTGCCACAGGGAGGTGAGGTTTAGACCCATAATAATCCCAGAAGACCCCACTGCCATGTCACTTGCTGAAGACCCCTCACAACATCTTTTAATAACAGAGTGTCTTGTAAATTACCTACTGATCACTGTTATCCATGCAAGATGATTGTATTACCACTTTTAGCTTGTGAGTCATCTGAAGTGGGTTTTTTTCAAAACGACATTTCCTGAAATTTCAGTCAGTTTGACTGATCGTGTTGTCTAGGTTATTTGAGGTAAAGGGCAAATAGGCAAGTAAAGTAAACAGGGTAGAAGGGATCTCTCCAAATATAATTCTACATTGTCTAACAAAATGATTTTAATGTGGAAATGTTCCTTAGACTGCCCGGCTTAAAAGCATATATTTGGGAAAGGTCAGACCTACTTGGGATTGTGGGTTCTGTGCAGACACTTTTGGGTTTGAGTTTCTGAGAGAAAGCCTGCGGTGTCTAAAAGTACATATGTTCTTGTCACACAGAAACCATGTCTGGTTGCAGACACAGCTGTATTACATAAGGCTTATGTCCATGTCAGTCATAAGCTGCCTGAAACCTATCTAACACTTTCCATTCTTTGACCCGGCTGAGACTATCTTGAGACGCAAACGAAAGAATGATCCTTTAGACTGGATAATTCAAACCTGTACAAAGAACATCTAAACAGTAATATTCTAACTTGTACACATTTGCCAGTCTGGGTTAGTGAGAGAAACATTCAAGGCTACTTGATCTAACGGGCTCATTTTCAGTAGATTTTTGTGGACTTTTTGTGGGCTGAGCTTAACACTAATGAAATTTTATAATCAGTGTATGAAATAAGGCCCGTCTGACCGCCCGAGATGGGCTAGATTTCTTAAGGACGGTCTAACTTTACAGCTAGCCAGCCCCATGGTCTGGTAAAAAATTTAAATGTTCCATACATCTCAGTGAATTCACCATATTTGGTCTGGTTAAATCCAGTTTGTCTGGCTGGAATTTTGGCTTATTTCATACACTGTTATAACACCCGACAACAGTTGTGGCTCACTTTGCAGAAGCACTTTTAGAGCACTTGCACAAGTGAAACAGTGAAATGAAGTGTTGCACCAAAGTTACAGTGACCCTGTAAATGGTTGATGTACATAAAGATATCTGACATTACAACAAGCATGGGTAACTGAAGACTACACTGCACACGGGTAAAGCGACCTTGAGAGGGTGCACCAACAAAGTCAAGATAACAATAGGATAGGAAAGTGAAGGTCCTCTTTATATAGCATGGATTAGTTAATCTAATCCATCTTTTGGACGGGCATTGACATTTCTTTGTAAATAGTCCATGATTTTCATACTGCCATTGTATCACAGCAGTCTGTATATATAACCAGACAATCCTGTGACTGACATAGTGACTAAATATCTATGCAGTTGGGATATGATGACACGAATCAACAATGTCCACAAGTCTGACCATCCCATTCTTTAAGTTGTATCCTCAAAAAAGCATGTGTTGGTGAAGACCAATTCTAACCCAGTGATCTTAGTTAATTTGACAGACAGGAATTTACTTTACTTTTGTTGTTGGTAATCCTCTAAAGCAGTCCTGCACTTTGACATAAATGACACTGTCCACCATATCATGTCATCTGCCCTTTGTAGGATATGGTGGTGTTGTTATAGTTTTAGGGCGATGTGGGCCAATAAGAGGCCTATTTACACCCGAAGGACATGATATATAAGAAGAGTGTTGTCTCACCTTGAGTTTCTGATAAATGACAGATGTTGTAATGGTGGAGTTGATCCTCCTCATCAGCTTCACCACCTCTGTCTCCTCCAGCAGCCCTGACTGACCTGAGTCCGCTTTCTCAAATAGCTCCAACAACCATGTGCACATGTTAAGGAATTATACATTTCAAAACAACAAATTTACAAAAACAATCCTGAATTACAAAAAGCACCAGTTCAGTGAATGCCTGATATGTATACAAGGTTCCAGAAGAAATACTGACTGGTTTGGGAGTTATACTCTGGAAATGAAATGTGATGGATGGATGGTACTCAAGAGTAATTAGGACTAGTCTGTCTCACAGTCCCTGAACCACATTAATTTCCCTACTGCCAAGCCCTCTCTGCAGTGCTAAAGCCCTAAATAAAGCAAGTCTAGATTTCCTCAGGTTCAGGTTCTGAATCTCTGGTCTCCCTAGGGCTCCTTTTCAATATAAATGGGCTTGTTTGTTACTATCAAAATTATATATATTCAGAGACTAAGCCTTAGTCTAAATTAGGACCTGCAAAACCACTTCAGTCCGAATCATTTACATGACACAGGGAAATAGTGTTGCACAATTTGTGTATGCAGTGTTCACGAATAGCGTCGGACCCTCCGACAAATTCGGCAGATTCGAAGCTCAACACAGCAATATGTTCCACCTGAAATAACAGGGCCAAACTTCTTATACAATCTATACTGTTTACTTAAAATGTGAATTTAAACTTTAAGGTGGACAAAGGTAATTTCATTTAACACAAATGTTTTTCACTAGGACAAGGATAAAATGAATTATACCTGATTATCTAACTGTTTTTTAAACATGATCTCATTCAAAAGAAAATCATTCAACTGTGACGTGTCAGCAGAATTATTTCTCATCTTTAGTCAAACATGTTTCTTCCTTATCACCCTTCTGACCATAAAGTGGGGCGGTGGGGTAGCCTAATGGTTAAAGCGTTGGCTCGTCATGTCGAAGACCCGGGTTCGAATCCCCACATGGGTACAATGTGTGAAGCCCATTTCTGGTGTCCCCCGCCGTGATGTTGCTGGAATATTGCTAAAAGCGGCGTAAAACCAAACTCAGTCAGTCAGTCAGTCTGACCATGAAGTGCTACTTCCAGTTCTTGAAGCATATATTCAGACATAGCCCATCTGTAAAGAGCCACTTGAAACTAGCCGATATGTTCAAATGTCCTTCCAGCCATTCTAATCAAGACTAACACTGAATTATCTTGGCGACTGACGTTATTTCTTAGCCGTTCTCTTTGACACTGATGCAGCATAGAATATGTCTGAAAACATCAAACCCGCCACATCAAAATAACATCATGGTCTTGTTCTGCAAATCTTCTTATCCTCTGGAGGCCTTGATCATGACCCGTATCAAACAATACAGAAGTACTGTTAAAATACTCACCCTAGATCCCCAAGCTTACAGTCGATAACAATGGTGCCCTTCACAGAATCCTCACAGGCATAAATATACCACTGTCCATGATAATACTAGCATCATGTCAAATCTAATCAAGAATTTAAAGTCAGAAGGAAGCCCAAAACGTTGTTGCTATTTTTACATGACATCAATGCCTGTTTTCTTTGGCTACTTAGGACCCAGCACTCAATAATCCCAGCTTCGTCTTTGCACAGTGTCATCAGGCCATGATGAAATATATTGTGACTGCCAAATTTATTTTCCTTTTGCTGGTGGTGGCCCTAATCTAATGGAGCTGATACTGCAATAACAGCTGTGATGAAGTGGGGCAAATCTCTCTTGTATTGAATAAGGATGGAAGTCATTAAGGGCAGGGGGAGCGTTGCTGCCTGCAACAGGAAGTGAAGAACTGAGTTATGTCCCTTGCTGATGGCTTCCTGAACTACCAGTGCATGTCATCTCAGTGTCTTGTCTCTTGCAATGCTTAACTTGATTAAACCAAGAGGTCACAATCAAAAGAGGTGAGGTGAGGTGAAATTGGGTTTTACGTCGTGCTTGAGAATATTTCGCTCATATGACAACGTGCATGCGTGTGTATGTGTATGTGTGGCTGCTTGTACTAGCCCAGACTGAAGCTGGTTTTATAGTGCTAGCCCACATACCATGCCGCAGTGAAGCATGAATACCCCACTCAGACACATTATACTGACTCCGAGCCGACCAGTCCTTGTTGTACCCATTAATGCCGAGGGCCAGGCAGGGACCAACAAGTACCATATTTTAACATCTTTTGGTTTGACGCGGTCGAGGGGATCGAACCCGCGACCTTCCACTCTCCGGGTGGATGCTCTAACCACTACACCACGGAGGCGGTCCACAATCAAAAGGACATATATTGGCAGGTCATATTGTTGGTCCTGAAGCTGATAGGTTGCTGTGTGAAGTCTTTCTGGTCAGATGACAGAGCATCTGACAAATAGATCCTGACAATGGCATAGTTTCTAGCAATGGGTAGATTCTGATGAAGAGCTAGGTTGGAGGTCGTGCATTGATTCTGATAATTGGAATAGTCTGATCAAACAAAGATAAGGGGTAGAATCTATGAATGGGTAGATCTTGATATGCCTGTCTAATCTGACATTGTAGTTGATCCTGGTTATGGGTTGATTTTGAATATGGATACATTCTGGTATTAGTTTGATAATGGGTCTAATCTGAGTAGATTCTGGTAATTGGGGTGGTCCTGTAATGCATAGATTTAAATAATGAACTGGTCCTGCTAACGGGTAGATTCTGACAAGTCCAACCATTTCCCTGAGCCAGGTCTAGGAGTAGACTGAAGTGATGGTATAAAACAAGAACATTACATTAAAAAGCCTGTCTTTCTTCATAAACTATTGAATGCAGCATTCTACCATACTGTTGATATACTGTCTTGCATTGTGGACACATTCATCACTTAAGGATGCACAGTGGTATTTACCACAGTGCATCCTTAAGTGATGAATGTGTCCATCATCACTTAAAAGCGCTACCATTTTGGTTTTGGTTTTGCTGCCATTTTAATGTTGTGCTCGGCAATATTTCAACGGCATGACAACCGCCGGTATATACTGAAGCCAGGACCTGTGATATCTAAACAATATGGGCATCAACCAAGTCAGCGAGTCTGGCCACAAGATCACATTTGTCACCTCTCATGACAAGCATGGAAAGCTGTAGACCATTGGTAATTCCAAGCCAGATCTTCATTGGTCTTTTTGCCTTGAGTACTAACCAGCCATGTTAGGGAAGCCAATGATAACAACTCACATTCTTTACACATTCATATTTACATCTTGACATTCAAACCAAGAGATTCACATAAAGTTTATAGTTTTTCCTTATCATACATTTCAGGTTTTGTCATATAAGAGAGTTACACCTCAATGCTAACTAAAAGTTAAACCATGCTCATATCTTCCACTGTGCACCACTCTGAACACCATCTGTACACTTGTCTAAGACTGTTAAACCGAACTCAGGACAAGTATCACTCAATGACGGTGGTTACTGTCTTGTATTTCAGTGCTATCTTTCTGAACCAGTTTACACTGCCTAAACACTGAGGCCTAGTGAAGTTAACACTAATATTCAGTCAGATATGAATCTCTGAGGCTGCAAAAGACTATTGTTCATATTACAATTAAGATATGTAAATTGAGGTCTACTCAAACACAATACACTTGAAATACCTACTGACACATGGTGTATAAAATCTATCACAGAGTCTGCAGTTAATAAAGGATATGTATCTCTCATCTGCTGGAGATCTTCGATCGCATTGGGAGCTGCAACACAAAGGATAATGCTTACAAATACATACTGTATAATATTGACACAGATCCTTATGATAAATACAGATTTATTCAATACTGATTCACTCTGCCATCACCAATATTGCAGCTATATTACATTGCCCTTCAAATAATGTAGACAGGCAAACCAATGGCTGAGTGCATGAATACCCAATACTTTACCCAGAGAAGGTAACAGTATTTATAGAAGTAAGAGAGAGTGAGTGAGTTTAGTGTTATGCCTCTTTCAGCATTATTGCAGCAATATTACGGAGAGGGTCACCAGAAATGGGCTTCACACAAAGTACCCATGTGGGGACTTGAACCCAGGTCCTTGACATGACAAGCGAAAGCTTTAACCGCAAGGCTACCCCACCACCCCAATTGCAGTAGGACTGTGACCAGTGAATCTTAGTAATAGTATTCACAGCAGTACTTACTGCAGTTAGTATGTTACAAGTGAATACTGGTTTTCCCAATACAGTTTGAAACAGTTCTTTCTTTACTGTTGCCAGTAAATATTGAACACTGCCACAGTTAAAGCTTCAGATGACCTTGCTCTTAATCAGAAAAATGGTTGGGTCAACACATGCTGAGATTGAGTTCCCCATGTTCAGAGACAAAAACTCCAATGGAAGCTCAATGTTTCCGACAAAGAAGAAGATAAATTGGATTCAAACCAGGATGAGACTTTTCTGATGATGACAACAAATCATTCTATTTCCAGAATGTCCTTCCTTGGAGGCCAAATGGGTAATGTCGGAGTTTGGAAACCATTATACCAAGTCCTGTAAACAGTGTGTAGCTGCGCATGGATTAATGAGCGTCAGAAAGGAAAAGCTCATTCACATGTCTCTACATCACATTTATCCTGCCAATTTCAAGGTAAAGCACAAAGACAGAGTTCAAGATAAGGCCCCATGAGATTAACTCAATCATGTCTGACTTGTTGTACATGAAACAGCAGAAAAGAAATTCACAATACCATAACGACTATTTTTCTAGTGATGGAATCAATCTCAAGATAAAGACAAACATTATAAAGTCACCATTATCTGTAACCATGTTGGTTGTTTTTCTTACTTTAACATCAATCTAACAGACAAAACAGCTGTTTAGACTGTTTGGCCATTTGTTGGTTTGTCTGCTTGATGTATGAAGCTCACAATGCTACTGTCAGACATCTGCTGTACAACACACTTGGTCAAACCCATTTCAGAGGCAAATGACCTTAATTTCAAAACCACAGCTTAACATTTTGGCTTCACAAACCATTTAAATTAGGAACCATATACATAAATGCTACGCTTTTACTACATCAAAACTTTAATTAGTTAAAATAGAAAATCCTGCAAGTAAAATGCCATACTCAGAAATATTTCTATTTTGGTGGTATTTAAATATTTAAATCTGGACTCCATGACCCAAAGACAGACATCATGAGCTTCATTATTGCAATTTTGTGACGCCAACAACCCTGGGTCATTAGTCACCTCAGCTAATATGTAAGGTGTTGGAAAAATGGGTTGGTGTGTCCCCCCTCCATCCTGAATCTTGTTACAGGTTACATGTGCAGATCAAAAACAAGGCGGGGCAGTGTGCATATTACACATAGGTCCAGGTTTGATTCTCTAAATGTGTACAGTCAGGGAGTCTCATTCTTGATTTTACCACACCAGAAACAGCTTAAGTACATGGAAACTTATGTAACATTCGATGTACTGTTACGTCAAATACATTACTGGGTACCTCTTGGCTAAAATGCGTAATTGACCAATACAATTGACAGCTGCTGTGAGCATGTACCGCTGGAAATGCTGTGTCAACAAATCAATACAAAAGTATGCATGGTAATTCGGTTATTACACATCTGGTTATAAAAATTGATCATTGTACATCTGGACACATGATGGCAGTCTACAATATTAATTCCATTCAAACTTTTAGTCAAATTATTTCCATTAATTTGTGTAAAATCGTGTGTGTGAAGTAAGCAACTGATCCTTATTACAGCACCCACTGTCAAAAATTAGCACAACTCATGCCTCCAAACTTGACAAAGAATGGTTATTTTAAACACACACAGTGAAACCTGCGACTAAAGTAACATGATACTGAAATATGGTATTCCACATCATAATTTTCTGAATGAAATAATACTTCAAAATTCCAATATTAAGTAACATAATATTGGGTAATTTTTAACTAAATCACTCATAGACTGGAAGAAATTGCTCTTGCCTGGAGTGTGGGGTTGGAGTCTTGAGAATGTTATATCGAGTGTTCATTGCATCTAAAGCCAAACCCACGGTCTAAAACAAGCTTTACCTAGTCACAAGGCCAAACCCCATGGCCCAGACAGCATCTGCTGGTATCCCTTCACAACGAATCAATTCCACACCAAAATGAAATTTCCACCATAACCTACTAACCCATACTTTGTCTGGGACACATCAAATCTTTTAAGTGTATTCATGAAGACAAGTTCAGCTCCAAATACTTGCTATTGAAAATCTTTATTACATCCCCTCGCCAATAATTAAACGAATGCTGTGTATGCCATCCCTCACTGCCAACATGAATACCAGAGTGTCCTATTTTTATGCAAAACCAATATTGGTATTGATGTAATTCCAATCAACCACTCTCCAATTTTCCCCTGACAGAGTTCCACAAACTTAAGTCTATAAGTTGCTGAAGAGCACTTGACAAACTCATTTTCAACAAGACCCGGAGTTAACTAAGCTTAATGGAGGCAGTACCAAGACACAAACTTACAGGTCTGAGATTTGGAACTGGCATTAATGAGACAAGTAAGACCAGTAACCCATATATTCGCTTCATCCGGCGTATTGGCGATCAGATCCATCGACTCGAACTCCTCTCCAAAGATTATGGAAAAAGCGCATTCGTCTGGGTAAATCCCAGCAATTTCCTTGTTCCGAAGAGCATCTGTGGTTTTTCCTTGCCGGACCTCTTTGACAGATCGAACGGCAACTGCAACAACAAATGTTTGAGATTGGTTAGTGTAATTACATGAAATGGTGTCAAATGACAGCGACAGGTTGTACGAGTGCCACCTGGAGAGAATTGATGTCACAATGGTTCCTGGATGAAAATGTGCTTAAATCATTATTATCAAATTGTTTGAGAGACACCTGTTGTAGATCTGTATCAAGTAATGTCACAAAAGCATTCAGCGACAAATATGGACACAGTTGGTACTGTCATTATTTTATGTCACTTTACAATACTGACAGAATGTTATCAGAATCTTTCCAGAAGGACAATAACAGCTTATGGGCAGTTTTAAGAGCAAGATAAATCGATTTTGTATGTGGTCATGGGAGTGTTTTTGAAAGTCTACAGGCCCTTGAGGGCTGCTTTTATTCAACATGACAAGGGACCTGTCATTATTATGGAGGTGTGGTTGGTCAGAAGGAATTGGGGATAAGTCTCTAAGGGAGGGTCACCTGGGACAGTCTCTAGGAGAGGGTCACCTAGGACAGTCTATAGGGGTAGATAACCTATCACACTCTCTAGGACAATGTCACCAGAGGACAATCTCTAGGGGAGGGTCACCTAGGACAGTCTATAGGGGTAGATAACCTATCACACTCTCTAGGACAATGTCACCAGAGGACAATCTCTAGGGGAGGGTCACCTAGGACAGTCTATAGGGGTAGATAACCTATGACAGTCTCTAGGACAATGTCCCCAGAGGACAGTCTCTAGGAGAGGATCACCTAGGACAGTATATAGGGGAAGATAACCTATGACAGTCTCTAGGAGAGGGTCACCTTGGACAATCTCTAAGGGAGGTCACCAAGGACAATCTCCAGGGGAGGGTCATTTTTGACAGTCTATAGGGTATGGTCACATAAGACAGTCTATAGGGGAAGGTCACCTATGACAGTCTCTAGGGGAGAGTAATTAAAATGCTTCATATATATAGGGAGGATCAGGGGGATGTTGAAAAACATCGTACTCCCCCAGCGGTCACAAATAATGAAACAGTTACACCTGCAGAAAGAGTTTAAAGCAAAACCCCCGTGTTAATACAGATTATTTTGATACCCGTAACTGAACAGACAGATGACTTATTGTAAAAAGTTATGTCCCTTCAGTTCTGCAAGGAATTGCTGGCTTCAATCCATGCATATTGTCAGTGTAAATTATTAACAATAAAAACAACAATAACAAGCCCATCTAAATTGCACTCCACATCTCACAGTGGCATGTTCAATGCACAACATTATCATAACCTAGGTCAATGGATCAATGTGCACTCTATTTTAATTGTCAGATTGTCAGAGAGAATACAACCAAGTCACACAATATTCAAATCCCAGTTGGATACACTGATGGCTTTGTAGTTTAAGTTGCCAAGAATTTTTCCATTTGCATCACCTAGGTGTACCAGAATCTACTACACATGGGTAACGCTTGAATCCAAGGAATAGATTGCTAAAGATTTTTTTCTTTCTTTTTTGTGATCACTTGACCCGTGAGTTTTGTCACACTTGTAAAAGTGTATTACCTGGAAAATGACAGATGTACATAGTGTTGTGTAATGTTCAAATGATATCAATCAAATCTCATCCCTACAAATTCTGTGTTTGAAACATGGTTGTCAAGGCATCAAGTTACAAAGTCAGGGATCCTTGATTCAAGTACTACAGTAGGACCTCAAAGACACATACTAAACCCATCTGAACCCCAGCTTTCTATTACTTGTCAAATAACTACTGATTTCTCATTAAATCCTTAATTCGACTTGAGTTCCTCCCACTTCTAACATGATGACCGGAACCGATACAAACCACACCACAAGTTTTACAACTGCCCATAAACTCTCATTCCAGAAAATAATTGCTCATACCGCAGACAAACCTACAGCAACTCAAATATATTACTTTACTTCACTACATCCATACATATCAAGGCCTAGTACACTTCATTACACTCCACATAATACCCAAATAAATAATCAATCATAATCTTCCTAACATATATCCCATGGCACAGCAACCAATCAGTGAAGAGCATCTTCAATGATGCAATCCTTCTCTGGTTTTCTTTCAATTAGTAATTTTCAAAGACAGTCATCTGCCCTAATATTCAACATGCTGCTACACGAGGACACCGAAAGCTTCAACACAGTTGCTGCTAATAGGTGGAGACTTCAGGACCCTTGGGTAATCAGCATTCTGTCAGATGGTACTGCACCAATTTCACCGGCCTTGATGGACATAGCACTTGTGTACTTCCCACGAAAAGAGATGCTTACTTCCTGAATCTAATGGTGAGGAAAGGTCAGGCACACAACATAGAGGACATGAGAATTTGTTGAACAGTTATCAGTAAGAAAGGCCAAAGTGTCAATGTATGGTGGGTCACCTGCGGTGATGTCAGTCAGGACTGACTGACTGAGTTTAGTTTTACGCTGCTTTTAGCAATCTTCCAGCAACATCACGGCCGGGGACACCAGAAATGGGCTTCACACATTGTACCCATGTGGGGATTCGAACCGGGGTCTTCGGCGTGACGAGCCAACGCTTTAACCACTAGGCTACCCCACTGCCCTGACATTCAGGAACAGCATGTGGATGACTGTGAATGATGGAGGGTAAGGTGAGGGAGGGAAGCAGGGATGAGAGAAAGGACAGAGATGTGGACATTAGAGAAAAAGGAAGTGAATGAGAAGGAACACAGAACTGAATGTGTCAACAGCCACGTTTAGGATTTTAGGTTGGATATAACCATACAAAACATATCAAGGCACCCAACTTAGACATAGCGAGTGGCCTAAGTCATAGCTAACCAGGCCATCAAGATATCATTATCAGTGCCTAAGTCACCACACTATCAAGATTTCAGTGAGCTAAGTAACCAGACCATCAAGAAAGGCCTAAAGTCATAGTGAACCACACCATCAAGATATCAGTGCCTAAGTCACACACTATGAGGATTTTAGTGCATTCAGGCATAGCGAACCACATCATCAAGACTTCAGTGGCCAAAGTCATAGCTAGCCACATCATCAGGATTTCAGTACCCTAGGTCACTGAGCATTACATGATAATACCCATTTAGTACCCAAAACCATAAATCACTTCATCAGGGTACACAGAACATCAAGTCAATGAGACATATACCATCAGAATACACAAGTCACTGAAAGGGCACTACACCATATGGCGAAGGCTGCACACAATCACCACCATTTCCCTAATGGTAGTTGGTCTTCCACCATGATTGCCCATGGATATACCATGCCATACTCTATTGACCGTATATTCCCACAGTGGTCAACTTTTGGATCAGGAATGGCCAGAGCACTGACTATCAATTCTACATAGAGTCCCTGAAGAGGCCCACAATTTATTTGTTAACATTTATCCCAATCCAGCACCAACTACCTCAGCAACCATCAGTGCAGAATTACAATTCACTTCCCAGGCACATTAATGCTGCTACACAAAACAGAAACTAACTTCATTACCATAGCTACTAAAACCACGGAGCACAAGCATAGTTGATATGATTTCCAATGATGGAGGTACCAAAACTGTCCCAGTGAGACATGAAACATAGTAAATATTTGTATTGTCAGCAGCGACATAATTTAATTCCTCATTGTCGTTCTGTTCAGACGATCAAAGGTCATTACCATCCTGGCTCTTATTAGAGTATTAGTGTCTGCAGTATGTTATAAAGAGACAAGCAGTTGTCACTATAGATCAATGGTAACAGGATGACATCCTGTTGAATACCACATGATGGAGGCTGTTTTCTACATGATTACATACACACAAGTCAATAACAGTACAAAGTCAACTAATATTCGTCCATCTAAAAATGGCAGACCTATCCATTACATACGGAATGAAATTGTGGGCCAGCTCAGTTTGTGTAAGCCACATTCCACGCCATGGGAGGCAGCCTCAGTGTCTCCAGTCATCCTATATTCATAGAACAGGCGGCAGTGGTGACAAAAATACAAGTTGGGTATTAACAGATCTATTAGATGGATGACCTGGTATCTGAGCCAAGAGGACAGCATTATTAATCAACAGCACATCTCTTCACTGTAATTCTCCTGGGGTGGGAGTTACGAGAGGGAGCAAGTCTGACTAATGGAAGTCGTGTGGACCAGATTGGTGAGAAATCTGAGAAAGGTTTGGTGTGGGTGTGACAGCAATGATGTGATGGGGGTGGGGACAGGAAGAGACAATTCATTTTCTAGGAAGCCTGTCCGGGGTCAGGAAGTACAAAGGGATGATGTTTGTGGGAGGATGAGACTTTGGTTGATGGACTGGGAAGCCTATTTGATGAGGTGGAGCTATGTTTTGTGATTTGACATCTGAGATAATGGATCATGGTTGTGTGTTTGGATATTTGAAACGATGGATCAAGGTTTTGAGGTTGGAAATTTGAAACAATGGATCATGGTTGTGTGGTTGGAAATTTGAAATGATGGATCAAGGTTTTGAGGTTGGAAATTTGAAATGATGGATCAAGGTTTTGAGGTTGGAAATTTGAAACAATGGATCATGGTTGTGTGGTTGGATATTTGAAATGATGGATCAAGGTTTTGAGGTTGGAAATTTGAAACGATGGATCAAGGATTTGAGGTTGGAAATTTGAAACAATGGATCATGGTTGTGTGGTTGGATATTTGAAACGATGGATCAAGGTTTTGAGGTTGGAAATTTGAAACAATGGATCATGGTTGTGTGGTTGGATATTTGAAACGATGGATCAAGGTTGTGTGATTTGGATATTTGAAATGATGGATCAAGGTTTTGAGGTTGGAAATTTGAAACAATGGATGAAGGTTGTGTGGTTGGAAATTTGAAACAATGGATCAAGGTTGTGTGTTTGGATATTTGAAATGATGGATCAAGGTTTTGAGGTTGGAAATTTGAAACAATGGATGAAGGTTGTGTGGTTGGAAATTTGAAACAATGGATCAAGGTTGTGTGTTTGGATATTTGAAATGATGGATCAAGGTTTTGAGGTTGGAAATTTGAAACAATGGATCAAGGTTGTGTGGTTGGATATTTGAAACGATGGATGAAGGTTGTGAAGTTGGATATTTGAAGTAATGAATCTTGGCTGTGTGGTTGGATATTTGAAATAATTGATCTATGTTGTGTGATTGGATGTTTGAAATGATGGATCAAGTTTAGTTTGTTGGATAATTGAGGTCTCTAGATGAATTGGTTGATTTGTGTGAGGGTTAACCATTCACACTAGCTAGGAACATTTTGGACAAGTGTGACTGTATAATGGCAATGACACATATTTTTTGGTTACATAATTAGTTGCATGGTTTGTATCTCTCTGTGAATGTTTGATAATTGTTTAAAGGTATAAGACTGTGAATGACAAGTTTATAAGAAGAGATAGATCACTGATCAATGAATGCATACGTATTTTTAGTTTAAATTGGTTGCAAGCTTTGCCCTCTTATATATTTCATTGGTTAGGCCAGGCGTTCTTCTTGAATTTGGTTTCTGCAAATCTTGGCTCCAAAAATTAACACATGAAAAAGCATAAGCAGTTTTCTAAATTCAGCTTACAAGAAAAAAAATGTACAATGTTAAATAACTATACCATCAGAATACACAAGTCACTGAAAGGGCACTACACCATATGGCTTAAGGCTGCACACAATCACCACCATTTCCTAATGGTAGTTGGTCTTCCACCATGATTGCCCATGGATATACCATGCCATACTCTATTGACCGTATATTCCCACAGTGGTCAACTTTTGGATCAGGAATGGCCAGAGCACTGACTATCAATTCTACATAGAGTCCCTGAAGAGGCCCACAATTTATTTGTTAACATTTATCCCAATCCAGCACCAACTACCTCAGCAACCATCAGTGCAGAATTACAATTCACTTCCCAGGCACATTAATGCTGCTACACAAAACAGAAACTAACTTCATTACCATAGCTACTAAAACCACGGAGCACAAGCATAGTTGATATGATTTCCAATGATGGAGGTACCAAAACTGTCCCAGTGAGACATGAAACATAGTAAATATTTGTATTGTCAGCAGCGACATAATTTAATTCCTCATTGTCGTTCTGTTCAGACGATCAAAGGTCATTACCATCCTGGCTCTTATTAGAGTATTAGTGTCTGCAGTATGTTATAAAGAGACAAGCAGTTGTCACTATAGATCAATGGTAACAGGATGACATCCTGTTGAATACCACATGATGGAGGCTGTTTTCTACATGATTACATACACACAAGTCAATAACAGTACAAAGTCAACTAATATTCGTCCATCTAAAAATGGCAGACCTATCCATTACATACGGAATGAAATTGTGGGCCAGCTCAGTTTGTGTAAGCCACATTCCACGCCATGGGAGGCAGCCTCAGTGTCTCCAGTCATCCTATATTCATAGAACAGGCGGCAGTGGTGACAAAAATACAAGTTGGGTATTAACAGATCTATTAGATGGATGACCTGGTATCTGAGCCAAGAGGACAGCATTATTAATCAACAGCACATCTCTTCACTGTAATTCTCCTGGGGTGGGAGTTACGAGAGGGAGCAAGTCTGACTAATGGAAGTCGTGTGGACCAGATTGGTGAGAAATCTGAGAAAGGTTTGGTGTGGGTGTGACAGCAATGATGTGATGGGGGTGGGGACAGGAAGAGACAATTCATTTTCTAGGAAGCCTGTCCGGGTCAGGAAGTACAAAGGGATGATGTTTGTGGGAGGATGAGACTTTGGTTGATGGACTGGGAAGCCTATTTGATGAGGTGGAGCTATGTTTTGTGATTTGACATCTGAGATAATGGATCATGGTTGTGTGTTTGGATATTTGAAACGATGGATCAAGGTTTTGAGGTTGGAAATTTGAAACAATGGATCATGGTTGTGTGGTTGGAAATTTGAAATGATGGATCAAGGTTTTGAGGTTGGAAATTTGAAATGATGGATCAAGGTTTTGAGGTTGGAAATTTGAAACAATGGATCATGGTTGTGTGGTTGGATATTTGAAATGATGGATCAAGGTTTTGAGGTTGGAAATTTGAAACGATGGATCAAGGTTTTGAGGTTGGAAATTTGAAACAATGGATCATGGTTGTGTGGTTGGATATTTGAAAAAACGATGGATCAAGGTTTTGAGGTTGGAAATTTGAAACAATGGAAATGATGGATCAAGGTTTTGAGGTTGGAAATTTGAAACGATGGATCAAGGTTTTGAGGTTGGAAATTTGAAACAATGGATCATGGTTGTGTGGTTGGATATTTGAAACGATGGATCAAGGTTTTGAGGTTGGAAATTTGAAACAATGGATCATGGTTGTGTGGTTGGATATTTGAAACGATGGATCAAGGTTGTGTGATTTGGATATTTGAAATGATGGATCAAGGTTTTGAGGTTGGAAATTTGAAACAATGGATGAAGGTTGTGTGGTTGGAAATTTGAAACAATGGATCAAGGTTGTGTGTTTGATATTTGAAATGATGGATCAAGGTTTTGAGGTTGGAAATTTGGAAACAATGGATGAAGGTTGTGTGGTTGGAAATTTGAAACAATGGATCAAGGTTGTGTGTTTGGATATTTGAAATGATGGATCAAGGTTTTGAGGTTGGAAATTTGAAACAATGGATCAAGGTTGTGTGGTTGGATATTTGAAACAATGGATGAAGGTTGTGAAGTTGGATATTTGAAGTAATGAATCTTGGCTGTGTGGTTGGATATTTGAAATAATTGATCTATGTTGTGTGATTGGATGTTTGAAATGATGGATCAAGTTTAGTTTGTTGGATAATTGAGGTCTCTAGATGAATTGGTTGATTTGTGTGAGGGTTAACCATTCACACTAGCTAGGAACATTTTGGACAAGTGTGACTGTATAATGGCAATGACACATATTTTTTGGTTACATAATTAGTTGCATGGTTTGTATCTCTCTGTGAATGTTTGATAATTGTTTAAAGGTATAAGACTGTGAATGACAAGTTTATAAGAAGAGATAGATCACTGATCAATGAATGCATACGTATTTTTAGTTTAAATTGGTTGCAAGCTTTGCCCTCTTATATATTTCATTGGTTAGGCCAGACGTTCTTCTTGAATTTGGTTTCTGCAAATCTTGGCTCCAAAAAATTAACACATGAAAAAGCATAAGCAGTTTTCTAAATTCAGCTTACAAGAAAAAAAATGTACAATGTTAAATAACACAAGATATGTACCAACAATATATTTGACCAAACGGCCAAAGATCCATGAACCAAATATACATAGTAACTGGCTTTTGAGGTAGAACTTTCATCATAAATTCGAAAACTGACTGACTGAGTTTAGTTTTACACCGCTTTTAGCAATATTCCAGCAATATCACGGTGGGGACACCAGAAATGGGCTTAACACATTGTGCCCATGTGGGGAATCGAACCCGGGCCTTTGCGTGACGAGCCAACGCTTTAACCACTAGGCTACCCCACCGCCCCCAATTCGAAAACAGATCAGCTGAGGTACTGACAGTTCACTGACAGCTGTTTCTTACAAGCACAGAAATAAGACAGTTTAACATACAGCAGTGATCAACAATGTTCAATTCATCGGGAATCTGAAATACATGTACATCCTTCAAAGCAATATAGTGATGAATGGCAGTAAGAAGCATCTGCAACACATGGCTGCCAAATAGAGGGCTGGGAATACAACAGTTCCATATCTCCCTAAAACACTCTGTCCCAAACACGTCTGACTATTCTGCAGTAGGATGAAGGAAGAAGCATGCATAGTGTACAGAAAACTGATGCCTCGTAGGGTGTATGGCAGCCCTGAGTTGGAGAGTCTCTCTGGGAAACATGTCCCACACAAATGCAACCTAATTATGTGCAGTCAGATGTTAGAGAACAGAAAATTGCTTGAAAGGTAATGTTTTCATTATCTTCAAATCCCAGAGTACCATTCCCTATGTTGTTCTAATTACCTTCCCTTGGCCGCACCAAGTAGTCATATGTTTCCAACTGACAGGGAAACAAAGTATGTTTCACATTAACCAAGACCATCTAGTTTGTCCACTACACATGATTTTACATTATAAATAATCGAGTCTGGACCAGACAATCCAGTGATCAACAGCATGAGCATCGATCTATGCAACTGAGATGCAATGACAACAAAGTCAGCGCCACCCAGTCTATATCTGACAGGTGGTCAAGCCACATGGCCTTACATACAGGTCTCAATCGCTATCTGACAGATGGTCAAGCCACATGGCCTTACATACAGCTCTCAGTCGCTATCTGACAGGTGGTCAAGCCACATGGCCTTACATACAGCAATCACTAGCTAATTGACAAACAGTCAAGTTACATGGCCTCTGGTATATCTTACTATCAGGTGTCAATATTCTAATCCATCTTGTGTTATTGATGTCAAGTTTCTACAAATTCGTTACAGATCAGATGCTGCCGAAAGAATTGCAAGAACTCATACACCATATCATTGGCATATTTTGGTATATTCAAGACCAATTCCAATCCTGCATTCCAATAGGACTGTAGAGCAACAACCACCAAAAGTAGCAATCTGGATGAAACACTGCACACGCTGACACTAAGCAGATGAGCATACACAGGATCTGAGGAAGCGCGGAGGCCTGCAGAGACCTCAAGTTTAACAATCCCACTCCAATAGGAGTGTAGAGCAGACAGAGAGAGAGAGAGAGAGAGAGAGAAATATTCTATGAAATGGGACACCAATAATACCTCACACATTGTATCCATGTGATTTGAGCCCCAGGTCCTGTGATGGTTTGTTTGTACATCGATTTAATCAATACAAATAACTTCAAACTTATCTCCTTAGCCACAGCCAATGAGTCTGACTTGTCATTAACCAATGGTCTTCTATTCATCAGTACAGGCTGTTGGCACCATCAGCTTCAGACAATAAACACAAACATTCATCAAATGTTCCAACAGTCTACTGCAGCCCACAAAGCACAGATGTTACAGTGGATGAGACCTAGTCAACTGATGAAGTCAGCCTCTCATCACTTGTTTCATCATAACAATCTCACAACTGCTTTCCTGGTCTCTATGCACACTGCTCGCTTCATTTGTGAAGATATATCACAGCATCTGGATATGAATAGGCAGTAGGAAGTCACACAATACATTGTCATGGGTAGACGCCAATATCCAACCAAATTAGTAATAGACTGACATGTAAAGTGTCTCACAAAACAATGAGAAAGGGGCATACTACATCCAAATCTGCCAGTGGACATAGATGGCCTTAACAGCTAACATATCACAGATAATGTCACAGATCAGGTGGTCTTGTTTCTAAAAGCTTTTGAATCCTCAGCAATTAATTATCCACCAGGTAGAGGTCTGATGGTACCAACCCTGGGTATTAGGTGCCAATACTCTCCAAACAGAAGGGGTTTGATGAGATCAACCCTGGGTATCTAGTGCTAATACTCTCCAACTTGAAGGGTTTGGCAAGACCAACCTCGGGTATCTAGTGCCATATCTCTCCAACCAGAAGGGGTTTGATGAGACCAACCCTGGGTATCTGGTGTACATACTCTCCAACCAACAGGGGTCTGATGAGACCAACCCTAGGTATCTAGTGTTAATACTCTCCAACCAGAAGGGGTTTAGGCGAGACCAACCTCGGGTATCTAGTGCCATATCTCTCCAACCAGAAGGGGTTTGATGAGACCAACCCTGGGTATCTGGTGCACATACTCTCCAACCAGAAGGGGTCTGATGAGACCAACCTCAGGTATTTAGTGCCATATCTCTCCCAGAAGGGGTCTGATGAGACCAACCCTGGGTATCTGGTGTCAAAAGTAAACAGGGAATTACTCCACTAAGACACAGTATATTGACTTGGAACTGGACAGTCCTTGACATATCCCTTTAATGTCAAACTTTCTGTTCTCATTGTAGAAACTCTGTCCATACCAAGTCTAAAGATGCTCAACGTGAAACAAAATTGCAATCTTCCTAAGACTTGAACTTGCTCAGAACTAACAGGTTCGATACATGCCTTTTAAAGACAGGGCTACAGCAAGTACCACCCTTTAGCATCTTTTGGTACTACCTGGCCAGGCATCTGGAGCCCTGGTCTCACCTTCTAGTCATAATATAACAATTTCAGTGCCTTCTATCATGACGATAACCAGAGTTTGAACACCAATAAAGCTGCTGGGATACAACAATCAGATATTTAAAGCACGATGACACATTGCAAGCATTCTATTCTCCATTTTGTCCACCTTATAACAAGCACTGGGTATAGTACAAACAAAATTCTGCCCTGAAAACCAACATCATTCAACAGCTCAAGAAATGTAAACTGAACAGAAATGAGTGAGATTAAATGATGATTTTAGTCATTTTCCAGCAGGATCAGAGGTTGCACCCAAGTGATTAGTTATAGGAATTGTAACCATATCAAGAATCAAACCTGGGTCTTGGCCTGACTAGCCAACAACTCTACTATCCCTTATACTGAAGGAGCTGTAAGAATACTAACTGCAGCATTAAATCAACTGATGATAGACTGATGATAGTCCCACCTATCTGAGACTACTCGGAGAGATATAAATCAGCCTTTCAATAACCATCAGGCTTCCGCCCTTCATACCAGGTCACTCCCATCATGTCTGACAAACACTGCAACATTAAGCAGATCACTGTACTCAAACCCCAATGTCATCTAATTAATACATCCCGATTATCATGGAATGACAAAACTGCCCAGGTTCTCCAGGGTTAAAAGCAACAGCTTGGGACATCTGAAAGCTGATAAGGAAATTACTTCAGGCCAAAGACGTTAGCATGGTGAGGATAACGCTGAGTGAAGTACATCAGTAATTAATTGCTGATTCCATCACACACGATCTCTGTCAGGAGCAGAAGGAATCTGACTACATCCAACTCATAAGGTAATCTCTTAGGGAATGTCACTTTATTAAATGACACAGTCTAATGTGAAATCTTGATCTTCTTTGGTTATAATGGCAACTGGATATATTAGCAGAGAAAAGAGCCATTGTGAATGAAGGCCACATTAAGTCTATTAACACTTGGAGTTCAGGGTGTTACCGGTAGGGCAGGACATGCTTGCACTTCTTGTGAACACCTGGTGTCATCACTGACTTTCCGTGATCCATTCATATAATTTTCACTGCTGTTTTGCCTTTTACAAACTATGGAATGTTTCTGGGAATAATTGCTATTCTCCAAGTTCGCCCCTGTGGTAGTTGACATGTTCCTTATGACTGGAAAATATTGAGGACCTCTTCTGTCCTGGAAGTCCATAGGGATCATTTTGAACTGTAGGTGACACTCAGTGAACACAGGTGAACTCCAGGTAACAAAACTGACCAATGAAATGTGAAATTTGCAGTAAAATGTTACAAGACATGATGATTTGCCGTTTCAATAGTATGACAGTCTAAAAACATAGTGACCACTACAGGAAATGATGTGTTGATATGTAATATTCAGACAACAAATGTGACTCTTCATAAGACAAAGTATGGGATTCATGGGTGAGTGAGTTTAAAATTTTACATCACAAGGGCAACATTTCAGCCATAACGTGATGGGAAATTGAATATTAAAACTAATTTTAGAATAAATAAGAAGCATGTTATCGATGGACAATATAATAATTAGAATATCACAGATACAATATAAAACTAGTTGACATCGGGACTTATGACAGCTATTTATTTCCTTTCATCCACAACTAAGATTCGTTTCAAGGCATCATTAGAGATAAACTGATCATTGTTAATATAATACTAATAGATTACAAAATTAATATCAATCATACTATTTATAACCAAATAACCGAGAAATAACTGATTTAATTTCTGATTTCATGTCATGCTATTTTTGGTCTTGCGTGATAACAGTAATGATTCTTCATTGGGAAATTAATCAGAACTCCTTGTCCGTGAGTACTGTGTACACACTCCTCAACAGAGTGATATACAAAAGAAAATACAGTGCATGTCAGTTAATGAATTTAAGTTCAATTGCACTGAGATATTCTAGGAGTGAGTTTAGCAATATTTCAGCAATATCATGGTGGGGGGACACCAGAAATGGGCTTCACACATTGTGCCCACATGTGGAATCAAACCCAGGTCTTTGGCGTGACGAGTGAACGCCTTAACCACTAGGCTAGTCTACCGCCCAGATATCCTAGGCAACATAACTGTAAATCACAAAGTAAAGAGTCCAGTAATGCATACCACTTAACTGACAATTATATTACCTTGAATACTTGAAATTTGTATTTTTTATTGCTGGATGCAAATAAGCACATTCTTTGGGAGATATTTTTTGGGACAGATCTGTAAAAGCTTTCATAAGATTGGTCTAACAAACAACATGCTTCACAAAGTCTGCAATCCAAGGCAATGTAATTGAGTCTTGAGGTCAGACATTGTCCGGTCAAAATCTAAAACTAATTCCTTGTCATGAAGAACTTTCCCAGCTTTGTGGTAACTTCAAAAACATCTACATCACAACTCAACACGTGTAATGGAGAGAAGGCGCAAGAAAACATAGTTGGATAAATCAATACCTTGAATTTTGCAGGAGAAAATGTCAAGCCCCCCACATGGGATGAAAGAGAGTGATGTTCATTTCACAGCTGATACAAAGAGCCTGCAATCTTCAGTGGGAAAAAGGTTGTAAATAGCAGTATCAACACAGTGAGAAGGCTGGAGGTTAGCTTGGCAGCACTGAAGAAAATGACAGATTTCTTAAAAACCTGTAAAATTCTAGGCATGAGACTAAAGTTAGTTGGAACTTATTTGAATAATTTTTTTCCACCTATTTCAATGAATGGTCACACTTAAAGATTACATGGAAACAATTTCTGTGTACACTGTTCATGGATGTGAAGCACATTTTCCAACAGGATCCAAGACTGACAATTAGGAATGGGACCAATTTAATGTTTAATGAGATAAAACCTATAACACTTTAAAAATCAATACATATTACGTTTATTTGTACAAGGGTCATTTGAGCGTCACAAGAATATATTTGTTTATTCTGTAATCTACAACACAAACTGCAATTTTTTTCGGATTTATGTAGCCTATTCTGAGTTTACATTCATCCTTCTGTCTATAAGCAGAATCAATACAAGCTCACACCGAAAAACACTCATCGAACACCAAACATTTTCAGAACCATGTAACTGAATGAATTATATTTCAAAATCGATGTTGAGCTGAAATTCAAATCAATTTCTTTCTCTCAAACTACGAATAATAATTTTACCAAAATGAATATTCAATTTATGATGTTATGAGTCATTTTGTAAAAAGAGTATCATTGACCCCATAAACAAATAATTTGACGTAACTTTTGATGCACCTCCCAACAAATGGCCGCAACAGAACCATGCAGTTACCGTAACAGGTTATTAGTTTCAAAACCACACATCTTTCCTCGAGCATGTCTAATGATTCACCATACAAACTACTTTCAAAAACGACATTTGATAATGCATAAATATTGGCCATTAACACTCCAGTTTAGTAACAAAACACTTCAAAATGTTTCATGGTGAGGGCTTGGTGTCGTCATCCCCTTCATCAGCGCTACATCAGAGGCTAGAGGCTGCAGTATCCTGTGCAGATGAACTGATGAAAATACTGGAATATTTCATATGAGAAATATTCAGAAAGAAGTTTCAGCTTAATCTATTACTGTCCAATCATTAGTGGAATGAAAGACCTCCTTTGGTCCTGTAAAATTAGTTGTTACAAACCATTCTCATACAGGGTTTGTTACCAATCAGTCATATCAAGCTAGTCCACAGCTCATTTGAATTAGTTTTCTATTTAAAATTTTGAAATTTTGAAAAAGAAATGAGTGCTGATATTTCAAGGGTAGACACAGATGCTAATCCATTAGACAAGTGAAAATCTAGAGGGACTAGATGTTTTGTCCCCTACACATATAAATTTAAGAAACATATGAAAAATTTAAGAGATGGGGGACATAACAATCACCCCCAGATTTTCACTAATCTTAAAGGTCACATGCAACCCAAAAATCAAACATAATTAAAACACAATTATCACTTATTCATGACATATAATATACATTGCTGATTATGAAAAAACAAATAAACAAAATTATAAGCGTATAATCGCAAATCAAAAGTGCAATATTTTGTACTTGGGTTTACCTCCCTCGAAACGAAGCAGCCGGGATACCGAACCCAGTCAGAGCGGGTGGGTGTGCACTCAAGTGTAACGGCTGGTTCATTAGCAGATGCTGCCTTCACGGCTCATTGTGTGTGTATATATAGAGATGTTGGGTTTTGTAAATACATACTCATTTTTTGTGTATAACATTTTGCAATCAACAGACATCATAACATGTCATGTGTTCAAGTATCACACCTGCCTGTCTGTGTAATTACATAATGTGACAGAGACCGAACTTCGGGCCATAAATCACGCGTTTTGTTTATGGTGTATAGCCTGATTGGTGTTAAGTTCAAATTGCATGTGGTCAGTGATCGCGAGTTGTGTATTGAATATTGTCATTAGCAGACAGGCAGGCAGATACACAGGTGTCAATAAAACAAGACATTGAGTTTTGTCTGTGACAGCGACATATCTATATCACAGTTAGAAATTGTGTCAACGCTAAATAATGACATTGCTTTGGCATCGAACTGAGAAAGTGACTCTGTAAGAAGAACGTGTGGTGAAATAGACAAATGAAATTATATAAACAGTAAATTTTCTGTCATAACATATAAAAGCTCGCCTCAGTGAGATATCAACAAAACATTATGAAAATAGCTCACACCAAAGCCTTCACCGAGTATTCACCAGACAGCCCGCTTCCAAGTTGCGCGAACCTATTTCACTGCGCACGTGCTATGAGCGCAGCCCAGCTGTTGAAACCCGTATTCCCCAGAAAAGTCTGGGGAAAATTAGTGAAACGTTTGAACTCCGATTTCGCGCGTTTTTTTTCATCGCGTTATTTTTCAACTTTATAAGTTGAATTTGCATTTTTGACGCTTTGTTTTCGTAAGTCCATACCGAAAGGTATCAGAATCTGCAAAGTTGTGTTTTACGTTGCATGTGACCTTTAAGCATTGTAAACCAAAAGTCACTGTGTTCTTTAATCTGATTGGTTGAAAAACATGATCGAATGGTATTTGATTCCCGGAAATTGCAAGACAATTCGCTGCGTATTAATACGTACAAACATCGCACACACCATTGTATTCTTACGTCGTCAGCAGTGGTGACGTCATTCAAATCATATTGCGACGTAAAGTCCAAATGACGTCACAAATGAGCAGTTCCTGATGCTACCATGGGAGACAGCCGAAATGGCCGGCTGATGACATTTCACTGCTGTACCCGAACTCGATGTCAATGAGTGCTGACAGAAAAACGTGTGTGGACCTTTTGGTTTACTTTTGTGTTAACAATGTTGATAAACATTATGTGTTGGCCAATTTCCGGGTGTTTTGAGTATTTGAAGTACTGGAATATTTCATTTGAAACTTTCAGCTGAAAACATAACACAGTGATATACATCCCAAGTAACAAATATATCTAATACAGCCTCCACTACATTGCAAAATATTAACAGACTATTTGCATCTTTTTACTTCACTGTATCAGGATAATTTCACACTCTCATCTTTTTTTTTCATTTCATAAACACAATGCAAGTCTACTCCCCACACAGACCAAGCCAGCAAAGACAGTGAAATCTGGGACAATATTTCCCAGCCTAAAGACAAATTACGTCATTACACACACACACACACACACCATACTTGTATTATCCTGCAGGTTAAACACATATGTGATTCTAACCTGATTTGTCTGTCCACGCTGTTCAAACAGGCTAGCCAAAGAGCTTCTTACACTGGCGTATTTCACAGAGTAGGTCCTGCCTAGCCTGGAGGGGTTCATCACCTTCACACCATGCTCCAGCTACAGCACAAGGTACAACTCACACTGCCTCTTATATATTGCACGTACAATACAAACACGGTTCTCAGAATTGTTTTAACATCTCATGTGAGTCAATTCTTCCAATGTGCAAAGTGTCAATTAGAATTGAGTGAGTGAGATTTTAAACCTCTTGTAGCAGTTTTCGAGCAATGTCACTGTAAATTATCTTCACACATTGCACCTGTATGAATGCAAGTCTCTGGCATGATAAGCAAAAGCTTCAACTACAAGATGGAACTGCTGCCCCTTATCATCTAAAGAATTACATTCAATACTGACAGAGATTAAAAATGAAATTAACACCATTGACTCAAACAGTCAGCTCAATGGCTATACCACCATTATTTACCAAAATGTTTATTAAACATTGTAACCAGGCATTCTGAAATGATGAAATGTACATGTATACATCACACAATTCTGAAAGCTAGTTTCCCCTTCATCGAGAAATGTCAATAGCTCGAAATGTCTTCATCTGACTGCCATGTCATATCTAGAGTGTCATAACATTCAGCATGATGACATCACAGTGACATGCGGTGTGGAACTAAACCTAGGGAAAAATGCTAACTTTTTGTGAGGGATTCTTACTCATTTGCGTACACCAGTTACAAACCCCCACCCAGAAAAAAAAAATGTTTGAGATGATAGAGCACCATAGTTTGTATAAAAGCTTTGTCTAAATCCAGAAATGGCCACTACGTTGGTGGTTCAATAGAAAACTGGAAACCAGGAAATGGAAAAAAATTGTGTTTTTAAACAATATCCTTAATTTTGAACTATTTGACCGCATCCATTCCGTCTCGAAGTTCCTAGCCCAGGATGTTGTAGTATCTGTGTTTACAATATCTAGTCATAATGGCCACTCAGCAACCCATATCTCTGAACAAGATAGCTGATGAGATTGGATCAGACAAATTGACCATGTTTTCTAGTGTTCAGGCACTGGTTTGTCTCCTTCAGACTTGATAACTGACAGTATTTCCGTTGGTGTTTTTTTCATGCCAGAAACAATACTTCAGGCCAAAAAAATATCAGTCTTCATCCCTTTTGGATGGTGCCCCAAGCTACAATGTAAAATATTTAATGATAATATAATGTACTTTTCTCTGAGTTTTCTCTTTATATTTCTGAACAGCATACTCGCATGTTTAATAGTATCAGATTGTTCAGTCTTCACAGGAAAAATCAGTTCCGTATTCTGTTGAAGTGGGTGTCAGTTTCCTTACTCATTTTAAATCCTTCGTCCCTGAGTGGACTGTGTTTGACCCCCAAGAATGACGACTGTTTGCAAGTCATTTTCAAGCTCCTCACAGCAATAGCTAGCAGGCAGAGCTCTCACTATACCATCGCGATGTTACATACTGAAGGTGTTGCGTGATGGGGTATGAGCTTGCTTCTGGTTCAGTTAAGTTCGTTATTTGATTGAATCAACTGAACAACCTTTGATGACAAAGATAAAATATGCAATCTGAATGAATCAGAGCCATTCACTTCCGATTCTGACCATGAGTTGAGTGGAGTTTAATTTCAGAAAACTGGGATTTGCTTTCTGTGTGTTAGATGTATGTTACAGTTAAATATTTTTACATATTATTTCAACGGGACACTGTGACTGTCACACTGAAAAATTACTGATCTTGGCCATTTTTTGATCAAGCCAAAATCCAGCATATAGCAGAGAATGGAAACACTGCACGGTGGTTGATGACTGCAAGACAAACATTTGTTCACTCATTCAAAATTTAAGTCAGAGGATTATTAATTGGATCCCACAAGTAGAAAACAGTATATGAATTGTGAAGCTCAACAGTTTCTGACGCTATCTTTAACAACTAGCTTTTGACATGTACCAGACACCTGTTCATCCAACAACACAGTCGCGTTCAATCGTGAGCACAATCTCGTCAATTTCCTCATTGTCCCATCAATCAACGGTGTTCCATTCTGAAGCTGCCTTACATATTCAGAGCTAGCTGATATAACGATTGGTGCTTCATGCAGAAAAGAATCTTGATTTCACTGGGCATTAAGACCTCAGTCTGCTATTGATTCACGGGTTACCAGTCAATTTTCTTGTGCGTTTAAAAGACACGAAAAGTCACATCCTTGTTCCGTCCCTTTCTTGCATGCTGCATCCGATTCTAATCCAAAGCCATCCTCGAACCAATCATCTCCAGTTCTCTTTTGCATCAGTGACCATTCTTAGCTCATTATTCTCAAATTCGGATGATTATGTGTCGTCAGTTATGGACAGGTTTTGAAGAGCATGATGGGAAATTTGTGACCACGCAATACTTGTCTCCTTGATCAGGCGGTTGTTATTCATCATGTGTTAGACATGCAATGGTGTTCATGCAAGGAATCCATACTCAACCTTCTCTCAAGTTGCATGTTGTCATGGCGTCATGACTGTAAGGATGACATTACCAGGAGCGTGTCATCATAATTGAATCATTTTAAAAGCATGGAAGCTTGTATTGAAATTTCCCCAAAATTTCCCAAAAATATAAATATTCTGTTTAATTAAATTCTGATTTCCATAAATGTTCCAGAAATATGAATGTTAATGCTGCATTTATGATCAGTTTTGAGAATAGAACATGACTGACAGTTTGGAAGTTTTTCAATGTTGAACTCTGAACCAGGCTTGTGGGTAATAATCCACACTGAGGTGTTGTAAAGTAGTGCATGCATGCACACATGAGTGTCTTCAAGAATGTGTCTGCTTGTACAGATCTGGACTTAATGGTCAGTTTATAGGTAGCCCAAGGGGATAGCTAGGCATAGTTTAACATAGGTACCAACAGTAGTTAGTTGGTTGGATTGTTGTTAAACATCACACTCTTCAATATGCCAGCTATATGGCGGTGGTCTGTAAATAATCAAGTCTGGACCACCAGACAATCCAGTGATCAACAACATGAGCATTGACTTATGCAATTGGGATACGATGACGGTCAACCAGGTCCGTGAGCCTCACCACCTTATCCTGTTAGTTGTCTCTTACGACAAGCGTGGGCTACTGAAGACCAATTCTAAACCGGATCTGTATCCAAAGTAACGGATTCAGAGCCTACCAGGGCAATAACAAGAAACATCTTTTACTGTCTTATGGAATGCTAAGGCCAGAGATTGAACCACTGATATTATGCTCTGAAGTTAGACACTTTATCCACTAAATGACAGACAGTCAACAAGATAATAGTGGTCACAAATTAAGGAGATTGGTCAGGGTCATGGTGACCAGGGGACAGAACTCTCAACAGTTGGAAATGGATCGACAGCAGTGTTCCTGTTATCATTTGGAGGGAAAGTTTCAAATTCAAACAGGTTATAATGCATATCATTACTGCCAAACCAATGAGGTTACAGAGGCGACCAAGGGATCATGAGCTGCATCAATCTGGAACCAAAGGGACAAAACTCTCAACAGGGAGTTGTGGCACCTATCCATACATGAGGAGTAAGTGACTCACATTGTACATCCCTCACCAATTTTCTCATTCAGAAACTACATACAGTCCAAAACAACTAGCAATGAAGAACCCTGTATCAGCATTTCTCAAGTTGCTTTCTTGCAGCATTTCCAAATACCGGTACCAGGATTGAATCCTTATCTGCCATAGCTTCCCAAGACCTTTGATAGAGAGTCTGTAGCAGAGCGGATACACAACAAAGCTTCCAGCAAGCCATTATTTATTGTCCAGAACATGCCTCCAGAAAAGATAAAAGTGACAGCTCTACTCTAGATATCCTTCAAAATCTACTGGTGATTCTAATAGGCTCTACAGATATTAACGAATATCCTCTTGGAAACTTCAGCAATTCTGTAATTCAACATCTAATTAGTGCAAACTGAAAGTGGGTGATATACTATATACCGGTACTCCTCAAGAGGATGCCTGATACTTCTCTGCATTTAAGAGAAGACTCATACTGCAGTGCAGTAGCATTATCAGTTTGACAGAACTTCGTCATATAAATATTTTCTGAGCAAGTCTGATTAAAACACCACTTTGAACATTGCTTTAGTTTTATCACTGTGTCAGCCTAGCGTGGGAAAACAACGCAAACTGGGGCGGATACTTAATGTTGACACTAAAAATGTAGATGTTTAATGTTTTGATAAACTCATGTGGAAAGGTAAAGTGTTGATGCATCAAGAAAACACTGCAAATCTAGGGCTCAAACCCATGATCTGGCACATGTAAAGGACAGAACTCTGCACAGCGAGTTGCAGTGTTTTTGATGACTCAGCTACCAAATGCCAACTAATTTGTCCTAAAATGTCCAGATTTCATCACCATATTGATATGCAAGTACACTAACCTTGTATGTAAAATACAGGAGCTGTTTGGAGCCTACCACAGTACCAATGGAACAGATGACCAATATTTCTTCTGCTAATGTGTGAAACAGACAAGAAACAGGAAGACTTCAAATCTGTAATTTACAGACTGCCACAATGTAGAAGGAATAGTGCCGAGTGTGGAGTTAAACAAAAACAAACAAAAAGAACTTAAAATCAAGAATCATTCATTTTCTATAATCAAAGAGACAGAACCATTTTCTTTGACAAATCAGCATGTCCTTGGCAGCAGTCCCTCTGTTAAATGTCTGTTTCTGGGTATTCAATTGTTCATTAATTGTCATGAAATATGTAGCTGCTTGCTCTCTATCAGACATATGAACTGGAAGAGTCTTGAAAAACACCTACCTGGAGCCTAATTAATTCAGATATGCCATACATTATTCTAAGCTACACATGAAATATTCCAAAAGACCATTTTTCAACATTCAGACAATACCCCCTCTGAAGAAGTCATGAGCCTGTTAGAATATGGATATACTCTGGATATGAAAGTTGATGATTTATAAATGCAAAAGCCAGACTCTTACACTGCATATCTTGTCCCTGATTAGACACACACTGACCATGAGTAATCCAATTACTGGCCCAGTCAGCTAACAGGAGAAGCTCTACCAATAGCAGTAATGTGATTTGGCCACTTAACACCCTTTCAGATAGTTTCCGTTTGGTTTTATCTTATTAAAAGCTCCTGACCTGTCTCCAAGCTAGGCCTGACCTTTGTGTTGATGAGGATAAGTGTCAGAGTATGAGGACAATTCTCTTGGCTGTTGTCTGATGGCAGGTATGTAAACAGAGCTGATTGAAGAAGATCTAGGAGATGAGGCTGTCTGGCCTGAGAATGGACCCATTGGTCTTCCTTGCCAGCAGCAAGTGTTAAGATATTACTTCTGCATTATTTCAGCTCCTAATGACTATGGACCATAGGATTAAGTTGAAGTCTTCATTATCTGTCAGTGTGGTCATCTTTTATAGTATTAGGTGATTCACTGTCTGTGTTGACAAAAAATACTGTAAGAGGATTCAACAAGAAGAACTCCACCCTATCATGAAGTTTTCCAACCCTACAGGAAGTGGACATCCCTACGTCAGTGTGGTCATCCAGCACTACATGAAGTGAACACCACCATGTCAGTGTGGTCATCCAGCTCTACAGGAAGTGAACACCACCATGTAAGAGTCGTCATCCAGCACTACAGGTAGTGAACACCACCATGTCAGTGTGGTCATTCAGCACTACAGGAAGTGAACACCACCATGTCAGTGTGGTCATCCAGCACTACAGGAAGAGAACACCATGTCAGTGTGGTCATCCAATCATACAGGTAGTGCTCCACAACCTGTCTGATAATAGAGCACTACAGGAAGTGTTCCATTGGATACTGCAGGAAGTGGTTCACTGTCAGTGCAGTCTGAAATCTGCCACTGTGAAGGATCAATGACTCTTATGATCACCCAGACATTGCTAATGCCTTTACTTAATGCTACAAATGAGGTCAGAGGATCAGATCACATCAAACTGCATTGACCTTCCATTCCCATTCTGTTGATTTGAATGCTCCATAGCTTTCATGGTCACAGCTGTCATAACTTTTTCACTCATTGACATCTTAATACCAGATCAGTGGCAGCAACAGCATCATCTTTCCACCATGTCTCGTGGACTCAGTGTCTACAAACATTAGTCATCAAAAATAGTATGCACGCTTAATTTCTCCAAATGTACAACCACAACACTAAACCATGTTACAGTTGCATATTCATTGGACATTCCCTTATTGTTACAGCATGTCTGTGAAATTCAAACATATCCTCTCTTTAACATGGTAATCAATTCATCACATGTATAATAACATTAATGTATCACACGGCACACACCCTTGGTATGGCACAATCTCAGCAGTAAACCCTGGGCTTACTGCCAACACCAATAACTCCACCAAACTGACCAGATAGTTTCTCATTTCCTTGCAAGCATGTATGATCAAACACAGAGTGGTCTTTTTCCATATAACAAGGTAAATCCTCTTGCCTGGCCTCTGGAGACATAAAACAAGGTATGGGCGCTCTGGAGATGCAGTGATCATGTGCCTGGCTGTGTTTTATTAATTATTGGTCATTGCCAAGACTGATCAAGTGTAAAATGAATGGTGATTTGAAGGCAAAGTGACAGATGATCAAGCATTTTCAAAAACCATAGAACACTATAATTCAAAATTTTAAATACATCTGACATATTAATTCCAGTGTAAATGTGACATTATTGACATGTATCAGTAGATACTGGAAAATGTTATTTTTTCTAATTTTACTTTTTCATCAATTAGACTGCAAGGGTGGGTCTGAATTTATCTGATGTTACACCTAGATTACATATTGGTCTTCAGGGACCCATGCTTGTCATAATACATGACTAATAGGATCAGGCTTACTGGTTGATGCAGGGCATCATATTCCATCAGTGTAAGTCAAAGCTCATAGCATCAATCACTGGATTGTTTGGTCCAGATTCCATTATTTATAGTCTGTAGTCATACACTGGAATGTTACTAAGAGCAGAGTAAAACAAGGAACAATTAATCCCAGGGCTCCAGATAAGGGCCGTAATGGCGTATGTACGGATAAAAAATATGCATGATACGGTAGGAAATAATTTAGAAACAGTAGCAGATACGCACCACAGCAGTGGTGTTTTGTTTTATTGTTTGTATGTATTGTTTTATTGTTTTTTACCTGTTTACACAAGAGTAGCAATGCCGTGGTGCATATATGAAACAAAACACAAGATCACATACTCCATTAAATTCAATTCAGTACTCTAAAAGTTTTTCCAGTACTCCTTTATTTAAAAAATAAGGAGTACGTACTCCTGATGTTGAAAAATTATCTGGAGCCCTGTAATCCTCTAATGTTGCAGTATTTTGAAGGCAATGTTTTGTGGGTAGTCCTCCTCTATCACTGAATGAATTTTTCATTATTCTTTTATGGTTGTTCCAACACTCAGACATGCATGTTTGCTGTTGAACACTGCATGCTGCAATATTCTGGCAGTATGGTGGCAACCTGTACATTTAGTCTGTACCAGGCAAACCAGTGATTGATATTATGAGGAATGATCATCATGATCATCATGATCAAGTCACCAGTCTGATGATATGATTCACTAAGTTACTTCTAGCAACAAGCAGAAGTTGATAAGTTACTATTCTGCCCCAGAGTCCTAAATCCCCACATGACTAATGCAGTTGTAACAGTGTCCAAGATTATGATGGAAGTCAACCTTATAGTAGCCCTAATATTAACTAATAAGTGAGTCTCTTGATTCAAATTCCATCTAAAATCAAAAGGACCTGGAATCCCAACTATTTTCGACACTGTGTAACAGATTCTCATCTCAATGAACAACGCCCCTGTAGGTAGAGTGCTTCTTGAGACGGTTTCTGACATTTGTCAACAATAAACACTTCATGGCAAGATCCATAAATAACATAACAAGGGTAAACCAAACAATCCCTCTGGCTTCCATGAACATCAACCAATATTATTGTTTAACATCAAACAATATTACTGCAAAGTAACCAGTCTGTCAGCACAGAAGACTGGCCAGTGCCACAGGGAACAGACACAGTGAACAGCAAACACATAGATCCATGGCAGGTCAAAGTCTACCCTATTAAGTGAGATGTTCTTCAGCATGACAAATTCTTATTGTGCTCATAAGCAAGAAACATCATCACCTGCACAGAGGTGTCACTACAATGGACATTATCCTTGCATGTTTTGTTTTTGTTTCTTTCTTTGTTTCTTGCTCAATACCGAAATCAGCAATATTACCACTATGTAACGGCAGTCTGTAAATATTTGAGTCTGACAATCCAGTGACCAATATCATGTGCACTGACTTGGACAATTGGGATATGATAACATACATGAACCATGTCCAAGATATCTTTATGGATTAAACTTCTTTTTTAATTTCTCTCACGACATTTCGAGACCATTCCAGGTCCCTTCATCAGTTCACCTGATGAAGGGACCTGGAATGGTCTCGAAACGTCGTGAGAGAAATTAAAAAAGAAGTTTAATCCATAAAAATATCTTGGACATCAATGTACAACTTCTAAATGCCACTGAAAGACATCATACATGAACCAAGTCAGCAAGCTACACCAGCTGCCCCTGTTAGTTTCCTCGTACAAGCATGCCTTGCTGATGACTACATCTAACCCAGATCTTCATGGTTATGTTCTCTTGTACCATGATCTGCCTGAAAGTGAGTGTGTTCAACTCCATTACTCATGTAACTGAATGTCAGCATAACTTACAATGACAGCCTCACTTGACCTTATTCTTCATGTAAAACCATGTGGCATGTTATTTGATAAGAGTTGTGTCATAGAACAGCTAGACTGTAAAGAAATCAAGTGTGGAAAAGAATATTAAGGAAAATAATCCAATCGACCAAGTCACTTTTAATGACCAGCTTAGGTTGCCACGGACATTACAAAACCTTGAATCACACTTTGGATTTTATTGTATGGCTTGGTGTTGACCTAGAATCATAATCAGACCCAGTTTCAAAATCCATGAGGATTAGGAATTGCTGAAGGAGGCAACTCCACAGTGCTGTATCACAAGAATGCCCATTCAGTAAATTGTTTTTAGTTAAGCCTGAATTGAGCTTCATGGCAAAAAGCAGAAAGCAGCTTTTAAATATGGCATTTTGTTTCCACAATGATTTTACTTAGATCAAAATCCATGCTAGCTGGCACAGTAGATTTAAATATTAGTCAGTGAGCGAGGGTTTATCGCCACTTTGAATCGTATATTGGCATGGCAACGTCATGTGGGAGGAAAGCCGGAAGTAATGCAGGTTTCAGACATAGAGCACTTTGATGAAACCCACAAACATAGCATGGTGCAGACAAACCTAGAAACACATACATGGTGAGCCAGGATTCAAACCTACAATAACAGGTTCTGGCATGCTGTAGGGATGCAGCTCTGCACAGTGAATTGCTGCATGTTAGAGCAATAAGGGCCTGTCCACTCATTAGATATGAGAGTCCAGCTATTTCTGAACATCCCCAGTGAGTAAATTCATCGTACACAGAAATGTTAGAGTCTACAAAATATCTTGCAAAGTTATCATACACCTGCTTGAAACCTGTCAAAAGTCAACGAGATCACGAGTGAAATGTAAGCTGAGGTATCGGAGTGTTACACCCTCTTCCCTCTTGGTCTCAGCACTCCTTTGTTTCTTGTCTGAAATCTCTAGTATGATTTGTTGATTCAGTCCATGTGTGAGAAAATGACGGTTTACTGGATTATGAAATGTTTGCAGTTTTTGCAGCCTGAATTCTCAAAACAATATGATTCATCTTGACTATAATTAACTATAACTATTAACTATAACCAAGGAGAGATGGTTAATCATGACCTAATTCTCCACCTCATCAAAATACTGTCACCCTACTTCCCTTTAACCATTTTACATTTACCCTAGAACTTGTAGAATTTCACAAATGTTTGTATGCAAACAATATTCCAAAATACCCTGTTATAGTAATAGAACCTTACTGAACATCCATCCACACAGGGGTTCAGATAATCCTTTGATCAGCATCAAGAGCATTGATGTAAGCAACTGTAATACAATGACATGTATCAACCAAGTCAGCCAGCCTTACCACCCAATCCCAATAAGCCCATCTAATGACAAGCATGGTTTGCTGATGGCCAATTTGTTTGGAAGTGAGTGAATGGGTGAGCTTAGTTTTTACGCCACTTTTAACAATATTCCAGCAATATCACAGCAGGGGGACACCAGAAATGAGCTTCACACATTGTACCCACGTGGGGAATCGAACCCGTGTCTTCAGCGTGATGAGAGAACTCTTTAACCACTAGGCTACCCTACCACACCTTCTTTGTAAAAGGCAAACCAGTGACTGACATTGGGAACAATGATGCAGTTCATCTGATATGATGACACACTCAAGTCACCAAGCCCGACAACTCCATCCTGGTGGGCACCTGTTCAATTCTAGAGTCTCCATGGGGCAAAAACACATCCTGTGAAGATGACAACCCTAAAGGCTTCAGCTTCAATTGGCTGATGGAAAACCACTGGCATGTGAAACAACTGTTTATGAAATGCAATGTTTTCAGCACTCAAGATCCAGGGAAAGAGGGTGAGTGTGTTGAGTGTGATGAGCAAGGCTAAGATGCAGACAAGCAGGAAAAATTAGATGAAGATAAGAATGGAATTGACAACAAAATGCAACTTACTTCTTGCTTTGTGCGCTTTCTTTGAAGTAGGCTGCCATCGGATTTCTGTCATGTCATTACTGAGTGAGAAGAAGCGGTGGTACTGACGACTGTTGGACCGCACCTTTATCAACTCACTGCCATTTTGCATGTACGCCAGGCAGTCCTGGGCTGAAAACACAAACAGGCACTGTTACCTCATTATGTCAGTAATTACCATATTCAAACATTTACTGAAAAAGCATAGCAATCATTTCTTTGCATGTTTATTTGTTGTTTGACAACACAATCAGCAACATTTCATCTATATATCAGCCATTTGTAAATAATCATGTCTGGACACCCAGTCCTGTTACTGACATCATGATAATACGATGACACCTTACAATGACAACCAAGTCAATGAGTGTGTTAATTGATCCATTTACTTGGCAGTTTATTACCATGGTTTATGATCATGCTGGGGGCGAGTTATAACCCTGATATAGCATTTAATATTTCACTGAACAAATTCACAAATACATGTAAGTGGGGAGTGAGGTCTCTTCTCTGGGTTGAACCCTCAAGTTAGCAATGTGCATACAGTGCATTACAAAACAAGCTCCCGTACTAAAAGGATGACACCTTCACTTCCATGCTCATCATACAAGGCAAGTTAATGGATTCAGAGGTCAAGCCAGTTGACTTGGTTAATTACATGTCATTATACCACTCAACTGGTTACAAGATTTACCATGCCATGATTGAATTACTCTGTGCAGGGCTTTCTCGGTTAAAGGCTGGTTGTAAGACAAAGAAATACTGGACTGGTCAGTGGGGACCTGGTTGGTTGCAAGTGACCCCATGTTGACAGCATGGGATGTTGATGTACATAAAATACATTACTGGTTTGTGCGGTGCAGGCTGGTCCAACCCCAATAACTGTTGAGGGTTTAACAGGAAGCTAATGTCATTAGCCTCGAGGTAAAGAACACATAATGTTTCACTGTGAGGACCTTGGTTGCTTAGTTCATACATGGGCATGTTGGTTGTCGAAGGCATGATATACTTTCTGTATATCAAGAAATTTATGACTCATATAGACTTATGTTGACTCCTATATTAAAACGTTTCATGATATTAATGTGCGTAGAACTGGGTGCCGTTGTATAAATGATCTTAGCACTGAGGTGATTGTAACTCCCATTCATTAATACAGACTTACGACAGTGGTAACGCTAAGGTGGCTTCAGCACCCTGTATTTAACCATACAATCTGATCAGCACACAGGTGTAAACTTGGTAAGAACTTTGGTTGAATAATATCATTTGTTTTCTTCAAAAACTTAACTTCATGTGCTTGACATGAAATCAAAACTGGGATATTTGAATAGCGCAAATTGAAATTAGGGGGATGCAGCTAACAACAAAGATTTCAGGTTACAAGTGTTGTTACAATCCTTTGAACATAAATGAGTGTGTTATGGATTCATCATGAGTGCTTCTGCTTTCGTTTTCATAGTGGTGTAATGTTTTGATTGTAATTAAAAATCATAACCAGTTCAGGAAGAACAAAGACACCTTCATGCACTGTGACTGTCATAACAGCTTGATCAACAAACTGGCTACACTTGACCCAGAACTAAGTCAGGACCACTGTCTAAATAGAAGCACTCGCATAAATTGCTTAATTTATTATAAGCTTTGGTATATATGTCATTGCCATAAATTGTACAGTTAAGACCTATACACATTGTTATTTGCAAACATAAGTGGTTCCATTTCTCTGAAATAATGTGTATAATATCGTCTGTAACAATGTTTAGTGATGGGTGTAACATACGTACTGATTATCTCCCATTTTAAACCTGTCTACAAGAAACAATAATGCTAATTAATTAAATACTGTAGTTGCCAATAACATTAGTATGGTCTGTAAATAATTGAATCTGAACTAGTCAATCCAGTGACTGACATCTTGTGCAGCAATCTGTACAATTGGGATTCGATAACATACATCCACATAGTCAGCAAGTATGACCATTGGTCCCATTAGTCGTTCTTACAGGAAGTTAGGTGACCTGTAAATGAACAGTGGCCAGGCACACCTGTGGTTGACAACACAAACAACAATATCTGTTGTTAAGGCACAGTGACACACAATCAGCCAAGTCACACCTGACATTCCCATTGTAATCAATAACAATCCTAAATATACAGTCAACAAACATTCCATATAACACTTCAGAATAGAGTCCAGCATAAGGAAGTAAAACAGTTAACAATGACCATGGTCGGCATATATCTGAAATACTGCTGCATCATACAAACAAAAATACATCAAATGACCAAGTCAAAGTCAATTTGTCATAATACCTCGGTTCCATTTCCACATTGCAATGTCCTAATGTCCCCGCAGGATGTAACCCTGTCCCAGCACACACTAGATATAAGTGCAGACCTATGTCACCTGTATATTCACCCCAAGTGACAGGGGCTGGTGACAACATTGTTGTCACAACACCGTGTGCCATGCCTCGTCGGAGTGCATACCTGGCCAGATTGTATTGAAGCTTACAATTGAACTTAACCTGCATGGATATTCACAGCAATATATATTGTAGGGAAGTAAACATGTCCAGTGTTATCTGCCTTATAAACACAATAATAATGTGTGGTTTTATTTTTTATTGTGAGGGTTTTTCCCCAATAACTTCCTATGTGGTGAAAGTCATAGCAGCTTCCTGGTGCATAATGGAACTTCTGAATGACACTTGTGAAACTTTGACAGGCAAACTTTTCCTGTATAGATAAGTAGAAAATCATTATCAATGCAACAATGAATAAATACAGCTGTTTCATTTCACCATTGTAAGTTAAGTTTATAGGGAGTCAGTTTGTCATGAGCGAGTCATTCAGTTTTTCTTCACCTTTGATATTCTTCACCTCTGATATATTTTTAAGCAAGAAGTTTATACAAAATGTTTTGTTTTCTTTTGGATGAGAATTCACCTGACTGCAAAAGTGAAGTTCATAAAGCATATGATTATGAAGACTGACTGACTGAGTTTGATTTTACACCGCTTTTAGCAATATTCCAGCAACATCACGGCGGAGGACACCAAAAATGGCCTTCACACATTGTACCCATGTGGGAAGCATATGAAGAACATGTTTCGATGTTCAAATGTTAATCACAGGAAATAAACAAAGACAGATTACTTCCATATTCCTACAGAAAACCCTGTGAAATCCCAAGCATGAATATATATAGAACTGTTGTTTCTGATAATTTTAACACTTTGAATGTATGTCCTTGACTGAATATCCTCACTGTGACCCATCGTAAAGACAGAGACTATAACTTCCAAACTACCGACTCGACATACATCAACAAATTGACTTTACTTCTGTTTTCTATTTATTCCACACATCATTATAATCATCTTTGAATCATCAGTCAAGGGATATATGATGATGAATATATCATCTCCACAGACCGACAACTTTGGAAATCTTGCGGCTGAGTCGCCAATCAGGTTCATCGGCCGTTTTGTCTTCCTGTAACTAAATGTATCACAGTCACTGCGATTAATGACTCTAACATAAAATACAGACAATTGTTATGTAGGAACAATTGCATGAAAATGGCTGCAAATAAGCTCCAGAAGAAACGGACCCAATGAACTCACAAAAGTTTCATGGATAGAAATTGATCTTCAGAAACCCACATTCATCACAGGAGATGACAAACAGGATCAGGTGGTCGATGCATATCATTGGTAGATGTAAGCCATCATAGTCCAATAATGAAGATCCACACCCATATGGTCATTCAATAGGATTGTCTGGTTCAGAGCTGATTACCTGGAAATCGCCATCATACTACTCGGTATCATGTGCAAGTAAACAAACAAACATGACTAGTACAAACTGGCGAAGCTCTCTGAAACTCCTGGCACTAAGGCCTTTTGATGCCTTTAGAAGAAGCCCACTTGATTACAGAAAACACTAAAACACTTTTGAAACTATCAACAAACACAGGATATTTTTTAAAACTCACCATGCAGACTCCAAGAAAGAAGATTAAGACACATCATCATACGTCATGCTTTTCCTAAACTGCTATACAACTTGCAACAAGAATGCTTGATGCAAAACATTGCAGTATGTACCCTAAACCTTCCCTGAATTTCTTGTTTGATGGCCATACTAGTTATGGTAAAAACAAGTACCATCTTTTTACATCTTTTGGTATGACATTACCAGGGGACCAAACCACTGAACTTCAGCTCTCCAGGCAGGTGCTCTGGCTACATCAAGGAGGCATTCAATTACCTCAAAATCCTGGTGACCTCTCTTTCTGATTCCCAAAATAATTCTTTAAAAAATACCAGACATATTCAGGAACAAAATGACCTTATGATATATGTGACGTAAGCTGGCACATGTTCAATAACACATGCAAGGTTGTCATGCATACTAACATCTTGCTTCCAATATCTGACACTACTTTTATTCACACTTCATTAAACAAATACAAAAGCCCAGCTCACATACTCCTGGAGAACTAAACCCACCATGCATGTTATTAGAAATCAGCACCAACAATAACAGTGTGTTAACAGTTCCTCTCAGTATGCCCCTGCAGTCCAAACACTCCTAAACAACCAAAAGAACGACCAAACTAACACAAGTGTCCAAGTCGACACAAGTATCCATGGTAAGCCTGACGATTTCTGAAATGATCACCCATCAGACAGACATTAATAGAACCTCTCCAATCTAGGACATGAATCCTGTTATGTTCCTGGCAGCAGTCATGGGTGTAAACCCTGAAAGCTTGTATCTGATCCATCAGCTGGAGCTTGGACAAAACACTATCTGTTTCAGACAGTGTTGTGTTGGAGGGACTGTATTCTCAACACCCTGAAAACTTTCCAAACTATGTTGTTCTAAAATGGTTTTTTAAAGGAAATTTCATTTCCATTTCTGTAAGTCTCCGTGGTACCCACAGATAAAAGGTTAACAATAATTCAGACAGATCATTTATGACATAATTGCAACTCATAGAACATTACAGAGGTTAACTCATTCACAAATCAGGGCAGGGGGGAAGCCCAGTGGTCCAAGTGTTCACTTCTCATGGTGATGGCCCAGGTTTGATTCCACACAAGGGCATAAAGTGTGAATCCACTTCCATGTCCTGTGTCATGATGGAATATTGCTCAAAGCTGCATAAAACCACTCCTTTACCTCATAAAAGCGAGTGCATTGTGTTAGATGCTGCTTTGGACTGTCTCCCTGTACACCATGGTCCGCCATCTTTATGTTGGAAGACTGACTGACTGAGTTTGGTTTTACGCTGCTTTTAGCAATATTCCAGCAACATCACGGCGGGGGGACACCAGAAATGGGCTTCACACATTGTACCCATGTGGGGATTCGAACCCGGGTCTTCGGCTTGACAAGCCAACGCTTTAACCACTGGGCTACCCCACCGCCCCTTATGTTGGAAGAAATCCCTCAGTAATGTAGGCTGTACATGACTCTACTTCAGTGAAGCTATGGTGAGCATTGTAATGGTGTCAACAAACCATGCATCAAGTGAGTGAATGAATGAGTATGGTTTTACGCCACTTTTAGCAATATTCCAGCAATATCACGGCGGGGGGACACCAGAAATGAGCTTCACACAGTGTGTCCATGTGGGGATTCGAACCCGGGTCTTCGGCGTGATGAGCGAACGCTTTAACCACTAGGCTACCCCACCGCCCCCAAACAGATTGAAACAAGCACAGGATCCTGACACAACAAAGGTATGCTATCCGAACTCATGAATTCTACAACTCAACCAGTGAACACACAGTTCATAGTTGCCCCAGACTCTCCTCATAAAGTCCATCCACTTACCTATCCAGCCTTTCAACAATGGTAACTCAAAACGAACACTTTTCCGTTTCAATGACATTTTGTCAAGACGCTGCTTCACGTAAGACTGTCTTCACTATGTCCTCTTGCTCATAACACTATGAGAGACTTAATGATTATTGTACATCTACTGTGACTTGACCAACACCCCACCCTAGATTCCTTGCTCATAATGCTGTCCAGAGTAATTAGGCAAGAATGTGCATGCGGATAATTCCAGGCACCATTAGACAGTACCACACCCAGAGAATCAAGTCAAGGAATGAGACTGCATCATCATCATCATCATCATCAATAAGAGAGACGGCAACAAGCAACTGCTTCCCTATGTAGTAGTTGTACATTTTTTTTAGTTTTGAAAATCTGTGTTTTCAAATGTCGCCCTTTGTTTTACAAGAATCAATGAATATTTTCTCCAGTTTTCTGCTTGTAATAAACTACACGAGCATTTAGTCTTCAAAATTGAGTTATCCTTGTCAAAACATTTGTCAACAAAAGATAAAATAACATTTAAATGGACCCCCAGAACAATGCTCGATTTCATAACTGAGGCAATCTAAATTTGATGAATCACTGTAGATTTCAGTTGGATTCACGTTATTTTTTCATTTTATTCCCTTTGGTATGGAAGACAGACAAGTAGGAAACTTTCACTTAAATTTAGAGCTGAAAAATCATCCATATCAAACTTATGTTTTGCCACCATTTTCATTTGGCATGTTCACTAAACAGGTTCCATGTTGAAAAGGTGCAATAAGGAATGCTTTCAATGGAGATTTGTAAACAGCAACCCAGTCATGAAGGCTGCGTTACAAAAGACAGAATGAACAAATCATTTCAGTACAAGTGTTCTGATGCTCAGCTTTCATCTTTTTTTCATCCCAGTGGTTGATGGCATGAGCAACAATCGGCAGGTGCTCATTTTAATCTCACGTGTCTTTTTATGGTAATGGGGACCTTCTTGTTCTGTAGAAGACTGACAGACTAATTATGAAACGTAACAGTCATATTAAGCACCTATTTTAACCAACCAACTCATCTTTTACAAACTACTCACCAACGAGTGAGTATCAGGTTTTCTTCACAATTGGCAATATTTCATCAACATCAAGACACAGTCTACATAATGAAGCCCTGAACAAGTGTTGATGAGTGAATCCATTAACTACAAAGTTTGTTTGTTTTTTTGCTTAATACATCAACCCATGAAGGCGGTCATCATCAGTCAGCAAGCCTGACCACCCGATGATGTTTACTTAGTTCCTAGACATGCTAGGCTTGCTGAAGATGAATTTTACACCAAATTTTCACAGGTGGTAACTGCTACTTAACAATGAGGTGTCAATACAAGAGCCATCACTGTCTATTTTGCTGAAACTTTCTCCAAAGTTTTTATGTAAAAACAAGTAAATATATGTAATATTAGTATTATTACTAGCAAGTATACCATAGGTCTAAACTTGGACTGCAGACTTGTTGCTGAAGATGAACATGTGCATTTACAAAGAATAGTATATTACAATTATTATTCTTTCCCACGTGACAGAGAAGTCATGACCTAGAAACTTGTTTCATAGATACGTTGAATAAACTTCCAACAACAGGCAGTAACACAACCCATCTTTCAGTATCTGAAGTCAAAGAAATCAAAATACTAGAACAATGAGGCAATAAAACTGAAATCCTGAGGAGATGGATTTAACGCTTCTGTTAGCGGCTTTCCAGTTACATGGTAGGTCAGACTAATATGAGAGGAAAGCCTAAAGTGATGCGGGTCTCAAAGCATGTGAATGGTGATGACAAACCGTAGAAACATATTTGGAACAAACAAGATTCAAACTCAAAATTGAAGGTTTCTGAAATCACCAAGGGACCTGTCAGGCAAACCTGACACTGTCAGATATTGTTACATTGGTTGTAATGGACTGCTCAGGGATACTGTTAAATACAGGAGTGTGGAGGCCCATATCTACAGGAATACGAGCACGCATGTCCAGTATGTCCTCACAGAACACCATGTAATATTGGCTGCTCTTAAGATAGGAAATAGTACACACATGAATAATTTCCTGTAAATTAGCTGTTCATATCACACTGTGCAACAAATCAGTTGTCTTGTAAAAGTGATTAACACCGTGGATATCAAATATTTATTCATCGTGTCTATTTCAAATAACAGCATCATGATGAGAATAAGGAAATCTCTAGAACAAATATCTTTTGGTGAAAGCTGATATGATGATGCCTTGCATGTTTCAATCTCATTTGTTTCACTAATACTGAAACATGGTGATAGCTGTATTATATTTTTTAACATGGCATTTGGCAACCAATTATTACATTAAATTGAAATTCATGAGAATATTCCTACTTCTTATCTTTCAGATCTAATGGAATTGCCACTTATTTGAATTCAAACTGAAAAGTTGAGTTTTTTTCAAATAGACTAATGCCAGGTGAAACTAAAATTTATAACATATTTGAGATTCAGCTCTATTCTCAAGCCTTTTTATCTGTTGATACACGACTTCAAGAACCATTAAAATCACCCTTCACAAAATTCTATGATGACAATCATCACACAAATCGAGCACAAAATGAAACCAATTTGATTTATTACCTAGCCAAATACCCCAAATATCATCCCTACAAAAACACACAGATTTCAATTAAGATTTGTCGCAGCTAAACAGCCTAGAACACCAAATGTCACGTGCTTTACGGAGTTCACCTCAAACATACACACTCTCTTCAACAACACTGATGGCCTGGAGTCAATTGCCACAAATGCAGAACTCTATCCAATTACTTCCACTGAAAACGCTATGGACAATAAAACAATCAAATAATCTTCCGAATATACTTGGAATCTTGCCTACAGTTGTTAGAACTAGCTACCTCACTCTGTAACTACCTCTGTAAAGCTGGTGTAGAGGAATATCTGGACATAATTGTTACTTTATTATGTACAGTTTCAATAACTACACATGAAATACCAGCATTTATTGCTATAGTAACATGTGGAGCTGTTTAATTGTTGATCTGCTTAGTTTATTCATCTTTCAGGCTTCATATTAAATGCTAATATTTAGAAGACAGGAGATTATGGCAGTTTTAGTATCAGGATGAAGGATCTCTGTGAGTGATCATTTGTTGTTTTAACCCCGCACTCAGTACCATTTCAGCAATATGATTTTGGCTGTAAATAATCGAGTCTGGACAAGACGATCCTGAGATTAACAGCATGAACAAGGATCAATGCACATGGGATATGACCACATGTAAACAACCAAGTCACCATGGCTTATTAATCGACCCATTTAGTTGCATCTAATGACAAGCATGGGTTGTTGCTAGGGAACAATTACTTACTGAATCCCCACATTACCACAATCTAAAGGAGCCTAAGCAACTCAATACTCAGTGGTATATCACTATCAGAGTTATGTCCCTTAGTCCTGCCAGGATACGATTATGTGTTCAAATCTCATACCAGCATGAGCTCCTTGGTTTGGGATCACCATAACAATACTTGTGAGAATCATCAAAGTGAAAAACATCTGAGAATTTCAGAGAATTTTGCAAACTGTTGAGACAAACTGATTTTCAGCTGACCTGCCATCATGTAACAACAGTTAAACTAAACCTAACTCACTCCCTTGCATTTCCATATTATTCCATATATAAGTTTGTGTCAAATGTTCTTAAGAAGGTTACAATGTTTTGGTCACAAGATGACAAGGAATATTCCACTGAAACACAAGGACACACGAGGACTATGGCATTGTCTGGTGGTTAATGAGTGTGCTTCTGGTTTTTAGTAGTATTGCGGTAATATCATGGCTGGGAACACTAGAAATATGCTGCACCCTGTAAACCCATGCGGAGCGAACACAATAACCACTGAGCTACCTACTGTCCTCTTAAAATTAAATTTGATACTGTGAACAAATCATTAGTATACAGGAGCGTATATATGGATCACGGTTTCCAGGAAACTGCAGACAATATTGATATGTATCTATTATTGTAACAGCTGGAGCTTCCAGTAGGAAGACTATCATATTTGCGCCATGCATATATCATCTTTTTCCAGGCTGTGGTTGAATTTTTTTCTGAACCGATGACAAACAAGACAAGACTCCCTGTGTAAACAATGTTTGCAATTATCTTGTTATTCTTCTCCTGAGTCGACCTCGCTTTATGGCAATCATCATGGTGGATACAGCTGACACAAATCTATTTGGATAAGTGGTGGGATGAAGGCATATATTATTCCATGAACTTTACAAATTCAAGCTGACTCATATATTTGATATTGATATCAAATGGGTGGTAGAGTAACCCATTGACCTGTTCAGTGGCGACAGCTCTTTGTAACCTCCCCAATAATCAGGGACAGCTACCTCAAGAATGATATCACAGAATGGGGATCTAAGGTTGTCAGATTTTGAAGATGGGTCTGGTTTGTATGTTCTTGATAACTGTTCAGACATTAAACTTGTCTCATGTGTTTCTTCAAATCCATCACTCAAATAATATAGTTTGTTGAAATTTAACATGACATTGATACCAATATGATAAAATAAACTCACTGTAGGTCCCCTAATTAGGTTATTTTCTTTAATAAAGCAGCTTTTCATTACACTGAGTGAACAGAAAACAAGAGTTTGTTTTTGAACACCCACATTCACCTTTACTTAATCAAATCTGGACCACGCTGGGGTAAGATAAAACCTGAATGACAACAGAGCTTGACCACCCATTATGTATTGAATCAATTCTTGTAAAAAACAAACATAGGTTGATCTAGAATCCCCTAGAAAGACTGCCATTAGACATTGGCAACACTTTGTTATAAAAGATATCAAAAGTATTCCGATCAAGGAGAACTAGATTTGTTCAGATGAACGCATGCAGGAGTAAAGACCACACAAAGTGCATAGATAATATAACATGTCAAAAAATCTGGTTTCAGTGGTTTTCAGAAAAGATTTTCAAATATTTGAAGGTGATTTCAATTATTTCTTGTTTTGAAATATAAATAATACAAACAATACAAACATATATGGAGACATCATGCCAGCTCCTGGACAGAAGAGTTTCATTGGATTTTAGAAAAGTAAAGTCTTTTTCACTCATTTCAGCCATATTTAAAAACCTGACAATGTCAGACGCCCAAATTTACGTGTTAAAGAAAAAGAAATGTGACAAGATGTCAGCAATTTGTACATGTCTGATAACATTCCTAGCAAGCTAAAAATGGCTGTTGTCATTAGTAACCTCATCCCTTAAACTAAGAAAAATGGATTCTGGCCAAAAATATCTAATGAAAGAAACTAGTTTTCTGTACTGTATCATCAGCTCACCAGTGACCAAAGGGAATCCTGGGAACCTAAAAGGTCTACAGTATATGTGAATCTTAAGACTCCTCAACCTCTAAACTTTAACATAAGGTTATGGCAAAGACACCTTGATTGTCATACTGAATTTCAAACACTACATGATATCTATTCTGTCATGACTTTGTGTATCAGCTAAGCCCTTATAAAGATGGAATTATACTTAAGATTTATAACGCCTCTGTGAATATTCAGCAGCATTACAGGCTTGTATTTGTGTATAGACGGCTCTTAGACCACTAGGCTGGCAAAAGATAAGATTTCTCAGAAAACCTTCAGTGTAACGAAGACACACTGACCGAGTAGAATCTACACGCATGCATTTACAAGCTATGGAAAAGAGTGTGAGATATTTCACAGGAGGATTCCATTTCATTTTTATAGAGTTTGACAAACCTGATGAATTTTACATTTCTGGAGTTTTCTTTTAATCAGATTTTCCCAGATGTTGTAAAAATAAACATGCAAATGCTGAAAAAAATAACATAATGTTGAGAAGTTTTATTCTGGGCTTAAAATTATATGTTCAAGTCATTCTTCAGACAGGCCTTCTGAGTCGTGCAAAAACACACGCATAAAAATCAACAAGAAGAACATTTGTTATCAACAAGCTTGCTGTCTTTGGCAGACCATCACCTTCATATTCCATTCCATTCAGTTCCAGAAAACAGTAACAATTTGTGCTAATGACACCAGTGTTTTCATTTCATCTCAAGTGTGATGAGCATGTGTATTTATCACTGACTGAAGTTTAGTTCCTCGGTCAGGAAAGGTTGCTTTCGTTTATTTTGTTGTTATTTGTGATCATAAAGAGGGAAGTTGGAACATCCTGTATATCAAAACAGTGAAAATATTGACTAGATATTTGGTTTGGTTTTCGTTTCCTCCACTGTGACAGATGAATTTATAAAAATTACTGATAAATTACCAAATTGTTAACATAGACAATATCTGATTTGGAGGATGGAGTTATGAAGAACATTGCACAGAGTTTTACCAGAAGTTACAAGACTGGAGATCTAATGGACACAAATAATCAACTTAAATGGAATAACAATACTTTAATTTGGTACCAGAAGCAACGAGTAATCAGTAATCCTTGGACAAAAATCTAGTCTACCAAACTACCATCTCCAAAAGCTCAAGAAAACTGTTACACAAAGCTTGTAAAATTGTTTCTGCGGTTCTCGGCAATATATTAATTGAAATAGTTTTGAAACAGATTAAAAGTATATTGCCAATTACTTTCTACTTGGTCCTGATGAGATTCCACAGATATGGAATAGGCTTGAAAAGATAACATTGAAGAAACTAGCACAAGGCAAAAGAAACTGCCTGGCCCTCCAGGCACAACTTGACATTAGTGTCAGGCTCCTGGGCCAGTGCTAATCTTGATTCCTGTGTTCTATTTACTTCTTCATGCCTCCAGCTGGATGACATTCTCTTCTTCCAAATTTGTAATAAGTAATATAATTTAATCTTTAATAGACATTTAGAAGTTGGTACTTCATAGAGATTCAAGATATACTGAATATCACCATGGTCTACCTCGTCTGAACTTTAAAGTTGGACTAATAATAGTCTGTATAAATCATGATACCCTAAAATGTACTAAACATGGAGTTAAGAGCTCAGTGAATGTAAGCTGGTAGTTACATGAATAGTTTGTAAAAAACAAAGTCAACAGCTGGGATAATCCACAGATCACAAAGGAAACATTGTATTGTGAGTAACACTTACAACACTTTTATTACCTCGCTTGACAGCAAATGGCATCTGTTTCATGGAACTTCCGAGAAGTCGTAATCAACCTTGACAATCCCTGCACACAGGAGTACAAAATCCATTCCTATTAAATCTAACTGACATATGCAAGAAACATGCTAGCATCTCATGTTGTAGTCACAGGTATTCAGGTTTATTACAGTTTAGGATGGCAATCTGGTAACAATCAGGTTGAGGAATTATTTCCAGTGTCAGGATCACACACAGTCAACCAAGTACCTGTGAAGATCCGGGGGTAGAATTGGTCTTCAGTAGCCCATGCTTGTTGCAAGAGGCAACTAACGGGATCGGTCGGTCAGACTCTCTGACTTGGTTGACACATGTCATCGTGTCCCAATTACGCAGATCTATGCTCATGATGTTGATCACTGGATTGTCTGGTCCAGATCCGATTACTCAGATACCGACGCCATATAGCTGGTATATTACTGAGTACAATGTTAAACAAACAAGCATAACAAACTAAAAAAATTCTGATCTACAGTCTATGCCAAGAACATTTGAGTACAGCAGCAACACTTGTCTCTTGGAATCATTTCGAGGAGATAGTAGTGTTGATGCATGGACTATTATTAGCTGTGTATTAAACCAAACAGAATATTTTCTAGACTTTTGGACAGGTGGATGTAGATTGGGAGGATAAGAATGAGTCAGATGATGCCTAAAAGGATTAGTATGGATATATGCATCTTCTGAAATCCATTTCATATAGGTCCACATTCTCTTCCCACAGAGGTTACTCCTGTCATATCTTCCTACGTAACCTCTGTTCTAATACGGCCCTTTCATGGTGTGAGCGTTCAAGACTCGTGATTGGAGACAATCAGATTTAGTTGTGCAATCAGCGACGCTGTTTCAAAAGTGATCATTCGCAAGGCCTCGGTAATTTCCGTATGCTTCGAGAAAACTAAACTTCTTCCCCTGCGCGATGCGCAACCGTTTCTTCTAGACAGAACTCAGTCATGTTATGGCGGATCAGTGGCGTCTCCCTCGCCCTCATTGACAACGGACAAGCTAGCCATTAAACGTCTTGTGTGTAACATCAACACAAGTCCCCGGCAGATGGGGGATATTTGTGGCCCCACATTTGCTCGTGTTAGTCAAGTTGAATCTAAATCGATGTAACACGTGTTCTGATTGGATAGAAAGAAGGGAGATAATTCGTGTTTCGATCTTTTGCCGCTAGGGGATTTTACGAGAACCGGGAAATATGGCCGTATTAGAACAGAGGTTACGTAGGAAGATATGACAGGAGTAACCTCTGTGGGAAGAGAATGATAGGTCCACAACAACTTATGTTTTCAAGAGAGGTGTATACAAAGTCAGGCTCAGTGATTTAGTTGTTTCATGGTGCCCCAATCACGGTATCAACAACCATTAAGTCACTGGATTATCAAATCCGGACTCAACTATTCACAGATTACCAGCATATTTCTCAGTGTGGCATCATACAATAAACAAACAATTTCTGTTTTGACTCAACAAAAAACAATATTGCCAGACAAAACGAAATTGTCACTTTTAACAGTTAATGAACAGGTGGAACCCACTGACACACCACAGTGACAGCAGCCATGTGGAAGAGACAAGTTCTATGGTGTACAAATCAGTGAAACTTTTGATGTTATGCATGTTCTGCAGATACAATTGCAAGACCTCTCATGTACAATTTCATTTGCTAACTGTCCTACCTTAATAATGACCCAGAGATTCCCTTCTCTTTTTGAGGTCAAGTACAGTGGTTGAGGATTTACCTAACACAAAAGTAGCTACTCAGACATAGAGAAAGATCAAGGTTGGTGAAAGAAATTCTGAATGTGGACTCAAACTATGAATTGACAGTGCAGACGAGTGAGTGCATATGTTTTACACCGCTTTTAGCAATATTGCAGCAATATCACGGTGGGGACACCAGAAATGGGCTTCACACATTGTACCCACGAGGGGAATTGAACCTAGGTCTTTGGTGTGACAAGCAAACGCTTTAACCACATGGCTACCCCACCGCCCCGATAACACAGATGAAAATTGCAACACCCAACCTGACCTCAACCCTCTCACCACATCCATGGATTAACATCCATCATTAGTACCACAGGACCAATCCATGTTCAAGAACCAAGAAAGCATTGGCATCAAAGATACAATCTTAGATTTTTTTCAAGAACCAAATGAAGACTATGAGAGTTGTATAAAAAAACCAATATCCTTCTTTAAAAAGATCAATGCAAGAAAGGCCGACATCGTGAGTATGACTACAGCTGACACCAGTTGTACTGTACTGACACATCAAGGCCTTCAATGTACAACAGTTTCAAAACTGACCACTTAAACAAACATTTTGAAGCCATGAGAATTCCGTCAATATTAAGCTTCTTGCTTCTTATTTCATGAACAAGCCAGGGCCCAGTTACTCAAAGCGATTGTAGCGTTTAGATGATCGTAACTCCCATACTTTAACATAGACTTACGACTCTCATAGCACTATGATCGCTTTGAGGAACAGGGCCCAGATCCATTTTCTTTAAGGTGAGCGAGTGAGTAAGTAATTAAATTTCTGCAATCTTCTTAAAATACTTATTAATTCATTTCAATATATAAACACTTTTTGATGGAAGGCCTGTTCATGAAGCCATTATTCCACCATTCAACCCATACTTGCCATTTCATACTTGCATGAATACAAAGAGAAAGTCAGGATTTAATCAAGGGCAAAAGATTCTCCAGCAACTGCCAGCAACTTCGATGATGGTTTGAACAAAAAATGCCAATATAAATGTGAAGATCTGCATTTCTTAAATAAGGAATCCGATTAACTCTCTCCAGAGGACATATTTAATCAGGAATTAAATTGTGTTAATCAAAGATGGATACAATGTAACTAATTAATAGTATTCCCTGAAGTCACTGAAAACCTTCAGTAATCACCTATACTGAAATTTCTTTAACATTATCCAATTTACTGACTCCTGTGAAAGAGACTCTATGACACTAATGCTGGACTCCAGACAATGAAACTTCTTCATATCTGCTAAGGGACTGACCATTCTGTATTCAACAGATGAGCATTATTCTGAAAAAATATGTTTGCTTCAGGTTTAATAAAAAAAACAATCACTACATCTCCTGAAAAATGTGATATGAATGTTCAGCTCAAACTTTCATAAAAAGAAATAATGTATCTTACAAAAATCCTCGCCCCTCTTGCCAAGATTATTAAATGGTCTGTCCTGTAATCTTTCCCTGCATAGTAACTATCACATGACATGACAGGAAGCGCTAGAATTGGTGATAGTGTGGTATCATTCTGCAATATTGATCATCAGCTCCATATGTTACCAGGAGACACCAGGCTTCATGTCAACCTTCAGATACTGAGTTGGTATTGAAATGGTAATATTGAATGTTTAAGCATCAATGACATTTCCATCTTGTAAACTGTTCATGTGACAACTAAAAATGACATTTAAAACATTGCTGTCCATGATTTTTTCCAAGATGATATGAAACCATGCATGTGTTTAGTCCCTTTCTCCTTGATGCCAATACTGTGGAGCAGACTTTCAAAGATGTTTCTCCAGAGTGTTTTATACCAGGCCTGTCTAACTGTCAGCCGCTATCATTAGCTTCGGTCAATTCCGCACTGACAGGTCTTGCCACTGAAGTAGTCTGTAATCAGTAAGTCTCAACCCAGCTGGACCCAACAGCCAGACTGTCATACAAGCCCCTTTAAAGTAGTTCAATATCCCCACCTCAAACATCATGCTGTCATTGATGAAAGGAGGACACAATTCTATGCCTTGGGTGAAATACCAACCAGCAAAGGTTTTTCTAGGAATTCCTGTTTTGAGGACTAGGGTGGGGAGCCAACAGGAAGAGAGTTCACTTCTTACAAAAAATTCCTGGGGTTTGATTCTACAAATGAGTTCAATTTGTGCCGCCCATTTCTGGTGTCCATAAACATGATGTTATGGATTACTGCCAAATGTATGCAATATCCAGCTCACTTGCTCATTAAACCCATTTTGGGGAATCTGCTCCAAGTTACATAATCATGACCAGATGCACAAGGGGCCATTTGACAAAGTGGTGGTGGTGGAATTGGGTTTAACGTCGTGCTTGAGAATATTTCGCTCATATGACGTGCATGCGTGTGTATGTGTATGTGCGGCTGCTTGTACTAGCCCAGACTGAAGCTTATTTTATAGTGCTAGCCCACTGAGATACCATGCCGCAGTGAAGCATGAATACCCCACTCAGACACATTATACTGCAGTGTTCACGAATGGTGTTTCAAAGTCACAGGACATTGGGTCCTGTAAGTTTCAGATGTCTGTCTGACCCATTGAAAATGCACAGGACCCATGGAATAAAATTAAACACACATTTCAGATTTAATATTTCTTATAATTGACATTGAAATTATTAACAAACATAAGATTTATAAACAGCAAACAAGTGTCACATGTCACATAAAACAACTTCAGTCAAAGTCATTGTGAAATATACAGTCAGACACTGGGGCCGGTGGGTTGTAGACTTCTGTCAGACCGTTGGCGAATCTGCCGGAATTGTCAGAGGGTCAGACGCTATTCGTGAACACTGTACTGACTCCGAGGCGACCAATCCTTGTTGTACCCATTAATGCCGAGTGCCAGGCAGGAACCAACAAGTACCATATTTTAACGTCTTTTGGTATGACGAGGTTGGGGATCGAACCCGCGACCTTCTGCACTCCGGGCGGATGCTCTAACCACTACACCACGGAGGCGGGCCATTTGACAAAGTGATCTAAGCACTATGATAGTTGTAACTCCATACTCTAACATAGATCTATGATAGTTGTGGCGCTAAGACCTTTTAGGGTATGTGGGCCCCAGAATCATGAGGTGTTGGTGACTCCATACTTTGCCTGGTACAAGAGAACTCCAGCAGATCACTTTTTGACTCATTGTGAAAGACATAGAAAGACTGCTTTTACTTTGAAAGTAGGTATACAGTGTTCACGAATGGTGTTTCAAAGTAACAGGACATTGGGTCCTGTAAGTTTCAGATGTCTGTCTGACCCATTGAAAATTCAAAGGACCCATAAAATAAAATTAAACACACATTTCAGATTTAACATTTCTTATAATTGGCATTGAAATTATTTATTAACAGCAAACAAGTGTCACATGTCACATATAACCACTTCAGTCAAAGTCATTGTGAAACATACAGTCAGACACTGGAGCCGGTGGGTTGTAGACTTCTATCTGACAGTTGGCGAATCTGCCGGATTTGTCAGAGGGTCAGACGCTATTCGTGAACACTGGGTATATGATATATGTGTGGACTCAGGATTATATTCAGATGACACAGATTTCCTCTATCAGGTAAATGAATGAAGTGTCCTGTGTCCTTAAAACAGCTTTCAATGGTATTGCAGTTCTACCACAGTGTAACCTGTCAGAATGTGCCCCAAATGATGTTTGTCTATGATCATAACACCATTGGTGAACCCTTAACATTTTTGGTGTGCCTAAGGGATATATGTCCCCTTAGAGGTATCATCAAGCTGATACCATTCTTCAAAATGCCAACTTTGAGAAAAACATCTTTTCTTGGAGTCAGTTTTAAAAAAAAACAGGAAATATTTCACACAATCCAGATTCTGTTGAATCTTTTCGATATTTACAGCATGGAAGAGATGCAGTTCATTGTTCCACTTCCTACTGACAAAGACTGACCATGAACACTATTACTTCACCTTTTGCAGTCAATGAACTCTTGGGGCGGTGGGGTAGCCTAGTGGTTAAAGCGTTGGCTCGTCACGCCGAAGACCGGGTTCGAATCCCCACATTGGTACAATATGTGAAGCCCATTTCTGGTGTCCCCCGCCGTGATATTGCTGGAATATTGCTAAAAGCGGCTTAAAACCTAACTCAGTCAGTCAGTCAATGAACTCTTTCCTCACAATTACCAGCCAAGCATACCTTCACAAGCAGCAAACAGGACATTAAATGGAAGATATATCATATTCCCTGGACATTAGATGTGAGATGGAACACTTGAAAATAAGCCACATTGGACAATAAAGGACAATTACCCATTAGATTGATGGCTTGCCAGGCAGACACCCCTGGTTACTTTGATGTATATGACCTCGAACCTGACAATGGGCATCATACCAGCATCAGTTAAGTTACATCAATAGCATCACATCTAAACCAGCTATTCAGTAATCAAAGCCTATGCAGTTAAGAATCCCCAAAACACCCACTCAACCATGAAACACAAATTCCGTCAAAAATGGCCTGCAGAAATAAGCCTAATGACTATGAAAATGCAGAAATTGCCTTATAACAACTGTAAACTCCCAGTGCAATTCAGTCACTAACGCAGCCACGGTTCTGAATACAAATGCGATGATATCTGGTTGACAAGCGTCAGTTTCCGTAGTGACCCTCGTCCAATCCAAGCAGCACATTAAGCCATCAAAGCTGAGTCTCTGGTGGGAGGTGTAAATCTTCCTGCCTAGATGGAAGCACAGTCTATCAGACAGACATTGATTGGACACTAGACAGCGTAGTAACACCTCATTGTTGGCAAGGAAAGGGTCAAACTTCAGTACAGCCAGCCAGGTCACTCCAATACAGATTTATGTTGTCAGACAATTTATCATACTACTGTTTCCTGTCCTGTTTGAACAGAAAACTCACATAAAACCACTTCAGAAATCAGCATGGTGTTGGCATCTTTGGTTTATATTAACTGCGATGGGTATGAACTGTTATAACAGATTGAACACACAAAAGTGCAGTCACTAATCATGCCAGTTATTTCTAAAACAATATCACATCAGCCTGTTAATACTCAAGTAATAGACTAGCTGCCTGGTGGTCGACAGCAAGAGCAGCAATTCACAGTTCAGGTTAAGGTGACAATCATCCCAGTCACAAAAACGTTAGTAATTTTCATCCCCAAGGACACTGATGTATGAGGATGCAATTCTGTATGCATTGGTGTAGGAGGGATCGATATTGTAGGACATGAAGTGCGAAAAACCAACTCTGTTCGGAAGTCCCCACTGGGGAACAACCAGACAATGAGCAAGAGCTGCTTTAGAAATTCCAACACTTTGAACATTGTATATACAAAGAGCCAGCAGCAGATTGTGAGGGTAGACACGCAGCACTCAGCTGAATGTCCTCTATTGTTCAGGTGGCCATATGACCTTCTACCATTGTGACCACCCAATCACCACTATAGTCACTCTTACAAGATGGCTTGTGGAGAACCTACTAAACCTGGCACTGGCGAAGCTTGAGGTACAAGTCAGTTTCTAATCCAAAATGTTTCAAGACAAGACAAGTTGAGTGGTCAAAACGGTGACCACACTCAGTAGTGGGCACGAAATGGGATAACGGTGTAGACAGTTATTTCCCTATTACAGATACTGAAATATTCCAGCAATATCCAAGCAGGGGTCACCAGAAATAGGCTTCACACATTGTACCCATGGGGAATAGAACCCGGGTCTTCAGTGTGACGAGCGAACACCTTAATGCCTGGGCTACCCCATCACCCCTACTGGAAGAGTGACAGTTACATGAGAGGGACATAAAGGTATAGCTGTCACACACTTCACACACTGATGCTTAGAAATATCCTCTATGTAAAAGTACTACCATGTCATGATCAGGTCCTTGGTGGCTAATCCAGAGGGTTGCAGGTAGCTCACTCACAGGTTAGTTTTAGACACATGTCAGCCTTCTTTCAGTTCTATTATGTTTTTTTGTTCAAACATGCAATGTGTTCTCCATTTCAAAATTCTCTGTTTCAGCCTTTGCTAGCACTATATGCTTGCCCTGTGTTTAACAAAAGTGTAAACACTGTTACAGTGGTAAAGTGGCAACGACCAGCATCACTTAAGTTTTTCCTCCCACATAAGGCTGAAACATTATGATTTAACTCAAATATTGTTCAATGCAATCTTAAACCAAACTGGCACCCTCTAAGTCCTTGATTCTGTATACTGCTGGATCAAACACACAGAATACCTCATGCATCAGTCTATCTACAGTAATATCTCACAATGCAGATGTCTGGATATAAACATACATCATGTGATCGAATAAAGTGCACTTTTATTGGACAGGCACCCTTGTGTTTGATTACAGTCTATGCTGATGTTGAACAAAAACCAGCCAATTATCCAAAATCCACAACCCATAACTTGTCTTTGCCAAGCCCAACTTCATTAGGTTTAATGTAAATTATGAAGACTGAAGCCGTGTTTGCTTGGACTCTTCTCTTAAAGTAATCATCCCATAAATCAAAACAAATGGCTCCAATCTGCAGAGAGTTTTACTTCGGGAGGCAACAGTCCCACAAACAAGTCATCCTAGCATTACCTTAAGCAATTAAAGCAAAACTGAACCGAAAGAAACCAGGGCATCCTTAACTCCAGACAAACAAATACTTTTTGAAGTCATTTATTACAGGGCGGTGGAGTGGCCTAATGATCAAAGCGTCCACTCGTCACACTGAAGACCTGGGTTTGATTCCCAACATGGGTACAATATGTGAAGCCCATTTCTGGTGTCCCCTGCTGTGATATTGCTGGAATATTGCTAAAATCGGTGAAAAACCATAATCACTTACTCACTCACTTTTATTACATAATACAATTCTCTCCAGTATTTCTCCTTCCTGATGCTGATTCATGGAATCGTGATGCAAAGTCGTGGTTACGTTATCCTAAAATACATATATTCTAGTCATGGTTCTGGTCTGCCTCTACTGCTCCTGCAGGTGTCCACCTGATCACTATACACTGGGGGAAAGGGAGCCTTCTTTATCCTCCTATCAAGTTTGTGCCTTGCCAGCCGATCAATGACAGCCTTGTATTTGGGAACGGTCTGAAACTGCTCATCAAACACGCTGGCTAAGAGGGTCTGTACATGTGTGGGCACAGATAGGTGACAGTAAGTAGCAACCCCATGCAAAGAGTGGATGAACTGTGGCAAAGACAGTTGGCAATGAGCTGTACGACTGACAAAAGCATGGCTGTAGTTAAAGTCAGGCAGTTGCATGAGTTGGCGATTAGGAATCACTGCAACTCATTATTCAAGGAGATGAAATGGTAAACAACTGTCATTCTTCAGGTCAGGCCCACAAGGTGATTATAGCGTTAACACTTATTTTAAGTCTAGCTCCAATATATACTAGTCACATAAAGAAACTGTGCATACAAAAATTTAAAATCTAAATTTATCAAACCTGTGTAGACATAAGGATTTAAACTCAGAGATTAGTGACATGTATCAAACATGCATGCACGTGCCACCTTCCGTGACGTCAGTGGGTTCGTGCTTGAGACGTGCAATACGTTGTTGCACGTGCATTCCAGGAAAGAGAAACAGAGCAAATGAATGCCACACAATACTGTCACTTTGGAAAGCTCAACCCCTGCCCTTGCGATCGTTCAAAAAATTAAACGGCTATTGAAACGCATAGCATGCCAAGGCTCACGCCTGCACAACGTCATGAGGCCACTGGTATGGTCCGTGGGGAATGTCTCAGCGACAAGTGGCTGCACATTTCCACTGCCACCGGAACACCATTTCTGCACTGGTGAGACGCTACCAGAACACAAATGGCGTCATCGATTGGCCCACGTTCTGGGCGTCCACGTGTAACAACGCCAAGACAGGACATATGGATAAGGGTGACCCATCTTCGCCACAGGTTTCAGACTGCAGTGATGACTGCCCGAACCATCCCAGGACTTCGCCGTATCCACCCCAACACAGTTCGACAACGTTTATGTCATCACGGGATCAGACCACGGCGTCCGCCATACGACCTATCATGACACAACGTCATCGACAAGCTCATCGAATGTGGTGCCGAAATCATGTCCGCAGACCCTTGTTTTGGTGGAGAAATGTTGTTTTTACAGATGAGTCCAGGTTTAACATTTCCCATAGTGATGGACGCCAACCTGCCTCAACGTGCCTATAGGCCGTGTCTTGGAGAGGAATCGCGTCCGTGATATGCACAGGCCTGTGTCTTGGGAGTGTGGGCTACAGGGGATGGCTTTGGTGGTGGTTCCGTGATGATTTTGGCCTGGCCTGCAAATTCACCGTTCTCTCCCCGATAGAGCATGTTTGGGACGAGATGGATCGACGCCTACCGGCCTCTTCCTCATCCGCCAGATAACGTCCTTGACCTTGCAACAGAACTTGAGAGAATCTGGCGTGATATCCCACAAGCCTTCCTTGCACGTTTGATAGGCTCTATGCATCGTCGATGCACTGCTGTTCTCAATGCCGATGGTGGACATACCCGTTATTGAGCTTGTGACATGGTCGTTTGACCCTGTCCCGCTTGTGGACTCGTGACGTCATTGTGATTGACTTTTCAATTGAAATTCTCCGACTTGTTATGGTCTCATGATCCCTCCATTAAAGTTTATAGGTACCTTTGACATTGTTATCGTACTTATCAACTGGGATAATATTTTGACAATGCACAGTTTCTTTATGTGGCTAGTATACAATACAAACAGCCCTTATCTGCATAACAATCCCATCTTTTCAATTAAAAATTGCTTTGATTCATACATTCATAAACATATTGGCATCTATAAATTTAATACCAGCCAAAAATGTAATTTTGCTACACACGAGCCTTGGGCTAAAATGCCACTCAAAGAAGCCTTGGGCTATTCATTAGGGCTAACAGTTAAGGACAGAAGTCAGATAAGCACTGTTGAATACTGGAGTCATTTTTTTTTTATCATGTTGCCTAATTGCCTATACTTGAATATCTTAACTGTAGGTATATCCCAAGTCTTTAACAAGCTTAGAATGAAACTTGAAATACCAACACTAGCAAAATCTTTCCCAAAGAAAATATTCTATACTTAGTACAGTAAACGATATACTGGTAATTGTGTTTCTATCACTACAGTCCTAGTGCTTGTGTTGCAAGTTTACAGCCTAACCGAAAAAATCAAAGACTGATTGGCATCAGGTCTAGCTTATAATGATTTGGAATCTGATGAATATAAATGTGTATTTTGCTGTTGTGTGACGTCACAGAACTCTCCAGAGCATCTTGAATATCTCAAATGAGGAGACACTGATGAGTCCGAGTCTGCCATCCAAGAAAATCTTTATTTCTCATCCATATTTGACATGAATAGACACAAATCAATGTTAGTAAACATAACAATGTCAATGACTTCTGAATTTCCACAGTTTCAAAGAAAATTGATAATATACAGGCTGTTACTGGCTATTTTGGTTATTTCTGTACTGAGGAGAAATCCATACACTGACAAAATGAGAAAAAGATAGAAAAAGTTCCCAGTGAAACAAAACAAATATCTGTGAAACACTTGAAAATGACTTTTGACAGGCCCATAAAGCAGAGCGTAATTGTCATTCAACTACAAGAAACTAGCAGGAGCACAAATGCACACAATTTATTTGGAAATACTGAATAATCAACAAAGCCGAAGGTCAAGGTAACCTGAAAGACATTAGCATTTTGGCTCAGGTGTACAGGGGACACAAATTAACCTCAGAAAAAGGTCAACAGTACCATCGGATTTCACATTCTGGGAAAAATCTGTTTTAGCTGGATCATTCATTCAAAGTAAAGATGTCCCCAAAGTATATTCCTGCACGATGTACCCATGCCAAATTAAGTAAGAAACATTAAGTCGTAAGTAAACTGGCCATGAAAACAAAAAGGATTGCGAATACTTTGGGTGATGGTGAAGTTGGTCATGATGGACAATACCTGTTGTCTTCATCAACTGCTAATTCTTCTCACATAGCAAAATATTCAGAGAAGACAGACTACTGTTATGCCTTCAAGACAAGATGGAACAGTGTACTCAAGCCTTGTATATATGGTACTTGTTGGTCCCTGCCTGGCGTTCGGCATTAATGGGTACAACAAGGATTGGTCGGCTCGGAGTCAGTATAATGTGTCTGAGTGGGGTATTCATGCTTCACTGCGGCATGGTATCTCAGTGGGCTAGCACTATAAAACCAGCTTCAGTCTGGGCTAGTACAAGCAGCCGCACATACACATACACACGCAAGCACGTCGTCATATGAGCGAAATATTCTCAAGCACGATGTTAAACCCAATTTCACCTCACCTCACCTTGTAGTGACAGACACTAAATTCCAACTAAGCTCATGGTACATATCCTAATTAAGGGCCCTTGTTGGCCCCGAGTGTAGCTATCAGCCGTCTTCTTGCGCAAATTCAAAGTGACATGTACTCCATAAAGTCAAAGATGATAAGTCTGTTCTTGATGAAGGCTCTATATGTTTGCTTTATTCCATCAGAGTCTTTCGAGACACAAGAGAGTTCAGGTAGACCTACTTTGAGACCTACGTTTGGCCCGAAGTCTGCAGCAAATGTCTGAACAAAATCTAAAAATCGAATATGAAAATTCCTAATCGACATTATCATAGTTATGACTGAATTTTCCGGCTGAGTGGAAGTGACTTATATTTCTCTGATAACAGGGACATGATACAGGCTTTCATCTGTTGCCTGAACATACTTCACTGACTCCAAATTTGTTTCCCTGATTGAGTCACTAGGCAAGAAAATAGACTGACCAGCATAAATCTGACTGTACCTTTGACTCAGAAGATTAAGTGACAGTTCATAGACATGGATATTTCTAAACAAAATACAAAGTGAAGATTATGTACAGATTTCCTCACTACACATCCCTTAAATTGGTCTATTTCTCCAAAGGACACCAATCCTTGGGTATTTTACTGCATTGTAAGAGCAGAAAACTTTGTTAAGCTGACTCAACTTTATCTTGATGACATCATGTCATGTCCACAACAAGAGATTCTATAATGACATAATTCTTTTGCCACTAGATTCCAATCAATATGGAGCATCCACTGTTGCAATAGTGATCTCTCACCCCCAAAACATGCATACTGAGCATCCACTGAGGCCACAGTGATCTCCCATCCCAGTACCATCTACACTGTGCATCCACAGTGATCACCATCCACCAGAGAAAACACTGTTACCATTGTGATATCCCACCCCAGTACTATCTACACTGTGCATCCACAGTGATCACCATCCTAGCACCATCCACCAGAGAAAACACTGTTACCATTGTGATCTCCCACCCCAGTACTATCTACACTGTGCATCCACAGTGATCACCATCCTAGCACCATCCACCAGAGAAAACACTGTTACCATTGTGATCTCCCACCTCAGTACTATCTACACTGTGCATCCACAGTGATCACCATCCTAGCACCATCCACCAGAGAAAACACTGTTACCATTGTGATCTCCCACCCCAGTACTATCTACACTGTGCATCCACAGTGATCACCATCCTAGCACCATCCACCAGAGAAAACACTGTTACCATTGTGATCTCCCACCCCAGTACTATCTACACTGAGCATCCACAGTGATCACCATACACCAGAGAAAACAGTTACCATTTTGATCTCACACCCCAGTACTATCTACACTGAGCACCCAGTCACTGTAGTGATCACCCACCCCAGTACTATCCCCATACGGAGCAACCATTGTGGATGACTTCCCACTGCAGATTCTCTCTGCAGCAAAAATGATCTGTTCTGCACCATACCCTACGTCAGCTGTAGTGAGACATGAACCTGAGATGTAATGATGGTTATGTGTGGCTGAGTGTGTCTAGCAACTCATTAGACTTCTACCAGAATAATTTCCTCCTCAGCAAAGGTGCTGCCTCTCTATGTCTGCCACTAAAGGGCCACTCTTCCCTCTTTGCTAGATAAAAAGAGTATTGATTACCTTGTTCAGGTCAAGCTTATTACAGCTATGATTTATATGTAGCATATCTGCACAAATGAATCCTCAGAAAAAACAGTCTATTCATATAGGAAAATATACTCTTAGCAACTAGGAAAATATTCCATCCACAATATATATTCCATAGATACTCCATCCAAAGAGCAAGTAAGTGAGTTTAGTTAAGCGGCCTTCACACAGCAAACTAAAGTTTGACAACACATGTGGTTAAAATTTTAAAAGTTGTCGCGGCGGGGTGAAACCGCAGAAACGGAACAGACACTCATGGCGGGGGTCATCTCAAAATCTATTCCGGGAGACCTGTTGGTTCCTCGTCTGTCGTAGTGTCATAGTCACGACTTAAAGGGATGACAAGTGGTGCCACAGTTGCCTGTTGTAAGCCATCCCGAGACCAGTAACCTTGTTCAATGATGTTAGCTACCTTGTTGACACAGTTCTGCCAAGTTTCAGTCGTGGTTTTGTTAAGGGATTCCTTAACCAAAACCTCTACATCACGTAATCTAAAAGTTGTGTTTGATCTGGCAACATCTCCTTTGACAATACCCCATATCATTTCAATGGGGTTAAGGTCACAGTGATAGGGTGGAAGTCACAGAATATCGTGACCCTAACTTTTTATGTAACTGTCAACTTTGTAGAAAGGTTCACCTTTGTGGGTTTTTATGATCTCATATAGTTGAGGCTTCATTGCCTTTGAAGGCCGTGCTATCTGAAATTTGTCGAGCCATGATATCATATCACCTTTTCGACTGTTCGATGTCGGGGCTTTACTGTCTGGGTCCTGCACGCTGTGGTATGGGGCATTGTCCATTACGATAAAAAACTTCTCTGGTAGAGCTGGTACCAACTTGTTTTCAACCCAATCGAGGAAAACCGCACCATTCATCTCGGAATGGTTGTCTCTGTTCAGGGTTCGAAATCGCTATATAAATTCTGCACCAGTGCAGGTGAAAATTGTCTTGTGCAGCCTATATCTCTTACCGGACTGCACCAGGCGCAGCTTGAAAAAAATCGTATTACATTCGAAGAATAATTTAAAAAATCGATTACTAAAACGTTTGATACGTTAGCGATACGTAAACAGTGGTTTACTTCCACATTGACAAAAATAGACTTGACCTAAATAGGGGCTTCATTTGCATATTCATCATGACAATGAACCAATCACAAACTTTTCGAGTTTTTCCTGATGTACCCATGCCAAATTGTTCATAAAGAAGAAACATTAATTAAATAAGTAAACTGGCCATGAAAACAAAGGATTCGCGAATACTTTGGGTGATGAGTCAGTTGGTCATGATGGACAATGCCTGTTGTCTTCATCAACTGCTAATTCTTCCTACATAGCAAAATATTCAGAGAAGACAGACTACTGTTGTACCTTCTAAGACAAGATGGAACAGTGTACTCAAGCCTTGTATATATGGTACTTGTTGGTCCTGCCTGGCGCCTCGGCATTAATGGGTACAACAAAGGATTGGTCGGCTTCGAGTCAGTAGTAATGTGTCTGAGTGGGGTATTCATGCTTCATATGCGGCATGGTATCTCTCAAGTAGGCTAGCACTATAAAAACCTAGCTTCAGTCTGGGGCTAGTACAAGCAACCCCTTGTCTACGTACATACACACGCATAAGCACGTCGTCATATGAGTAGAAATATTCTCAAGCCGCGATGTTAAATGGTACTTCTACTCTCACCTTGTAGTGACGGGTACTAAATTCCAACTAAGCTCTATGGTACATATTCCCTAACTTAGGGCCTTTTTGGCCTCTCGAGGTGAAGTATTATCAGTCACTTTCTTCTGCGCCAATCTTCAAAGAAGTGACATGCCTCCATAAAGTCAAAGATGATGATTAAGTCCTGTTGTTCTTGATGAGGGCTCTATATATGTTTTGCTTTATTCCAATCAGGAGAGTCTTTCGAGACATTAAGATATTTCAGGTAGACCTACTTTTGAGAGACCTACGCTTTGGCTCCGGTTCGCGGTGCAAAATGTCTGAACAAAATCTAAGAAGCCGGTCAGACCATAGAAAATCCCTGTCGACATTATCCCATAGTTATGACTTAATTTTCGCTGAGTGGAAGTGACTTATATTTCTCTGATAACAGGGACATGATACAGGCTTTCAATACTGTTGCCTGAACATACTTCACTGCCGACTCCAAATTTGTTTCCCCTGATTGGAGTCACTAGGCAAGGAAATAGACTGACCAGTAGCATAAATCTGACTGTACCTTTGACTCCAGAAGATTAGAATGTGACAGTTCATAGACATGGATATTACTAAACAAAATACAAAGTGAAGATTATGCTTACAGACTTCCTCACTACACATCCCTTAGAATTGGTCTATTTCCCAAAGGACACACCAATCCTTGGGTATTTTACTGCACTTGTAAGGCAGAAAACTTTCATTAAGCTGACTCAACTTTATCTTATTGACATCATGCGTCACAGTTAGCGTCCACACACAAAGAGATTCTATAATGAAGCATAATTCTTTTGCCACTAGATCTCCAATCAATATGGAGCATCCACTGTTTGCAATAGTGATCTCACCCCAAAACATGCATACTGGAGCATCCACTGAGGCCACAGTGATCTCCCATCCCATTTTCATCTACAAGACACTGTGCATCCACAGTGATCACCATCCACCAGAGAAAACACTGTTACCATTGTGATATCCCACCCCAGTACTATCTACACTGTGCATCCACAGTGATCACTCATCCTAGCACCATCCACCAGAGAAAACACTGTTACCATTGTGATCTCCCACCCCAGTACTATCTACACTGTGCATCCACAGTGATCACCATCCTAGCACCATCCACCATAGACCAGAGAAAAACACTGTTACCATTGTGATCTCCCACCTCAGTACTATCTACACTGTGCATCCACAGTGATCACCATCCTAGCACCATCCACCAGAGAAAACACTGTTACCATTATGATCTCCGACCCCAGTACTATCTACACTGAGCATCCACAGTGATCACCATACACCTGTAGAGAAAACAGTTACCATTTTGATCTCACACCCCAGTACTATCTACACTGAGCACCCAGTCACTGTAGTGATCACCCACCCCAGTACTATCCCCATATGGAGCAACCATTGTGGATGACTTCCCACTCATGATTCTCTCTGCAGCAAAAAATGATCTGTTCTGCACCATACCCTACGTCAGCTGTAGTGAGACATGAACCTGAGATGTAATGATGGTTATGTGTGGCTTGAGTGTGTCTAGCAACTCATTAGACTTCTACCAGAATAATTTCCTCCTCAGCAAAGGTGCTGCCTCTCTATGTCTGCCACTAAAGGGCCACTCTTCCCTCTTTGCTAGATAAAAGAGTATTGATTACCTTGTTCAGGTCAAGCTTATTACAGCTATGATTTATATGTAGCATATCTGCACAAATGAATCCTCAGAAAAAACAGTCTATTCATATAGGAAAATATACTCTTAGCAACTAGGAAAATATTCCATCCACAATATATATTCCATAGATACTCCATCCAAAGAGCAAGTAAGTGAGTTTAGTTAAGCGGCCTTCACACAGCAAACTAAAGTTTGACAACACATGTGGTAAAATTTTAAAAGTTGTCAAACTCGCGTTTTCACACGTGAAACTCATGTCAAACTTTCGTGTCATTTGAGCGCCATGTCTTTATCTGTGCGGTCATGTGACAATTTTGTAGACTGTGATTGGTTGTTTCTGAACTAGTGTTGAGAATAGGAAACCAAATCCACTATCGATTATCAGAGGATTGTGGCGAACGATTATCCATTTTTAATGTAATGACCAATTTTAAGGGTTTTTTTCAAATTAATGTTGTTGTTTTTTATAACTAATGTTGTCATGCAATGAAATGAACGCATGCAAGAAAGACACTGGAACTGTAATAAAACAATAAAAGTGGTTAAAATTTTACAATGTGCATAGCTTTACGCTGTTGAGCGCATGTTTGTTCGTGAATATTTGTCAGATTTGAAGGTTAGTTTACTTCATTCAAAGGTGTTAAACAAAAACAACAAAATTCCGATTAATCGAAAATATGTTTTTTACAATCGATAATTATTTTTAATCCTTTCGATCGATCTTCGATTATCGGAACATCACTATTCTGAACAACACAAGTTTGACAAGACTTCACCGAAAATTTGAAGGAAAAGTTGGTGAGAATAGAGGCCAATCCTATTTCTCAACAACAGTTTGACAACTCTGAAATTGGTGTTGGTGGGTCGGAATGTTCACACTCTCTACAGTCCGTTTGAGTCAGAAACGGACCGATGAATTGCAAATTTTATCATTGTACAAAATTGCCACATAAAGATAAATAGTACACATGTTTATCATTTACTAATACCCAACAGCTTTCTTATATTTGAAAATTTTCCGGACTCCACCAAAAAAGTTGTTTAAGAAACTATCATCATTGAAAACGCAAAAGTTGTTATCTGTCGCGGCGGGGTGAAACTGCAGAAACGGAACAGACACTCATGGCGGGGGTCATCTCAAAATCTATTCCGGGAGACCTGTTGGTTCCTCGTCTGTCGTAGTGTCATAGTCACGACTTAAAGGGATGACAAGTGGTGCCACAGTTGCCTGTTGTAAGCCATCCCGAGACCAGTAACCTTGTTCAATGACATTAGCTACCTTGTTGACACAGTTCTGCCAAGTTTCAGTCGTGATTTTGTTAAGGGATTCCTTAACCAAAACCTCTACATCACGTAATCTAAAAGTTGTGTTTGATCTGGCAACATCTCCTTTGACAATACACCCCATATCATTTCAATGGGGTTAAGGTCACAGTGATAGGGTGGAAGTCACAGAATATCGTGACCCTAACTTTTTATGTAACTGTCAACTTTGTAGAAAGGTTCACCTTTGTGGGTTTTTATGATCTCATATAGTTGAGGCTTCATTGCCTTTGAAGGCCGTGCTATCTGAAATTTGTCGAGCCATGATATCATATCACCTTTTCGACTGTTCGATGTCGGGGCTTTACTGTCTGGGTCCTGCACGCTGTGGTATGGGGCATTGTCCATTACGATAAAAAACCTCTCTGGTAGAGCTGGTACCAACTTGTTTTCAACCCAATCGAGGAAAACCGCACCATTCATCTCGGAATGGTTGTCTCAGTTATCTGTGGACTTTGCCCTGAATACCATGTCGCAGCCTGGGAGAAAGCCTTTGCTGGAGCAACCAGCATGGAGAATGATTAGTCTCTCTCCTTTCCCTAGTGGCAGCTTTCTACGTGACCCCTTATCACCCCAATCGGGTACCCACTGACTGCTGGCAGTGTGCGAGGCATTGACCCAGGTCTCATCCAAGTACACTGGCTCGAATCCTTCCTCGCGCTTCTTCTTTATAACCCTGAGAAAATTATTTCTCAAGCGAACGATATCAGGGCGTTCACCGAGTACTGACCTATTCTCCCCCGAAATTTTCTTATAACGATACCAGAAAGAGTGTAAGAGTCGCCAGAGTGTGTACTTTGATACTCTGAGGTTGTGTTCTTGCTTCAAATGCTTTTTCAAAATTTTCAGTGACATGTATTTGTTTTCAGAATAGAGCTTGTTGATAGACTGCCTTACAAGGTTCTTTTGAAAGTTGTCCAAATGTTTTAATTTGTGTGATTTTGACACGACCACTACCAGCTTCGCATCACCCTCACAATGTTTGTGTTCCAGAACATTTGTCAGTACCCTTGCTGATACTCCTAAAGCTTTTGCTGCCCGCTCACGGAATTTATTAATGGCATAAAATGGTTTGCCCCTTTCGGCTTCAGCACGGAAAAAATCGTACACTTCAATCATCAACTGTTTCACGTCAGCATTCAACTTCATTTTTCATCAGGCATGTGTATCCCGTGCACGACAAGATAGTGTCTGTTCCGTTTCTGCGGTTTCACCCCGCCGCGACAGATAACAACTTTTGCATTTTCAATGATGATAGTTTCTTAAACAACTTTTTTGGTGGAGTCCGGAAAATTTTCAAATATAAGAAAGCTGTTGGGTATTAGTAAATGATAAACATGTGCACTATTTATCTTTATGTGGCAATTTTGTACAATGATAAAATTTGCAATTCATCGGTCCGTTTCTGACTCAAACGGACTGTAACTCGAGTTTGACAACATTTGTTGTCAAACTTTAGTTTGCCTGTGGAGACCGCTAAACAGCAAACTGAAAGATATTCTTAAGTTACCTTGACACCAAATCTCTTCAAGCGTCTGATTCTAAAGCATTATTTTCTTCAAATTGACAGTTCTGTGACCTTACTCATTTTGAACATTTGTCACTTGACTGTTTGGCATAAATGAGCCCATTAACAGTGACCATTATGCCACGAGACAAGGAGTCATGTCGCATCAATATCACCATCAGCATCTGCCTGTTATCTATGACAAAGTGGCCATAAAACATGTGGAGAAGGATTACATTAAACTGAAGCGATGTTAATAGGGCTAATTGCTAAAGCAATATGTCTAGCTGTTACATATATGGCATTAACTGGTGGCTCTGAATCTCTTGGGGCAAGTCAATGGCAATTCAAACACACTGGCATTACCAACAAAAGGTCAACATCACTAGGAAATCTGCAAGATATTGGCACATTGCAAATGTTTTCACAACTTGATGATTGACTGGAACACAAATCTAACAAGCAGCAGTTCTATGCATGGAGGTGGTTCGTTCTGAACAATATGACTTTTCACCAACAAATCAAACATTGGTTCCATTCATCCAAGTGCTGTATTCTGCCATTAGGTTGTTTGTAGAAAAAATATGACTATTGATTGGAGGCTAGATTTTATGGAACAGGCCAATATGAGGACAGAGAGGTTTTAATACTGACGATATTAACGTGTAAGTGTTTTGATAACTTGGACCTCTGAATATTAAAGCACTCACAGAGAAATACAAGTGAACACTGAACAATCAGAATTTACTGGCACCAGTTCAAGGTGTTATACAATGATAATACAATACAATGTTCAACAACAAGAAACAGAAATCTTTCAAATATATCTAAATCAATTCATGAATATGTTCTGATACCAGTATAGACTAGTAAACCTGTGATGAGTGGACATGCATACGTCAGTAAGTGAGTGAGGGTTGTACCCCACTAGAACATGTTGGAGTGAGCGAGTGAAGGGGAGTGAGTGCGTGCATGTGTGAATGAGTAGTTGTACCCTACTTGGACATGGAGTAAGTGAGGGAAGTACACCACTCGGACATGGAGGGAATGATCTAATGAGTGAAGGAGAAAGTGAGGAGAATAGACCACTTGGACACATTGGAGTTGGTGTTGGCAGTACACAATTTGTACATGGAGGAAATGATCTAATGAGTGAAGGAGAAAGTGAGGAGAATAGACCACTTGGACACATCGGAGTTGGTGTTGGTAGTACACAACTTGTACTTGGAGGGAATGATCTAATGAGTGAAGGAGAAAGTGAGGAGAGTAGACCACTTGGACATGGAGTGAGTGATCTAATGAGTGAAGGAGAAAGCGATGAGAGTAGACCACTTGGACATGATGAAGTGAGTGATCTAATGAGTGAAGGAGAAAGTGAGGAGAGTAGACCACTTGGACGTGTTGGAGTGAGTGATGTAATGAGTGAAGGAGAAAGTGAGGAGAGTAGACCACTTGGACGTTTTGGAGTGAGTGATCTAATGAGTGAAGGAGAAAGTGAGGAGAGTAGACCACTTGGACGTGTTGGAGTGAGTGATCTAATGAGTGAAGGAGAAAGTGAGGAGAGTAGACCACTTGGACATGATGAAGTGAGTGATCTAATGAGTGAAGGAGAAAGTGAGGAGAGTAGACCACTTGGACATGTTGGAGTGAGTGATCTAATGAGTGAAGGAGAAAGCGATGAGAGTAGACCACTTGGACATGATGAAGTGAGTGATCTAATGAGTGAAGGAGAAAGTGAGGAGAGTAGACCACTTGGACATGTTGGGTGAGTGATCATGATGATGAGAGTAGACCACTTGGACATGATGAAGGAGAGTGATCTAAGCAGTGAAGGAGAAAGTAGGAGAGTAGACCACTTGGACATGATGAAGTGAGTGATCTAATGAGTGAAGGAGAAAGTGAGGAGAGTAGACCACTTGGACGTGTTGGAGTGAGTGATCTAATGAGTGAAGGAGAAAGTGAGGAGAGTAGACCACTTGGACGTTTTGGAGTGAGTGATCTAATGAGTGAAGGAGAAAGTGAGGAGAGTAGACCACTTGGACATGAGAAGGAGTGAGTGATCTAATGAGTGAAGGAGAAAGTGAGGAGAGTAGACCACTTGGACATGTTGAAGTGAGTGATCTAATGAGTGAAGGAGAAAGTGAGGAGAGTAGACCACTTGGACATGATGAAGTGAGTGATCTAATGAGTGAAGGAGAAAGTGAGGAGAGTAGACCACTTGGACATGTTGGAGTGAGTGATCTAATGAGTGAAGGAGAAAGCGATGAGAGTAGACCACTTGGACATGATGAAGTGAGTGATCTAATGAGTGAAGGAGAAAGTGAGGAGAGTAGACCACTTGGACATGATGAAGTGAGTGATCTAATGAGTGAAGGAGAAAGTGAGGAGAGTAGACCACTTGGACATGTTGGAGTGAGTGATGTAATGAGTGAAGGAGAAAGCGATGAGAGTAGACCACTTGGACATGATGAAGTGAGTGATCTAATGAGTGAAGGAGAAAGTGAGGGGAGTAGACCACTTGGACATGTTGGAGTGAGTGATCTAATGAGAGACGGAGAAAGTGAGGAGAGTAGACCACTTGGACGTGTTGGAGTGAGTGATGTAATGAGTGAAGGAGAAAGTGAGGAGAGTAGACCACTTGGACATGATGGAGTGAGTTCTATTAACTCTTGGGACAGTATTCAAATTATATCATGGCATTTCCACTTAATTTTGGAGGGAAGCCCAAAGTGAAGCAGTTTCCAATGATTGTTTAGAGAACTGCTTCAAGCTTACAAACAAAGAATGATAAACATGATGAATCAGCGATTTTGTACCCAAGCCTTCGACTCTGCACAACAGATTGCAGTGCTGTTACTGCAAATCCTGATTCTCCAGCAGTCTGGGCCCTTAATCTATTTCATAACATGTTCAATGCAAGCAACAGAAATGAAAACATAACGACACAGAAACCCTTCAAGGTCACATGTTTCCATATCGGATTTATAGATATCTGACCTATAAAGAAATGTTGGAAAGGATGAAAAACAAAAAATGATGAGTAAAGTAATCTGATTTCCGAATGTTTTACATTGCTTGACATTTCGCTGAATGGTCAGTCCAACAGCAGAGCTATCAACACTAATTCTGTTTCATCTATGCTCTTAATCTGTTCAGAAACAAGTAGTCAGATATGTTTTTTCATGTTTTCAGATGTCAACAAATAACTCATTATTTCATCAAAACAAAACAATGTCATACATGAACAAACTCCAATCAGACTACATACGTCTGAACTGCTATAAAAAATCAGGTTAAGACATAAGACCATTCTGTCTCAGTTCAGTTTTGAGGAAGGAAATCATGACTGTTTTGAAACTAAGAACAATTTCCAACTGACATCAACACAATTTAATTTCAAATTCCAAACATGACTCATTTACAACTAACCTAAAAGTCCTTTAACTGGAACTCCCCAACACAATACAATATTTTCCAAGCTGAAGAAAATATTCTCGTCATAACCTCAATAACCCTGTCGCCATCCTGTCAGGAAAGTATATGAAACATTAATCTCCAGTGTATAAAAATAGCCTGCATCTAGCCAGCATCAGTCATCACTATAGACATCCCATGTAAGCGATAATTTCTTGTCTATTTGCAGACCTCCCTGATGGTTTGTTTCCCTATCTGAATTGTCACAGAGAAAATCAATACAGGTTCTTATTCTCTTCCTGGCATTGCAGCAACAAGTCAAGGTATTACAAGCATGTCAGGAATGTGTGCTACAGGATTCTAACATCATTACTTTCAATTTAATGATAGGGCAGCCTGAAAATGCTAGCCTCAGTTTCCCTTTCAACTTGAAAATTGGTATGCTTGAAATCTTCCAAGACTATCCTGCAATTTGAATGATATGGATGTGAAAGCTGTGCCATCTTTGTGTTAAAGATTATTGAACTTATATATTGATGTGTATGCATGTCCAAATGGATCAAACTACCAGCCTTCTAGTGCAAACTTATGCTGGTTTTATAGTGCTAGTCCTTTGAAATACCATGCTGTAGACTACCCCGGATAGTTGTGGATACCTACTCAGCCGCAGCACACAGTCTCTGAGCTAACCATGATGCAGTCAAAAATAAATTAAAAATTAAATAAATAAATAAAATAAAATAAAAAATGACGCAGTCAAGAATGAAACTAACCATTTCCCACTTTCCAGGCTGAAGCTCTACCTTCAGAACACAGAGTGCCCCCAAAGGACCATGGGATCACACAACCAACCTTCTGCCTCCTACCTACAGAACACAGACAGTGAACCAAAAGACCAAGGGATCCAGGAAGAGCAGACCAAGGATGTTAAAGCTCTCAGTAATCACATCATAAACCCAGATTGTTTCCTCCAAAACAAGGACAGTGAAACATATTCTTTGTGTTTCCTGCCATTATATTGCCAGTACAGTATATTGATGAAACTCTCCACGAAATCATTCTGGCTGTCAACTTACAAAATTGAAAATTGTTGTGATATTCAAGCAACCATATTTATTATTGCCAGAACTGAAGATATTTAAATGACCATCAAACTGACACTTCACAAATGTCACACAGGTAAGTCCAGATTTGAATGTTGTTCAGTATATATCCTGAAGGCCTACAGATCCCCTGGACCACAGTACCTCATTTGTGCTGCCATCAATGTGAATATTGCAGGAGAGATTTCAAAACTGGTGTTCTTCAGAACATAACAGCTTCTTTCTAGACAATGATATGGAATTCAATGCAACTTCAGTGGCAATGCTTCTCTTCGTGGCAGCGTCTGGAGAACATGCCAGTGCTTAGCTAATAGCCCCCAATCCCCTTACACAGGTTCTTACCCCAACCCTAAACCATCCGTAAGTTGCACTATAGCTTCTTTCAAAGAAACTAAATCCTTCTTTTCTATATTTTATGCCAATTGTCATTTTTGTGTGCTGAACTGTGGATATATTGGTAATTTAAAGCAACCTGACCTATCTAACCCATTTTAGGTTGGCTTTAACAGAAAACACACATTCTTATTTGCGGCCAAAGTAGGCATGATAAGAAGTGCAGTTCCAGTTCAAACCGGTTACCAGCTGGTTGTCAACTGGATAAGATGATCAGGCTTGGTGGTCACAATCTCAAGCAATGTTTTCCAGTTCAACACTTGATTATTCACAGAGCACCATCTTATGTTAAGTAAGCTGTCACACACAAAACAAATCACCCAAGTACTAGTAGAAGTAACATCTGTAATTCTAAAATGGCAAGAACACTACTGAAGTTCCACATGCATTTGCAGTCTGGAAAGAGGATTGTGAGTAATCTCATTTCTTGACTCAAACCCTGTGTGTGTACAGGCTATTAAGATTTCTATAATTTCATGACTCACTGGGTTTTTTTTTTATCAACTCTCAGAAATAGATAAATATCAAAGTCATTATAGATCCCATTATTCCACTTGCACATGCAATACCTGAGCGCATCTAACAATCATTTCAAGATTTTGCAAGTCGCACGCAATAAATCGACAACGCACTGGGTGATGAGAGCTGACGGATAATACATGAATGCAAGAGAAAAATGGGACGGGGGATATCATCCCATGGTTTTGATCTATGACCATTGAGAAAATGACATGATGGGGACATTTCCAAAGGACAACAGCAGCATGGATTGTTAGCGCAATGTAATCAGTTACATAGCTACTAATATTAAGTAATGGAGTCAGTTATTGAACTGATGACAAAAAAACCAACAGTGATGAGTGAAAAAAAATGTTGTTTTGTGCCACAGTCAATCACAGTGTTTTGGGCAAAAGAAGTGACTAAGAGTATCATCATTGTTCCAAACCATACAATCGCAGCTATTTGCAATTACAACAATAATAACTGAATATGGTTCTTAAAAATATTTCAGCACTCAAGTTTGGCAGGAATCATGTAAATTCAATCCAAACAAATATAAAGAACCTGAATACACATGTGTTCGAGTGTCAGATGGTGACTATTGTCATTACAACGACAACAACGACGACGATGATGATGATGATTAGAAGTAAGTAGTTTGGTGGGGATGATGACAATGATTATATTGAACTTAAAAGCAAAACACACATTGTAGATATGTTTCTAGGTTAGCGCGCATCCGATGTACAAATGCATGCAGGTGGTCAGCAACAAAAAGCACAAAAGCAGTCCTGTCCATCAGGTGTTTCATCACATCCGTGAGAGGACTCATGTTACTGAACAGATGATCTTATTGTGTTGTTGAACTGATGAGTGAGTGAGTGAGTAAGAGTGTGGATGGTAGTTCAAGCTATTTTGCAGACCCAGGACAAAACAAAACTGTAAACAAGCATTGTCACTAAGGTGACATAATCCCCTGCCGCAAATTATCAAATCAAACTTAAAAAGTAATGAAAGTTTAAGATGTCAAATGTCAACAAAAACATGACCAGTCAACCTCTCTTGATATCTTGCTCTTTAGTTGTTCAAACACACAAATATTTTCAAGACTGACTCTGACCTTGACATGAATGTCATAGTGTATGAAATATGCTAAAATGGTACTAAAGAAATTGCTTATTGAAAAACATTCAAGGGAAGTCTTGAAAGTCTATGAAGAAAATGCAGTGAATTCAGGTTAACATGCTGAAATCTTCAAAGTGTCGCAGTGACCTTGAAAATTATGTGAAGGTCACCAAAACAGGGCCCTGAGCCTTCATTAGATGAAACTTGGTGTCAAATATGAACAAAACCCAGTGAATGGTTTTTGCGATATCTTGCTGACTAACTTAACACGCAATATAACATGCTGAAATCTCCCAGTGTCTTTGTGACCTTGGAAATTAAGTTAAAGTCACTAAAATGGACTGGGCCTTGCACTTTCCCTAAATGAAGCTTGGTGTCAAGTACGAAGAAAGTCCAGTGAATGGTTCTTGAGATATCTCGCTGACCATCTTAACATGCAGGTTAACATACTGAAATCTTCAAAGTGTTGCTGTGACCTTGAAAATTAAGTGAAGGTCACCAAAATCGACTGGGCCCTGTGCCTTCCCTAGATAAAGCTTGGTGTTGAATATGAAGAAAATCTAGTTAACGGTTCTTGAGCTATCTTGCTGACAAGAGTAAAACGTTAAAGTCCCCTTGTGACCTTGAAATGAAGGTCAAGGTCACCAAACCTGACTGGGACCTTTCTTATACTGTGATGAAACTAGGTACCAAATATGAAAAGAATCTAGTTAACGGTACTTAAGATATTCCAATTCGTATGTACGGATGGACGGACAGAGCCTAAAACTATATTATATTGTAACTACAGTTACAACAAATAGAATTGTAATTTTGGTTCATTATAACCATGGTTAGTTTAATATGTTTTGAGTAAAATATACAAAGAGGCAGGGACCAAAAGAGAAGTTATATATCAGAAGGTATATGTCAGTTCGTTATAATGTGTGTACGATATAAAATGGTTTATACTGTATGCTGAAATTGTAATTTGCCTTGCTGTAATTACATATGGTGGAACAGTTGTAGTGAAAATATACAATGCCACAAATGTCTTAAATTTAGTTGCCTGGTGGGGTGTAAAAACATTCAGTCTACCACTCCCAGATATCCAAAAGTTTCATCGACAAATTCTTCAAGCACTATATTTTGACCAAGATAAACAATTTGCACCACACTACCTACCAAGGATGGTATTTAGCTCTATCCCCACTATTCCAAACCAGGTTTGTGAATGTATAAGATATACTAAGGGCTCTGCAGAATTTCAGACATTGTTTTTGCAGGGATAGTATTTGGTGAAATACATTTTTCAGTTAATTTCTTCCCTTGCCAGTGATCACATGATAATGCCACGGACAAACAGGCTTACAAAACATCTTCTGAAACCAACCAGGAAAATACCTATGCACAAGTCCTGGAGCCAGTCTCACCATCTTGGCAACAACAAACCATCTTCAGTAACCATCAAACACTCATCACTTCCTCCAGGCCATCTTCAACAACTCTGCACCAAAGAAGACAAACCTCCCAACACGTGGGTGTTAATGCAGGAATTCCTCATGGGCGTATGGCCTGGGGTCCTCCTGAGAACATGTTAATAAGTCAGTTTATTATGATTAAAGATGAAAAGATCGATTGTACAGGATTATGCTGATGGCCGGCCAGCATAGCCAATAAGGGCGGGGCAACCTTGGGCAACTGGTCAATCAATGGTAGTCAACTTATCTTGTTAGGGGAAGCAGTGCAATAAATACAAGGCTTAAAGGCATGTTCCTGCTGTACTTTATGCAGTAATTGGGAATAATAGAAACTTCCCGAATCAGCAATTTACAGATTTCTTCACGCAGACATTAGTATTATCGACACTGCTGTTTAAGTCCTCAGGTTCCACAATCAACCATGCAACAAATCACGTCCTAAAGTTTGTCACATCCTGAAAGGTCATATTTGACATATGGTGTTGGAAACTTCAAGGCTGCTTTTTTAAACATTTTAGTCATTGCTGTTTCAGCACCATTATGATGCCTCGAAGACTTTGTGCACATTAAACATAAAGCTATGAAAGACTGTCAGTAGTTTATTCAGTGCTCCAGATAATATTTCAACATCATTAGTACGTACTCCTTATTTGTTCAATACAGGAGTACTGGAAAACCTTAAGAGAATTTAATGGAGTATCAGTAATCTTGTGTTTTGTTTCATATAAGCACCACAATATTGCTACTCTTGTGTAAACAGGTCAATAAACAATAAAACAATAATTTTTCAGATATATACCTCTGTAAATGATTCTTAGACCATACACCATTGCTCTGATGCGTATCTGCTACATTTTCTAAATTATTTCCTACCGTATCGTGCATATTTTTTATCCATACATGCGCCGGTACGGCCCTTATCTGGAGCCCTGTTATTACATATGAACACCATAAAGCTTAGTCTTACAGCTTATCTTATTTGAGCAGCAATGTATAGGGCAGGGACTAATCTACAATTACAACTACATTATAAATCATTACTTGGGATAGTTTTTCATTCCAATTTTGACTAGCCTGCACGTGATCCTGTTCACAGCTGAGTGCAGTAAAAATCCATCCAGGTAGAGCAACATTGGTTGCTGAGAATACTTCTATAGTTGACTGCATTTGGCAGCTTCACTCCTGGGAGTTGCTAGAACTTCAGTACTGTTACACACAGAAGCCTTGGTTTCAGAGTTCGAAAACTGAACACAACATCGAATCGCCAAAACCATATTTGAGTAAATATCATCACTATATTTTGACCAATTCATTTTGGATTAAACATGATCACATTTGGAGACAATCATAATTATTATATATTTTGAAAACAAAACTCTGTGTAAATAAACATCAAAGGAATTTATCTTGGTTTACTCAAATTCACAACCAGTAAGTATATGGCATCTATTTCACTGACAAAACTAATAAAAAAGAAGTGTCCTTGATGCTTCTCTTAACAATATTGCACCAGAAGTAATGACAATATACCATAATACAAGACATGAATTTATGAAAAGAAAACTTTTAAAAATAATAATTTTAATTAAACAAATGGTTTCCCAGTTTGCTTGCCTTCAGCAAGTAGTCTGTATCCTAGATAAATCCCTGCAACATGTTTTACTTGATGGAAGGAAGCCCATCAATTCTCTCTATTCCATATTCACAACGGTACATTTAAAAAGTACGATCTGCCACCAGCCCCAGTCCTATGTATTATTAATGTTGTTTTGACATGCACTTCCATGCCCTATTACTTCCATAACTTACTAACACTTCTAAATTCAATCAGGATTTATCTCCTATGTAACAGCCTGCATCATCAACACGAGACACTCGCCAATGTTCCCTTTACAAATACAATTATGGACTTCTTATTCATCAGCCAGCAACACTGTTTCCCTTGAAACTACCTCCAACCTTTCCAGTGTAATTCTGTTAAGGGGAAACATGTAAGGCATCTACAACAAGCAGCAGGAACAGTGACATAAGCTACCTCCTAAAACAGACACGACTCATATGCTCAATCTGGGAATGAAATGTTTCAATAAAGGTCAGGGTCAAGATACCAAAATGATCATAATTCCGAGGGAGTGTAATGAGCTTTGTTTCATATGTTGGTTACTCATGAAGATCCAGGTTAGAACTGGTCTTCAGCAACCCATGCTTGTAAGAGGAGCGTAAGGGATCAGGTGGTCAGGCTTGCTGGCTTGGTTGACACGTCATCATATCCCAATTCCATAGATCGATGCTCATGATGTTGATGACTGGATTATCTGGTTCGGTGTCGATTATTTACAGACCGCAACCATACAGCTTGAATATTGCTGAGTGTGGCGTTAAATAACAAACCAATCAATCATATGTTGACAAGTCTGAACAATCCAGTGATTGGCATCATGAGCACTGATCTATACATCTAGGATAAGTGATATGAAATGGGAGTGAAATTCTACTTGAATCTAAAAGTCAATACTATCCATCTTGAAACATTACACTAAACAGTACTGAGTTTGATTCAGGGATAAGAATGGATTTTTTTCTCTGAACTTCAGCAGATAGCCAGGGACTTGAACCACTACATTTTGCCACTACATCTTATCGCACCCCATTACATTTTTGTTGTCATTTCTCATACTGAACCTGACACAATGGTTTGGAACTGTTGGTCAAATCAAACTGGTAAGAAAGCTCATTTCAGACTATTGTTTCTGTTATCAAGTTAGAGTTTGGTTGAAAACGACTAGTCCCTCTGAATTTTTAATTGTATCAGACTTACAGACAAGTGGCCATATTATCAATATATAATGTCCAGGTATCTTCAGTTTCAGAGAAATCATGTGGGTTCCTTTCAATCATACATTAAAAAGATAATTTAACACTGAAAAAGCTTCACATCATTTCATTTGAGAGACTATATGTCAATCAACTCTTGCTACAATGGGAATACGTCCCCAGATTGCCCAAGGTGTATCCACCACCACCAAATGTCTTATTATCCTTCTGGTCAAATTCTCAAATCCACGTCCAGCCTATATGAGCATGAATATCTGCTAGCACATCTTCAGCTGGACTCACACTGGCTCCCATCAGTTTTACAGACTGATGAACAGACTGCCCGTAAGTGCATTCCCCTAGCTGAGAAAGAGTCAGCCAGCGGAATAATTTAACAAACACGAAAGTCAGGCTGGGACTAACTTAGTATATTCACCCTTACCACAAATTTCATTGGCGCTCAAGTACATTGTTGTTATTGCATGACAGGGAGAGGAATATGGCAGAGGCTGGCGGAGTTCTTTAGCCTCAAGCACAGCATGGTGAAAGGTGATGGGATATCCAGTTGAAAACCTGCTCCAGTAAAAGCACATTCTCCCCTCATTTTGTGTTGACAGACAACGGCTTGTGTTTCTTTGACTAGCAGCAAGGATAACAGCATGTAATCACATTGTAGTGTTGTCCAACTTCACCTCATCATTGTCTCTTGCTGGAGTGAATGTTGTTACAGACATGCTTCATTCTGTCTGGGTGGCTTGGTGATTCTGGATAGACTGGAGGCAATCTGTGTTGGATATTGCACCACTGATTTTGGTTAATATTATCAGGAGAGAGTGAGTGGTAATATGCGAGTTATCACAATGTTTGAGTTATAAAACATTCCCAGTTCTGTTATTAAAAGCACAACATATTTCACTATTTTTACAACCTGCTTTAGAACTGACTACTAACATTCACTTAACCTTTACTGCTGACAATTTACATGATACTTAATGTTTGAACATAACAAACAGCAACATTCTTCTGAAATGCATATAAGCTAAAAATGGAAAAACACACACAACATTAATTTCCAGAAGTTATTTATCAAATTTTAGAGATAGCCCTAAAACATCAAGTAACTGAATTCACATTAAATAAAGGAACCAGAATATGATTACATTACAATAGATGTGACTAAAGTAAACAGCACTTTAATGACACAAAAAAATCCAACATAGAAAGATCAACTCAAATACCCAAAATAAAATGACAGACTTCCAGAACTCAATTTTAGAAGCAACTGATAAATCATTTCTATCTACCCTAGGCTAATGTGTTTCAGGATCAACAGAAGCTCAGATTATGGTAACATGAACCATTACAATCAGTCTCAAATACCCACAGAGATTACAGCATTTCAAAGCAGGATTCTCCATACCCAATACCATCCTATTCACAATCCATTACCAGAATTAATCAGAAACTGCTATTAAGTAGGCCAAAGGTCAATAACGTTTCTGAGTACTCTGAGAGAAACCAACACAATCGGGCCCTAATAGGCAAAAATCCTGAACCAATTCCTCCAGGAATTGGCCTAAACATAGACTCCTCCACGCAGATCATGTTCCCTCCAAGCTGAGTATATATACTGACGGTTGTATAATTACCGAGTCAATCTCTTTGCTCTCTCAGCCCATCAATCCCTTTGTTTAGCTCCATTGTCAACAAGAAATCCCAATGCAAAATTGAGTTTATTGAAAGCAGTGATGGTGTTCGTTCCCCTTAGAGAGGAGCTCAGAGAACACCTGTCGTATCACATGACTTCTAGAAAACTGGAATTTTGGATTATTTGTTTAGAATAGTTGTTTGCTAACTTGTTGGTTTTATCATTCAAGAAACCATGCTTGCGTCTATTTGAATAAAAGAGAATTTATTGCAGAGTTTGTTTTTCAAATTTGAGTCAACAATGTATCAACAATTCGTTGCACCTATCAACATTGATTAATATATTTCAACGTGTCAGCAATATTGAAAATGGGTGATTAACTTCTCTACTAAACACATCAGCTATATGAATGTAGACTGTAAATTTTCACATCAAGGCCAGACGAGGGAAACAAATCATCAATGGGGAATGATGACCCACAATAACTGTCTGGGTACAACGACACACAAACAACTAGGTCAGCATGTCTAACCACCTAAACCATGTAGTAGCCTCTTACAGCCTGGACAGGTGGCTTGGAACCAGTTCTAACCTGGAACCCCAAAAGTGTTCCTGTTCACAACCATCTAAAAATCACACTCATTTTCAATTTTCATGGCACTGCAAGCAGCATGAACTCGAACCTAAAAACATGGCACCAAAATTGAACCAAATATATTGTCTTGACATTAAACAACAGATGAAGAACAATGAATTCATGGCAAACAAAAAACTGACAAAATGTAAACCTATTCTGCAGGCAAATATATTTCACAGCAGCCAGACAGAATTTCCAAATGAGGTCAAATATTTCATGCCAGTCAACATTTCCTGTTCATTTCCTGCAACTGGCCCATAGCATAGGACACGCAGGGGCAAGTGCTTGTAGTCCCTGCACCAAGTAGGTATGTTTGTAGCATTATACTTGGATTCCTCATAAAGTACTAGTACTTTGATACATCGTTCATAACCAACTGCTTGCAAGAGCTCTGAATTACAGAAAACTACGAATTTTATGTCAAGACCAGTCTGAATTATATAAGACACTTATTGCATTTTGCAAGATATTGTACCTGCATTTTGCTATTTTTTTAAAGCTTAAATATTGAAAGAATGAATAAACCACTTTGTCATGGCTCATGTGCAAAATATTTCAAGTACAATTAGTGAACACAACATTTCCTCGTGTCTGTAAAATAAAATTGTTGGAAATAAAACCTAGTAATTAGGTGTTCGCTCGTCACGCCGAAGACCCGGGTTCTATTCCCCACATGGGCACAATGTATGATGCGCATTTCTGGGTGTGTCCCCGGCTGTGATGTTGCTGGAATATTGCAAAAAGCAGCATAAAACTAAACTCACTCTCTCTCACAAGAAATATAAATGTCCTGTATTTCAAAGTAATTATCCAAATTAACAGTACATGATGTCATTACTTTACGAGACCCTCCTATTTCCTGTAATGACCCTTGAAGCTGACTGATGACGGACCCCCAGATTTGTAAGTCAATGTTAAACCCTACATACAATGGTCACAAGTCACTTCAGTGAACATTCATCTCATCAAAGCTCAGCAAACTTCTATCCACTATGGGTATAATATATTTTGGCTTTGATGAAGATTATCTGGTAAAAGTCCTTCACAGTAATGACAATGGTAAAAGATACCTGAAACAGTTCAAGATGGAATATGTCCCTGAAAAGGACACTTAAATAACTCAGGTGCACTAATTTTTAAAATAACGAAGTCCTTGTGTCAGCCATGAATGTCTTGACTTGAAAGAAGAAAATAACGTTAAGATGTATCCAGCAGACGACGTCAATTTCTCATCGAGTGAAATAACAACACAGGGCGTAACCTTCTTTGAATAGAGATTATAATCAAATTGTTATTGATCAATATACTGGAACTGAGAACAGCGAAATTCAATTTATGGCAATAGCATGTCAACAATAAAACAAATTTGAGACAAGAGAAATCCTTCAAAATAATCAACAATATTGATCACGAATGCATGATCGAAGCTTCTTTGAGAGCCGCAATCAATTGACAATCTGATTTTATTTCACAATAGCCCGAGTGTATCAAACCAGCAATTCGAAACACTTCATCACTGTATTCGTGGCAGAAAAATTCATTTGTGATACTCATATTTCCCACCAAACTGATTAATGCCCCTTTTTAAAATTGCTGACATTATCATCTGATCAACATGCCTATGCATGCAAGCTCTTCTATATTGCCTTTTCAATATCCTTTAGAATAAGAGACTGTGTTCCCTCTCAGTCATGCTTTCATTGGCTTCACTGAACATTTTCATGCTGTTCTCATCTCTTCCTATCATAAAATATTGCTTATTCTTCCACAAGGAATTACAGCATAATACAGAGTGTAAATGAAAGAGTTTATTTTCGGAAGAATAATCGAACAGCTTAACATGCAATAGGAAGAATCTTTATGAATTCATAGATTCACATCATCTTCATAGATTCAGCATAATGTTTCATTGGGATGAGCAAGGAAAACTGAATAATCTTCCTCCTTCACCTTCATCAACATTAGCAGCTCCAGTTAATGAACTGGTACCATCAACATTTCTTCAATAGTCTACATCTTGAATCAATTCTTCCTCGCCCTCAACAACAACAAATACTACCACATCTACTCCATTTACTGCAAGGACTGGTGCCATCCTCAACACAGTGAAGTTGGGCTGCATGACTAGTCAACTATGGCTGAATGACAGGAGCATTGAGTTCACTGTCATCAAGACGATCTTGTTCGCCCAGATACTTTTTAAACAGTATAGATCCAAGCGCTTCCTTTGCATGGGTAACACTGAGTCATGGCAATTGATCTAAAGTAAACACGTGTGATGTAAAGTTTGCAGAGTAAGTGAGTGACTACAGTTTGAAGACATTACTAACAATATCTTTCATATACCATGTGGGATTGAAGTCTGAAAGGATGATGGTCAGAGATGGAAGTCTGGTGTGACGCAGGTCAGAGATGGAAGTGTGTAGTGATGCAGGTCATGGATGGAAGTCTGAAGGGATGCAGGTCCGAGATGGAAGTCTGGTGCGATGCAGGTCAGAGATGGAAGTGTGGAGTGATGCAGGTCATGGATGTAAGTGTGGTGTGACGCAGGTCATGGATGCAAGTCTGGTATGATGCAGGTCATAGATGGAAGTCTGAAAGGGATGCAAGTCTGGTGTCATGCAGGTCAGAGATGGAAGTGTGTAGTGATGCAGGTCATGGATGCAAGTCTGGTATGATGCAGGTCATGGATGGAAGTCTGAAAGGGATGCAAGTCTGGTACCATGCAGGTCAGAGATGGAAGTGTGTAGTGATGCAGGTCAGAGATGGAAGTGTGGAGTGATGCAGGTCATGGAAGGAAGTCTGGTGTGATGCAGGTCATGGATGCAAATCTGGTATGATGCAGGTCATGGATGGAAGTTTCATGTGATGCAGGTCATGGATGAAAGTCTGGTGTGATGCAGGTCAGAGATGGAAGTGTGGTGTGATGCAGGTCATGGATGGAAGTCTGAAGGGATGCAGGTCAGAGATGCAAGTCTGGTGTGATGCAGGTCATGGATGGAAGTGTGGTGTGATGCAGGTCAGAGACGGAAGTCTAAAGTGAAGTGAGGCTCATCATACAATATATAATAGTGCAACATAACAGCCATATTGTAATGATTTTCTGATGAAATGCATGATTGTCCATCCACAATAGCCATTAGAACACCACAGGCTAATAAGTGGGCCTGACCATCCATTTTATTTGACTATGCTTATTTGTATATACAGCAAAAGACATTATTCGGGTGACAGAGCTGATGTGACCTACTTTATCCTGCACAATTATCAATATCTGCAAACAGGCCTTAACCACATCAAACAATGCACTGGAACATGTAGAACTCAGAGGTGTATTGATAAATGCAAACACAGAATTGATACATCTATTTGAAAAATAAATGCTTGCAAGTGACTACTTTTAAACTATATCTATTTGTAGGGAAAAACAGTCTGCTCAACTTACCATTCTTATTTCAATTAACCCATAACTGTCTTTAAAGCAATTATCCAGAAGCTGTTGGAGGTGTTTCTGGCTGAACATGACAATGATGGCACTGGACACACATTACCACAAAATAGAGTGATTAGTGAATGAGGTTACAGGGATTTACATTGAGTCCTGTTGAGGGTCCCTGGGACTCATACTCTCAATTTTCAGGGGTCCTGGACAACAAAATGGGGGTCCAGACACTTAAATATTATTATTAATAATGTTATTGGTCTTGCATATCATGATCATCACATTATTACAGTAATTGAATTGCAAATGATACCATAATCCAGCTAGTAGCAAACTCTTTGATAACTTATTGTTATTTGATTGGAATTGTTACAAAAAGTATTTGGACTTTTTCTGCATCCCTGTGGATGCGCTAATAAATTTTGTTGCGTCCATTGTCAATTTTTATGCGCATAGGACGGGTTACAACACCAACTTAACGCCGAATCAGCATTCTGGAAGCCATTCATGACAGCCAAACAACTAGACGACACATTAATGATTCAGCTGGCACTGGGTAGTGGTAAAGAAACAATGATATAATACTAGGTGCATATAGGAACATACAAGACTCAATACAATATTTACTTCTATGTATATTAGGAGGTGTATCAATATTCATGAGTTTTTCAAATCTAAGGTTTCATTAAATAACATTAAATTATGACAAGGATTCTGGGACTCTTAAAATCTGAAGACTTCAACTGAATTTCAGAAAATATAGGTCAAATTTCTGAAGTGCCTGTCCTAAATACATGGCAGAAGTGTGGTGCTATGTCAGGAAATGAATGCTTACATTTTTTATGAAAACTGTGTGAATGTCAAGTCCTATTGAAAAGGCAAGATATGCTTACCCTTTTTTCGTGAAAAACCTGATGTGATCACTGATTTCAATGGACCATACATATTACTTTCTTAGGGTTTAGCCCATTACCCCAATGGAATCTGTTTCACTGGATATTCAAGACTGGTTATCCTCTTGTATTGACATTGTTTACTTCTTGAAGTACAACTTCATACAACTTCACCAAATCTCACGAACAAAAATACATACTCTTAGCTAAAATAGAAACAAATTTAAACTATGTGGTTCTTCAGAGGCATACAGAAGTTGGTACTCAAGTATAAGACAAAATATAATGGATGTCAACTTCTTTATTGTATACACAATGTTTCAGGGCCCCGTTTCACAAAGCTCTCGTAGGCCTAAGATCTTGTATCTTTTCTCGTAGCATTCGTACCTCCAATGTTACAGTATAGCAGGTACCAATGCTACGAGAAAAGTTACGAGATCTTAGGCCTATGAGAGCTTTGTGTAACGGGGCCTTGGGCTTTTCCTTGCCCCTTCATTCAGCTGATGAAGGGGCAAGGAAAAGTCCTGAAACATTGTGTATACAACAAAGAAGTTGACATCCATAATATTTTGTCTTATAAATTTAAACTAGTTCACTTCAGGAAAACCCATGCAAATTCAACACAAATCGTGGCGACTCTTTAAAAGTTTTAACCTATAGAAATTTCAGTTGTGAACAAATAGGAACAAATTATTACAAATGGTTTCGAGCACTGTTGGTTGCATTGATTCAAACATTGTTCACAATTATCCTGCAACGACAGACGACAAGCAAGCCGTGGTTGCACGTTACTACCAGCGTGACGTCTCCCAATGGACAGTGATGAGTGGATCTGCTTACATGGGCGTGCACAACTGAGAAGCAACAGTGATGGGATTGAGCAGGATTGAGGAAGAACTGAAAGGTCAAAACTCTAAAACTCTGTCATCTCGAAGCTGGAGTTGTGGGTGTATGTGGAAAATCAATCTTGCTTTAGAAACCTGACAAACACATATATCAACTAACTGAAGGATGTTGTGCTACATACATTGAAGCTGTCTGGGTGCATCAACACAGCCAAAATACTGGGGAATATTTGCCGAACTGGGTCACTTGAATTACAGCCACTGTTACTGGTTTCTGAAACATTCTTCGGAGCTGAAGACATTCAGGGATTGTGTTTTGAGGCACATTTAGGGCATTCAGTTTGGGATACATTCAGTGATTTTAAATAACATATACTGTAAACGTACTTATTTTCGCGTGGTGCAATTTTCGCGGAATTGACAGTTTAGACTACATCGCGCGGTCAATTATTCGCGCAATCAGTAATTGCCGGAACTGCCAGCTGTCTCTTTGGCCGCCACTAATAGCAGTGAAAACAAACAGAGTGGCTTAACCTGTCAGGCGGCGTTTATTGCTTACTCACAGGAAATCCCTATCTGTGCGATATACTAGTACACAGTAATCCGTTTACTCACGGAAGAGATGAAAAACATCAGTCTTATGTTCCGCGAATTCTGACGATCTGACGAATTAACTTCTACTGTATATGAAGCTCTTTGTGATTTCAAACAAGCCGGGTTGTTGTGAATGAGATGATTGAGTGTTAAGTGACTATTCGCTTCATGATGTACTGGTAAATAAAATCTTAATGAATAAATAAAATACTGCTGTATTATTTCTTTCCGAAGTCGTTTCATGGTAATCTGTTTTGTATCAAACCATCTGTCATGTGACCAATTTCCATGGCGGCCACAACACACATTGCTGTTTTCGCTAATTCGCGATGGGATTTGGCTCATTATTTAATTATGTTTTGGGAAATCCATTACAGCGACAGTTAAGTATGATTCTTTATGCTACTATCAGTCGCCATTTTAAGAAGATTTCTGTCTTCAAACTTGATGTGTTATGGTAACAACTCAAACTAGACTGAATGAATGACAGGTTTATTGGTGTATAAATTTTTCGCACTAAAACTCAGGGCGAAAAGCCGAAAATAAACTGAATGAATGTTTACAGGTTTATTAGACTTTCTCAGCAAAGTATAGAATCTAGTATTGTTTCGAGTCGCATTTGGGAACCAAATCAGAGTCAGGCACCTTTTCGCAGCACACAAAGTCAACTGCCTGATCAGCCACTGCAGCTTCCACAATGGGACTCAACCCAACAGCTACTAGATGACTTGTGATTTTGTTTGGGGACAAATTCAAGGCTTTCAGTTTGCTGACTTGGTTGATACAGGTATCCCAAATGAATAGATCGATGGTCATGGTGGAATGTCTGGTCCAGACACAGGTATCCCAAATGCATAGATCGATGGTCATGGTGGAATGTCTGGTCCAGACACAGGTATCCCAAATGCATAGATCGATGGTCATGGTGGAATGTCTGGTCCAGACACAGGTATCCCAAATGCATAGATCGATGGTCATGGTGGAATGTCTGGTCCAGACACAGGTATCCCAAATGCATAGATCGATGGTCATGGTGGAATGTCTGGTCCAGACTTTATTTACAGACTGGGGTCATATAACTCGAATACTACTTAACATGAAACAAACAAACAATTCATTTTCCAAGGTTACAACACAGATTCACAGTTCACAGATCTACCAGCAAGAGTCCCAACTGACTGAAGTATCTGAATGGCAGATGCACACAGGTATCCAGGCTTCATACTGCCCAGGGATCATACTAACACATACTCAGGGGTGGAAATAACTTGCCCTGATAATTTTTCCACTATACCGTCCATTTTCTTGTTGATTTTTTAAATAAACAACATAATTAATATTGGAAAGTCAACTGGACACCAGTACAGTGTGATATACAAATTTGCTTGCCCAACAAAAAACCCACTGGACTCAGGCGTCGTGCAATGTGTTATTTCCACCCCTGATACCAAACATTTCTCTACAGCCGGGCTACAAAAATCCAGACATTCAGGAAAGAAATAATGTAATGTTTAATAATCACTATGTAAAATTCAACAAGATTCAATGCCACTATTTCAAACTAAACAAGATTAAATGCCACTATATCAAATTCAGTTTCAATGCAGATTACTCTCAATGCAACCAGCGAATGGGTGAAAACATCACAAGATACGTGAAAAGGAACTCCGTCAACTGCACACAACATTTTCCTCATTGGTGCTCATTCTCTTGAAATTCAAGATACTTCCATAGATCTGAGCCAACAACTGTTGTTTTCTACCAACCTATATACATCATTTTCTGTACATTCTGTACCATATTAGTAGACCATTCCAATCTGTGCTTACAAGCCGGGGAAAGAATTTTACTATACTCGGGCTTCAGACAAGCGGCTAAAGTCACCAACTGTCAAAAGATGATTCCACAGATTATCATTCCAGCAAATTAGGCTTACTCTTCTCGTCAAGACTTTCAAAAAACACTTTCCTGAACACTTAATGGTCACACACAAAAAACACCCATTTTCTACTAAATTAAGTTGAAATCTATTCATGCATCTTTCCTTTCTAACATAACAGCATGTTTTGCTGCAACATTAGATGTAAAATATGACAAAAAAGCTGATAACAAAGGCTAAAAATGGCAAGATTCTTCATTCATTCCGCGTACGTGGAGTGATTGCAGCATCTTAACTCTCCACAGAATAATTGTATTGGATAAAAGGGCTGCAGAATGGCTTTCCATCAGCTTTGGACGAGGATCTTCATGCATGACAAATATTAGCATAGCTGAGGGCTACTTGATTTTTGTCTCATAGACAACGACAATGCAACAAAGGAGTTTTTTTCACTTGTTTGTGAAGGTATTGTCAGAGATTGAAGATCAAAGATAGGGGAAGGAGATATACAAGGGGGATTGATGGGGGTCTGGTTATGAAGAACAGTTGACAGAATCTATAGTTGTGCCTGTGCTGACAATGCCACTTCTTCTTTGACATTCTGGAAGATGTCAGCTTCCATTATTTTATGCTTTCAGAAACTGCTTAAAAACTTAAAATCATCCCTTATTGCAGCCTTTATCATTATAAATATCAAACCTTTGTCATAAGAAAAATCTGATTTGTGACACCTGTCAAAACATCATTGTTTAAGGAGGAAAAGACTTCACTTTGTAAAATTGTTGATTATTAGTCAATCAATTTCTTTTATTCAGGGTACAGAAGAGGCCACAGGCCTATAGTACAATACAAGTGTGTACAGTTACATGGTATTTAAAACAAATTTTCTACTGTTGAACCCATGATAGATGTACATTGATAGATTTTTAACAATTTGTAGATTTGTTGCTTTCAACAATAACCTTAATTTATATTCAGTGATTGATGAGGTAAAATGGGGTCACTTTGACAATAATATCTAGCATTTGAAACTGAAAGTTTCATTAGGCACTGTCTACTAGTCATGGACAATTACCTGTCATCATGATCATCTAACTGACCTGATGATCACGATGTGCCCAGACCTGATTCAGCCTTGATGATCATCATCTAGCCCTGATTCAGCTGCTGTGATCATCAACTTGCCTTGGTCATCTTCAACTAGTTCTAAGTATCATGAATTACACTAGATGAACAAAACTACTATCCCTTGTCCCTGATGAACATTACTACAAGTATATAATCTTCCAAGAAGCAACTCAACTGCAAGTATCTCAACCACTGCTCAATAACATTTATTAGTCTCTCTTAAAAATACAGGAGCACATAATATCATAAACATTCGCCCCATTCTAGTCTCAAACCTTCACAGCTATAGCTGCCTATACACATCCTCAAGTAAGAGCCACAAGAGTTCCTCATATTCCAGGGGCTTATTTTCGTTAACCATATTCATGTCAGTATTTTGGGAACAATATGTCCACATTCATTACTTCAGTTCTGAGGCAGGGACTAACGCCGAAGGGGTCGTTGTCGGCACGGGTACTACAGATATGTACCCCAGGTACGTTTCTGTATACAGAAACGCACCTTGGCCATAATACGAATACAGAAACGTACCCTAGGACGATTCCATTCCCAATGTGTCGTATTCTTGACCGGAACTGTCATACTGTTGTATTAGATACATTTGATTGCGTTATGTAAGTATTGAAAATACACAGTAACGGATATTTCGCGATGCACATGAATACCACTTGGAATCAGTTGAACAGGAACAACTACATACAGTTTCGGTTTTTGATTGCGGGAATATGGACTCGTCGGCCTTATAGGGTACCGAGTACGTTTCTGTATTTTGACTTTGTTTAGGGTACATATCTGTATACAGAAACGTACCTGGGGTACGTATCTGTAGTACCTGTGCCGACAACGACCCCTTCAGCGGGACTAACATGTTTTACATCACTGAGCCCTTCCACCACTATATAACACTTATTTATCTTGTATCTACCACAGATGTGCTAGATTCACTCATATTCCCTTGTCCAGTCCCCACATAGGATATCTGTTTCTTCACAGCAAGACCAGCATAGTTTGCAGGTAGGGATGACCATTGGGACAATGCAATGGTAGCTACTCTATTGCAATAGGACTGCAATAGTTGTTGACTGCAATAATATTGTGATCATAGTGAACCAACTTCAATACTTCATAATAATTTTAATCAATGTCACAAAAAAACCCATCAAAGTATTCCTGCAAAGTTAGCCATTTTCCTCCCTGTTGCCGCCCAAACCAAAGGGAAGTAACTCTAATCTGAAGTAGTCCTAATCCTAAAAATGTTTAAAAAAATGCACACGTTTCAAATTTTATATTTATTACAAACTGCAACCATTAAAACCATAAATTGTTATGCTATCGACAATACTATTAGCATTCTTAAATTCCTTATCAATACAGCACTATCGTAGGGCAAACAGTTCAAGAGATCAATGTACTGTTACACTTTTAGCTGCTGGGGCCCAGTCCTAACCCCACAGGACTAATGATAACAAGGGTATGATACAATACATAATATGATATCCCTCACATCCAATAGGTTTATTTAACTACTTACCCCCGGTACATAATGCCTTGAGCAGAAATGGAGAACATAATGATTTCAGTACAAACTGAATATTGACTGATCCCATGACAGAGTTCATATAACACAAAGGCTGTATTTGAAGCTAGGTTATTCTGTTAACGGAAATTGCATCAATAATTGAGTCTGAGCAAGGGAAACCAGTGGTTGACAGCTAAATAATCAATCTGTAAATAGTCAAGTCTGGACCAGACAATCCAGTGATCAACAGTATGAACATCGATCTACACAAATTTGTGTTGTGTCATTATTTTGTTGATTTCTTTACATATGTACAATGGTACACTGCTGAACTTCACCTCCTATATGTATATATTCTAACAAAATACAAATACATATTAATGAGAAAACAATACATTATCATACACTAGTCACAGACTTAGAGTTTTAATATCCAATTAACTGACTGACCCAGTGTGCACATTAACACCATTGGGTTCCCAAGTTCACAGATTTGTTTTTAATCTAGTTCCATGTGAATGATGCAGAAATATTTGCTTCATATCTATCAGTTTTATTCGCTTCCAACTGAGAACCAATGATCTAAGTTAAAACAAGTCCTTATACTAAAACATTTTTCTCCCATGAATACAACACGTGTCACAGTGATGAAAATGGTGAATTACCTCCCCTGCACACTCACTCACAAACTAAACTGTCCCTGATTAAATTGGCAAACTGCTGGCATAACATTTGCAACATACTTCCTGCAATGTTGTTTCTTGAATTAATAATGTGAGGTGCCATTCTCCAGAAATGTATGACATTTTGAATATGAAATATATCTAGGGTGAATAAGCCTTTGTTTCATTGATCTATTATTTTTCTATGAGTGTGAAAAATGAACTAGGTGTAAATAGGGCTACCTGTGGTATTCTTACTAATTCAGACTAAAGCATACATAAGACATACCTGCAACAAAGTTGGTAAAAAGGTGTGCAGTTAGATAAATTCATTATCTACCATAGATGGGACTACCATAGATGGTGCTAACATAGCTGCTAACAACCTGTTTCCAACTCAATACTGGCATATAATACATGTAAGTATTCAGACTATTCAGGGAATCACAGCAACAGCACAGTCATGCAGGTTTAATCAATGAACAATGCAAATGGCAGACTTTCTAGAACCTTCCAAGGTAAGGGAGTAATCTTTTAATGAAAGAATACAAGAGAGGCATTATATTATAGTGTGTAAGTGATCAGGTAAATCAGTCAGTATCTCCATCCTTCACCCCCCAACCACCAACCACCTGGCTCCCACCCCCACCTTGCCATTTCCCCTTCCATTACATGATAAGCACACCTATTTGACATTAATACCTGGCATTTGTCCAATATCCCAGCTTATCAGTTGCGTATGGGGAGAACATGTAACAATAGAAGTTGAGATATTTTTGAAAACATTCATGTGAAAGGGAGATGTCCTGAAGGCTTTTATTTAGTGATAAATCAGATTTCAACAGAGACACTCTAAAGCTCTGCTTGTCTGTCAGTAACATTATTAATTTAAAAGCTGACAATGTTAACAATTTCAAAAAATTATTACTCACATTTCAGGACCATGGCATGCTTGAGAGGTGCCAACAGTGTAAAATGTCAGCTCTATTTCAGTTTTCTTGTACATGAAGCAATAACAAAACCAAAATACTATCTCATCGGATAAGGATGACGTTTTATTGCTAATTTCATATTTTCAATGAGTAAATTTCTTATCTCCTGTTCATTCACTTGAAGCAATAAACAAAAAATTATATATTCCAAAGAAAGTGCATCTTCTACAGAGGACTTTCTTATATTTGCTTCAGCATCTGGAGAATATTTTTAATGAAACTAATAAAATTCTGTCTCATATGTTTCCATTAAAATAAAAATATATAATCAAAATGAAGACAATGCCCTTCAGTGGGCCGAATTTACCATAAACCAGTTACCTTCACAAAGTTCATTCATTAACAGCACTCACAATGTCACTACAATGAAGTAGTAGTCTGTCTCACAGTCCCTGAACCACATTATTTTCCCTACTGCCAAGCCCTCTGCAGTGTTAAAGCCCTAAATAAAGCAAGTCTAGATTTCCTCAGGTTCTGAATCTCTGGTCTCCCTAGGGCTCCTTTTCAATATAAATGGGCTTGTTTGTTACTATCAAAATTACATATATATATTCAGAGACTAAGCCTTAGCCTAATGAAGTAGGTTCTGGTTCCTTAATGTTTATCGCTAATATAAAATTATAGGGACCCTTATACTAACTTTAACCTGACCAAATGAAATAGATCAAGTACCCTGAGTCTATTTCATTTGTGACACTGCACACTCCTAAACCATCTGTGACATTTTGAAACCTCCACCTACCATCTCGACCAGGATATTTATCATGGCGGTTTCATTATATTTGATCTACAAAGTAAACATCTTCAGGACCGAAGAGCTCCATAAATCAGACAGAACTGCATTAAAGACAAGGCAATTCCCTGGGTCACCTGTTCCAATACATCCCTCCCTCTAGTCATATGTACAAACACCCATCAACTGACCTATTCTATTCCTGGAATGCTGCAGCAAATGCTGTCCGTGTTAACTTGTCAGATTAATTCTATCCTTTTACGGCTTACATCAAATCTATGAACATAACAGCATTCCTACCAGTTTAAACATCTTAACACTGCTACGAAGAGTTGTTCTTTGAAATGTTTTTGACAAAATTATTTTAAAAAATTCTGCTCAATTTTCACTCCCAGCTTTGTCAATGAAGCCACGACACCTGGAGTTTTGGTAATGTTTTACTTTTTCACAAAACAGCCCTGTTAATATTCTTCAGAAAACAGTGTTTGGAATATACTAAAGTTCATTCATTCCACAAATCCTAAAATTGCAAAACATGGCATTCTCTAGACTAGAACAAACAGTCTTAACTGGGCATCAATGATGCGAAATTTCAAGGGACATTTCAAGATAAAATTAACCTTTCAAACAAGGAACTGGCTTAGACAAACTGAACGCACAAATATTTAATATCGCCAACGCAATTTAAGCCTAGCACCCACAGCCTGGTGATGAGTGCATGTCTTATCAGGATTTGGTTGTCTAAATACGAGGCCATTGTCAGTGTCAGCCAACACTTTTTACCTGACATTTACTGCAGTTTGGTGCAACCAACTGAAACAGACACTCAGATGAATAAAATGTACCTGTCCGTGGTCTTATCTTTACATTGAATATATGGTAAGTGACATTTTCAAGCATATTAACTATGAACATAAAATAGTACAAAAATACATTTTCTCAAAATTAATCATTTGAAACCAGATTTCACAAAAAATGGTCTGAAATTTAATTTGCCTTGATGAAATATGGCTAGTTATATTTGTAAAAATGTTATTTTTATTAAACATTTAAATCATGTATGTCAGGTGTTTACTTGGTTTTATTTATTTACTTATTTTGTTTAAATTGAGAAAACATGTAAATCATTTGCAGATAAGATTAAATCTGTATAATATGTATATCATATCCATTCAAAAGAATCCAGTGACAATTTCAAGTTTGAAGCATTTTCCAGTAACCCACATAAGTGGTAGTGTGTGGTCCTGTGCGTATAGCTCAGTTGAAGTTAAGCAACCTCAGACAGTCCTTGGATGGGTGACCTTGGACTCCAGAGTTTCTTGGACTTCCGTCCTGCCCCACCACGAAGCACATGTGATACATGTGGTCTCACCTATGGCAAGTGAGTTTGTTCAAATTTGCCTCTGTTCACCCATCAGAAAATGGGTACCCGGTTGGATAAAGTCATGTGACTATAACCTTCTAGCGCCTAACAGGCAGCTTGGGTTATCCGGGGTAATAACAATCAGATTCTGATTACAGCGTCCAGTGAGCAACTAGTCACATAGATACTAGGCGCTAAATAAACGAATCATTATCATTATTATTATCAAGGGCTTGTTGGGAGGTGACTGAATCGTCAACTTGGTGACTCGGTTGATGCATAACTGCATAGATTGATGCTCATGATGTCAATCACTGGACTGTCTGGTCATGACTCACAGTGTTACAATACACACAAATGAACATTCAAGAGCAAGGAAATTACAAATCAACCACATACTAAATCAAATATACCAGAAATGATCATTTTCTTAATCTTGTTACATAAACATTACTCACACTGGTTCTCAACCAAAAGACTTGTTTCCCTGGCAAAATAAGTTTGCTAATCAGGATATAATATTTACCTTGCAACAACAGCTGAATGATTTCAAAAGCACATACAAGTAATGTTTTAAATCTGCTAATCACAATTAGTGAGTGAGTGAGTGAGTATAGTTTTGTGCCGCTTTTAGCAATATTACAGCAATATCACGGCGGGGGACACCAATGGGCTTCACACATAGTACCCATGTGGGGAATCGAACCGGTCTTCAGTGTTAACGAGTAACCACTTTAACCACAAGGCTACCCTACTGCCCCTAATAACAATTAGAACAGCAAGAATAAACTTCACATACATAACATTTATCTCAGAATGAAACCCACACCAACAAATCCATAAACTACCCACTGTGCCATGGGCACTTCAAAAAGTGGAAGCATCAGTGAAACTGGATTTATGCTGCTTTCCGCAATAATTTTGGCCATATCACTACAGCAACCACTAGTACTGGGATTTGCATATTGTACCCATGTGGGGAATCAAATCTCAGCACGACAAGCCAACACATGGAGCGCAAGGCTACCCCCTCCACCTTCAATCTTTTGACAAAACCTTCATATTATCTACACGGCAATGGCAAATATTGCTACATCATATGAAATTCTGATCCACTTAACCTCAGGCATTTTATCTGCTATCTAACATGATCAAAAAAATACTCAACTCGTTTCCTCAAAATCTGACACAAGCCATTAGAAGCAGATCAAGATGTTTAACTTGAAAGTTTTTCTGAGAGTTGAATGTGATTAATCAATGGAGTTGATGGGCATCTCCCAGGCAGGGAAAGCTGGCTGTATTTGTTCAGATGATAGGATCAGCCCGCTAGGTATTGTTTGTGTGATAAAATCGCACCAATACGCTCCAGAGCTCATCACTCTTTGTAGGACAAGGCTTAATATGACAGTGTTTTTGTGGTGAAAGAAGACGCTTCTATACCATGAGGGTTTGAAGTTTACTTCTGTCCACCAGTGTACCTTGGAAATAAGGTCAACGTCACCAAAATCGACTGGTGTCTGCGTAATCCCCCAATGTAGGCTGTCACCAAATTTGAAGACATTGAGTACAACAGTTCATGAGATGTCGTGTTAACAAGAATTGGGACGTATGGACAGACGGACAGATGCCGCTGAATACATAGTCCCCCGTTGCGGCGGGGGACAAGAAGAAAATCGGCCGGTATAGAGGAAAAATTATCAGGGCAAGTGATTTTATATGTGCCACTGTACCGGTGTACACTAGCAATTTTAAAGTTATTTCCACCCCTGAGTCCTGCAAATTACCACAAGGAAGAGGAAGCATCTGCACACTAGTTAAAAGTACACTTATCATCTGAATAATGAGTGTGGCGTTAAACAACAAACAATATTGATCATCGAGATTGATAATAGTTTACAAAATATCAATTGATTTTTTTTTTTAAATATTGGAGTAGTAACTAAGAGCAAAAATTCAACAAGAAGTGCAAAGGGTATTGTAAGGGGTTGGGGGTGGTTGTTAGGATGTTTGCTGTCCCATCCCAACCATCAGAAGTCGATGGAAATCTTTCTCGTTTATCATTTTTTCAAGTTACACTGGCAAATTGTGGAGACGTAAACTTTGCTAATTAACCGGCTTGTCAGTCATGACAGTTTAGAAATCTACAGCACCAGGCCAAAAGTGTTGCAAGAAAAATGGCTGCTGCTGTATTTGCGCTGATATGGCCTTCAGGTATTTGGATAATTTTTTTTACACTGTTTACATCCAAAATTAATTTTGGTATAGGATCATATTTTAGGGGTTACTATTTCACATAGCACCTAAAGAAGTAGGTGGAGCAAATGACATCCTGTTTACATTAAAGATGAAATCATGGCTGCTGTCAGAAGAGAATTGACTCCCAGGTTGAAAAAAAAATGTTAACACAGTGTATGAAATAAGGCCCCTCCGACCGCCCCAGACGGGCAAAATTTCTATCGGAGAGCCCGAATTTACAGCTAGCCAGCCCGATGGTCTGGTAAATTTTTTAGATGTTCCATACATCTGAGTAAATTCATCATATTTGGTCTGGTTAAATCCATTTTGGGCTGGTAACATTTTGAAGTTACCAGCCCTGATGTCTAGCTGGATTTTTGGCTTATTTCATACACTCGTTAACATTTTTGAAACAGTGGAGAAAAACATTGCAACATTGCTAAGATTTTGTGGATACATGAATCTACTGTCTCTGTGAGTCTGGAAGAAATTTTTTGTGCCTGTGGTTTATTAGAAAACAAGGCTAGAAGTGGGAGGGCCAACTTGTCTAACCAGAGAAGTGATCGGAGACTTTGTTGTAGAGTGCAAGGTAATCGTAGGCAGTCTGGACAGATTTCTGACTGTAACCCCTGTTTTTTATCATTAGTATTATTGAGTTCATATCCGCTCTGATGCATACTAACCCTAACCTAACCCTAACCTTCAATTTGTATTTTTACTACAACACCAATTTACACTTTAACATTTCAAGTGGAGGTTGCGGGCGGAACTATAACGGCAGTCTTTGACAGATTTGACTAATGAATTCAATAATGTATATATTTAAGCAAGTATTACTAAAGAAACCGAAAGAAGCTCAAAGCACCCCAGGATCTCATACACCTTGTAACTAGGATCTTGCAGAGCCTGACTCCAGTGTAATATATTTATTATACCAGTCAATCACAGAGATTGAGGAGTGTAGGGATTCAGAGAGGTTATATCACCAAACACTAATCAAAACAAGGTAAGAAAAATATTATTTTAAAGCCGTTTTCAATGCTTAAAAATTTCATGTGACAACCTCTGCTTTGAGCGGCGTCCATTTTTCTTGCAACACTTTTGGCTCAGTGCTGTGTGTCTACTTTCTGTCATTTCTAGATTTTAGTTAATCCAAAAGAATAATTACTGTGCGCAAAGGCAGAACCAACAATGCTGCACGGTAATTGTTATATTAAACTCTATTAAACGTCTATGCAATCGTAAAATTTCCTAAATCCTCTCTCGGCCCAAAATTTACAACTTACGTCTGTTATGTCTTCAAGTTCAACTGATTTGGAACGAGATTATGATATGTGACGTCATTCTACTTCCGGAAATACGTATATTAAGCAGAAGACGCCGAACGTTAGAGCGAGAAGAATGCAACATTAACACCAAATAAGACGTGACATTAAATTACACGGATGTACATTAGCAAATACCATGTCATGGAACATGCTTGCGTAAGTATTTTGGAATATTCATTTATATTTTAGTAGATTTAATGCATAAAACAATCTATTAAACGTTCGCTTGAATCGACTAAACACTGTGAAATTTGATGCATGCCAAATTTTCGTGTGAGCAGCTGATCAAGTTCAACTGATTTGGAGCGAGATTATGATATGTGACGTCATTCTACTTCCGGAAATACGTATATTAAGCAGAAGACGCCGAACGTTAGAGCGAGAAGAATGCAACATTAACACCAAATAAGACGTGACATTAAATTACACGGATGTACATTACCAAATACCATGTCATGGAACATGCTTGCGTAAGTATTTTGGAATATTCATTTATATTTTAGTAGATTTAATGCATAAAACAATATCGGAATCGACAACACATTTTCTGATGACGTAATCACCTGTAGATCGCGGGACAATTCCAGCCGATTTCTGGAGCGAACTATTGTTAAATCTTAAGATAATAAATTAAATTGATCTTATGACTACAATATACAGTGGAATCTATTACGTACAGGCCTGTGACAGACTCAGTTGTCCGGATTATAAAGCAGACGTGATTAGTCAACTTTTGTCCGTTACCGTAGACACTGCCATGATGAGTTACCTCCTTTGAGGACAACGGTAATTTTACTAAAAATGTTTTGAAAAAGAATGGAATATTAACTCTGTGAATTCGTGTGCCGCTCCGATATTTCGGTCTGCATTATTTACAGCAACCATATCACATTGCGTCTACTCACGTCTCAAAAGGAAGTGTAGTTGACAAAAAATGGATACGCATACATATTTTGTTTCGCTAAAGGTCATATTTAATGTAGCTGGACGATCACATGTCAACAAACTTTTCGAGGTGCAAATCTAGCGAGATGTTATGTTATCGGTTATATTTTAATTAAATCACCGGTACTGTAGGGGGACGTGTGCAAAACATGGAACTCGACGCGTGCACAGCTGATTGCTATTTCCGTATTTTCTCTGTATACGCGACAATTACACATGGTAATCTAATCCCTGCATATAAGACAATGCCTTGCAAAACAAATTTGACCTGAATATGTAAACAATCTTGTTATGTATGTTTTTAATTTCAAATTTGGCATTATTACTGACAAAGTCGTTGTTCTCTTGTTTGTTCAGGCGAAGCGATACCATGTCGTTTTGGACCGCAGATCAAATTTTGTTATGTAAGGAATAATTTGCTTGTTTGTTTTTTTCAGGTCTGGCAACCACTGAGAAGTAAAGAAATGATGTTTCTTTTACAGAAAATGTATGTGCTTTAGCCCAAAGAAGCCCCCAACCGAAACCACCAATGTGAGCGATTTTCACGATTTGGTCCACTCAACTCCTCCAAGGAAATGTAAGTTTTCATGTAGAAATCTGTTCCAGTGCAAAGCGGATGTTGATGCATGTTTCCCCAATTTTTTCTTGAAAGAATTACTGCTCAAAATCCCTCTTTACCATTATTTAAAAATTAGAAATTATATTCATATAGACACTCATCTGATTCTTGAAAGTTGTTTTTAAAGATAAGAAACGTTTGAGCACATTTTTATTTTATATTCAAAAACTTCAATGGTTGCTTGTTGCATTTATATGTCACAGATCTGTCTTGAATGCAGTAAATAGTTCATATAATTGTTGAAAGTTGTCCATAATCCAAATATATTACATGATTTGACACTTATGTTCAGAGTATACTTGAAATGAAACCTCACACAAAGAGGATCATACACAGAAAAAGTTAAATCAGTCGCTTCATTGTCTAACCATTTTTCAGTTTCAGCACTGGCCCCGGATGTTTCCCATCTGTTTCAGAAATATCTTAAGAAAATATAGGAATGTACAATTAAACAGGTGGACAAGACAGTTGCAATCACATCAGCACCGCTAAGACCAAATAAAAAATAGCTACACGTGTCAGCTTGGAATCATTGTGAAAACAGGGATTTACCTTGAGTATTGTATTTGAGGGTCCCTGGCATTTCCACTGTATCTACCTATCGGTATATTCTCAACCAGTGTATTTATGTAAATTTGTATATGGGCTGATGGTGTTTGATACAATAAAACACCTTTGACTTGACTTACTCTTACTCTTAATTTTCAGGGGCCCTGGGCTACTTAAATATTATTATTAATACTACGTTCTAATATTGTTGTAATTCAGTTACTGGTATTGTATCATGTATCATGAAGTAAAATTGCAAATGATACCGTAACCCAGCTAGTAGCAAACTCGGTGATAACTTAAATAAAATTAACACAGAGGTTTAATGATAGACAGATTTATTAGAATCTGAAAAGAACCACATAAACAATTACACTGTAATGTTTCATGCTAAATAACACTGCCTAGTGTCAAAAACCAAAAAAATTTCAAATCAAAACGAAACAACAAATTCTTGGAATAGCAATTTGATCACGCAAACTGTAACTGTAAGAATATACGAATATTATTGTTACTTGATCGAAATTTTTACAAAAAGTATTTGGACTTTTCTGCGTCCCTGTAGAGCTAAGAAATTTTCATTGCGTCCGTCGTCAATTTCTATGTGTATAGGGCCTAAAAGAAATGTTGTGGTTCCGATTACCCGACCGACCCTTGAATTCTGGTGCCGACCCTATTTTTTTAAAGAGGTATGAATAAAATAAGCTTTCGGATACTACAAAGAGGTGTAATTGGAACCACAACATTTTTTTTATTTGACCTAGGACGCAGGAATTTGTGTCCTGTAAAGCCCTGTGAAAATGATATGGACTAATATGTTTCACAGTTTGAAATAGATACAAATGACAAATGAAAGGTAAAGAAAATTCTTTCCCTGAAATGAACTGTCGGAGGCCCATGTACCCTAGACAGCTGCAATCACATCAGCACATTATTTCCTCTGACAGTTTACTTGTAACTAGAATTGCACACCTAATGATTTTATGTTCTTGAACATAGCGGAGTCCCAGCTCAAATGAATTTTATCTTCATGCATTGTGGCATTTGTGCTGTTCTTTAAACCCTTGTTTCCAATATTTAATAAATGGATGGGCTTTTGATTTTTCTGTCAAACGTATGTTCAGTTCCACAATGTACAAAAAGTACGAAATACTCATCCAAAATATCTAGCAACACATTGTAGGAGAAACAGTCATAACAATTTGTTTAAAAGAAAATTATTATGTAGTGGGTGCCACGATTTATAATCCACTACGACTCTTCGTGGAGAGGAGTAGTATTACATACTTTAATCATGTGGCACATCCATCATGTTTTGCATATAACATGTAAAAAAAAACAAGAGAGATTTAATCTTTGAAACAGCCATCACATTTCTCAAAATTCCTCATTTTCTTTACCAAATGTGTATTTTTCAACATCATAATGGAGCTTTAAAACTTTTTGGGAGATGGATAAAATTTAATGCTTTGAGCATGCATTTACATTTTGACTTTTCATGATATACACACAGTGTCACATCTTGCTGACAAAAATGTTCGGAATGTCTGCATTACACGTAAGTACACTAAATCTAATTGTCCAGCACTGAGATAAATAGCCCAAGATCACTAATGCCCCTAATACCAAATTTTATTTTCACAAAGTGTCAAGTAAAAAAGATACCGTTAGCAACAACCTTCTCACATCTGCTTTCCTAGTGTCATTACATACTGCAATGGGCTGTCGTACACGTATATAGTAAGTGTTTATTAGTAACTGACTATTTTCACCGCACCACCCTTATATCCACCAATCAAGGTTACACGAGTGCATTTGTTTATGATTGTGAATAGCTTATTGACATGTTAAAATAGTCAGAGTTACGAGAGTGTGTTTTTTGTAATTTGTAATAACATTGGTTAGGTGGTAATAATTATGAGGCACAATGTTTAAAGTTTTGAGTGTTGGTTGTGGGTCACATTTTGAGTCATATATGTTCAGTGGCAACAGTATTTTTGCGGCACGCCTTTATGATAGCGCTCCAGAATTACCTCCCTTGACCGGATGTTTGTGTTGACATCGTCATGTCATATGTTCAACATGTTTCGTGAAAGATCTAAGTGTTTAATGATAAAGCCATGCTTTGCTGGAAAGTTCGAGAATCTGTGTCAGTATATATAAAGGCTGGCTGTTGTGTGGTGCGACACATAAGACTGACACACGGAATTACATGGATCTTTCACTGGAGTTGCCCATCGTTGTTTGCCTTTGTCACATCATCGTCTGACCCTGACACTTCGTGCCTGACTGTTTTCATTTGTAAACAAGCTCCATTTACAATATCTGATCTCACTGTGATTACCAAGACTCTGGTGAGTTAATATTTTATATATGTGACCCATAACTTTGGATTTGTGACTCAATTGCATTGTATTAGAAATCTGTATTGTGATTCATAGTATCTTGCTCATTGTTTGTTCAATATATTATTGAATATTTTAATGTGTTATATTTTGCTGGTTCAAAGGGGATTCTTAAACCTTTTGTCACGGCAATTATTTAACCGTAACATCAGTCATAACAACTTTTCATATTTATCTTCCGCAGTATTTTCTTCCAGATGAGGCACTCTTCAACCCTTGTAGCAGGAATCTCGCCGTGGTTATGATACAGTCGGTGCTTTGATCCAAGAAAATTCATGTCTGGTTATGATACGTGGAGTGAATTATGATTCATAGGCTTACGAAGATCCCAACACCAGTTCCTTGACTGACTGTCAGTGTCAGCGAAATTGATGGCACAGGAATCAAGGTCAGGGATTGGGAAAGGGCCATTTTGCACATTAGAATAAAAAATGGCCCATTAAAATTTTGAAGTTTACTATTGATACAAGGGCATTGGCCCATTCAAAATTCAGAAAATGGCTAATAATCCTGAAAATGGCCCACTGTCAAAGTTCTCCATCCCAATCCCTGAAGGTGCAGAATGTCATGTGAACATTAAAGCGTATTTGTTATTCAGAAGGTTAACTGAAGTTCCACACAAGTTTGTTGTTATTTTTGAAATGTAAGCAAAGATTTGTTGACAACAATGCATGCTTTAACGTAAAAACTTACTGGGAACTAGATGACCTAACACAGTCGATTGTGTGATCAGATTAAGATTTTGTCCCCAAGTTTGTGACGTAATGTATTACTATGCGCATATTTGTGATATCTCTGCACATTCCACAAAGTTTAGTTTCATGATTTGCGGCAATTGAAATAGCATTTCTTCAAAAATATTAAGTAAGAATGACATTGGGCGCGGAGAGTCCTTCGATGGGTGACAGTGTTAGGCAGCTTGACTCCTGAGAGTTTCTTGGACTTCAGTCCTGCCCCACAACGAAGCACATGTGATACATGTGGTCTCACCTTAGGCAAGTGAGTTTGTTCAAAATTGCCTCTGTTCACCCAGCAGAAAATGGGTACCCTGTGGAATAAGGCATGTAACCACTAACCTTCTAGCACCTCACAGGCAGCTTGGGTTATCCAGGGTAATAATAATCAGATTGTTTCGACGCTTTGAGCATGTATTGTGCATGGAGAAATGCGCATGATATATGGATATTATCAGAAATAGGTTATTACCCTCGTGTGTTTTGGGGTGGTTAATATTATGCATTAGGAATAATCACTGTGTATTTAGCTCACCTAATACTAATGCAGGACATTAACCATCCCAAAACACACTCGCGTAATAACCTATATATACATGCAGTAACCATCTATACTTACATTTTCATTCAAAAGAAAACTTAGATAAGTCTGGGTTCAAATACTAAATCTCTATGCAATGCATCACATTTTACATGTTATTAAGGATCCATCATGCATGCATTCTGGTTTTCAATAAATTTACAAGTCAACTTTAAGTTAACAAGCATTGTCACTATGGTGACATAATACCCCGCCTCAAATTATCAAATCAAACTTTTAAAGTAATGAAAGTTTAAGATGAAGTTAAATGTCAACAAAAACATGACTAATCAACCTCTCTTGATATCTGGCTCTTTAGTTGTTCAAACACACACATATTTTCAAGACTGACTTTGACCTTGACATGAATGTCATAGTGTATGAAATATGCAAAACTAGTACTAAAGAAATTGCTTATTGAAAAACATTCACGAGAAGTCTTAAAAGTCTATGAAGAAAATCCAGTGAACCGTTCTTAAAATATCTTGCTGACAATTCAGGTTAACATGCTGAAATCTTCAAAGTGTCGTCGTGACCCTTAAAATTATGTGATGGTCACCAAAATTGACTGGGCCCTGGGCCTTCCCTAGATAAAGCTCTGTGTCAAATATGAAGAAAATCCAGTGAATATTTTGTGCGATATCTTGCTGACTATCTTAACATGCAATTTAACATGCTGAAATCTTCAAACTGTCTGTGACCTTGAAAATTAAGTGAAGGTCACCAAAATCGACTGGGCCCTGCGCCTTCCCTGGATGAAGCTTGGTATCAAATATGAAGAAACTCCAGTGGATGGTTCTTGAAGTATCTCGCGGACAAGCATAACATGTAGGTTAATATGCTGAAATCTTCAAAGTGTCTCTGTGACCTTGAAAATTAAGTGAAGGTCACCAAAATTGACTGGGCCCTGTGCCTTCCCTAGATAAAGCTTGGTATTGAATATGAAGAAAATCCAGTGAACGGTTCTTGATATAGCTTAACATCCAGGTTTACATGCTGAAATCTTCAAAGTGTCACCATGACCTTGAAAATTAAGTGAAGGTCACCAAAATCGACTGGGCCCTGTGCCTTCCCTAGATAAAGCTTGGTATTGAATATGAAGAAAATCCAGTGAACGGTTCTTGATATAGCTTAACATCCAGGTAAAATGTTAAAGTCCCCTTGTGACCTTGAAATGAAGGTCAAGGTCACCAAACCTGAGTTGGACCTTTCTTATACTGTGATGAAACTAGGTACCAAATATGAAAAGAATCTAGTAAACGGTTCTTAAGATATTCCAATTCGACCGTACGTACTTACGGACGGTCGGAGCCTAATACTATATCCCCCCGCTTCGAGCTAAACATGCGGCGGGGGATAACAAAGTAAAAATATTTGATTAAACACTGAACATTACCACTATTTCAGCAATGAACATGTAAGGAGGCTTGTCTTTGCTAAGACACAGGGATTGTTTACATGCATATAGTTTGAAAAATTCATTCATATACTCGGGTTACCATGGCTACTAAATTGCAATTTGTAAATAAAACAAGAGAAACATATAATTTCAACTTCAGTTCAGTGTAACTTGCCTCAAATACGATTACCACAACACTAAAGATGTTCTATGCACAGGTGAATCCAGGAAACTTGATAAACAAAGGCGTTATTTATAAAATCATTTGCTGTGAAAAACTCTACTTCTCGCTGAAATCTGCATCTACTTTCCCGCTTCATATCAAGGGCAGATAACTATAAATGACCAAGCTATGCAGATTCACGACAGTGACACAAGAAAAGTTTACGGTTTCATTTCAGCGAGTTAAATACTTACAAAAAATACCTAACTTTTTGTGCATATAAATTAGTGGTTATAATGAGCGTATTTGCTCATACTTCAAGAAAATAAATATTTTTTACAATATTTGGCATACGTTTTAATAAGAGCAAAGTTCAACTTACCATATTTCTTCATCTTTCGTTGCCAGATGTTACGTTTTGCAAAATACTTGCACCAGAACATGTACTACGCCATACCATCAAAAAACACTGCATACATTTAGTCCGAATATGTGTATTTCGACCTTAAACGTTGACCGCCCATGGCCCAAATCATCGTCTGCCCATGGCCCAAATCATCGCCCGCCCATGGCCCGCAACTCTAAAAATAGCAACACTAGCGGCCACTACCTGAAAAAGTTTGATGAAGAAAGTGTAACCCATAGTTAAATCAACCCCCTTCTACAAACAGTTGGGGTGGGTGGGGGGTGGTGCTTCATCAACATTCGGCTTGTCTGCGGCAATAAATGGTATGTTCTTTTAAAAAGCCAACGGTAATGTTCACTACACTTCAAAATATCTGAGAAAGGGCCTCTGAGAACAGAAGTAACAGAGTTGTTTATTCAACGGATTGTTATTTTAGTCAGCTACGTCCAGATTACAAAGCATTGTTCTCAGTAAAGCAAGCTTTAATGATAAATTAAGAATAATTTTGCAGGGACTCAAGAGAGTAGTCCAGATTATGGAAAAAACTGGTTTACAAAGAGTCCAGATTTGACAGATTCCACTTTACATTGTTTCTACATATAAGATGTGTATGTAATAATAATAAATAACCATGTCTCGAATAGTTATAGAAACATGAAATTTATCTCGGGTACATGCCTAATAAAACAAAGTTCTCGATCGTTTGGGACCGAGGCTGACTATTACAGATATCAACATAATTCCCATCATTGCCAAGAGGTGAAATATTTATGTATGGATTACAAACAAAAACATCATTCTAAATAGATTTTACAAGCGACCTATCAATACAATTGTAACTATGTGTATTGTGTGTTTAAATTCAAACCTTCTTTCAAAAAATGTAAGATACTACTGACGACAATTTTCACCATAAGTGAGTGAGTAAGGTTTAACGCCACTTTTAGCAATATTCCACCAATATCACAACAGGGGACATGAGAAATGGTCTTAACACGATGTACCCATGCTGTCAAACCTCCAGGTCTTCAGGGTGTGGAACAAATGCTTTAACCACGAGATTACCCCAACAGCACCATAAATATTACACACTGATACCAAACATTCTCATCATATCACCTATGAATTGATCAGCACCTAATTAGTTTCTGTTTGTACAGAGAGCTGGAGGCCACCACACAAGTGCATGTCATGACTGATTACATTCTGTGTATCTAACACCCAGTGCTGACAGAGTAGTAATGACATCTCGACAAATGTCATGTTTATACCTACTGACATAAACATGTCAGTTATTGGCACTCACAACAGATGTCTCTCATCAGCAAATTAGTGAGGGAGTTTAGTTTTATGACGCTTTTAGCAATATTGAAGCAATATCACGGTGGGGGACACCAGAAATGGGCTTCACACATTGTACCGATATGAGCAATCGAACCCGGGTCATTGGCATGACGAGTGAATGCTCTAACCACTAGGCTACCCCACCGCCCCGCAAATTAGTGAACACAACTCTAAACCAACAATTTTAGTCTCTGCTAAAACTTTCTCTATTTTGGAATAGATTTCCCTGGTTAGTGTCTTTATAAACATTTAACACAAAAAATCAGTGGCATTTCTTATCAATTTATTTTCTGACTTTCACTAATTTCGGTATATATAAAACCCTGTCATCCCTAATTACTTTTTTTCTGAATGTTTAATATCAAGAATAACTAGTAAACCAAGCAATGCAAGGAAACACCTTGGCCAACAGTTCAACTAATTGTGATACTATCCCACCAACTGAACTATTTCGCTCCGTATCAAACCAACCCTTACAGAATCAATGCTCTAATAATATTTCCTCAATATTGCATCACTGTTAAAAAATGATGAATCAATACCTTTACAGCTAAAATGTATGCATTCAAGGGCAAAATCTGAATTTACTAATAAAATTATAAACACAGAAATTTCCAGTTCTTATTTAAAATCTTTCGAGTTCATGTTTCCTGAGGTGGGAATTTTTCTTTTCAAGTTAATCAATATCACTCAATAACTCGACATATAAACAACCTGAGAAAAGGGAAGCAAGGTCGCTGTGACCCGAGATGCCCATTTCCTTCCGAGTGTGTATTGACTTATCAAGCTATCACGTGGATCAGGGGATAATCTCCCATCACTTTGACAACCCACTTATCTACATCGAAATCTGTAAACTGGAAATGTGACAGCTAACTTAAAGTGGTTTAAACTCAAACACCCTGTTAGTTTTAAAGTTTCATTTTTATCTGCCATCTTGGACATTTGCTTGATGAAACAACATTCTTGTTGTCTAAATCCTTAGGAATAAACCCAGATTTGTTGGGATTATATTTTTTCAATTTTTTTGTTCCTTACGTTAATGTTTTTTATCTTAACTTTAACATGTAAATGTTTGAAATCATTTAAAAATTCAGTGCATCTAGCATGTAGGGTTAGGTATCAAAATGCTTTAGGTTCTACATTCTTGTGTTAAGAATACAGAGCGACTGACTGAGTCAGAAATACATGACACAATCTGTCCATGCGATAGACCTTTAACACACATTGAATTGACCATTTTAGTGGAAATATGGATCTAGCAGGAGTTATTTAGGTTGTTTGGAGGATTTCTATTACTTTCTGTTCTTTTTCTAATTGATCTTTTTGTAGATTTATATAATTTCAGTGTGTGTGTTGTGTTGTGGACATGGGGTGATCGGTTGGGGTTGGGTTCCATCTACAAAATGAGGGTCCCAGAGAGATGTCAGCACCAAAAACAGCATGAAGCATTCGAGTGTAATTTCAAGTGGTACACAAATATGAATGACTTTTCTGCAGTAATATTTAGTAATATGCATAATGCTTTATGCACCCAAAGAGGATGTGGATACTTGACATCTGTACATTGCCCAAGATTCAGGATTTTGTGTCCCGCAAATGTGGTTATATCCAGTTATCGAATGTTTCCTGAGTGATCTACTCATTAGAGGACAATAAATGCAACAAACATTCCTCTATTGTAGGAGGTGCTACATAAAAGACACAAGGGAAAATAATGCAGTTCTTGGACTGTGTGACAGACTCTTCTCATGTTTGATGTTTCAAGGCTAAGTAGTAATTTACCTTGTGACAAAGTCGAATCTCCTTTATTTTTGCTGTGACATTCAGTTCAGTCACATTCTGTTCTCCATATGTTCAATAAACGTGAGTGAGTTAGTATGGTTTTACGCCACTTATAGCAATATCAGCAGGGGACAACCGAAATGGGCTTCACACATTGTACCCATGTTGGGAATTGAACCTGGGTCCTCGGCGTGACAAGCGAATGCTTTAACCACTAGGCTACCCCATCACCCCCTCAACAACAGATTGGACAGACCTGTTAAACAGGGTTCCATGATATGCCAGTACACTGGTCTGTGGGCACAGATTGTGGAAGTGGATCATGAGTCAACTGTGTTGTTAATACTTCAGCTTCTAAAAAGCCACCTAAACAAATTACAAAGTTAACCATGCAAGAAGCCAAGTGCTACGAATGAGAGTGAGTTGGGTGTACTTCAGCCTGTAAAAGTATTGCAGTTATATCATGGCCTGGAAAGGTCAATGTGGGAAGAAAGCCTGATGTGATGCAGGCCTCAGGTTGGTGAATCCCTGGGATATGAGTCTGACCAGCCAAGAAACATGTTGGTAGAGCTGGTATTTGAACCCACAATCTTAGGTTTCAGGAGGGCCCAAGGGAGGCAACTATGTACAGTAAATTGGGCCCCTCACACGACTGGGACACCCATGTTCCTCATGAATTGTTCAAACAGGATGCAACTTAGCCAGGTGATAGAATGACAAGACATTCCTAAATTTACCAAAGACATAATCTTTGTTTTGCCTGTTTTATGTCTTGATGTATCACTCAGCTTCCTTATCATCAGTTCATAATCTTCCCATGTCATCAAAGCTAATCTGGTGCAATTTAAGACAGAAAGATGTTATCTTCCTTTTTCTGTCCATAAATGTACCAATTCTCATAAAACACTTCTCTGGTATTCCTGTCAGGAGGTCGACCACCTTCACTGCTTTATCTCTTTCAACCTATTTCGCACAAGCTCCATTAACACTGCAGCACCACTCAAAAATGTCCAACCTGTTGCCATGAGAGATAAACTTCTTCACACTGCCGCACACCAGTAACATGATGGCCCACACCGAGTCAACAGTATCAGGTAGCCTTAACCAAACCAAACCTGAACTAAGGCCAAAGAATGATATTAGCCTGCCAACTCATTATGCATGTATTTCAAGAGATGGTTGCCAACAGATGACCTGATGCCTGCAAGGTTATCCACCACTGCAAAGTCCACATCTTGTAATTTTTCTTATAGCTGAGTATGATCAGCGTGTAAGTCCATATACCAAGGCCAACTTTTACTGAAAATAATCCAAATACAAATTTGGGTGAGAAGGGTCACTTGTTTTTGACACAGACTCTATGAAAGGGTACATGTGGTGGTACCTACAGTCTAGAACACATGAATGTATCAGGAACACACGATTACCATCATACTATATGTGTCACAGGGAAACCAGGATTGTACTGACAGTTGTCTTACCATATCTGAGGTTTTCCCCTTATTGCAGTCAATTTTCAAACCTGTTTCTAAACCAGAACTGTTCTAATATTAAAATAGAATAAGTAAGAAGTACATTCTACCAAATGAGTGTTTGTTTTACTGGTACTTTGAACTGTCCTCAAGTCATATCATGGCAAGTCAGCTTAATGTGGGAAGAAACTCTCAAGTGATACGTGTCCCAGACTTGGGCAAACCGGACGAGAACAGGTATGAAGCTGAAAACCTGGATATATATTTGAGCCAAACCAATATTTGAACCATGGTCATGGTTTTGTGGCATGTCCAAGGGACGCAACTCTGCCTAGCAAATTACAATGCCCTCCAGGTACCAACAAGCTGCAGCTTATACACCAACACTAAAGTCAACCTGTTACCCAACTAATGAATAGTTTCCTAACATGTAAGTGTCACTGCAGCTTGGTTGACCTTAACAGGTAACAGCTTTTAACAAAGACGATGACACTGATAAGACTGACTGACTGACTGAGTTTGGTTTTATGCCGCTTTTAGCAATATTCCAGCAACATCACGGCGGGGGACACCAGAAATGGGCTTCACACATTGTACCCATGACACTGATAAGAGCCATCTGGGTACTTAAATTAAAAGTCATAACATGAATACTAGGTAATAAAAATATATTGGTACACTCAAATGTTGAAAAACCCATCCAAGCTCAGAAATAATACAAATTCCAAATATGACCAAAAATCTACTATTTAAATTTACCTCCCTCTGATGCCTGTTCTTCCAAATATTTTGTACCTGTAACTTATTATTTATGAAGTTCTCACTTACAGTTAGATTTATACATCTAATATAACTGTTTTGTATACATTCACTAATATCTGGACTATATTTTTCATAGACTAAATGCCTATTACCTGAAGAAATCACAATTTCAATGGTGAAGGGATGATATGGAAATGTAGAAAATTTCAAAGGGTTTTGCAATGTTAGTGTTAGTTTCTATCACTGATAGGTTGTGAGAAGATACCAAAAAACCAGGTGATGCAGGTCTCATGATGTTTACCACTTTGGTGAAACCCAAGAGCACGGTATGATGTTGACAAACCTAGAAACATAATGGCAGCAAAGGCAAGGTGCAGGGAAAACAAACCTATGAAACATAAACAGGAATGGACTTTTCAGGTAAATCATCTTCAGTAATTTATGAGTGGCTGCACCAAAGTCTAACGCAGCTATTGTAAAGATCATGTACTAGTTGCTGGTGAAGGTTGAGCTGCTGTGCGGTAAACATATTGCATGAACCTGAAGACCTGTGATAACTTGCTTGTATGCACTCCCAAGGTGATAATTTAATAAACATGACTCTCCACATGTGGCAAGCCTGGCCAGCAATCAGTTCATTAACGGTGGCATAGCATGGCTAATTAGAATCTGACCTGACAGCTCTTACATTGCATGACAGCAATATGACAGGTTATGAATAGGCCTTGAGGCAGGGCGCTGATAACAATGCAAGCAAGTGAGAGACCGGTTGGAGACAGGATAGGAGAGTAGGTTCGTGAATTTGGGGTCAGTAAAACAACAGTGACATGGACACCATACTTTAACAGGGAAATCAAAACCAGGTGACTCAGCATAGTAAATGCTTTTTGTGGCAGAAGCTTCTATCATGTACTACTAAATCGCAAACTAGGTCAAAAACGTTTGAATCTTTCTAATGCTACCTTGGCTCTAAGCATACCACTTAGCTAAAGGAACTGTGAGTGAGTGAGTTTAGTTTTACACCGCACTCAGCAAAATTCCAGCTATATGGTGGCGGTCTGTAAATAATTGAGTCTGGACCAGACAATCCAGGGATCAACAGCATGAACATCGATCTGCGAAAATGGGAGCTAAAGGTACAATGTTTGTCGAAAACCTTTGACTGACTGACTGACTGAGTTTGGTTTTACGCCGCTTTTAGCAATATTCCAGCAACATCACGGCGGGGGACACCAGAAATGGGCTTCACACATTGTACCTATGTGGGGATTCGAACCCGGGTCTTCGGCGTGATGAGCCAGCGCTTTAACCATTAGGCTACCCCACCGCCCCCGAAAACCTTTGAGTCTACCAACCAATACCTTGGGCTGAAAGGGTTGTCAGTACAGGTACTACAGATGTGTACCCCCAGTATATTTCTTTATACAGTTTCTGTATACCAGTTAACATACTGTAATAATAGTCTTTAGTACGTTAACACTGAAATGCCCTGAAACTGAAGCTTAGAGCAAGTTAACAGTAATTAGACTCAAAAGGTTATTGACAAAGGTTGATCCTGCAACTGAGTGGTGTACATACCCTACAAACTGAATGTTACTAGACTGGCTACTACCAAGCAGTTAAGTCACAGATTCCAGGTTATCATCATTCACTTTGCTACTGGGAGTCAGTTCAAGCAGTTACATTACCCAAGTCAGTCCTTACATAAGCCAACCATTATGTCACCTTCAAGATCTTATAAACCTTCCAGCTTGGAGAACATGACCAATTTGTGAACCAGCCAGACCAGCTGGGTGATAATCAGCAGTGAGCACTGGAGCTAAAATATAACAGATAAACCCAATACAGCAAAACAGACTGAAGAAATCTTGAAGGGTATGCAGTCACATCCCAGTTTGTGACATGCGTAAGTGAATAATTGTGGTTTATCTTGTCCTCTGCAGTTTTCAATATACATAATTTAAAGTGTGCATGAAGTATGATGCAAGCTGAGTGTGGAAAGCAAATACAAGCACATAGGAAGCCCAGCCAGCTGAATTTGAATGTTGTGTAGATTTAACTCTCCAAACCAAGACAAGATGTCTTTGAGAACTAAACTACACAGCAAGTGGTTGACCCACTCTAATGGTTAAAGTCTCACAATTGATAATTGGTTGATTACCAACGAGCAATCATCGAAAGAAATTTTCCTGTTCAGGTTGTGATTGCAAATAAATATAACATGGTTCTCTGTTGTTTTTTGTTTTATTTAGAAACTACCCAAATTGCATTTGCAAACTTCACGTTCAATGTAAAATCATGCAACTTGCTACTTTAAAGTGATGATGACCTTGACATGAACATAAACTTCTTGGAGTCTTCAAGAAATATTCAGTTATGACTTCAGCAAGTGAAGTGAGTTTTTTGAGAAGTTAACACTTTCAGGCAAATTCCAAGATATGTTCTATCGTCAAGTGTTTCAAACACTAAAACAGTAGTTCCAAAATCGTTTGTGTTCGATTATGAGAAAATGTCACCGATTGCTCGGTCATTTGGTCACTGTGACCAATCTTGGATTATTTCAATTAATTGGAACACCACTAGTTATCAGTGATCATACTGCCATCTGTGTGATTATGAACCATACTGTTTGCTTGATTTAGTGTAAAGGATCCTTATCAAGATTTCACGCCAAAACCAATTTCCATGTGTGTTTGTGGCTTGTTTTTTTGGTGGCTTCATAGGATGCATGTTGGTCTAATAAGCAAATTCTATTAAGAATATTAATTTAAAAATTAATTAAAAGCCTAATTCCACAGAAAAATAACTTAAATGCACTAATTGCTTTTTCAAGACCTATGCTAAAAATAGGCAACAGATCATGAACGAAAGTCCCCCGTGAACATGTGTTATATGTTATATCTATGCAAATGGCATATAGACACTGTACACATAAAACAAAATAGTGACACATCATGGTAAATATAAGAAATAATGAATGTTTATTTAGACCAAAGGTCAATTGCTTTTACATTCAATAATAATTTAACATGTGCACATGTGCATAACATTTCTCACCCCGCCCACATATATTATGTGCCTATGACAGGACAAGACTTTAAATATTGAATAAATTAAACAAATTCAAAATTCAAAATTAAGGGTTAGTTAACATGATGAAGGATTGTTCTAGGATGCATATGACATTTAAATCGTGGCCCACACAATCTTTTGACCTGTGACATTAGGGTTATAACAAGGACCTCCCGATGCTAATGTTAATTTCAAAGAAAGAAATAAGCTTACATGTTTCCAAAGAATGTGCCTCTAGTTGACACAAACTGCAATCACAATTAATATACATTAGAGTACTAAGAAGTTGCTTTTCACTCAGTGTCGCATGAGATAATGCAAGTAGCTGATTTGAGCGAGTTTAGTCTTACACCGCTTTTAACAATATTCCAGCAATATCACGGCGGGGTACAACAGAATGACATGACAAGCAAGCGCTTTAACCACTAGGCTTCCCCACCTCCCTAAGCTAATTTGAACATACACTTCTATATCTAACTTACAACTTATCAAGACAGCACTGATATGATTAGACCTGTCATTTGATAGGTAGTTTTGAGAAGTGGTTCCTTTGAAAAATCACAGGTACAACACTACCAAGACACTGCCGAACAAATTACACTTATCTTTATCCCTGTAGAATGGAAATATATTGGAATCTCTCAGTACAATGTTAAAGAGAAATAAAGTGAGGAATTTGATATGCCACATCTCCCACACACCAAACCAAAGATCAGATGAATATCACAAATTACTGAAGATAAAACAGAAAATTACTCTGTTCTATGTTGAACTAAGGGTTAATTCCATTCACACAAATTGACTCAGGTGATGTCATCTATTTCCTAATTACTATCACTCCTATGATGACTCGAAGGAAAAAGTGATGGTTGAACTTCATCTCCTGGCAAAGGTAATACTCGCGTCACTGAAGGACTTAACATTTACATTACAGTTGCAGAAAAATTCCCTTGAAAAAAGTACACGATTCTAACATTTAACCAGTTTCAATTGGTGAAATCACATTAAAGAATTGTTTATAGTGACATATGTATACACCCTGCTCTTGATTCACTCAAACTGTGAAATGTATCACCTCAAATGGGCGTCTATTTCAGTGCTGGGTCATAATGTCTTGTGAGACATTAAATGTCAATACAGGTTGCATGGGACGAAGGTGCTCAGGCATTCTTAAACATCATACTGTGGCAGGCCAGACAATGGCATTATTAATTGATTGTTGCTTGAGAAACTTCTGGCTGCCTTTAACACATTTAGCACGCCTCTCTCGCAGATTCTCCATGCAGCGTGCAAGAGTCATAACAGAAAACCATTCTCTGACAGCAAGTTTCCGTGACTTATGAAATAGATTACAACATGGCACAACAAGCAGACACTCTCAAAGTTGCATATCACTGTGCATGTGTGCTGGCTTGTGAGGGGATTGAGGGAGATGGGTTTGAGCTGAGAATTAGTGAAGAAAGGTTTTCATCAGTGTGGGTCAAAATACTGCCGGGGTGTTAGATAGCCTGGCTCCTTGCTGTACTGAGTGCTAAGCCCATGCATGTATACCAGTAATTCTATACTTAAAGAAGCAAGTCTAGATAAGTGGACAGTAATGGCTCCAATCTGTTATTCATATTTTGTTTTAGTAATTATCATTTAAACTATTAATCATTACCTTAGAGACTTAGGCAAGTCTAAGGGTTCGACAAAAGCAATTTAAAAAGGATCCATTCTAGTTTATTAGACACATTTAAAACAAGGTGTTTTATGTAGAAGGAAGACCTTGCAGGTGACATGTACTTATACAGAGACATAACAGATGCATTAGTTTGGAGGCCGACATGGGTGCTCTTGGTCTTGGTGTTACTTCTACCACCAATCATCAACACATGCTTCCAAGACATAACTTGAAACAGAGACGTTTTGCATTCCTGAACATGCTAAACTGATTAAGAAATTAAATTTACAGTTATAACAAAGATTCATAAGCCATTCAAATGACTACACACTAAAACTTACAGTTCCCAAGACGATTATTGTATCCTGTGTCCTGTATATCACAAATATTCAACTGTGTTCCTCATTCAGTAAGGATGCACATTTCTCTGTTACTTAGCTGTACTCTGCACCAATAAATGATGTGCATAGGTAGAATAGATAACTGGCACCTAATGCTGGCCATAAGAGGCAACTCAATGGCCAATGGTGGACTGGATAGTAAGACTACATGACTTGGTTGACAGTGTGTCATTGTACACCCATTTGCTACTGATAACTTCAGTCAGTTTCATATAGTTTGAATAATGATGATTGTGACATTAACAGCAAACAAAATGCAGACTTCTCAATACTTAAATTTGATATTTTTAGTTACATTTGTGTCTCGGAAGCCTTAACACTAAGAGTTTGGACATGTGCCAAGTTTACCTATGTTACTATCAAGATTTTATATGCTGTAAATGCAAAGTGTGACACAGAGCATAATTTTCCAATTGATTTTTTCACAGTGTTCATAGAATATATTCCTTACACTGGTCACTGAAGAGATCCTTCCATCCTATCCCTGGGATTTAAAATAGCTATGATTATATAGTGATTAGAAATAGAATAGAATAAAGATCATAATATTCTTAGATATTGGATTTTTTTAATGTCCTTATTTTTGTAAAATTTGCAGAAATCTGATTTTTTAGATTTAATTTGAGAATTTGAAGTGTCAAATACTGTAGACAGAACCCAATATCGGTCTCTGATCAGGTGTAGATTAATACCAGCACAGCCTCCTGGTGAAAAAACATGTAATGGACAGCATACAGGCACATGTACCTAACAGCCAGTTATAGTGTTTGTACTGTTTCACACCATGCATCCCTCTGATGTAGAGGAAAACATCACATGTCTGACAAATGACTGGCAGTGTCATGACCTTCACATGATTTACAAAACAAAAAATTAATCTGTAATTGACACTAATCATGGCTGCTGTATGACAGAAAACATCTGTTACTGATAAATAGGATGTATGTCACCAAAAAAGCACAAGCTGGGCACTGTCTGAGTGACATCTGTATATGACATTGTGGATCCATGTTGATTTGCAGACATATTTTGTAGCATTTGAGCAATACATGAAAATGTACAAATGATCGACAGCAGATCTTATGAGATATCCTAAACAATGATTTAATGAGATGTTTGGTGTAATATTCCTTTAACGCCTTGTAGTGTGATATGAAACTAGGTAACTGTGTAAGCTACAGAAAAAACATGGTGTGACATATCAACATGATCTAATGCTATGTCAAGAGCAGTTGCATGGAAAACATTACTTATGTGAGTGAGTTGAGTTTTACCGCGACCCGCAATATGCCAGCTATATGGCAACGGTCTGTAAATAATCGAGTCTGGACCAGACAATCCAGTGATCAACAGCATGAGCATCGATCTACGCAGTTGGGAACCGATGACATGTGCCAACCAAGTCAGCGAGCCTGACCACCTGATCCTGTTAGTTGCCTCTTACGACAAGCATGGGTTACTGAAACACTGAGCTGTTTCCATCCATCCTATTCTGAAGAAATAAAACATAAGAACATATTTGTAAAAATACTAACCTTTAGGTAAAATGATAAAAATTCAATTTATTTACCTTGATAAACATCTGCTGTGAAATTATTATGGAAAAGAACTTCTGTCTTGTTTGTTATCCCTCCCACCCAACACGCACACTTAAATGCACTCGCTAAAAGTTTAAATATATACCAAGAGATAAATTAGTTTTGAACTAACATCCACAATGTTTATTATTGGCGCCACCTCAAATAGTTCCGGTGTTCGAAATCGGAAGGCCATAATGCACACTGCCGTCAATTTAAAATGGAACCATTTTTCACATTAAACAACAGGCTTAGGACAAGGCCTCCTTGGCTTTCATGCTAATTTTAGACCAGTTATATTTCACCCCATAAACATGATACACCATCTACTTCTCTGAAGAACCCCAACACACTCCTCATATCTTCCTGTCAAATATTTTTGTGTAGTCCAACACAATTACATAGACCCAATAATCTGTATGATGAACTCTGAGGTAAACATGATATACAAACTATACATTGTATTTCCACACTGTAAAAGCAAGCCGATTAATCTCACATGTACACAGCTATGAATACTGATTAACATCAGTGTTTCTTTTCATTTTCATTTTTAAATTCTTTTAATTAACAATTCTTGTCATTTCTAAAAAGAATATTTAATCATACATTTAAACATGTAAACCTAACAAGTCCTTGTAACAATGGCCCTGCCTTATGTCAATAGCTCCATTGCAACAACCTCCTTTAATCAGTCCTCTATTGTCATGCCCCATAGATGATCAGGCTCCTAAATACAGATTTCATCCAATAGGGGTCCCAGGGTTTTACATGACGCGTTATTCCTGCGTATTCGACGCAACAATTATGTAAACGACTCTCAAAATATTATCATACAAGTCAAGCTTGACGCAAGTTTTATGGGTGACCCTCACAACTCAGTTCAATAAAATCGATTGGATAAGCAAAAAATGATATTGTCAGATTGTTCCAGAAAACTCGGAGGAGACAGCAATCCTGGCTGTTTCAACTGAACAATGCTGTAGTTTCATTTGGTGGTGTGACATACATTTACATACTGAGAAAATATTAAACTTTTCATGACTCCCAAATATTGAAAATGACTCCCAAAAATAAATAGTGTGTCACCAAGACTCCCATTTTTAAAAGTCTGTGTAAAACCCTGGGTCCATATACATTACATCTGCTGATGTAAGCTACTGGACTGATGTTCTGAATTCGGAGCGAGTCGTATTCATAATGAAGTTCAATGCTAGCCAGAAAAACAACAACTCTATCATGGCAGCTGTGAATCAGCTCAGTCCCACATTCATACTTCACAGAAAATCATCATGGATATACAAGATTGCATAGCTACTATCATAATTAATATTTGTATTTATATGAGGATATAATTTACCAAGGTTTACTAGCTCAAATAGTGATAACAAATTTATAACAATATCCCTGAAATTATTAATCTACAAAATGTTTGAAACCCGTGAAGATCAGGGTAAGAATTGGTCTTCAGCAACCTATACTTGTCGTAAGAGGCAACTAACAGGATTAGGGGGTCAGACTCGCTGACATGGTTGACACATGACACCATATCCCAAATGCATAGATCTGCAGTTGGTCACTGGATTGTCTGGTCCAGACTCGATTATTTACAGACCACCACCATATAGCTAACATATTGCTGCTGGCATTAAACAACCAACCAACCAACCAACCAACCAACCAACCAACCAACAAAATGTTTGAAATTCTACAAGTCCTTAGGACACATTTAACATAGACAAAACTTGTCGAAGCAAGCTGACTGGTGCTAATTTCTATCCCTGAATGTCAGATACTGACTGACTGAGTTTGATTTTACGCCGCTTTTAGCAATATTCCAGCAACATCACAGCGGGGGACACCAGAAATGGGCTTCATACATTGTACCCATGTGGGGATTTGAACCCGGGTCTTCGGCGTGACGAGCCAACGCTTTAACCACTAGGCTACCCCACCGCCCCGAATGTCAGATAAGTTGTGGCTGTTGCATTTGGTGTCGCTGTTGTTCTTGTTTTTTGCTGTAGAATGCAACACTCCACACTATTCCATGTATGTAAATAATGATGTCGGGACCAGACAGCTGTTGACATCATGAGCGTCTATCAATACAACAATTGCAAAATAACAGGCAATTAACAAAATCACCAAGCTTGAAAATCTGATCCATTTACTCATCATACAACCAGCATAGGTTGTTATGACTTATAGTACAAACTAGCAAATACCAATCAGAGGCCTTCATTGTTCTGCTACACGATAAATCAGGTTGAGGCCTAAATGAATAGAAACATCATGTTCACATCATTATTATTTTACAACTACAGAAAAAACACGGGTTGAAAAACATTTCAGTTTCAGTTTGGTCGTATGTTTTAACCAGCTTAACTCCCTGGAATAAAAAAGACTTACTTCACAGCTTCTTGCTGATGAGAAAAAACATGAAGTCATTTCTATGTCTCTTAAATAAATTGATCTGTTGATGGGTAATGTTAGTGAATACACTGTTTATGTCCCTAAAAATACATGATGTTCACATGAGTCAAAAGGCATCTGGATTTTTTTTATATACATGCACCTATTAAAACATTACTGTCTTATTAACACCACCTGCTTGCTCCTTTCAGCCTTGTGAAGAAATATTCATCCTCATAAAAGTCACACTCTCTTCCTGAGACTTGAGGTGGAACAAATTGCAATATTCGTAATTTAGTCCTTAGTCAATTTTGAGGTGTGTGATTGTACACTGATCTAGGCATGGCCAAAGATCTATAGATCTCATGAACCTTGAATTTGTTTTTGTTTATGTTACTAGATAATATGTTTATCCTCACCCATAAACAGGACAAATAACCTGATACTGTACATTAAACAACATAAAACATTTGTAATTTACTGCAGGAGTGAGTTCAGTCTTACACTGCTTTTAGCAATATTGCAGCAATATCACGGTGGGTGACACCATGAATGGGCTTTACACATTGTACCCATGTGGGGAAAGCGAACCCGGCTCTTCGACAGGACGGGTGAACGCTTTAACTACTTGGTTACCATACCACCCCAATTTACTGCAGGAATATCATTATAACATACAACACCTATAGCACCCAGAGCAATACATGATACTGCTGTTCTTAGTGGTCAATGTTAACAACTGTTGGATACTGTTGAAAATTACTCATCAACCAGAAAATAATTATTCTTTTCCCTAAAAACCTGAGGTAGAATATCATGCTTCTCATGGATTACCTAGTTTACATTCCTGTAAAACAAGTTAAAAAATTGGTTAGCATGTTTGGAATTTTTCAGATATGCCCTTCAGATAAAACTGCTTGAATTATATCTTGAACAGTAACATGATAAAGATCTGTGTGTACATTATCAGATGCATGAGTACTGAAATGTCATCTTTATCATATTTCCACCTACAGAGTTAAAACACTGATATGCACGTAATTTAAAGAAGCAAGACTGGGGCAATGCAAGATGGTTCATCTTTCACAAAACAAACCTACTAATTCTGCTTTCAATGTATGTGACGTCAAAAACTATGAATAACATCATTTTATATGATAGAGCTAATTCAGAACTTCCAGGTCATGAAAGCCAGAGTTGGAGAAATCTAGCTCTGACTAAATCCACTAAAAGCAATCTTCCCATACTAAAGTACAACAATTCTGATGAAGTTTACCACTCTCTGTTCAACATGAGAACTCTGAAATGTGATTTAGTTTCCTTTCAGTCGGCAGCTTACGCTACTGACCATAGGAAAAATCACATTAAAATTCTTTTCAGTTGAAAGGCTTGGCTTTAAGAATAATCCACTCTGTATGTTAAGACAATGGTACATTCTACTGTAAAGTTTGTGTCAGTAGACTCAAATATTTTCATGACAAACTGCACATATATCACAGTGTAATCAATGGATTAACTAGATTGGTTCCAGTAAGTGCCAACAAAATTGAACTGTTTTCTATATAATCATATAAGTAGGATAACCAATAAGTAATATTATTTATGACCAAATTATGAAACCAACTTAAAAGAAAACTTAACCAGTACTATTTTGTGTCAACTATATCCTGTGACAGTTTCAGCTACTTAATCCAGCTAATGTGTACTCAAGCTTGAAGTACACACTACTTGCATGGGACAGGATATAATGGAAGGATGCTGGTATATTTTTGTACTATAAAGTCAGTGAGGTCATTAAAACTGACAACTAACAGCCCAATTAAATATTAAGAAGCACATATGCTTCAAAGTAGCTATCTACAATGCAAACATTGATTAATTGCCAGCTATAGATTGCTAAACAAACACCATCAAATTAGTTGTATATGCAAACATATTTGCTTCCACAATGTCTCAAGCCCATCAGTAATAGCTGTGTGGGTATATACGACAATGATCATACAAGGTTGGAATATACATCAACGATTTGGCGACCGGCCCTCTTTCCACTGGTCATTTCCCTCAGGGAAGTGATACACACCGCTCTGTTATTTACATACACGTTTGTTTACCAATGTGTCAGCATATAACATAGTGGTTAACATGTCGATTTCATGCTGACACAGTTTTAGTGTTGTAAATATCGCCCATCTAAACATTTCATATTGGAGGGAATACACAGTTAGATAGCTTGTCAATTTCATGTTATGTTAAAGTGCACAGCATGAGTTACATTCCTCTCAGCGTGACTGACTCGTTGCTAATTTGATCGTCAGCTTCGACTCGATTGTAACATTAATGACGCGCCTCGAAACTGAGGGGAGGTATGATGCAGGTTGCACATGGATGCCAGACATTTCTGAAATTAAGATATTGCATGCATATATCTTACCAGTTGCAATTTTCCGTTCCGTAGGCATACTACTGAATGATACTGTTTTCTTTCGCTGAGGACGCCTGTTGCCCGCATCCTTGTTCATGAGGCTGCTTCTCCTCGGCAACACGCTCTCCGGTAATTCAGAGTCACACTCGGTATTTTGATCCTCACATTCTTCCAATTTGTTGTTTGAATCGCCATTCAAAAACACATCTTCTGGTTTCTCAGTTGGTATTTCCACCGGTTCCGTAGACTCTTGCACATCGTCCGCCATCTTTCGTGCTTTCTTGGACCATTCCAATTGTATTAATTAGGGTAGAAATGTCAAAATAGACATGACTTTTAGATCAGGTTGATACCAATGACTTGATGCAATTTTAATTAGTTTTACACGTCCTGGTTCCCACCTTGCCGTTATCGTCGTGTTGCGAGGTGTAGAATCGGCGGTGACAGCTCTATCAGAATCGGCACCCCTATTTGAATAATGGACCTTGCCGAGAGGACCGCATTATGGGATAGCTAGCTGTTTTGAATATGGCCGCCCTACTCCCGAAGATGGCTCCAGGGAGGCAACTTGTGTTAGTATTGTAGACCATAGACAGCAGCAGAGCTGCAATGTTCATTTATGTATTTGTATGATTATGAATTACATAGAGAGTTGAATTATGGCCTGTGATTGTGTCACGTGATGTGCACGAGGCAGACGTCAAATCGTTGACATGTCGCTCGTGTTTTCTTGAGTTAGAAGACGAGCACGAGAAGTTGACAAGCTGTCATGTCACATTCACCGCACTGACTTCTGCCTTTGTATTGATGAATTCGACAAACAATCAGTCACATGTATGTTTGCGTGCAGGCGTAATTTTCAATGAAGTGGAAATTAATTTGGCTTTGTTGAAAATATTTTAGCTGAATCGTTCAGCATAAAAGAATCGGAACACATGACGAAAGTGTAAGATTTTAAAACAAAGACAAAAACATTGCGTGGCTTTCCATCAAATGTCGATGATGGAAAATCAAACAATGAGAGTTCGATTAATACATAGTTTTTTTAAGAAACGTTCCTGCCTCTTGGAATGGATTATGCACCTGCAGCTAATGCAGGAAGCGAAGTTTTTCATAGTCTGGTGATATACCCACATATAAAAAACTTTGTATCACTTTGGCCTAGTTCTAAAATTAGCCATAAATAACTAAAACGATATGATTCCTCATTAATGTCTTAACTTTGACTGTTTGTCATGTGTTGATGAGCAAGCCATCTTTGTTGGACCTTAAATAGTGTTTACATGGTGTGTTTTGTACATTTGATGAGATAGGTAGATGTTCATGTTTGTGAAATAATATGGGATATATTACCCTCCCTCATAAGTATGAATGTTCATGCTTATATTGACCAGTGGGTCGTTAAGTTCTCAAATCCTGGCAGTTATGAAGCGATATATATAGTGTATATATATAGACGTATGAGAAATAATGTGACTGTCATGACCAGTTTTGAGGGACTGCATGGACAAGTAACATGCAGACTTGCCAGTACAGACATGGTATTTTCTTGTCCTGATAGATTCACTCACATGTTTGATGAATCGAACCGTATTCCTTCAAGATTTCAGTTGATTAATTGTGGTCACTTGAATTGAATATTTACGAAAATTTGAAAGAGTGTGTTTTTACTTGGATGTTGTTTATCTAAGTGAGATAGCGTTACATGTGACAGTTTTGCCAAGTTCATAGTTTATTCCTTCCTGCCGTCGTGTTTACCCACATGTGCAGGGATTTTTCAGGGCATGTTTGACCCCAGATCTACAGCAAATTATAATATTTCAAAATTGGAATGTGTTTTACAGGGTTTTACATAGCTCTTCAAAAATGGGAGCCCTGGGGACTCAGGGCATATGTATTCTGAGAGTCCATTTCCAAAATTGGGAGTCCATCAATTTGCATGCAATCATTGATCATGGATGCTTCCCATTTGATAATGATTATGTTATAATATGTGTTACTTTCAATGTCATTAGAATAATGATTGTAAATAGAATGTTTATATTTTAATATGGGATATCATTACAAACTCAGAAAGTTCTTTCTCAGAAAAAAAGTATATTGTGTCCACAAGGACGCACAGGATTTTAGTTTTGGGGTACATCATCAAATTTCTGCATCCAATACGCAGGAATCCCACTTTTTTAGTGTCATGAAGTGACTTCTATTTCTTACCAAAAGACAGAACCATACCAACAGACAGAAAAACTTTTAGTTGCACATTGACATGATTGTTATAAAATGCATACAATATAAAATACCTTCAAATTTGGAAAAATACCTTCAAATTTGGAAAAAGACTTCATAGTACATGTATTTTCAACTTTGGATTAATATTCTTGTCTCCAGTTTGTCTTACTGTGACACTGTGTTAAAAATATCCTGTTTATCCCACATAAAACGTGGTCTATTTCATGCTGTGATTGTAGATTATGTCCTCAATTATCTGTCTTGTGTGTGAAATAATCTCTTTTATCAGTATGATCAGTGGTCGGTTAGTTGTGTTTATCTTCCTATCAGTCAAGGGGACCAGGCGCGTCTCTCTTTTTCTCCCCCCTCTCCCTACAGATTATATAAAATATTACATTTTGTTAGCAACATTATAGGCTATATATCGTTGATCTGTAAATTGTCAAATCTGGATCAGACAGTCCAGTGATCAACAGCATGAGCATCAATCTACTCAACTTGGAAACAATGACATGTGTCAACCAAGTCAGCAAATCTGACCACCCAATCCCGCTAGTCACCCTTTACAAAAAGCATTGGTTGCTGAAGACCAATGCTAACTCAGATCTTCACAGGCAATAGATTACGATTGAAAGCTGATAAAAAAAGAATTTTATGATCTTTCAAGTTGGTGAGCATAAGTGTGTACATCTTCCTACAAGAGCTGAACATGCCCAATTTTAGTATGTCATGCTGAAGGAAACATTGGACATGGGTACAATGTTTGAAACCCATTTCTGATGTTATTCGCTTTCATATTCCTGAAGACCTGTGAAGGTCCAGGTTAGAATGAATCTTAAGTAACCCATGCTTGTCGTAAGAGGCGACAAATGGGATCGGGTGGTCAGGCTCGCTGGCTTGGTTGACTGGTGTCATCGGTTCCCAATAGCACAGATCGATGCTCATGCTGTTGATCACTGGATTGTCTGGTCTAGACTTGATTAATTACAGACCACCGCCATATAGCTGGAATATTGCTGAGTCTCACGTAAAACTAAAATCACTCACTCACGCATATTGCTGAAAAGTGGCTCACTCACTTATGCACTCTCACAACCACTCGCTCACTAATTGATGATCTTAGTTTCTGCATATTTTTTAACTGCTTGTTGGCCACTGCCTTTGAGAGGTGTTATTTTGCTGACTGCTATGTTCACAAACATGCTGTTAAGAACTGCACATGTAATTAATATGAATGTTTCTGCCTTTGTTGTAGGCATGTACCAACTGCTGAGTAAAACTCGGGTAGCATGGATGTTTGCAAACACCTGAATTCTGTTCGCTTGGCACTAAACCACTCCATTCTCAACCCAGAGAAGTGGCTTTGTGCCATGTGTGGAACCACAGAGTCAGTCTGGGTAAGTGTATACAGAATAGACTTTAGTCTTACATTGCATTGTGGGGTGCTTTGAGCTGTTTAAAAGGTAGCTGGATCTGTAATCGCTGTATAGAGGCTACCTTTGTCTTGCTGAATGTTATAGGGTGATTGGGACCCCATTGGGGTGGTGTTTGGGTCGGCTTATGTACAAAACATACCATTTTGACACTGATTTTAAGGGTCAAGTTAGGGGATCAGCTTATCTACGGTATGTCTTCCTGAATGTTATAGGGTGCATGGGTCTGTAATGACTGTATAGAGGGTACCTGTCTTACTGAATGTTATAGGGTGCCTGGGTCTGTAATGACTGTATAGAAGGTACCTGTCTTGCTGAATGTTATAGGGTGCCTGGGTGTGTAATGACTGTATAGAAGGTACCTGTCTTACTGAATGTTATAGGGTGCCTGGGTCTGTAATGACTGTATAGAGGGTACCTGTCTTACTGAATGTTATAGGGTGCCTGGGTGTGTAATGACTGTATAGAGGGTACCTGTCTTGCTGAATGTTATAGGGTGCCTGGGTCTGTAATGACTGTATAGAGGGTACCTGTCTTACTGAATGTTATAGGGTGCCTGGGTCTGTAATGACTGTATAGAGGGTACCTGTCTTACTGAATGTTATAGGGTGCCTGGGTGTGTAATGACTGTATAGAGGGTACCTGTCTTACTGAATGTTATAGGGTGCCTGGGTCTGTAATGACTGTATAGAAGGTACCTGTCTTGCTGAATGTTATAGGGTGCCTGGGTCTGTAATGACTGTATAGAGGGTACCTGTCTTGCTGAATGTTATAGGGTGCCTGGGTCTGTAATGACTGTATAGAAGGTACCTGTCTTGCTGAATGTTATAGGGTGCCTGGGTCTGTAATGACTGTATAGAGGGTACCTGTCTTGCTGAATGTTATAGGGTGCCTGGGTCTGTAATGACTGTATAGAGGGTACCTGTCTTGCTGAATGTTATAGGGTGCCTGGGTCTGTAATGACTGTATAGAGGGTACCTGTCTTACTGAATGTTATAGGGTGCCTGGGTCTGTAATGACTGTATAGAGGGTACCTGTCTTGCTGAATGTTATAGGGTGCCTGGGTGTGTAATGACTGTATAGAGGGTACCTGTCTTACTGAATGTTATAGGGTGCCTGGGTCTGTAATGACTGTATAGAGGGTACCTGTCTTGCTGAATGTTATAGGGTGCCTGGGTCTGTAATGACTGTATAGAGGGTACCTGTCTTACTGAATGTTATAGGGTGCCTGGGTCTGTAATGACTGTATAGAGGGTACCTGTCTTACTGAATGTTATAGGGTGCCTGGGTCTGTAATGACTGTATAGAGGGTACCTGTCTTACTGAATGTTATAGGGTGCCTGGGTCTGTAATGACTGTATAGAGTAATGGTACCTGTACCTGTCTTACTGAATGTTATAGGGTGCCTGGGTCTGTAATGACTGTATAGAGGGTACCTGTCTTACTTACTGAATGTTATAGGGTACCTGTCCTGAATGTTATAGGGTGCCTGGGTGTGTAATGACTGTATAGAGAAGGTACCTGTCTTACTGAATGTTATAGGGTGCCTGGGTCTGTAATGACTGTATAGAGGGTACCTGTCTTACTGAATGTTATAGGGTGCCTGGGTCTGTAATGACTGTATAGAGGGTACCTGTCTTACTGAATGTTATAGGGTGCCTGGGTGTGTAATGACTGTATAGAGGGTACCTGTCTTGCTGAATGTTATAGGGTGCCTGGGTCTGTAATGACTGTATAGAGGGTACCTGTCTTACTGAATGTTATAGGGTGCCTGGGTGTGTAATGACTGTATAGAGGGTACCTGTCTTGCTGAATGTTATAGGGTGCCTGGGTCTGTAATGACTGTATAGAAGGTACCTGTCTTACTGAATGTTATAGGGTGCCTGGGTGTGTAATGACTGTATAGAAGGTACCTGTCTTACTGAATGTTATAGGGTGCCTGGGTCTGTAATGACTGTATAGAAGGTACCTGTCTTACTGAATGTTATAGGGTGCCTGGGTGTGTAATGACTGTATAGAGGGTACCTGTCTTGCTGAATGTTATAGGGTGCCTGGGTCTGTAATGACTGTATAGAGGGTACCTGTCTTACTGAATGTTATAGGGTGCCTGGGTCTGTAATGACTGTATAGAGGGTACCTGTCTTGCTGAATGTTATAGGGTGCCTGGGTCTGTAATGACTGTATAGAGGGTACCTGTCTTACTGAATGTTATAGGGTGCCTGGGTCTGATAAGAGGGTACTTAGGTCTGACTGTGTATATGGTACTTAGATGTAACTTACTACTAACTATGTAACTGTGTATAGTAGTGGTGTTCCGATGATCGAAAATCAATCGAAAGAAGCATTTAATATATTTATCGATTGTAAAAAACATGTTTTCGATTAATCAGAATTTTGTTGTTTTAGTATAACACTTGAATGAAGTAAACTAACCATTAAATTGATCGAACATGCACTCAACAGCGTAAATCTATGCGCATTGTAAAATTGTAACCACTTTTATTGCTTAATTACAATTTCAGTGTCTTTCTTGTATGCATGCATTTCATTGCATGACAGTATTAGTTATAAAAGACATTAATTAGAAAAACCTGGGGGAAAACCCTTAAAATTTGTGATTACATTAAAATGTATGTATTTCAATTATAATTGATAATCGTTCACCACAAGTCCTCCGATAATCAATAGTGGATTTCGTTTCAGATTCCCAACACTAGTGTACTTAGGTGTGACTGTGTAGAGGGTACTTAGATTTAACTGTGTATGGGGTACTAAAGTACTGTCGGAAATAGAATAAAAACTGTTTTGAGGCTGTTACTCTGTATCCCTAAAATTTACACAACTGCAAATAGCAAATGTCGAAATAACCGCCGACCTAACTTGGCATTTATTCAGCCTAACTTGGCATTCAGCACTTCGGCCTAACTTGGCATTCAGTGCGTTTCAGTTAGTTGTATAGAAATGTGTAACGCGTACATGTTTGATGATTTCCTGCATCAAACGGCGACATGCCGAACCGTTGCTGTCGTCGGTACTCTATAATTTGAAGGCGATGAATTGTCCCCCCATGCACAGATCTCACTGGGACGCGGTTCGTGCTAAATGGGTTATGTTTGTGAGTCTGGCTGGCCGCCCACATTCGCGGCATTCAGTGGATCGTAATAGAATATCCAGAAAAGCATGTTTACTCGTAAAATCGGGCAAAACTTAGAAAATATACGAATAGCTGCTGAAAACGATAGATCAGACTATAGATGGCAATTTGGTCGCTCAGCCAGGTATGACAACGGACCGTCGACTCACTTGGCATGAAATGTACGTGCTGCCTACAAGCACACGGGGTCATCTCAAAGATATTTTGTGCTTTTTCATGTGCCTCATCTATTGATTAACATCTTGCGTGTCTTTCTTTCATGAAGTTTATGTTGAGATATGTAAAAGAGTATGATACCTGATAACCATAGAAACGCATTGTATTGAATGTATTAGGTGGCATGACCACACGATCGCAAAGATCGATAGGACTGGATATTATTTGTAAATTGTTATGACATGCCGTGTACTTCCCCATTATAATTGCCCTAAAGGATTATCTTATCTTAGCTGATATCTCTATCCCCAAGCCCGACCCCAACCATCGTCTGCGACACCCGTCCAGGTTTTACTTTTGAGACAAACCCTCCTTTCTGTTTCTTTTTATAGTGACAGTGAGACTCCATTTTAGCAACATCCTTGATAGTTTCAGCATGAAAGTTATTATTTTTTACGCCAGCTATCGTATATAATGAAGCTACGTCTAATTTCAAATTGGGCATTTAAAAAGTGTCCTTTGTAATACAATATTGTCGCACACTAATTTGCATAAAGCCATGGTCTGTTCCAAATAAATCGCTTTGGACTTAGAAAAAAAACCGCATTGCTCATTTCTGCACTAATCTCTCCTCAGCAAAGTCCCTTTTCTACGTTTCTTATGTCCCTACCACTGAGACTTGTAGTTAGGCCAAACTTAGTTTAACAGATATTTCACACTTGCACATATCAACTACATAAATTGTAGATATAAATGAGAAAATACAGTTTTTTCAATTTCCGACAGTACTTAAGGTCTGACCATGCATAGCGTACTTGATGTAACTGTGTATAGCGTACTTAAGTCTGACCGTGTATGGGGTACTTAGATGTAACTGTGTATTGGATATTAAGGTCTGATCATGTATAGGGTACTTGGGTCTGACCGTATATAGGGTACTTAGGTCTGACGGTATATAGGGTACTTAGATATAGGGTACTTAGGTCTGACCTTGTATAGGGTACTTAGGTCTCACCGTATATAGGGTACTTAGATCTGACCGTGTATAGGGTACTGAGGTCTGACCTTGTATAGGGTACTTAGATGTAACTGTGTATTGGGTATTAAGGTCTGACCGTGTATAGGGTACTTAGGTCTGACCGTGTATAAGGTACCTAGATCAGTGAAGCCCAATATAACGAAAGAAATTAAATTGACTGGTGAATTGTTGACTTGATTGCATTGCACCTCCAGGCATGCCTGAGTTGCTCCAATGTGGCCTGTGGACGCTTCAACGAGGAACATGCCCTCACCCATTTCAAGGACACAAATGTGAGTCGAGCATGAAACACAGACCTCATGATTCTTCATGTTTTGTCATGGTACCTTGTTTAAGGTGTAGATATTGTCTTTCTCCTTCTTTTTAAGACTTCACAGCAACATGTTCCCTTCATACCTTAGTGAAAGCCCATGATATAATTTGAAACCATATCATTCAGGATATATTGTCAGAGAGACATGTTTCTTAAAACAAAATTCTGTTAAGTCTGCAATTTGACAAGAAGTTTAAAAATGTGATTGTTAGTATCTAAAAATATTGAAACTGAAAATTCAAAATTTCAGCACCCCATTGCTATGGAAGTGAATGACAGATATGTCTACTGGTGAGTACTTCTACCATGAAGCATCAGTGCAGTAAACAGCCTGACACAGTGTTGCCTTGTGTTTCAAGCATTTGCTTTGGTGATAATTAGGTTGTTGTTTTCATTAGCACTTCCAGTTGAGGTAATTTCAACATGGCATTGCAGTGATTTACCTTGAGTCGTGTTTTTGACGGTCCCCAGGACTCAGGCTCTTCATTTCCAGGGCTCCTGGATAACAAAATGGAGGGTCCTGACACTTAAATATTATTATTAATACTGTTATTGTCTTGTGTATCATGATCATCACATTATTTGTTTAAGTAAATGAATTGCAAATGATACCATAACCCAGCTAGTAGCAAACTCTTTGATAACTTAGTGTTACTTGATTGGAATTTTTACAACAAGTATTTGGACATTTTCTGCGTCCCTGTGGATGCACTTCTGTTTGAAGAAGATTTTAAAAAAGGAATTTTAAGTTTGCCATGCACTTTAAGCTGTTCTACTGTCAGCAGGACCAATTAACTACTGTAATCTGAAAGACTTTGGTGTAATTTAACGTCTTTCCATAGAATAGAATCTTAGGAAAGTTTCTTACCTGTCACAAACATTTCAGCTATGCCTGTGACGAGTATGTAATGGATGACAACTCAGACAGGATCATCACCCTGCTCCGGTCAGCTCTCAGTGCCATTGAAACACAGTCATTTGACAATATTGAAAAACAAGGGCAGAGACTGCTGCGGTCTTATTCTTACTCCGGATTGGAATCAAGGTGAGTTGGCGATGTTCTCAAAAGTGACGAAAATCTCTTTCAGATGTAGCCTGGTTGGTAGCAGTGTAGTGATAAGGCAATACAGTATTGTATTGCAAATCAAAGCTTATGATGCAATAAATTGATTTACAACTCATGTATTGCTATACAGAAGATTCTTTTCATGACATATTGATGTAAAAACTTGTGAATAATAACTGTTCAAGTACCAGTTAATGCAGATTCTTTAAGATTTCCTGGTTAGCTATAAATAGCAGTATCTGCACAGTGCCCTGAAGCTCACATGTTTCTTGTGATTCAGGGGCGGTGGGGTAGCCTAGATGTTTAGGCGTTCGTTCATCACACTGAAGGCCCGGGTTCGATTCCTCATATGGGTACAATGTGTGAAGCCCATTTCTGGTGTCCCCCGCCGTGATATTGCTGGAATATTGCTAAAAGCGGCATAAAACCCAACTCACTCACTCTTGTGATTCACCTGCAATAAGGGAGAGAATATGAACTATGAAATATGATATAAGTACTGTATTGGGATAGATACTATGTCGATCATATTACACCATCACCATATCCTTACACTTCTAATGTTTCGACAGCTTTGTAGTTTCTTTGAAATTGCATAAATCCAGGACCCCAAGAAAGCTATGTTTTTCAGCTAAACCCAGTGTATTTATTTGGCTGGATCACTGAAGGATAATAAAAATGATATATCCTGAGTAACTGTGATAACCCACCATTTTCAAGTGGGTGATCCCACTTAGATAACAGGCTGTGTAAATCTCTCCAGACTGAGATAGTCACCAGGGCAATATGGGTCTTATATTTCTGATACCAAGCCTGTACACAATAAATGAAGATTACCGAGGACCCATGAAGATCCGGATTATAATTGGTCTTCAGTAGCCCATGCTTGTCGTATGAGGTAGCTAATGGGATAGGGTGGTCATGCTCACTGACTTGGTTGACACGTCGTCCTATCCCAATTGCGTAGATCAATGCTAGTCGTATGAGGTAACTAATGGGATAGGGTGGTCATGCTCGCTGACTTGGTTGACACGTCGTCCTATCCCAATTGCGTAGATCGAGGCTAGTCGTATGAGGTAACTAATGGGATAGGGTGGTCATCCTCTTCGCTGACTTGGTTGACAAGTCGTCCTATCCCAATTGCGTAGATCGATGCTAGTCGTTTGAGGTAACTAATGGGATAGGGTGGTCATGCTCGCTGACTTGGTTGACACGTCCTATCCCAATTGCGTAGATCGATGCTAGTCGTATGAGGTAACTAATGGGATAGGGTGGTCATGCTCACTGACTTGGTTGACACGTCGTCCTATCCCAATTGCGTAGATCAATGCTAGTCGTATGAGGTAACTAATGGGATAGGGTGGTCATGCTCGCTGACTTGGTTGACACGTCGTCCTATCCCAATTGTAGATCGATGCTAGTCGTATGAGGTAACTAATGGGATAGGGTGGTCATGCTCACTGACTTGGTTGACACGTCGTCCTATCCCAATTGCGTAGATCGATGCTAGTCGTTTGAGGTAACTAATGGGATAGGGTGGTCATGCTCGCCGACTTGGTTGACACGTCGTCCTATCCCATTTGCATAGATCGATGCTGTTGATCACTGGATTGTCTGGTCCGGACTCAATTATTTACAGACCGCCGCCATATACAGTAGAACACGGATATAGCGAACACGGATATAGTGTACAAACGGATATAGCGAACAAATTTAAAAGTCCCGTCAACAATCCTTTATGATATCATTAGAATTATACGCGAATAATGAACTCGTGAGTAGCGAATTAACGGCTATAGCGAACTGATTTACTACCCCCAAGCCCAATTTTAACGACGTGATTAGCGAACTCACTCAGTGTCAGCTCAGCCACTTTGCGGTATACATCAACCTTGTTGGCGGCGAATCAACATATTGTTGAGATTGTTGTGATTGTTAAACATGTTCTAGCTAATGTCTGTGAATGATAAATTCAGAATTTTAATGTTATGTCAATATACATGTACAAGAATAAAGATTTGTAGCCTCAGCATATACGTGTCTCTACATCTCTACAATCCAAAATGGCGGTCAAATGTGAATAACGAACACCGGATATAGCGAACTAAATTTCTTGGTCCCTTGGAGTTCGTTATATCCGTGTTCTACTGTAGCTGGAATATTGCAGAGTGCGGCGTAAAACTAAACTCACTCAATTGCAATAAGCCATCTTAGTGCTACAGTTATGTTAGGTCTATGTTAGAGTATGGGAGTGACAATCATCATAGTGATAAGATCACTTTAAGCAAGAGGGCACTAAACTCACTGAGACTAAGCCCCTCATTGTGACAGGTATCTGATTTATTTGCACATACTTGAATCCTCTGTTAGAAATATGTTCTGCATGTTGGGCAAATTAATCAGTTACATTCAACACAAGCTGCATGAAATTCACACTTGTATGTTCGTTCATGAAAAATAGTCATGTTTGATAACCAAAAACATGGATTAGGGTATAAATCAGCAATGAATGTTACCTTGAATTGCCACCTTCATCTTCCACCAGAAGAACTAAATACAGTTTCACTGAATACCTTCAACTAAATGCAAATCGACTGAAAACACTTTCACTTAAATCATCAGCACAAACTGTACTAGACAAGAGGCGACTAATGGGTCCTGGCTTGCAGACTTGGTTGACACATGTCATCGTATCCTGATTCCGTAGATCCATGCTCATGCTGTTGATCACTGGATTGTCTGGTCCAGACCTGATTACTTACAGACCGCTGCAATATATAACTGATATTGAAGAGTCCTTCAGTTCTGCAACTGTAAATCAGTACTGCTTTAACTGATAATGATGAAAGGACAAACTTTGCAATTTTGAGCAGAGATTTTAGCATCTTACTTTTGAATCTTTGTATCTTATGAGGCTGATATTTGTAATTATTTTGCAGAACACATGCAGATGAAAATGATAAACTAGCAACAGCAGATTGTCATTACAGGTAAGACTTACATGTTGATCACAGTGTTTAGCTCATCTTCATATTATTGTCCATTCCTTATATCCCCAAGCTTGATATTTCTGGTAGTTCGCTAATAGCACCTTAAAACTCAACTCTCTCCCTCTGAAGGCCACTGAATATGAAATGTTTTCTTCATGTTTTCATCTGGTCACCATTTTTATTTTATTTTCACTTTTTCTTTATTTACCTAGCCACCTGAAGTGAGCTATCCATTATTTAAAAAAATAGATATTATGATTGAACCTTGTTCACCCGATCACTGTATAAAAACTAATCTTTCTCCATTGTATGGGTAAACTGCTAATTATTGTTTGAAGCTGCCAGTCAGTACAAGACCTTTCATGGAGATATTGTTTTGCGTTGATCTGAAGTGTACTCTGTATCATTGACTGACTCAACAACCAGATTTCACATTGTGGATACTGGGTTTCAATTTTCTTCAGCAACCCATGCTGGTTGCAAGAGTTGACATGTCATCATATCGCTATTGCATTGATCAATGGTCATGCTGTTAATCACTGGATTGACTGGTCTGGTCTTGATTTTTTTACAGATCACCGCCATATACTGTAAACGTATATATTTCGCGCAGGTTTTATTTTAGCGAAAATTTATACACCGCGAATAAACCTGTCATTCATTCAGTCTAGCTACGCTCGCCCCTGAGTTGTTACCATAACACATCACGTTTGAAGACAGAAATCAACGGGAATCTTAAAATGACGACTGATCATACTTAACTGTCGCTGTAATGGATTTCCCAAAACATAATTAAATAATGAGCCAAATCCCATTGCCGAATTAGCGAAAACAGCAATGTGTGTTGTGGCCGCCATAAAAAAATTGGTCACATGACAGATGGTTTGATACAAAACAGATTACCGTGAAGCGACTTCGAAAGAAATAATACAGCAGTATTTTATTTATTCATTAAGATTTTATTCACCAGTACATCATGAAGCGAATAGTCACTAACACTCAATCATCTCATTCACAACAACCCGGCTTGTTTGAAATCACAAAGAGCTTCATATACAGTATAAGTTAATTAGTCAAATCGTCAGAATTGAACATAAGACTGATGTGTTTTCATCTCTTCGGGAGTAAGCGGATTACTGTGTACTAGTATATCGCACAGATAGGGATTTCCTGTGAGTAAGCAATAAGCGCCGCCTGACAGGTTAAGCCACTCTGTTTGTTTTCACTGCTATTAGTGGTGACAGCTGACCAAAGAGACAGCTGGCAGTTCGGCAATTACTGATTCATCAATCTGAATAATTGACCTGATTTGGGTGTAGTCTAAACTGTCAATTCAGCGAAAATTGAACCACCAGCGAAAATAGAATGCGTTTACAGTAAAATTTGTCATCTTCAAATAACTTTTGTTGGAAACAAAACAGCTGAACAGAAGTTGGTGTGTATCATGAGTTTTGATAGTTTTGTCCCAGTGCCAAGATAATATCCTAAGCATGTAGGATCAGAAATACCATGTCATCACACCTTAACTTTAATTTAATTAATTGAATTCAAATTTTTAATCTCTCATCTTTACATTAGTTTTGGTGAAATACTGTGTAACGTGATTGTCAGATTGCATGAAATCACAATTACGGCTATGTTCTGATAACAACTATTGATACCTGTTGATGCCTTGAAACAAACTTTAATTGACATAGAATGGATACATATGTCATATATGCCATACTTTGAGTCAATACAAGTCATATTTGTTGTAGTCTGACAATGGTTACAACATAGTGTTTCACAATGGCGACATCAAGGAAGCCTTCACCATGACTGGTCAGACTATTCAAAATGAAACTCTTTAAGTTTAGTGATTGTATTCCACTGTACCATAGGGTAGAACTTATTGTTGTTATTTTGAAGGTGTATGGTTACAGCAGCCCAAACAAAATAATAACATGATATTGGAATATATTATTATCCCTGCCGTGAAGTGGTAGGGAGATAGGTTTGAGCTCCGAGATAATGGAGACAGATTTTCTCAAAAAACGTTATAGGTAGGGAAACCAAATGTGGTATGTGTATTCAGGACATGGATGCCTTGATGGAGACCGAAAACGAAAACCGTGTTACAATTTGTTGGAGAGTTATGGCTCTTGTCATGTGTTTCTTGACTTAGTGCATGGTATCCCCAATGGGAACAGATTTTTTTCAGTAACTGTTATAGACAGGGAAACCAAATGTGGTATGTGTTTTCAGGATATGAATGTTGTGGTGGAGTCAAAAACAGGAACCAAATAGAAACAGAACACTGTGGCATGAGATAGTGATGACCATGTCTTCTTGTTCCTTATAAAGTAATAGTTTCATATACAGTTCCTCCAGTCATTGCATCAAAATTCTTAGGTGTTATGTTTTTGGATACTGTATATTTTAACTAAATCACCAATGGATTGGGGGAAAAAACATGTCTCATAATTTCTATATCTGATTATTTATTTTTTTCAAAAATACACATACAATCTTAATCTCTGCATATTAAAGCACATATGTTTCCTGTTTTGCTGAATGCATGAAGATCCAGGTTTTTAGCAACCCATGCTTGTCGTAAGAGGCAACTAAAAGGGGGGAAATCCATAGAGAGCCTCCTTTTCCTCCAAACCAGACTTGTACATGGGCCTGCAATTCCATGCGTATGGGTTTAAACAGAATCATAAACTATCTTTGTCACCTTTTTCTTTCCTGCAATATGAACTGTTGCTGCCAAGCCATGATGTTATTGAAATATAATCCCATGATATCTTTCTCTTTATGAGAGTCCAACTAAATCCACGTAAATGACCTGTTCTTTCTAGGGAGTAGAGACTCCTGCCAAAAAGGCAAGAACTGATGGCACCTCCCCGAGTCCCTCAGCCAATATCACCGCTTCCCCTGTCTCACCCACCTCGCCCAGCCTCAGGAAGCGGACCCTTATCCCAGGAGTCACTGGACTCCGAAACCTTGGCAACACCTGCTACATGAACTCCATACTACAGGCTCTAGGGTCAGTATGCACCATGAAACTACACACCTCCTACAACTCCATACTACATTCAGTATAAACCTCCTACAACTCCATACTACATTCAGTAGAAACCACCTACAACTTCATACTACATTCAGTAGAAACCACCTACAATTTCATACTACATTCAGTATAAACGACCTACAACACCATACTACATTCAGTATAAACCTCCTACAACTCCATACTACATTCAGTATAAACCACCTACAATTTCATACTACATTCAGTATAAACCTCCTACAACTCCATACTACATTCAGTATAAACCTCCTACAACTCCATACTACATTCAGTATAAACCATCTACAGCTCCATACTACATTCAGTGTAAACCACCTACAACTCCATACTACATTCAGTATAAACCACCTATAACTCCATACTACATTCAGTATAAACCTCCTACAACTCCATACTACATTCAGTATACGACCTATAACTCCACCTACAACTCCATACTACATTCAGTATACGACCTACAACTCCATACTACATTCAGTATAAACCTCCTACAACTCCATACTACATTCAGTATAAACCACCTACAACTCCATACTACATTCAGTATAAACCACCTAAAACTTCATACTACATTCCGTATAAACCGCCTGGAGCTGCATACTGCAGTAGGTATAGACCACCTCTAACAGCACCATACTGCAGTCACTACAAATTACCTTCAACCTATAATACTACATACAGTATTAACCACCTAGAGCTTCATACTACAGTTGGTCTATACCACCTGTAACAGCACCATACTGCAGTCACTACAGACCAACAACTCCATACTACATTCGGCATTAACCACCTAGAGCTTCATACTACAGTTTTTATAATCCACTTTCAAGAGCTTCATACTACAGTCGGTATAAACCACCTTCAACAGCACCATACTACAATCAGTATATACCACCTACATACCACAGGCTGTAGGTTTGTCAGTGGTGTGACTTGACCAGGCACTTGTTATTTACTGCTATAATATTGTTGACTGTGGTATAAAACAACATACAAAAGCAAGTGATTTGCTAGTCAAAGCCCTCATATTCACTATGTTACCTGCAACACTTCGGTGATATTACAGACATATAGAAGACCTGCGCCGGTTCTTCTTGCACCTCAGCTTTCACAATGGCTTCAGCCCCCCTGTCACCCCCCAGCGAGACTTGTCCCCTGTCAGAATGATACCGTCCCCATGCCCTGTCCGTTCATCAAACAGGGTGCTTAAGCGGCTTGACACACTGGAATGTTTCAAGGTAAGAACACACTATCTGGGTTCATGGTAATGGCCAACCATGTGATGTCAAGGTCCATGACCATCCATCTGGTTTCAGGGCTAAACACGTGAGGTCAAGGTCCATGACCATCCACCTGGGGTCAAGGTGAGGGGCAAAACATGTGGGGTCACGGCCCATGACCATCCATCTGGTTTCAGGGCTAAACACGTGGGGTCAAGGTCCATGACCATCCACCTGGGGTCAAGGTGAGGGGCAAAACATGTGGGGTCAAGGTCGATGACCATCCATCTGGGTTCAGGGCTAAACACATGGGGTCAAGGTCCGTGACCATCCATCTGGGGTCAAGTGAGGGGCAAAACATGTGGGTTCAAGGTCCGTGACAATCCATCTGGGTTCAGGGCGAAACACGTGGGGTCAAGGTCCAAAATCATCCATTTGGGTTCACGGTAACATTTAGACTCAGTGTCGGTGACCAACCATCAGAGTTTAAGGTCATCGGCCAAACATGGAGTCTGGTCAATAACCATCTAGGTTCAAGGATGGAAGATGTGCGAGAAGACTTACATTTTTGCTCAGGAGAAACTATTTTCACATTCATGGAGTTTGAAGCAACATTTTGTTCTTTGATGTGTATGCTACAGTAACATCTGGCAGTAGATCTAATTTATCTGAAGTTGGAACAAAATGTCATTGATGTTAGTATGATTTGTGAGTCACCAAATCTTTTTTGGGAAAATTCTATTTAATCTCAGAATAAAATAGTCATCCTCATAGCTTTCAGCACAACAATATCCTGATTATGATATTCAAATTACATCAAAGTTTTAACAGTCTATTATCCAGTACAATCTGCCATTTTGGTCATTGTGGAGCAAACTACCCTATTCTTAGTGAGGTGACAATTTCACAGCTGTCTGTACACATAGAAATACAACACCAAAATTCCTGATAATAATACAAGTGTTAACCAGGGTTTACCATATAACTAACCAGCGAATGAAAAAGTCCCATACCCTCATTGACACATGTTCTGTATCAGAGTTTTGTTTTGCAGTCTTATTTTATAACTTTTATTTCTATTTACACCTGACCGCCTCCGTGGTGTAGTGGTTAGAGCGTCCGCCCGGAGAGCGGAAGGTCGCGGGTTCATACCAAAAGACGTTAAAATATGGTACTTGTTGGTCCCTGCCTGGCGTTGGCATTAATGGGTACAATAAGGACTGGTCGGCTCAGTATAATGTGTCTGAGTGGGGTATTTCTGCTTCACTGCGGCATGGTATCTCAGTGGGCTAGCACTATAAAACCAGCTTCAGTCTGGGCTAGTACAAGCAGCCGCACATACACATACACACACATGCACGTCGTCATATGAGTGAAATATTCTCAAGCACGGCGTTAAACCCAATTTCAATCACCTCTATTTACACAGATATTTGAGGTGACAGTCAATCTAACTGATGTACATTTGTGTGACCTTGTAGCACCTGAACACCCCCACCGCAGTGTCAACCCCCAAGTTTCGTCACAAAGAGGGGGGTCTGAGTGGAGGAGGGACATACGTCTCGTCAGTGGAGGTCCAGCCTGCTGGTGCCCTGCCTCTGGAGGAGGATGAGGAACACATGTGAGGACTCTTCATTCTTTGGTTCAATGTGATTATCCACTTGTGGTTACATTTCCATTGGGATTGCAGGTTTAGTCCCAGCATCCTCTACTTGCTGAAGGTTAGACCTTGAGGCCCAATCTCTTTACACACAAAAATGTTAAAATATGTACTTGTTGTTTCCCTGTGTCTCACTGTCTGTTCCTTGTGCTTCACTGTCTGTTCCCTGTATCCCACTGTCTCTTCCCTGTTTTCCACTGTCTGTTCCTTGTGCCTCATGTCTCACTGTCTGTTGCCTGTGCTTCACTGTCTGTTCCCTGTGCCTCACTGTCTGTTGCCTGTGTCTCACTGTCTGTTCCTCTGTCTCACTGTCTGTTTCCTGTGTCTCACTGTCTTCTCCCTGTGCCTCACTGTATGTTCCCTGTGCCTCACTGTCTGTTTCCTGTGCCTCACTGTCTGTTTACTGTGTCTCACTGTCTGTTTACTGTGTCTCACTGTCTGTTGCCTGTGCCTCACTGTCTGTTTACTGTGCCTCACTGTCTGTTTACTGTGTCTCACTGTCTGTTCCCTGTGCCTCACTGTCTGTTGCCTGTGCTTCACTGTCTGTTCCCTGTGCCTCACTGTCTGTTCCCTGTGTCCTCACTGTCTGTTTACTGTGTCTCACTGTCTGTTTACTGTGTCTCACTGTCTGTTTTCCCTGTGTCTCACTGTCTGTTCCCTGTGCCTCACTGTCTGTTCCCTGTGCCTCACTGTCTGTTTACTGTGTCTCACTGTCTGTTCCCTGTGTCTCACTGTCTGTTCCCTGTGTCTCACTGTCTGTTCCCTGTGCCTCACTGTCTGTTCCCTGTGCCTCACTGTCTCTTCCCTCACTGTCTGTTCCCTGTGCCTCACTGTCTGTTTCACTGTGTCTCACTGTCTGTTTCCTGTGTCTCACTGTCTGTTTACTGTGCCTCACTGTCTGTTGCCTGTGCCTCACTGTCTGTTTACTGTGTCTCACTGTCTGTTCCCTGTGCCTCACTGTCTGTTGCCTGTGCCTCACTGTCTGTTTACTGTGTCTCACTGTCTGTTCCCTGTGTCTCACTGTCTGTTCCCTGTGCCTCACTGTCTGTTGCCTGTGCTTCACTGTCTGTTCCCTGTTTCTCACTGTCTGTTCCCTGTTTTCCACTGTCTGTTCCCTGTGCCTCACTGTCTGTTCCCTGTGTCTCACTGTCTGTTCCCTGTGTCTCACTGTCTGTTGCCTGTGTCTTCACTGTCTGTTCCCTGTGCCTCACTGTCTGTTCCTGTGTCTCACTGTCTCTTCCCTGTTTTCCACTGTCTGTTCCTGTGCCTCACTGTCTCTTCCCTGTTTTCCACTGTCTGTTCCTTGTGCCTCACTGTCTGTTCCCTGTGTCTCACTGTCTGTTCCCTGTGTTTCCACTGTCTGTTCCTTGTGCCTCACTGTCTCTTCCCTGTTTTCCACTGTCTGTTCCCTGTGCCTCACTGTCTCTTCCCTGTTTTCCACTGTCTGTTCCTTGTGCCTCACTGTATGTTCCCTGTGTCTCACTGTCTGTTCCCTGTGCCTCACTGTCTGTTGCCTGTGCTTCACTGTCTGTTCCCTGTGCCTCACTGTCTCTTCCCTGTTTCCACTGTCTGTTCCCTGTGCCTCACTGTCTGTTGCCTGTGCTTCACTGCCTGTTCCCTGTGCCTCACTCTCTTCCCTGTTTTCCACTGTCTGTTCCTTGTGCCTCACTGTATGTTCCCTGTGCCTCACTGTATGTTCCCTGTGCTTCACTGTCTGTTCCCTGTGCTTCACTGTCTGTTCCCTGTGCCTCACTGTCTGTTCCTTGTGCCTCACTGTATGTTCCCTGTGCCTCACTGTCTGTTCCCTGTGCTTCACTGTCTGTTCCCTGTGCCTCACTGTCTGTTCCCTGTGCTTCACTGTCTCTTCCCTGTTTTCCACTGTCTGTTCCCTGTGCCTTCACTGTCTCTTCCCTGTTTTCCACTGTCTGTTCCTTGTGCCTCACTGTCTGTTCCCTGTGCCTCACTGTCTGTTCCCTGTGCTTCACTGTCTGTTCCCTGTGCCTCACTGTCTGTTGCCTGTGCTTCACTGTCTCTTCCCTGTTTTCCACTGTCTGTTCCTGTGCCTCACTGTCTGTTCCCCTCTTCACTGTCTGTTCCTGTTCCCTGTGCTTCACTGTCTGTTCTGTGTCCTGTGCCTCCTGTGTCACTGTCTCTTCCCTGTTGTCCCTGTCTGTCTGTTCCTGCCTCACTGTCTTTCCCTGTTTTCACTGTCTGTTCCCTGTGCCTCACTGTCTGTTCCCTGTTTTCCACTGTCTGTTCCTTGTGCTTCACTGTCCCTTCCCTGTTTTCCACTGTCTGTTCCTGTGCTTCACTGTCTTCCCTGTGTTTCACTCCTGTGTCCTGTCACTGTCTGTTCCTGTGCCTCACTGTCTGTTCCCTGTCTGTCACTGTCTGTTCCTTGTGCCTCACTGTCTGTTTCCCTGTGCCTCACTGTCTGTTCCCTGTGCCTCACTGTCTGTTCCCTGTTTTCCACTGTCTGTTCCTCACTGTCTGTTGCTTGTTCCTCACTCTCTTCCCTGTGTCTCACTGTCTGTGCCTCCTGTGTTCCCCTCACTGTCTGTTCCCTGTTTTCCACTGTCTGTTCCTTGTGCCTCATGTCTGTTCCCTGTGCCTCACTGTCTGTTCCCTGTGCCTCACTGTCTGTTCCCTGTTTTCCACTGTCTGTTCCTTGAGCCTCACTGTCTGTTGCTTGTTCCTCACTGTCTGTTCCCTGTGTCTCACTGTCTGTTGCTTGTTCCTCACTGTCTGTTCCCTGTGTCTCACTGTCTGTTCCTTGTTCCTCACTGTATGTTCCTTGAGCCTCACTGTCTGTTCCTTGTTTCCCACTGTCTCTTCCCTGTTTTTTACTGTCTGTTCCCTGTGTCTTACTGTCTGCTCCCTGTTTCCAGTTCCCTCAGCCAGGAGCTGCATGGTCTGTTGCGGGTGCTATGGTCGGGGAAGTGGGCCCAAGTGAGTCCCCATGCCTTCCTGCAGGCAGTGTGGAGCAAGATCCCAACCTTCAAGGGTCACTCGCAGCATGATGCACAGGAGTTTCTATGGTAAGATGTCACCCGAGTTCCCACAGTCATGATACTACTTTGGAGATGTATTTTGTTGAGGTCACTTTTGAATATTCTCAAATATTTACCATCATGATGAATTTCTAGCTATCATGTGAGATGGAATAACCATTTGATTGGTATGAATTGTTACAAATTAAGCTTGAAAGTCACTGCCAATGACATAACTTATTGTTAAAAATTCATGGTATAAGGGATCTCAGGATTCAAATACTGTAGGAGACGACCTCCAGGACCCCTTTATTTAAAGCACAAACATATCAAACAGTTCCTATACCGTGATATAAGTTTGCAGCATGTGATGTGTTTTATCTTGACGTGGTTCACAGTGAGTTGGTAGAGAAGGTGGAGAGTGAGGCTTCCACGGTGCCGCAGTGCGAGGAGAAGCCAAACATGATGGCAGAACTGTTCCAAGGGGAGCTGACTAGTCAGGTGAAGTGTATGGCCTGCAGGAATGTCTCCTCTCGCCAGGAACCATTCATGGATTTGTCACTCGAGTTTCCCGAGAGGTATCAGTTCACCTCAACCAATAAGAAGGTTGCTAATGATGTCTGCCAGCTTACAGGTTTGTGGGTGTTTTTGTTTGCTTGCTTGCTTATCTATTTGTTTGTTTGTTTGTGGGTTTTTTCTTCTTCTTTTTTATGACCCCGCCATATATGGCTGGGGTATATAGGGTTACCCTTCGTGTCCGTCCGTACGAAACAGGGAATGTACTCTATCCACTTCTCCACAAAAAACGCTCTGTGGAATTCAATGAACTTATACATGGGCTTTCTTAAGACTCTAATGGTGTGCATCTCATATTTTGTTTTTGTGTTTTATTGTTTTTTTGTAAGTTTAGAGACACTTGAACTTAGGTACATTTTGCTGAATTTCTCTATGATGATAGTGTAATAGCGGATGAAGTCTATCCACTTCTCCACAAAAACTTCTGAACAGAATTGAATGAACTTCTACATGTCTTTCATAGGGACTCTAAAGGTGTGCGTTTCATAATTTTTTATGCAATTTCTTAATTTTGTCACTTTTACAGATGTTTGAACTTAGTTGAATTTTGTTCTATTCAGCTTGTTCGTTCCATCCAACAGGGGGGTGTACGTTATCCACTTCTCCTCAAAAACTACTCTATGGAATTCGTTTAGATTACACATGTGCTTTATAGGGACTCTAAAGGCGTGCATCTCATATTTTGATGTTTTATTTTATTTATTTTTCCAATTTTAATGCCGTTTGAACTTAGATAAATTTTGTTGAATTTCTCAATGAATATAGTGTTATAGGGGATGAAGTCGATCCACTTCTCCACTGCATCTCATATACATGTTCATCCAATTTCTTAATTTTGTTTCTTCTACAGATGTTTGAACTTAGTTGAATTTTGGTTCTATTCATCCTGTTTGTCCCATACAACAGAGTGTGCAGGTCTTTATTCCACTTCTCCTCAAAAACCACTTCACATTGTGAAAACTCATTTAGCTTAAATATGTCTTTTATAGAGACTCTAAAGTGTGCATCTCATATTTTGTTTTTGTATTTTATAGTTCTTGGTATGTTTAGAGACATTTGAACTTGGATAAATTTTGTTGAATTTCTGACGATAGTGACATAGGGGATTAAGTCTATCCACTTCTCCACAGTAAAAAACTGCTCAACAGAATTGATTGAGCTTACCTACATGTGTTTTCATTGGGACTCTAAAGGGTGTGATTTTCATAATTTTTTATACAATTTCTTAATTTTGTCACTTTTACAGATGTTTGAACTTAGTTGAATTTTGTTCTATTCAGCTTGTTAAGTTCCATCCAACAGGGGGTATGCGTTATCCACTTCTCCTCAAAACTACTCCAAGATTTGCTTTATATAGGGACCGTGCATCTCATATTTTGATGTTTTATTTATTTATTTTTGAATTTCTCTACTTAGATATATTGTTGAATTTCTCTATGAATATAGTGTTATAGGGGATGAAGTCGATCCACTTCTCCACAAAAGCTGCTCAACAGAATTGATTGAGCTTCTACGTGTGTTTCATTGGGACTCTAAAGGTGTGCATCTCATACCATGTTCATCCAATTTCTTAATTTTGTTTCTTCTACAGATGTTTGAACTTAGTTGAATTTGGTTCTATTCATCCTGTTTGTCCCATACAACAGGGGATGTACTTTATCCACTTCTCCTCAAAAACCACTTCACAAAACTCATTTAGCTTAAATATGTCTTTTATAGAGACTCTAAAGGTGTGCATCTCATATTTTGTTTTTGTATTTTATAGTTCTTGGTATGTTTAGAGACATTTGAACTTGGATAAATTTTGTTGAATTTCTGACGATAGTGACATAGGGGATTAAGTCTATCCACTTCTCCACAAAAACTGCTCAACAGAATTGATTAAGCTTATACATGTGTTTCATTGGGACTCGAAAGGTTTGCATCTCATAGTTGCATAGATGTTTATTGAACTTGTTTGTGAATTTTGTTCAATTATTTATCTTAATATGTCTTATGAATGTCAGCAGGGGCATCCGTGTCCCTGGACACAATTTTTTCTTTTTTTTTTTTTTTTTTTTTAAAAATCTTGCATTCAACAGTATTTCATCTATGATAGGAACAGTCTGTAAATATTTGTATAATGATAAGACAAATCATTGATTGATATCATAGGCATTGATCCACGTAGTTGGGGCACATGGACACTCTGTCAACTGACGTCAACAAGTCACCAGTGTCCTTGTATGACAAGCATAGGTTGCTTTGGACCTGTCCTAACCATGAAACCCCATGAGGTTCAGGTTTAAGGAGCCATGTTAAATTATTCTTTGAAAGTATAACATTAGATCCTGATTTCATGTTGTTATTGTTATGCTAACTGTGCATAGTTTTACTTTGCAATAACAAGAGAAGAATTTCATTGCTGTAGTAAATGTTTCTTGTTTCTTCATGTCACTATGAGATACTATGATATTTGGAATATTTAGGTGCAATTTAAATGCAAAACTCTTTCGTGAATTAATATGTCTCTGAGTTAACGAGTGTATGAAATAAGTATCCATCTGGCTTAACATGTGAATGTCAGCCTGTTTGATGGGCATTTTAGAATGGGCGACATTTTCGACATAGATTCTCATCACTTGCTTGACAATGACATTAGAATCTATTTCGAAACGTCCCTCTTCACAGAGTAAAAGAAGTTGTATATCCATAAGAATTGTCATTCTTCATGTGAATGTCAGGTTTGATGGGATTTGTTTGAGTAAGTGAGACTGATTTGCTTGCTACATGGGTTATGGAACCCGATGAGTCAAAAATTAGTGTAGCTGATTTGTATGAATTAAATAGGGCCCATTGATGTGATGCATAGATTAGTTTTGCATCTTTTTCTGTGTCTTTTGCACCTAAGGAGTTTTTGTCAAAGTGATGTAATGATAGTTTTGATGTTTTCAGAAATGTTGGACAAGTTCACAGAGACAGAAACACTTGAGAGTCAGACTTACAGTTGTGACAAGTGTAACAGTAAGTATACACAGAATCCACACAACATGAACATGTTAAAACAAGAACAGGTGAACTCAGAGTTCCTATACTCTGTGAGTCAGGTACCGTATATTACCGTCTATAAGACGACCCCATGGATAAGACGACCCCCAAACTTGACCCTTAAAATCAGTGTCAAAATGGTATGTTTCGTGCATAAGTCGATCCCCCGCGATGGGGTCCTTATCGCGGGCAAACACAGACCACAGACAACTGGCAGTTACCAATAATTATAACTTTGGTCCACATTATTATTAGCGTAACCCATGGATAAGACGACCCCCTTCTACAGACTGCTTTTTTTTGGTCCTCAAAATTCGGCTTATAGACGGTAATATACGGTATATATGTTACACTGGAAGAGTTTCTCAAGCAAGCACAAAATTACTGACATTAATGTTGTTGTGTGTTGACATTAAGAAGCCACACACAGACTCTCACTCATACACTCACACTCTTAACTCTCACACATGAACAAACACGTTCCCATGCACACAAAAGCCATAAACACAAGGTGAATCCCCATTTCATCTTTGACAGTATGTGTGCTGAGTGATAATGAGGAAATAATGTGACATCATCAGCCAAGGCTAACATAGACTTGAAAATGCCTGGAATTGTAAGGTCCATGTTGAAAAGTCTTGTTAAGTGCCAACCATGAAAAGCCTTGAAAAACCATCAAACAGGCTTTAAAAGCCACAAAATAATAGGATCCTCATGACAGACTTTATTTATTATTTGTTGGTTATAAAATGATGTCTTGTATAATTTCTGAGGGTGATGCTGCTTTTTATGTTGTGTGATATACTGTATTCTTGATTTAAATTAAATATTGATTCAGGCTTATAACCCGACTAAAAAGCCTTCAAACAACCTTGAATACCTTGTGGGCAAGTTGCATACATATATCAAAGGCTTCTGCTGTAGAAACCCCTTTTGTCATGGGTGGTAGTTGTTTAGGGGGTGCATGGATGATTCAGTGCTGTATCCCTTCATCATGTTGTCTTCACTAATGTAGTATGCTTCCAAGATCTACCTTGCTTCTAGCTTTCCTGACACATTAAGCTCACAGTGTAAGGTGATCCGGGTAGAATAGGTCTTCAGCAACTCATGCTTGCCATAATAGGCGACTATGCTTGTCGTAAGAGGCGACTAACGGGATCGGATTTCAGGCTCGCTGACTTGATTCACACATGTCATCGGTTCCCAATTGTGCAGATCGATGCTCATGCTGTTCATCACTGGATTGTCTAGTCCAGACTCGATTATTTACAGACCGCCGCCATATAGCTGGAATATTGCTGAGTGCGGCGTAAAACTAAACTCACTCACTCACAGGGTAAAGTCAATCAGCTCATGATGGCTTTGTATGTAGGGATAAAACTAACTTCTTTGCATGAGTTTCTGGGTATTATGGAGACAAAATGTATGAAAAATGTCAGATTAAATGTGGCTGAAATAGGATTTTTAGTGCCATCAGCAAGTAAATTTTGATAAAGGGATAATGTGAAGTTATTTTTTGGTCGGAGATGTATACCCTCAGTGTGTTTGATGTTTGTTTTGTAATTATTGTCATACCCCACATAAGTGGAGCATCCAGATGTTTTACATGTCAAAGCAATGACAGCAATGTTTGTGATACAGGTAGACGCCGACTGCCAAAGTCAAAGATCTACACTGATGCCCAGAAACGGTTTGTGGTAAACAAACTCCCACCTGTGCTACGACTTCATCTCAAGAGATTTAGGTGTGTGCCAAAATTTAAACCATCATACCCAATACTGCAAATTGAAATACATGGAGGTTGTTATTTCTCCATGCTCAGGTAGTATTTGCTCATCTCACCAAAGACCTGGATATGATTCCAGTGGTGCAGTGTGACAAACCTATTTCTATTACCACCTATCTTGCTGGAATATTGCTGAAAGCAACAGGAAACCATATTTACACTCACTCTTTAAACTCTGAATGTAAGTGTTAGATGGAAGAGGTTTATGTGATCATGTTTCTTTTTCTTTGGATTTTTTCAGATTTAAAAAAAATATATATTCTATTTTGTTTTTTACAGTGGATATTATGTGGCTGCAGAATATCAACCACAGATTGCCTGCTTGACTGTGGGATGAAGCTTTTCCACATGAAAACCTTTGCTCCTTTTTCAGATGGTCTGGTAGGAATCATCGTGAAAAGATCAGCACTCACGTAGCCTTTGAAGAAGAGCTGAACATGACCCCATACTGCACCAACATACCCAATATTTGTCAGTACAGACTGACGTCTGTAGTCATCCATCATGGCAGGGGTTTTGGGTCTGGTCACTACACATCCTATTGTTATAACAGTGAAGCAGGTATGTCACTATCATGTACACTATCATAGGTTCTGGCAAGGACTGACCTTGACCATGTGCTGATAAAAAATTCAAATCTCTGAGGCAACCCTCAGAGTTCTTTTACGTTGATATTTTTGACAAAGTCAATCAGTTAGAAATTAAAAGGCATGAGGTACATTATCATCCAAATCTTCCCTCCTCTTTAGTTTGTGAACGGAAATACCCAGTGTTGGCTGAACAACTTCGGAGACAGAGATATTTGTGTTGCCATTTGATGATGCCAATGTGATGCCATTTCATTATCTTCTGTGGTTGCCAATACATGAAATACTGCTCAGCCTCACTCACTCGCATCTTGATTCATAACAGATTTTATTTAAGAAAATACAACTCGGTACGTCTTTAGCTTAGGGACTGTTCATAATTTTTGGCTTGGGGTGGGGTTTTTTTTATGATGATTTTGATGGAGAAGCATGTACAATGTGAATGTATCAGCATCTATTCCAATGTGATAATCCAGCTTTCTTGTAACTATTTCAGAATCCTGGATTCATTGCAACGACTCCAAGGTAGAGTTATGCCCCTTGAAAGAAGTGCTGGCCTCCCAGGCCTATATTTTGTTCTATACTCAGGATTACGATGTGCCATTTGAGGACCTTGCTGTGCCTTTAGACTCCAGTAATGCTGACTCATCAGTCTCCTGCTCCCAGGTAGTGGATGAGGAAATCACATTCAACTTCAAACAGCCATTGCTGTCAAGTTCACTGACAAATTCAAAATGGAAGGATGCGTCCAGTATTGGGTTGAAGCGCAGGCGCTCAACTTTGTGGTGAAATTTTGTGGAAAGTTGTGTCAGAGTTTCAAGGAACCTTGTATGGTACATCATGGGATTTGGTGCAAATATTTCTCAGAGCAGTTCTAAGGTTGTATTCAAACAAATGTAGCTGGACTTGTTACTAGAATGCTGACTCAGGCTTCAGAACAGTGGCTAACGTCACAGACTTACAGAGGAAATCATGTTTGTGTCTCAGTATTTTATCTTAATAAAATCTGCTCAAAAACAATTTTGTAAATGATGCTCATTAGTAGAAGTTTTAAAATGTCTGATTTGTAATATGACGGTTCTGATGTAAATATGTCTATGTTGTATCAATAGTGAGAACAGTGTATATCTGAATAGTGAAGGTAAGCAAGAAATAGGAACTTATTTTTCTGTATTTGATATTTTAGGGTTGGTCAGAAAATGTTCATGGAAAGCACGTTGGATTTAGTACACAAATCTTTACTTTCTCAGTTTCTCATTTTGAATATTGTTTTTGCATTTTGAAAACAAGTATATGATTGTTGATTGGCATTCAAGACGTTCGTGAATCAATAATGAAGCATACAACTTTATGGATAACAACTTCTTGTTTATTGCATAGAGCAACATTTCAGTGTAGATTCTTACACTGTTATCAAGCTAAAAGTGATTGATAATGGTGTATGAATCTACATAGAAATGTCACGCTATGCAAGAAACAAGTTGTTATTCATAAAGTTGTATGCTTCATTAATAAGTATATGGCCTACTTCATATACCACCTAATTGAGGACAGATCTGAACTAAACTAACAATTTTCTAAAATTTGCCTGAAATGGACACTTCATCTGGAACTAACGATAAATCCCTCACTGTCTTTGAAGTGTTCTCTAAAGCTACTAAAACCAGCTTTAGAATAATGTTTACTAATCACTGGAGCAATTATGTGTCCCGAAGTGTAGTTGTTTTACAGTTACCCTTGAGAAAGAGTATGGAAATCTGGTAATAATGCAGACGCGAGAAGATGTGCACTTTTTATAAATAACAACTCCTTTATTCTTTGTTACGATGTTTCAAGACAACTTGTTGCACCTTCATCAGGTTAATTATTCTGAGGTCATCTCCATAGTGTCATAGGAACTTTCTTCAAATAAACATCAAGCTTTTAAATTTTTAGCATTGAGAGTGAAACATTCAAAGAAGCTCATCTGATTTCAGTATATTGAAGACATTAAAGTCAGGAACATCCTAATGCAACAACTCACCTGCACTATTTCATAGTTATAGAATAAGGGAGTGTCTTTGTAATTCTAAATGTCTATCAAAGACTTCATGCGGATGCAAGATGGCAACTTTGTCAATTTATTATTATTAGTGCTGTATATCAACAAGAGAAGAATCAGTATGAGAGATGTCATTGTGAAGTGAAGCTCTTCACACAGTGTCATATCAAACATAGTGCGTTTATATTTGTTCCCTTACGTTTTCTCATCAGGATGTAAAGCTATGATGGCAAGATTGTGAACCAATACAGATCTGTGACAAATCAGATAACATTATGTGGATTTTCAGAGCTTGTGGGATGACCAGTTGTGGATGAAAGGATCCCATGTACCATATGATACCGGTTAAGTCAACTTAAAGTGCTTCCATGAATGACAAGGTTGTGATTGAGATGACATTGCGGCGGTTTTCTAGGAAACTGGCTGGAACTGTGGAATGAGTATACCATGCGTGTTCCCTGTACCAATAAGAGGCTTGTTTTGTACTTAAGATGTTGTGTTCTTGTTTTTCATAGGTTGTAAACTATCAGTGTAGACTTGTCACAAGTCACCAATGTGTATTGTCCCCATAGTGATGATGATAATGATGACGATGATGATGATGATGATGATGATGATGATGATGATGATGATGATCAGTGCTGCCCATGTATCATGTAGAATATCACTTTACATTGTCAATTTCAACTTTTTGAAAAGAGTTGTATAAATCAACAGTGTTTTCTCAGGGTTTTCTTTTGTCACACCCATATATTTTTTACATGGCTTTATAGTTCTGTGTTCAGAACAAGTTCTGTTTCCTTTTTGACCAACCCACCTTTACCTACACCATTTCATATTGGATGAAGGCACTATAATTACCTGTGGGGACATCAGAAATATCTGATCATTGATTCGAAACTCTGGTTCACTTGAGTGTTTCTAGGCTGGTCAAGACTTTACCTGTGTCCAAGGGTTTCACTAGAGTGGTATGTGTCTAAGACTACCTGGCTCCAAGGGTTTCACTAAAGTGGTATGTGTCTAAGACTACCTGGCTCCAAGGGTTTCACTAAAGTGGTATGTGTCTAAGACTGTACATGTGTACAAGGGTTTCACTAAAGTGGTATGTGTCTAAGACTACCTGGCTCCAAGGGTTTCACTAAAGTGGTATGTGTCATAGACTGTACATGTGTACAAGGGTTTCACTATAATTCAGACAGCCCTCCCATATTAAACTCCCAATGATGAGCTGTATACTTGAATACTGTTCAAAGCAGAATAAATGCTAAATGCACTCATATGGTATGATGTCTGGGATGTTTGTCATTGCCTTAGGCAGGATTATTTTTTAAGACAAGAGGACACTTGGAAACTTTTGCCAAGATTGAAATTTCTGAAACAATTAAATAATGAAATGAGGCCTTACAGGTTTTGAAAAGTGACATCTGATTGGTTATAAACTCTTAATTTGGATTTACTAGAAGCTTCAGTGAATGTGGCTTAGATGATTTGTCATCAGTGTTCTTGCATACTATTAAGTATGTCAGGTCACAATGACCTCAGTGGTCACACCTGCTGGGCATGTGATTAGAGTATTATATTACAATTGTTTGACAGATTGAGTTCCAGGGATAAAATCAGGAGTTATGATGCCAAGTCATTTCAAATGTGGTGAAGGAAAACAGTGGTTAGATGAAGAATATATGAAGAGGGGTTTGTAGTCTTCCAAAATTACTCCGTTTTTCTGTCTATGATCATGGTAAAAGAATACAATTTTCCAGTTGGAAAATAGTTTTAAATCTATTTTTAATTTGCCTTGCAGGCTGTATTACAGAACTCTTCAATTATTGATCTTGTCAGATACACTTAAACGTTTCGTGTGTGCAGCAGGGAGGAATTCACATATCTCACTGTCAGCTCACCAACATTTATAACCAAGTGTTGTATATCATGTGATTCCCCACATTGGTGTGGAGCCCATGTCTGGTGTCCACTGTTGTCAACTCACATCACCATTTGATCTCACCTCAATCTACTGGATGCAATTACACAGAGCTAAAATCAGGAGTTATTTGAAAATGTTAACTGTAAGATGCAATAAGTGTTGCCTTGACAAACCTCTAGGCTTAAGCTCATTATGCAATGCTGCTATTTTGCCGTGTATCAGAAAATCTTTGTTTATTGCTTGGTTAATGTTTTTCTTGCCTTGAACTGAATTCAAATGCTACTTTAGATGTAGATTGTATTCAAAGATTGTGTGTAGGATCAAACTGAGTATGACCTATTATGTATGTTGAAACTCTCACAATGGATGAGAATTTGTCTCAAATTTATACCTGCAGTAGCCTTGTGGTAAAGTGCTCATTATTTGTTTCATCAGAGACATTGGTTCTGTTCCTTTTTACCTCATGCATGTCTATTGTTACCATGGTTACAAGAAATAAGCTTGTGTTTCCAGGTGAATTAGCTTAGTTTTCCCACAGACTGGAAGGACTTTTGTTAACATGAATAATGTTCAGCAATATATTATATATTGAGGCAATAGCAAATACCATTTTAAGGACTACACCATGACTTCATATTCATCTGTTATGAAGATTATCACCATGACAAGTAACTACCTATTATCCATACCCGTGAATCTCCGGGTTAGAATATTGATCTTCAGTAACCCATGCTTTTTCGTAAGAGGCGACTAACAGGATCGGGTGGTCAGGCTCTCTGACTTGGTTGACACATGTCATCGGATCCCAGTTGCGCAGATCAATGCTCATGCTGTTGATCACTGGATTGTCTGGTCCAGATTATTTACAGACTGCCGTCATATAGCTGGAATTTTGCTGAGTGCCGCGGCGTCTCACTCACTCACTCACTCACTCACTCACTCACTCATCCACATCACCACCCTATCCACACACCCTTACAGTTATATGCCTGATCAGTGGCCACCACACCAGCTTGACCAGTTGTCAGGTTGATAACCACCATATCATCACCCCAGGACCTGTGTCTGAGTAGTTGTCTCCCCTTTCAGTTGAACTTCTTGTGCCATGGTCAGTTCCATCAGTTCAGGTTCATAACCACCATATCATCTTTCTCCCTCTTGCTAACAACAGGGTTCAGACTGGATGAAATTCTGGCACATGTAACTGAATCCTAAACAAAATGTCTAAATGATTCCCATACAAAATTTGCAAGGATATGGGAAAATGTCCTATCAATGATAAAGTCATGGAAATGTACTATTGGTCAGGGCCCTTCCCACAAAACAGTAGCTCTACTTCTGTTATAAGTTTAACAGTAGAAGCTAAAATTATCTTAGTCCTACAAGCTCATTTAAGAAGGGACCTGGTAAATGTACTAAAACAGCATTCATCTTGTTTGTAATAACTAGAAGAGTTTGATCATCAGTCTTGAATCCTTCACAGGGTCATATACAACTAGTCAGTAACTCATTTTGGGACTAATGTTTTATGTGAAATAACATTTTGCAAGAAAACAACTATTCATGTCAGATTTTCATCAGTCTCAGACTGACCTACTGGTGTCTCACTATGCTGCTGGTAACTGATGATTGCTTCATGTTCTGTACATGCAAATCACATGTTTCCTTTCTGTATATGTATGTGTTGTCCTGTTTTCCTCTACACAAAGCCACCTTGCAGTATTTTAACTTGTATATAGAAGAATCTATTATATATACAAACCTATATTTTTGCATGTTGTGTAAACCACTAAGATGTGTCAAATATGTACTTTATGTATGAACCTGGATTATGAGGTTTTCACCTGATGCCTTGCCCTGAAACTGAATAGTGAAAGTAGTCAGCACCAAGGGAGACAACTGTGGTATGACTCTCCTGGACAGGCAAAGCTTTACCTGGTAACCAGAAATAATTGGAGATATGACAATAAGTGCTAAAAGTATTGAATTTGTTTTGAGTACTTTGCAGAAATAATGGACATTTGTAAAAATAACATATTTGGCCTGCTGTTTTACGCTTATGTTGCTGAGAAATGAACAAGATTGTGTCGCCACTGATGTTAGAAATGGTGATAAATTCTTATAAAAATCATTAATAACAATAAACAAGAAGAAACAATTATGCTTTACTATCTTGGCCTGAATTGCATTTTATTATGGTAGTACTTAATTTTAAAGCAACCTGTAATTCCTTCTGTCATTGGGGACTTTTCGTTCTTTGCAAAGGTTTTGCAAGAAGCATCGTTCAACACTGTGGTTAATAAAAACAATATTTAAGTTAACAATAATTGTCACAGGTTTCTGTCATTTCTCTTTTCTAATTTACAATGGCAAGAGCAATTGGGTCTGAGAATAGATTTTGAGCATTTTAATAAATGTTTGTCCATGGAAAAACAATAAAAAGGTGTTGCCCAGGTTGTGTGTTTGTTGTAGTATGTATGTGTTTGTATCCCCAGGATATGACCTGGCATGGGTGATGTCTCCCCATCTACTTCAGTGTTTTAGTTTTGTTGCATATGTACATTTTTAAACTAATGAATACTAGAAAATTCTTATTTCTAAAAGCCAAATCTACCTGATATGTGTGTGTTACTGTACCATCAGCCCATGTAAATAAAAGTTTGTAATTGATACTGAGTCGTTTACTAAAGGACTTCCCAGGGGTGTCCAGTAGTTTCAGCATAATTTGCTTATGAAGGTTTGTGTTCCAGACCAGGGTTTCATGTGATGCGCAAATGCGAGTCCAGTACGCACAAATGTAGAAAAAGGACACAGAAATAAATAAATCACTGGGTCAAGAGTGACGCACATTGTTATTGATTGTACCCACAACACATCTATGACTTTGCTAAGTGTTTTGTTGTTTCTTTCAGAGCAGTTACTTGAATCATTTCACACATCAGTCCCATTTCTGGTGTCCCTGCTCTGATATTGCTAAAAGCGGAGTAAAACCCAACTCACTCACTCGCTCACTCACACATCAGTCCACATGATCAATGATTCATTTGAGGCTCTAAAGAAATGATCAAATCATACAGTTACCTCGTGTTGCCTGCAAGGACCTTAAAAATAATAATTATGGGTCCATGGGACTCCTATGTTTGTGAGTCAAGGTGAAAGCCTACAGACTGTAGAAACAGAAATGAAGATAGGCCCAAAGTATATGATGCTTGCTGTAAGAGCTGACAATGATGTGAATGTGGACTAGATGTGAGGTAATTGAAGGATATCAGTTACAATATTAATTCCAATGTGGTGTGGCTTTGCTGATGACATGGTGTAGGTAAGTGGTTGGTTTGTCAGGCCCGCTCACCCCCTCAAACAGTTACTAATTTTATATATACAATGAAGACTACAATCTGGGCTCCAATTTGTATTATGTGTCGGAGATATGTGCTGCTGAAACTGTATTCCACTGTAACTGATTACTTGATGTTTAATGTTGACTTTTCGAGTTAGTTAATGCAATTTATTGTGTGGGAATGCCTGTCCAGGTGTAACCATGATTTGGCGTTTATCCTTGATTCACCCTTTCCAGGTTTCTGTGTTTATCCTAACCATGCCCATGTTTGTGGATCTTACCAAAGTTGGTAAGTCTGTGTTATGACAGTTCTGAGTTGTGTGGGTACTTGGCCTGTGCATGTACTTCAAAGCAATACTCATTTTAAAATCTCATTTTGAAGCACAGATTGTGTCCTTTTTTTTGAAGAAGTAAAGAGCCTTTAGTAATACATGTTCATTTTGTTCAGAAGGGGATCTGTCCCATTTTTTGTGAGATGCTTGTAAATATGTTTGCGATGTCGAACTGTCCATCATTGGTTTGGACTCCCATAATTAATGGACACAATCATGTTGGTTAAATGTTTCCGATTACGGCGTTAAACTATACTTGGCATCATTAATAAAGGGTCAAATTATATATAGCGAAGAAGAGTTCCTCAGAAATAATAGAACAAAGAGTGTCATCATAATGTTTAATGTGTTGACAAACGTGACAAAAAGTTCAAAAAGCACTAGAAAACATCAGTTGTATAGACCAACCCCCCAAAATGAAAATGACAAACATGAAGCACTCGGTCATTCCATATCTTGTGTATCCTCCTCGCGTGTCCAAGACACAGGTGCACCATGTCCTCGTACACCTTATCAAGTTCATAAAGAAAGCTTGTGGAATCGCATTCCATTCCTCTACGAGACCTCTGCGGAGTCCTACGAGATCCACAGGTGCTGGGTGACGTGTACACGTTCGAGTTCATCCCAGGCATGCTCAATTAGGTTGACGCCAATGGCTGAAGGGATGGTGTAAATCCAACTAGGGTCCATGTAGGTAGCAAAAGTAATGTAAGTCCCAATGGTCCCTGGTATGGTGATCTACCTTCAGTTATTGGCGATTTATAGCCCATTTTAATACTGTATTGTTTTTCCCCTATAGTTAAAACGTTTTAGATTTAATTACTAGTTTTACATACATATCTGTGATATTCAAGTTGTTTTACTGTCCTTCGTCGGCACACTCACTCACTCACTCACTCAATTAGGTTGAGGTCTGAGGTTCTGCTGAGCACTCCATCCTTGCAGTAAGGATGGTCGATCATAAAAGCCATGCATAGATTGCAGTAATGCTACTACCATATGAGCCAGAATTTCGTCCCGATAACGCTGCCCGTAAGATTACCGCCAACCACGTGCAATGGAGTACGTCCAGTAGGAGTTATCCTGCCCAAACCGTGACCGACCCCCCTTCAAATCGGTTATGCGCGGCCACAGTTGATTCCCTCTCCATTGTGACGATAAATCCTCTGCCGACCATCATGGAAGGACGAATTGATTCTGTTTTCATCTGTGAAGAGCACACGTGACCATTGACGTTGATTCCAGCGGCCATGAATATTGTCTTCGCCATCTCAAACGCGCCTGCCTGTGACGTGGTGTTAGTGGTGGACGAACTGCAGGTAGCCCACACCGGGTCCGGCTGCCCTTAAACGTCGACGAACGGTGCTCCTGGATATCATGACATTGTTAACATTGAAGTGTTCTGTCTGAAGATCTGCTGCCTTAAGGTATCTGTTACGTAACGCAGTGTTAATCATGTGCTTATCATCTCGGACTGTTTGTGGCTCTGGGGCGACCTGGTCGACGGGCATATTCCACGCACCTATTGGCATGAAATCTCTGCCACAGTCTACCAATAGCACTCTGACTCGGCAACCTGCCACTGTGTTTGACCAGATTCCGAAAGGCCTGTAGCCTGACCCCTTCCAGCAAGTGTCAAAAAACGTCTCGTTTTAAACTGCGATTTCAAACAGGTACCTGAACAGCGAACGACAGTGAAAAAGCATCAATGCATTTGCATTGTCCTCTACTTTCCATGGGAAGAGCGACTTGCACATGCAAGTCATTGACATTAAGTGCCAGGTGGATTTCCATATTGACAATTAAAATAAAAAATGTGCCATTCGTAACAGAATATATCGGACGTTAAAGAACGTGATAATGACATTTCAACGGCCTGATGTTTTTTTCCATACTCTTAAGAAAGTTTTTAAATTTTAAGAAATAGTGTTACCGATACCTTGACCCTTCATTAATTACGCCGACTATATGTAAACCGGACCATTTGTGTTGGTTTTGACAGAGCAACTGGTTGCTATGTGTGTAGGTGTTACGTGTTTTAAATGTGTGGCTATCCTCCGGGAAGATTCATATGAACACATCCACGAAGATTCGGCTTAAAATTAGTCTCCAGCAACCGAAGCTTGTTGTAAGACTAATAGGATCGGGGGGTCAGGCTCAATTGTTCATGGGATGCTAATGTTATTGATTATCTGGTCCAGAAACTGCCGCCATATAACTGGAATAATGTTGAGTGCGGGGTTAAACAACAAATAAATCAAATTCATTTGAACAGGAAGACGGTAACACACAGCTTCAGTCACGTTCCACTCACCACCACTCCGATTGGGGACAAACATTGTCTAAATGAAGATTTACTTCCAGAGCCTAATTTCCCTGTATCTGTAACACGTATATGTATAGAATCACTTAATTGTCTTTACTTATTAGATGCTAATCCCGATATGGAAGCATTTCAAAACAGTAGCACTAGGTCATCGGCGATTCCCCTGTCTGTACACCATTCGCGTCGATAACGGCAACGGTTGCCGAGCAGGAAATCGTTTTCTAATCATAAAGGTAAACTTTGGTTTCAAAACAACTGTTTGAGCTCATTTTCTTAAAGTGTGGTTTCTGATTTATCTTGCATGGAGTTGCCTTTTTGACCTTGGACCTATCGCAAACAATTTGGGTCTACAGAAATCTGTTCCAAAGTATTTACCCCACAGACTGCGACATTAAAAACTGGCTACATTTTACCAGTTTGACGCATGCCAATTACCCGTAGGCGTTTATCTCCTTGTAGACAAAGCAGGCCTAATCTGATCCTCTGATCAAAGGTACTGCATTAATGCACGATTTAGACTGTCTGTCTTACTGTGAGTAATTGAAATAAGAATGTATCCCCAACAGGGTTTTACATCTGCCTCTACACGAGTTCCTGACATCCCGAGGTCGGTCGACACATAAAACGCTCAAAGGAAACGTGTCTGTGAACATGTTCTTTTTGACACCACATTGTGGCTTCGTTAACATATACATACACATGTAAAACAGTATCGCAACACCTGTGATTTGTAACCCCTATATAATTATTTATAACCCACTTAGTGGTGGATTTAGCGCTATATAAATTTCCATTATTATTATTATTATTATTATGTTTTACAGATTAAAGATAATATGCAGCAGAGAGGGTTCGGGTGATCCTGGCACAGTCAGGCGGGTAAGGCTCATCATCAGCTCAGGGCCCTTGCCCCCTCTACACGCAGCCCAGACAGCGAATGGGACTTCTCTCAGGAAACGCTGCCTAGTCGAACCCACCAAGAACTTTCCGGAGAATATGAAGGCTCCCCAACACTGCAGCCTTCTGCATTACCCAGAGTGTCAGAAGGGCTGTTCTCCCGGTGGAGAACCCGGGCACTCTCCTGATCTGCGCCAAGAGATCAGGAGGTACCAAACCAAGGGCACCGAGAACAATGGGGAGCCTGGCGACAGTGTACTTGGGATGCAAGCGAGGCATTTCAAAGGCGAGGTCCGCATATTTATCATGCTTTTCCTAAATCTTGCCATTATTATGTTTTACAGATTAAAGATAATATGCAGCAGAGAGGGTTCGGGTGATCCTGGCACAGTCAGGCTGGTAAGGCTCATCATCAGCTCAGTGCCCTTGCCCCCTCTACACGCAGCCCAGACAGCGAATGGGACTTCTCCCAGGAAACGCTGCCTAGTCGAACCCACCAAGAACTTTCCGGAGAATATGAAGGCTCCCCAACACTGCAGCCTTCTGCATTACCCAGAGTGTCAGACGGGCTGTGCTCCCGGTGGAGAACCCGGCACTCTCCTGATCTGATCTGCATTATTATTATGTTTTACAGATTATTGTATATTATCGGGTGATCCTGGCATTATTATTATTATTATTATTATGTTTTACAGATTAAAGATGAAAATGCAGCAGAGAGGGTTCGGGTGATCCTGGCACAGTCAGGCTGGTAAGGCTCATCATCAGCTCAGGGCCCTCGCCCCCTCTACACGCAACCCAGACAGACTTCTCCCAGGAAACACTGCCTAGTCGAACACACCAAGAACTTTCCGGAGAATAAGAAGCCTCCCCAACACTGCAGGCTTCTGCATTACCCAGAGTGTCAGAAGGGCTGTACTCCCGGTGGAGAACCCGGGCACTCTCCTGATCTGCGCCAAGAGATCAGGAGGTACCAAACCAAGGGCACCGAGATCAATGGGGAGCCTGACGACAGTGTACTTAGGATGCAAGCGAGACATTTCAAAGGCGAGGTCCGCATATTTATTATTATTATTATTATTATTATTATTATTATTATTATGTTTTACAGATTAAAGATAATATGCAGCAGAGAGGGTTCGGGTGATCCTGGCACAGTCAGGCGGGTAAGGCTCATCATCAGCTCAGGGCCCTTGCCCCCTCTACACGCAGCCCAGACAGCGAATGGGACTTCTCTCAGGAAACGCTGCCTAGTCGAACCCACCAAGAACTTTCCGGAGAATATGAAGGCTCCCCAACACTGCAGCCTTCTGCATTACCCAGAGTGTCAGAAGGGCTGTTCTCCCGGTGGAGAACCCGGGCACTCTCCTGATCTGCGCCAAGAGATCAGGAGGTACCAAACCAAGGGCACCGAGAACAATGGGGAGCCTGGCGACAGTGTACTTGGGATGCAAGCGAGGCATTTCAAAGGCGAGGTCCGCATATTTATCATGCTTTTCCTAAATCTTGCCATTATTATGTTTTACAGATTAAAGATAATATGCAGCAGAGAGGGTTCGGGTGATCCTGGCACAGTCAGGCTGGTAAGGCTCATCATCAGCTCAGTGCCCTTGCCCCCTCTACACGCAGCCCAGACAGCGAATGGGACTTCTCCCAGGAAACGCTGCCTAGTCGAACCCACCAAGAACTTTCCGGAGAATATGAAGGCTCCCCAACACTGCAGCCTTCTGCATTACCCAGAGTGTCAGAAGGGCTGTTCTCCCGGTGGAGAACCCGGGCACTCTCCTGATCTGCATTATTATTATTATTATTATGTTTTACAGATTAAAAATTGTATGCAGCAGAGAGGGTTCGGGTGATCCTGGCATTATTATTATTATTATTATTATTATTATGTTTTACAGATTAAAGATGAAAATGCTGCAGAGAGGGTTCGGGTGATCCTGGCACAGTCAGGCTGGTAAGGCTCATCATCAGCTCAGGGCCCTCGCCCCCTCTACACGCAACCCAGTCAGACTTCTCCCAGGAAACACTACCTAGTCAAACACACCAAGAACTTTCCGGAGAATAAGAAGCCTCCCCAACACTGCAGGCTTCTGCATTACCCAGAGTGTCAGAAGGGCTGTGCTCCCGGTGGAGAACCCGGGTACTCTCCTGATCTGCGCCAAGAGAACAATGGGGAGCCTGACGACAGTGTACTTGGGATGCAAGCAAGACATTTCAAAGGCGAGGTCCGCATATTTATCATGCTTTTCCTGAATCTTGTCAATCACATTGCTGTCAAAAGGGACAGAAAATTCAATGATATAAATAAATTCATTGGCTTTATCAAAAAGGACAAGATCAGGTTTGTCGGCAGGAATTCTTCTGAGGCTGTATATGGGCCTGTTCCACAGAAGTTTGAAAGCATCATTTTCCATGACGCTCTGGACATGTTCAGGGTCGTACCATGGATGGACCTCGGAGTCAAAGCCACAGGCATGGCGAAGGCGGTAGTAAAAGCAACGAGCCATGCCATCATGTCTCTTAAGATATGCCATTTGTGCCAAGGAAGGGCATCCACTAACAAGGTGTTGGACAGCCTCTGTAAATTCATTACACAGTCGACATTTCATATTGATATTTTCTTTAAGAATCACATTTTCGCGATTACGAGTGGGAAGTGACACTGGTCCTGAGCAACAAAAAGGAAGCCCTCAGTTAATTATTACTATTATTATTTATATTAATATCATAATTGGGACAGTTTGTGTGACTATTCGTTGGGTTCGCCAACACAAGAGCAGCCTTTATTGATGTATTTCTGTTTACTTGAGTCAACAAGATGGCGACAAAGTGAGTACTTTGTATGGCCATCATTGGCAGCAATTACTGCTCGGCACCGTCTCGACACAGACTAGATAAGTCGACGAAGTCGCCCTCGCGGAATTCTTCCCCACTCTTCCTGTAATGCGATGGCCAGTTGTGGAAGTGTCTGAGGCGTGTTCTGACGTTGACGTACACGCCGATCGAGTTCATCCCATAGATGTTCTATCGGGTTTTGATCTGGTGATCGGGAAGGTCATGGCAAGACATTGACGTTTGAATTGGCATGGTAGCGGACCGTGACGCATGCTGTATGGAAGTATCGTTGTCATTCTGGAACAACTCCTTCTGTCGGTCCATAATCGAAAGCATGTGACGCACAAGGACTTCGTTGATGTACCGATTTGCTGTCAAATTCTCCTGAACCACCACTAAATCAGATATTTGTGTGCTGGATATCTCACCCCACACCATGCCACTTCCTCCACTAAATCTGTCGACCTGTAGAATACAATTTGGGGCAGAACGTTCATTTCTCCAACGATAAATACGCTGTCTTCCATCTCGCCGGTGAAGAAGAAATCGTGATTCATCACTGAACCAGACTCGCCTTAAGTTTCAGAGGTGCCAGCTCCAGACTCGACGACACCGCCGCAAGCGATTGCGCCGATGGAAGTCTATCAAAACAAGGGCGACAACTAGCGTTCTTGGTCGAATCCCAACTTCAAACAATCGATTCCTAACAGTTTGGTCGGAAAGTCTTCTCAAACCAAAACTGGTCTGCAGGAAACGTCCCCAAAGGCGAGATATGGTGCTCTGATGAACGTTGAAATGTCGGGCAACTGAAAACTGCGACTCCCCAGCCTATGGCGATGTTTCTATTGGCGACACTCTGTCGTGGCATGATGATTTCCTCTTTTCCAAGCAAGTACAAACGACAATATTAAACAACAGCGGATATATGCCTTTTTATCGTAATCGATACTGCATGCTTTTCCGCTTACTTGCTCGTGCATTTTGCTTTGCATGTTTTCTTGGGGACGCTTTGGCGAATATTTCTTCAAACGCTTCTAAATAAGAGAACAAGTTTACAATCACACCAAGATGACGTTTGAGAAAGAAAAAGTATATTTGTAATGCTTTTGTCGCATCTACATGAGTCCAGTATTCTCAAAATCACCTATGCGTTTCTTTTTTGAAGAGTGTCTACGTGTATTTTCGATACTCATGCTGTTGATCACTTGGAGTAACTGGTGCAGACTCGATTATTTACAGACCGCCGCCCTACAGCTAGAATATCGCTGAGTGCGGCGTTGAACATCGGACAAACAAACAGACAGTACCATAGGTTGTATTTTGGATCTTGCTGTGGATGTTATTAGTCTGATTGAAGAAATACGATTTTGCAACAGTGTAATTTCTGTTGCAGACATTTCCATTTTCTCAAACAAGCTCAAGCATTTTTTTTTCATCATAGAACTTAAATTTGAATTTCTTATTAAAAAAAACCAACCTCGCTCATTTTTAACCCACCAAAGCCCAGTCCTGCTCCCAATGCTCACATACACACTTACCGAATGTCAAATGGTCAGACCAAAGTCACAAATTATTTGGATGGATCTTACTGAATTATATTTATTTGCTTCAAGTCAAACTCGTCAATGTTCCAAGCAAACCAAGTCCTATTAATTTTACACTGTGTATATTTGTATACAACTCTCAAAAGCGCTATATAAACCTCTGAAACATATCTATGACATCTACGCAAGTATGGTTAATGTTGTTAGGCCGACGGGCGACCAAACAGTAGGTTGCAACTGCAAGCCACGGAGACCCTTTCCCAGTAGAGGCGATATGTCCACACACCCTGGATACACCCGGCCCGTCTCAGTACCTGGATATTCGTGTACAATTTGCGACATCCAAGATGAGCTACGACCTCTTCGCGAGCACGCGGACGACGTCGGAGAAAGCACCTGTCGCACGTGCACTCTGCCTGAACAAGTTCTCGAGGAATCCTATCCGGGTCATATTCCAGAATATAATATGATGGGCACAGATTGCCGCCATTTTTGCGAATCACCTTCCGGGCGTCGGAGCACTTCCGGTAACCTCCGTAGAAGTACACAGACTTTTTGCTGAAAGGGTAGATATAACCGTTCTTTCTTCTAACGATGGTTTTCAGTCGTGGGAGGTTCACGAAGGTAGGATCCAGAAACCCAGCGTAGAGGTTCGGTATATCCCGGCGGAGCTTGTCGATGTCTGGTTCAGTGCAGTTCCCCGTGGCGGAATGGCTGCCAAGGACGCCGCACGTTACGAAACAGGAGCTGATGATGAGGACATCTATTACGATGTTCATACCTGCAGACAAGCAAACATCCGCATGATATGACTTGTTCTAAGAATACGAATGGTGATCTGTAAAACTTCAAGAAACCTTCGGTAGCCGTACAGGTATAACTGCCCTAAGTCGCGAACTAAACCTGTCTGTCGCAGAATTTGGTGACAATATAGGAAACGTATTGTCCTAAAAGAATTGCTTGTGTCTCCTGGAATGTCTGTGTGTTTGTTGTTTAACACCGCACTCAGCAATATTCCAGCTACATGGCGGCGATATGTAAATAATTGAGTACTGATCAGACAATTCAGTGATCAGCAGCATGAACATCGATGAGATACGATATGTGTCAACCAACTCAGCGAGCCTGACCACCCGATCCCGTTATAGTCGCCTCTTACGACAAGATTTGGTTGCTGAAGATTAATCCAAGCCCTGTCCATGGCTCCTCTACTGTAATGTAACAGACTATTCAAAGCCTGGTGATTGGAATGGCGTTCCCGAACGACCCTCACCTAACTTAGTGTCATGGTTTCCTTCTAAACTCTGCTTGGTGACGTCCTGCGCTGTGATGTTGACCTACGTATTGTGGCGCTGACGCACGATTCTAGCCCTAAGGAATTTCGCTGAAAATCCTGTTCACTTAATTTATGGTCAGTTAAAACCAGTTCGTTTGAGTTTGTTTACAGCACTTTCATATTTTACCTAAATTAGATGGGTACTCCTTCCAGTTGAGGTTGGGCGGTGGAACTGTTCCCCTACCACAGAAGAGAAATACAACTTATTTCAACTCAACATAATGAATATCATGCTGTCTCACATTGTACTCATTTATAAAACACAGGCAACTTTAAATATCAAGTCAGTATCGCAACAAGTCAAACATCAGTAAATGTAGTAATCTGTTTAATAGTACAGCAAAACGGCCGTTATTCCACCATCCCTCCTCAACCTTCAGACATCGCATAGGTATGTGGTCGTTTCCACAATGGTATCTGTCCTCCGTGTGATGAATATAATACCTAATGTAACTACTGTTATACATATATAGAACGCCTTGGGTGTCAGGTCCACAATCAGTAACGTTGAACATGCAGATGTCTCTTCCGGTAGACTTTTTGCAGAGACAATGAGTGAAAGTGCTTCAATTTTGATAAATCTGTTTATGATTATGTCTTGTTTAAGCTGAAGAACATTCTCTAGTACGCAGTTTAGCTGTGTGTTATAAAAACAATACATTCGCATGGCATGCTAAGAGAGTCCATTTTGAGGGTGACAACTGAATAATTTGGAATTCTTCCAGACAAATTATTCTTGTGATATGTTCACCCCGAAGGATGTGCAAAATATTAAGTCTTACGTTAAGAAAACGTAATCGATTTTTAACCAATGAAATTATGCTTTCATATGATGTAGGGCGAAGCTGTTAATATATTCGCTCTGGCTTTGTTAACGTCAGAACTATAAGTATACCTGACTATAACTTGATGGCTCGGTCCATCGACCTGTCGACGCTGACTATGAGCTGACTGGCGTTTACAGTGTTCACGGGAGATATATATATCTAACGGTTATCTCCCGATTGACAGACACTTGATTGTGTGTCAATGATAATCTGTCTTCTCTTCTCCAAATTGTTTTTACTATCAATTACTATCGAATATAAAAACAAGTTTGTCACTGAGAGGTTTGATTGTGTTTATTAATTGAAACATTTTATTCATTCAAGAAAAGGATTGGGAACAAGTTATCCAACTTTAAAAAGCCTTCTCCCAATAATAGGATGTGTACAACAGAACTGTACAACTGTAAAAACGTTTGTTGGAGAGATATAGATGTGTACATATTTGAAAACATTCTGTACATGCCAGGTAAGATTAGATTAATACCAGTCAGTATTGTAATTTTAACACATACTTTCTATAGATTGTAAAAGGTTATGTCTTTGAATAGTATACAATGGACATTCAAGGAAGTAATGAAAAACATTCTCACATCCATGGCCCCATTGACATGATGCATCATTATTTTTTTTTTATTTATTCTAAATAAATCATAATTACACACTTGTACTCGTCATATATCTTAATCTTGTGTACCCGTGAAGGTCCGGGTTAGAATATTGATCTTCAGTAACCCATGCTTGTCGTAGGAGGCGACTAACGGGATCGGGTGGTCAGGTTCGCTGACTTGGCTGACACATGTCATCGGTTCCCAATTGCGCAGATCAATGCTCATGCTGTTGATCACTGGATTGTCTGTCCCAGACTGGATTATTTACAGACTGCTAAAATTATTGGGGTTTCTTAAGGTTAGGCCCAAATGTTTATGAAAATCAACTCTTTTTATATTGCAGCAATCAACATTCCAATTAATGTCTTTTCGACCACCTTTCAAAGTAAATAATACAGATCGAACTTTATTCTTGTGTCTTTATTTGGACTATTCCATGATAATGTGTAGGTAACAGGTAGTAGCTAATCTGTTCATTGAACTGTAAATGTTGTTGTTTTAAGGCGTCTGCGAACTGCCTGTCTGCGTAATGGGAGGACACCCTGCAGACGCTTTTTCTCGAGTTCAAAACTTTAGAGCAAAGTCTTCAATTTTGAAACATTTTCAACTGATCTCTTGTACAATCACATTCTAGTCATGACAGTGGCCAGTAGCATTGTTTCAAAAGAAAGCCATGTTATACACTTTTACAATATATTGCAATACATATTGCAATACGCCAACACATATCACAATATATCGCAATACGAACATTTTGGCATTAAATACCCAACCCTACTAAATACCAATGCTGGCCTGTTACCTTTTCAGTAGCTTTTACTACTTTTGACTGCAAAACTGCACTTATTTTATTGTACGAATTTGGGGAATTGTATATTTTGATCTTACAGAAAAGGTCCATACACTATATTATAAAGGTTCCTCGTGTTGGAGAGTAAGCTTTTGGGCTGAGTGAGACAGGTGAAATATCATTTGTGTCTTGCCAAATTTAAGTACTTAAATAATATTTCAAGTGTTCACAAATCGAATCATACCGATATCCCCATTAAACAACTTGATGACAATGGTGCACAAAACAGAGCCTCAAATGTACGACATGTGCCATTTCCCTACGGATTTGCTCAGGTTTGGCTTGAAGAAATACCGTAGGATGAAAAACAGTTTACGTTTGCCCCAAAGAGTAAAAGAGTTTTTATTTATCTGTATTCAAATCTGGCACCAATAAATCTGTACATCATAGTTTTTAACACACTATTCATGTTCAAAGCAGCAATGTTAATATTTTGTGTAGAAATGATTGGTTCAGTGAAGACTGGGTTAAGAAATGAATTTGTAAGCATATGAGCCAAACATTGTTTGAAATTATTTCAGCAAATGTGTTGACTTCAATGGAGATATCTTAAGATACCGTATTTCTTCTAATAAGCGCCCCCGGCGCTTATTTTTTCAACGGCCCTGCAGACCCGGCGCTTATTAGAGGCCCGGCGCTTATTTCTTAAAGAACTGCTTTATCCCCGGCGGTTATTAGAGGCCCGGCGCTTATACAGGAAATACGGTACCTGAGATGCTCGATATACTAGTATTTATGTGTATGTGTGTGCGTGCGTGCGTGCGTGCGTGCGTGCGTGCGTGCGTGTGGGGGTAAAGCTTATACGCGGTTAAGGTGTTCCCTGTTGTGATAAAGCTTTAGAGTAGACCATTTGAAACTCTTAACAATGACACTCTAAATGTTGTTACACTACTTTCATTTCAGTTCTACACACCGTGAGTAGTTCACAGCCCCCGCGCGTTCAATCACAGTTAGACTAACGCTTAGTCTTTAATATATAGAATTTTGATACATCCATTTAAATTGAAAAGGAGCCCCAGTGAGTTTGGAGAACCTGGGGAAATCTAGACTTGCTTCATGTAGGTCATTGCAGGGAGGGCTAGGCAGTAGGGACAATTATGTGGTTCAGGGACTGTGAGACAGACTAAATGACATGCCGTGTGAAATGGCTCTACCTCTTCTTTCCGCTCTTTCTCAACGCCATTTAAACCTTTCTCAACTTTACCCTTTTCCACTCCAAAACACTCCGTCCGATATGAAACCGTTTTCGTTTCAGTTCAAGTTGCGATTTGTTTGCGTGTTTTTAAACAACCCAAATGTGTGTGTAGGCACTCGTGACTAAAGTATCTGCGTTGTCATAATACCAAAGGTTTTTTTTATTTAAGGACGAATTATTAGCCAGGACCGCCTATTGTACACGATAATAATGGTATAATGGTGACTGCTGATATCACTGTGATCTTCTGTCCTACATTCTGTACTTATTTGCAGCATATTCTTGCTCGGCTTTGTGCCACAAGCTATTGGTTACAGAAACGCGCGTACGAATAAAGAGAACAGGTGTTTGCAAACATCACTCATGTTAAAACCACAGGAACCTTAAGATTCTTTTTTAATGAAAACTAAACATGACTTAAGCCATATCCTTTGTCAACACGGCTATTGGGAATGTAGTAGGAGCTCAGATATAGGAGAGTACTAGATGACCTATATAGTCAAATTGCAGATTTGTTTGGAGAAAACACCAAATATACCTTACGAAACAGTGGATAATGCCAAGACATAGCTAACGTCTCTGGTTGGTTATGTCCAGTTAAATCGACCACACCGTAGTTGTTGAATATGTTACAGTTCTACAACATGGCAACATTACAAGTGACAGTCTTTGTGCTGACACAGGTCGCAGCGCTACGCATTATCGTAAAACTGTGGTTAATTGTGGGATTTGCGATCATCTTAGCTCTACAACAACTTAGGGCCCGGGACCGTTGATGTACCCCGGTCAGTTTAACACTGTAGACCACTGTTGTCGAGTATGTTAACCTTTGATGTTCGAATGTTATGCCATGTTCAGCCAGCACAAGTACATCCTATAGGTTAACGGTGGGTTGTAAAAGTTTATCACATGTGTTAGTTACAGCTCGAATGTGATGCCATGTTCAGCCAGCACAAGTACATCCTATAGGTTAACGGTGGGTTGTAACAAGTTTATGATCTGTGTTAGTTATAGCTCGAATGTGATGCCATGTTCAGCCAGCACAAGTACATCCAATAGGTTAACGGTGGGTTGTAACAAGTTTATCATCTATGTTAGTTACAGCTCGAATGTGATGCCATGTTCAGCCAGCACAAGTACATCCTATAGGTTAACGGTGGGTTGTAACAAGTTTATCACATGTGTTAGTTACAGCTCGAATGTGATGCCATGTTCAGCCAACACAAGTACATTATAGGTTAAGCCAGCACAAGTAAGTAATAGTTTTCACATCCTATAGGTTAACGATCCCATAGTTAAAATAAGTTTATCACCTGTGTTAGTTACAGCTCGAATGTGATGCCATGTTCAGCCAGCACAAGTACATCCTATAGGTTAACGGTGGGTTGTAACAAGTTTATCACCTGTGTTAGTTACAGCTCGAATGTGATGCCATGTTCAGCCAGCACAAGTACATCCTATAGGTTAACGGTGGGTTGTAAACAAGTTTATCACCTGTGTTAGTTACAGCTCGAATGTGATGCCATGTTCAGCCAGCACAAGTACATCCTATAGGTTAACGGTGGGTTGTAACAAGTTTATCACCTGTGTTAGTTACAGCTCGAATGTGATGCCATGTTCAGCCAGCACAAGTACATCCTATAGGTTAACGGTGGGTTGTAACAAGTTTATCACCTGTGTTAGTTACAGCTCGAATGTGATGCCATGTTCAGCCAGCACAAGTACATCCTATAGGTTAACGGTGGGTTGTAACAAGTTTATCACCTGTGTTAGTTACAGCTCGAATGTGATGCCATGTTCAGCCAGCACAAGTACATCCTATAGGTTAACGGTGGGTTGTAAAAGTTTTATCACATGTGTTAGTTACAGCTCGAATGTGATGCCATGTTCAGCCAGCACAAGTACATCCTATAGGTTAACGGTGGGTTGTAACAAGTTTATCACCTGTGTTAGTTACAGCTCGAATGTGATGCCATGTTCAGCCAGCACAAGTACATCCTATAGGTTAACGGTGGGTTGTAACAAGTTTATCACCTATGTTAGTTACAGCTCGAATGTGATGCCATGTTCAGCCAGCACAAGTACATCCTATAGGTTAACGATGGGTTGTAACAAGTTTATCACCTGTGTTAGTTACAGCTCGAATGTGATGCCATGTTCAGCCAGCACAAGTACATCCTATAGGTTAACGGTGGGTTGTAACAAGTTTATCACCCATGTTAGTTACAGCTCGAATGTGATGCCATGTTCAGCCAGCACAAGTACATCCTATAGGTTAACGATGGGTTGTAACAAGTTTATCACCTGTGTTAGTTACAGCTCGAATGTGATGCCATGTTCAGCCAGCACAAGTACATCCTATAGGTTAACGGTGGTTGTAACAAGTTTATCACCTGTGTTAGTTACAGCTCGAATGTGATGCCATGTTCAGCCAGCGTCACAGTACATCCATAGGTTAACGGTGGGTTGTAATTTTATCACCTGTGTTAGTTACAGCTCGAATGTGATGCCATGTTCAGAGCACAAGTACATCCTATAGGTTAACGGTGGGTTGTAAATGTTTATCACCCGTGTTAGTTAGCAGCTCGAATGTGATGCCATGTTCAGCCAGCACAACTACATCCTATAGGTTAACGGTGGTTGTAACAAGTTTATCACCTATGTTAGTTACAGCCCGAATGTGATGCCATGTTCAGCCAGGACAAGTACATCCTATAGGTTAACGGTGGGTTGTAACAAAGTTTATCACCTGTGTAAAGTTACAGCTCGAATGTGATGCCATGTTCAGCCAGCACAAGTACATCCTATAGGCTAACGGTGGGTTGTAAAAGTTTATCACCTATGTTAGTTACAGCTCGAATGTGATGCCAAATTCAGCCAGCACAAGTACATCCTATAGGTTAACGGTGGGTTGTAACAAGTTTATCACCCGTGTTAGTTACAGCTCGAATGTGATGCCATGTTCAGCCAGCACAAGTACATCCTATAGGTTAACGGTAATTGTAACAAGTTTATCACCTGTGTTAGTTACAGCTCCGTTACATGTGTGTGTCATTAAGACTGAACTTTATGACAAAAGTGCACCAGAGACAGGTCAGCACATGGACCACCAGGCGTTCACAAGCAAATCAACACGTGGCATCTATTTGAGACGTCAACAAAACATCTGATAGTTATCGAAATGGCAGGATCATCTCATACATATTTACCATTTTCTCTGTCTGGAACCACCTTTGCATGAAATCAGACAATTATACTGGAATCTCCGGTTTGAACTAGACAATGTTTCTTCGAGACGGTAAAAGAAAATGAAGTATTTTTCTTATCCTACCTCCATGTCGCGTCAAAATGCTGGAGATCTGAGCGGTATGCGCACGCGATTGATGATGGATACTACCTTGTATCCGGTGAGGGTTGGTGCATGGAATGCACCCTGAGCCGGAGAGTATAATCAATTATACTCCACTACCAAGCCTAAAACTGCATCGTTGTTTAAGTGTGATTAAAATCACGTGACACATCACAAACTAATCTCGGCTGTTTCCTATCACTTTCAATTTGTATTAATGCTTATACAACGGCAGTTGGAAACATGTCGGTAAGATAATTTAATCGAAGGTATATGTGGTTTTGTGTGCACCTCGTAGGATTTACACCAAGATCTTAAACCCAAACGCTTGGCTCCTAAAACCATTTATACCCGCGCAATACTGCTACGGCTGTTTTAAGACTGCGGCATAGTGTTATCAGCAAACCATTTGTCGCCTTATTTGATAGCCCGACCATGTTTGACCAAGGAGTTATCAGTAAGCTTCTTCTAGTAACTAACAGAAGAAAACACTGCTTCTTTCATGTACGAGGCAAACGAAGTTAAAATATGCTAATTTTCAAAGACGTACCTGGTTTGTTCCCACCGAAAATATAGAGCAGCTGGTCTAAACTTCCTGGTCTAAAATTAGCAAAGGCCCATTCAGCCAGTGAAGATCATGGCTTCACAAAGTACACTGAATTGACAATACACGTCTATATCTTTACAACACTAAGAAGGTTGCAGCATATTTTATTGTCGATCATATCTTAAGTCACCACTTTCGGCTGTGATACAGCTTGACATATGCTGCAGGCTGTAATACACACCGTTCTCTTGCTCATTCTAATGACTTCTTCTATCAGTAACCGAACGTTATTTTTGTCATACAGCAATAACATAAAGCAATGGGAAATCCACAAACGGCTATATACGTATATCCGGTTACCATAGGTCGTGGTTATACATGCATGCCGTGTATTGCCATCCCGTTCGTCACACAGCTTCCCATTACAATGACGATGAGAGGGCGTCCTATTTTCAGGTATTTTAGAAAAGATGCATGTTGTTGAAATCTGTCACTGTGTACACGTTGTGGTGTAAAGATTACTCAGCGTATATATTGCAGGCATTTGTGAAGTTTTAAGTGATTATTTTTTTTCAAAAACACAAATCTAACAGTTATAAACAGTGTGCGATATAGTTTCCATCTTTTGAAAGCCAGTCGAAAGTTACTAGCCCACAAAATAATTTGCATTTGCCCGAAATTTGACTGACTGAGTATGGTTTTACTGTTTTTAGCAATATTCCAGCAATATCACGTCGGGGACACCAGAAATGGGCCCGAAATTTGAATGTAGACTATCGGGTTTCATCATTAAACTGCTAATATGATGAACATTTTTATCAGGCCATAATCTTGCATGTTTTAAAGTGTGTTATAACTGAACAAGTCGGAGAGAGTGATACAGAATTGTTTACTGATTATCATCAACGTTTGAGGCAGAGACTGAAAGGTGGATGAGAATGTTAACCCTGAGATCAGGGTTGGAGATGCTGCACACATGCAGAAGCACACCTTTGATACCAAGAACATGCACTATATATTCAAGGAAGACAGACTGGAGGAAATTCAAATACAGCTAAAAGTGTATAATAGAGTCAAAATCATTTTTGATATTCCATTGGAACTGTAAATGTGTTCATTTCATGGTTGATCATAAATAAACCAATCTTTCTGACTGACTTATCTTGTCAAGTTGCAATGAGTAAACTGCGTGAGTGAGTAATACTGAACAAACCTGAAGATAACATGTATATGATGTACATTTCGCGTGCAATTTCTGAATTTAGTAATACAACTATTGTATATTAATACTTAAACTGAACAAAGCAGTTGTTTTGCATATATACAGATATGTCCAAACATATTCATAAAGTTTAGTTTAGAACATTATGTACAGATGCTACAATTTTGAACAAAGAAACTTTTTAAAAAAATGAAACAATTGGTAAAACGTAGCAGGAAAAATGATATTTTATACCAAATTGGAGTACAGAAATGGAGGAAATTGCATCTGTGAGCCAAAACGTCCAAGGGAAGTATTGCTGTGTCTCGAGTATTACTGGCTGTGTCTGAAGTATTGCTGTGTCTCGAGTATTACTGGCTGTGTCTGAAGTATTGCTGTGTCTCGAGTATTACTGGCTGTGTCTGAAGTATTGCTGTGTCTCGAGTATTACTGGCTGTGTCTGAAGTATTGCTGTGTCTCGAGTATTACTGGTTGTGTCTGAAGTATTGCTGTGTCTCGAGTATTACTGACTGTGTCTGAAGTATTACTGTGTCTCTGAGTATTACTGGCTGTCTCTGTAGCATTGCTGTGTCTCTCGACATTGCTGACTGTGTCTGACGTATTGCTGTGTCTCGAGTATTGCTGAATCATATCTCGACGCATTATTGACTATATCTGAAGCATTGCTTATTATATCTTGGCATTGCTTGGCTGTGTTCGAAATATTGCTTTAGAATGTCTGAAGGTTATGTCATGTATACTGTATATGTACATTGGATAATTTCGCTGAAATATAATCTGCGGTCGAAGTATTGTGTGGAGGGCGGGTGTGTGGTCCTGCACGGACCCCATGTAACAAATCAGGCACTCTTAGGGATACATTCTACCAACCATAGCGATGTTTCTTGTTTCCTAGAAAATATCTTTATGGGACCAAGAAATGCCCCATGAAATGGGTTTAGGGTTTCCACTCTAATAATGTACACATAATTTCATGGCAAGCTCTCAATTTGGTTATATTCCATGAAAGTTTTTAATAAAATGAAAGAGTCAATTTTAAGATTTAGCATTTACCCTCCTAAGCCTAACAAATTACCTAATTTAAGTTCACCATCTGCATATTGTCCCATTTTGGGAGGCACTTTTGCAGTGTGCAAAAATGAAAGTTCATACACCTCATTCCCTGCTCAGCAAAATTCTTCTGATGCACCCAACACCCTATGCATATAGGGTTGAAAGCAAACGGGCTAAAGTGGAGGAGTCCTTTGGATGGGCAGGGACTGCGCTCTCACAGCTTGGACTGAGAGTTTCTTAGATTCCCAGTCCCGCCCTGACAACGAGGCAGCCATGGGATACGTGTCCCACCTGGGCAACCGGAGCCTTTGTTCAAAATAATTTTGTTCACCCGTTAGCGATGGGGATACCTTGGTGGGATGCAAGCCCAGCGACTATAACCTTCTAGCGCAGGTAGCTCTTGGGGCTATCCAAAGTAATAATGTATCGTGCCTTTGAGTTAGATACCCGGTGGTTTTGGCGCTATATAAATGGACATAATATTATTTATTGGCATCGCCGACTGGGGTCCTGAAATATTGGCGACAGGAGTGGAAGAGTCCGTCTGTTCACATACAGTATAATGAATTAAGTGTAATACAGTCAACATTGGCATTACGTTTCCAAACATTTCTGTTTATTGAGAAGATAAGCGAGATTACAGTGTTATTACATAACAACGGATTGAAACCAATACGCCAAAATGCAAAATACGGAATATAATTGAAGTTCACGTTATAATCATGGATGTTTTCTTGAATTTTTCGTTGAATTTCATCTTAGGCTTCAGCGTCAAAATCTTCCAGTTGGCGCGTCTCCGTACGTCCCGCCTGAATCGTGCTCATATCTTCATTTATATGTTTACGATTTATATCGCCATCAAGCGTTCGCCCGCAAAGACGATATGGTTTACTTCTACGATAATAATCTGTTTTAGAGCAATAAAATCGGGCTTCCAGATTTCCATTAAGTCCAACGTGACTTTGTCCTATGCTATGATTTCCGTCAATCGTAGAAGAAGATCAACAAGAATAAAAGTTACAACAATGATAAATCGAACAAAACAATCTGAAATTGATTACTTCTGGTGCGTTGTCGGAAAATAGTCCTTTATCGAATCCGGTTAAAGGACAGGTATGCAACATAACAAATATAAAAGCGATCATTGAAGAGTGCTGACCGGTTTCCACGGTACAATAGGAAAATAGTACACGCGTCAAGGAAATCAATAGAAACAAAATCGAATGCAAAAAAATTCCGCATAATGCTCTTCAGTTTCTGGAAGTTGACCTTTAATTACTACTGGATTAGCCCACCCTAAATCGTAATTGTAGGATATTCTACATTTTCGATTTGAGATCACCTTAAGGACATGTTTTCATTTAATTTCGTTCTAATTTGTTCATTTCCACCACATCTCCTGCGTGGTTAAGTGACAAATGTAATCCAAGTAACCGTCCGCGATTAAAATAGGGGCCTAAAATATCACTGGAACTGGGTAAAAGTGTGCGTGGATTCTCAGGAAGGGAAACTCCGGATTCCTTAGATCCTTAAAATAAAATGTCCGACATACATAGACTCGCATTATCTTTAATAGGAAAAAATGCGACTTCTAACTCAACACCTGATCAAAATTTCATATACGGAAATTTCGTTAATACGTGGATGAAATATAGCCACCAGTGAACTTATATGCAGGGATTACCGACACGAACCACTGGTCGCCACTTATGCTTTCTTTAAATATATATATTGATGTCAGCTTCTAAAGCCCTCTACAGGCGTCATTGAAAATTAATTGTCTCCCGTGGAAGGTGCTCTGGATAAACGAGTTCCGTTCAAGGGAGGTTTTCTGACTGTATTTTGAATCACCGATAACGATAGATCAGTCTTTGCCGAAACAGCATCCATTCGTAGTAAAGGCACTGTGAACTAATGAACACGACATAGTGATGGATTTCACTAAAAAATCCGAAGCGTCGGTGGAAAATTTCGGCCCGTTACAATGGGCACAAAATATATGCCTTTGTTTCTGTAAGGATTTACATATGCGTACCTTTTGGCATGCAAATAACAACTACATGTAAACAAACTGTGTTAAGACCAGACATTCCAGTAAGCTGGAAACAATCAGCCCGGTGACACGATTCTCGACTCTTCAATGATCTTATTAAACAATACAAACGATACATTAACAAGCGCAGCTTAGCATAGCAGGATACATGGAAAAGCACACTCAGAAAAATGGCTCACTCAAACTTGGGCATTCACCCAAGCCGTGCGGATTAAAGCGCGATTATCGGTCATTACCGGTGCCGTGGATAGTCCGGGGGCCGTCAGAGAGCACGTGCGGATGTGGGTCAGCGACCGAAATACGGCATCTACTAGGAATACACATCCAGTTGGCGACTAACTGGTTTCGTAAGATTCGCAAAGGGATCGGATCGGATTGCAGTCATGTCAATGTTCACACATGATACAGAACGTCCTAGGGTTAATTCAATAGGGTACTCTCCAGCATAGGCAATCGGGGAGCGGCATGGGATGAAAAGTGAATGAGTTTTGTTTTCAGCAAATATGCCAGCAATATCACGGTATGGGGAAACCAGGAGAGGGCAAGGCGGCAGATACGTCAAAACGTAATCCTAATCTGTCACCTGTTTTACAAAGACATCCTAAAGTTATGGTAATCCGTAAGTCTGTTGCAGTAAACTACTGGGGTATCGCTAATGATTACACTTGTTTCCCACAGAGATTATAACACTATAATTGCCATAAGTCTATGTTAGAACATCAGCAGTTACAATCATCTTCGCACTAGAACCGCCTTCCTTGTGAACACCCTGGGCGAAAATAACATCGTGGAGCTTTGACTTGATATATATTGCTGAACAAATATTTCAAATGTTAATCAACTGGCTTCATCCATAAACGTTTATTGACGTGTAGTTCTTTGTATTGCCGGAAACATTGCTTTCCGGATAAGTGGAATGTTTTACACAATTCAATTCATTCACAAACTGGTTAATACGCTTTAAATTGTGTGATTTTTTGTTATATAGCCCTGTTTTCTGTCAAAAGTACATAATATCGACCTTTTATCACAAACACATGTCCTCCATATTTGCGTAAGTTACATATTTTGTCAGATGAAAGGAAAAAAACATAGCATTTTTATGTTGCTCTAAACAAGTGAGGTGAGGAGTTTGGCTCTTTTTACGCTTCGTTTTTAGCAATATTCCAGCGATGCCAGCGAGGCGACACACACCAGAAATGAGCTTCCCACATCGTACCGCTAATATGGGGAATTCGAACCCGGGCTTCGGCGTGACGAGCGGGACCGCTTCAACTAATAGGCCTCCCCACCGTCCCCTGTCGAAACAAAACATTGTATAACACATAAGAAACCATAATCTTTAAAATTTTAGTGAATCATAGGATGACCGGTTGGTTCCATTGATCAGCGCCTGATATCTCTAGCGTGTTGGTTCCTGTTTCCGCGCCATCATCACATTACGCATCTAGGGGATGCTGCCACGACCTCGACTATGTTATGAAGCCAAAGGCAAATAAGCCACAGGCTCCAGGAACAACAGCGCTGGTAACCGCAAGTGAACTCTTTACCTTGCATCTCTGCCGCCAGCAACAACTGCGCAAGAATACACCTTCTCGCATCGGAACCTCTTTGGTGCGGCGTTTGATCCCATTGAGACGGCGGTCGCAACATACATTTTCGGCAGACACACTCGGCTTGGTGGTAGGATATGCCTGGGGCAGGCGTGTTTCGTCCATCGTCCAGCTTGAAGTAGGCAGGGCAGAGGTTCCATTTCCTTCAGGAAGTTCCGTCTCACTTCGCAAGCTGGGTCTTTCTTCTACATCCACAGTGTTGCCTCCCTGTTCCATTATATATTGGTATGTTCTTTGCGAATGCAGATCGATAAGCGCGGGTCGGTTGTGTACACTCCAGCAAGTTGGATGATATCAACCGTGTTGGGGCTGGTGCTGTTAAAAGCTGTTGGTGCTGCATCCCGCTGAGATCCACAGGGAGCAGTTTTTCTCAACAAGCAGTCCAAACGAGTTCATGCCTCCTTTAAAGGGGAAGAGAGAACGGTGATGAATGAGTTGCTTTTTACCACACCTCTTGAACAATGATATAGTTTAAATCATGGCGATGTCAATTGCTTAGGGAAGATGGCCCGTTGAGCCGTGACATCTTCACTCGTGCTGGCGGATCTACCAAAGATACTCGTATGATGACAAAACAACTATTCACATCGGCACCAGGTCGATTCTTGGAGTCAACTCCACAATCAGCCTAAAGCTGTGATGCCCGTTGACCTTCGGAATTGGTCTTCATTCATCGCTTCATGCTTAGTCAAGTAAGAGACGACTATCGGTATCTACACCCTGGTCTTGATATGAGTTACAATCGCATCCCAACTGCATGGTGAGATCAATGCCTCATGATGCTGATGACTGGATTGGTTCGTCCAGAATCAACAGTCATATAAGATCGCCACCGTATGGGCTGAATAATATTTCTTGAGTGGTGCAAGTTGAACAACAACCATCTCCTTGCTGAAGCAAATCGCATTTTATATCCGGAAGTCCAAGCCAGTTTTACAGAAAGATTTCATACACTGCGAATGGTCATAGCCTTCAACGGAAGGTTAAACAACAAGCAACCTGAAGCTAAAAGTGCGACATGCAGCAGGTAATAGTGGTGTTTTGTATGAGGCCAGTGTTACACGCGGCAATAAACGAAGATGAAAACTGACTCGCAGTGGCAACGGAAGGTTCATTGTCTCACAGTCGACAGTATCGAGACTTTTTATTTCTTTTAATGAATAATATTATGGTTCAAAAGGGCATTAAGACAACCTCACTGTGACTCTGAGTTTTGAAACCCGATTTTGAATGGCATGATACCCGTGGAATCAAGTAATTCTTTCCAAAACTCGATTGATTTTGGTGTTGCATTAAAAATTCATCGAATAATATTTTTAGACTCTAAAACAACTGGTAGGAAATGTCCAGTAACGCTACATGTTATTTGATATCATCTTATTTCCTCTTCTCAAGAGATTTGATTACATATTCAACTGATAATCAAAGACGATATGTGATCCTTTTATGGATTAGTACAAAATGATTGTGTCGAAATCCGAAAAGGAGAAGTAATTCCAAAAATGGGCTCTTGCCACATTGTACCAAATGTGAAATCGAACCCAGGTCTGCATGCGTGACGAGCGGGCGCTTAACCATTAGGCTGCCCCACCGCCCCCAGTGTAAGCAGGCATACATGAACTAACTTAGTGTGTCGGATCACCCGATCACGTTTGTCGTTCCTGCAGCGTTGAACATCAGTTCTAACCCGGATCTGCATCGCTGGATAAGCATGGGTAGCTGACAGCCAATTGCAGTCCTCTGACTTCAGCTATTCTCGAAACGTTCGTAGCCCCTATTATTGAACTTCCTATCTACCCATTCTTAACACATACATTAATGATGAAAGCTAAGAATTTAAGGGCTAAGAACGTTTCTGAGAATAAGGGCGCTGTAGTGACAAAGGAATTCTACTTTCTAATAAATACATTGCACTAAAAAGCGTATGACATACCTTGCATTTGTGTCAATGCTGGCATTTGACATGAACTGATTTATGCAATTTTAGCTGATATATATAAGATAGCACCGACGGGCAAAAACACTTCCTGGTTTTCCCGTGGCTAATTTTGTAATTCCTTTTTCCCCTCAACGTCGACGCGAGTGGGCGAAAGGAGGTAGTCTTTATTATGGTATTATTGCGAATATTCTATATTGGTACTTAACCGTTTTAATTAACAATGGAAGCATCGGGATTAGATGAATCAACTCCATTGCGCAAGTGGAACAGAAACTCTAGTTTCAGGGTCTAAAAGTAATTATCATTGCATGTACCCTCGACGGCATCTTTCACTTGTTCTCGTGGACTAGCACATCATACAACACAATGTGATAGCACCTGTCAATCTTCAATAAATGTTGCACTGTATTACACTCCTTTGTGCCTCCGTTCAATTAGATATCTATCTAAATGTGCGTCCTTCATGACGACTCCGGAGAGAGAGAGAGGGGGTTGGGGTGGGGTAGGAGAGAAGGGAGGGGGTTAGAGAGAGGAGAGAGATTGGAGAGAGGAATTGGGGAGGGGTTAGAGAGAAAGGAGGGGGTTAGAGAGAGGGGTTAGAGAGGGGAGGGGTTAGAGAGAGAGGTAGGTAGAGGTGACAGTAACAACCCTACCTCTGGATTTAGAACCGTGTATATCAAGACCAAGATGGCTCGTGCAAAAGTCAGGTTTTTTTCGTCTCCTGGGTGATATCTGTTTGTCTTGTGTTGATCTCTAAGTGCAGGTGGTCCGATTAGGTCTCTGTGTAGATATCAAGGTGTAAATGGTATTCTTTAGGTCTATAGTAGGTCTTCTGTTCACCTCTAGGGCAGATGGTCTGTATTAGGGTCTTGTAGTTCATCCTCGAGGCAGATGGTCTGTGTTAGGTCTTGTGTTGATCTCTAGGTGTAGATGGTCTGGGCACACAATAGGGAAGTCACACACACCAGCAGGTCTTGTGTGTATCTCTTTGGGGCAGATGGTCTGTATTAGCCTCTTGTGCACATATCTGGGTGTGTAGACAGTCTGTATTAGGGTCTTTGTTCATCAGTGGTGCAGATGGTCTGTATTAGGTCTTGTGTTCATCTTTTAGGGCAGATGGTCTGTATTAGGTCTTGTGTTCATCATTAGGGGCAGATGGTCTGTATTAGGTCTTGCATATAATCCAGGCGTAGATGGTCTGTAGTAGGTCTTTTGTTCATCACTAGTGCAGATGGTCTGTATTAGGTCTTGTGTTCATCTTTAGGGCAGATGGTCTGTATTAGGTCTCTTGCATAACTAGGCGTAGGGTCGTCTGTATTAGGTCTTGTGTACATCTCTTTGGGGCAGATGGTCTGTATTAGGTCTTGTGCACATATCTGGGGTGTAGATCGTCTGTATTAGGGTCTTGCATAACTAGGTGCAGATGGTCTGTATTAGGTCTTTGTTCATCACTAGGTGCAGATGGTCTGTAGTAGGTCTCTTTGTTTCATCACTAGATGCAGATGGTCTGTATTAGGTCTTGTGTTCATCTTTAGGGCAGATGGTCTGTATGAGGTCTTGCATAATCTAGGCGTAGATCGTCTGTATTAGGGTCCTGTGTACATCTCTTGGGGAAAGATGGTCTGTATTAGGTCTTGCATAACTAGGCGTAGATGGTCTGTATTAGGTCTTTTGTTCATCACTAGGTGCAGATGGTCTGTATTAGGTCTTGTGTTCATCTCTTTAGGGCAGATGGTCTGTATTAGGTCTTGCATAACTAGGCGTAGGTCGTCTGTATTAGGTCTTGTGTACATCTCTTTGGGGCAGATGGTCTGTATTAGGTCTTGTGCACATATCTGGGTGTAGATCGTCTGTATTAGGTCTTGCATAACTAGGTGCAGATGGTCTGTATTAGGGTCTTTGTTCATCACTAGGTGCAGATGGTCTGTATTAGGTCTTTGTTCATCACTAGATGCAGATGGTCTGTATTAGGTCTTGTGTTCATCTTTAGGGGCAGATGGTCTGTATGAGGTCTTGCATAACTAGGCGTAGATCGTCTGTATTAGGTCCTGTGTACATCTCTTGGGGAAGATGGTCTGCATTAGGTCCTGTGTTCATATCAAAGTGTTGATCGTCTTTATTGGGTCTAATGTGCACCCTAAGGGGCAGATGGTCTGTATTAGGTCTTGTGCTAATATCTCGGTGTAGATGGTCTGTATTAGGTCTTGTGTTCTTATCAAAGTGTTGATCGTTTTATTGGGTCTTATGTAAACCTCAAGGGCAGATGGCCTGTAGTAGGTCTTGTGTTGATCTCCAGGTGTAGATGGTCTGGATTAGGTATAGTGGTTTATGTCTAGGTGTAGATGGTCGGTAGTGAGTTCTGGGTTTATATCCAGGTGTAGATGGTCGGTAGTGAGTATTGTGTTTATATCCAGGTGTAGATGGTCGGTAGTGAGTATTGTGTTTATATCCAGGTGTAGATGGTCGGTAGTGAGTATTGTGTTTATATCTAGGTGTAGATGGTCGGTAGTGAGTATTGTGTTTATATCCAGGTGTAGATGGTCGGTAGTGAGTATTGTGTTTATATCCAGGTGTAGATGGTCGGTAGTGAGTATTGTGTTTATATCTAGGTGTAGATGGTCGGTAGTGTGTAATGTGTTTATATCTAGGTGTAGATGGTCGGTAGTGTGTAATGTGTTTATATCCAGGTGTAGATGGTCGGTAGTGTGTAATGTGTTTATATCTAGGTGTAGATGGTCGGTAGTGTGTAATGTGTTTATATCCAGGTGTAGATGGTCGGTAGTGAGTATTGTGTTTATATCCAGGTGTAGATGGTCGGTAGGTGTGTAATGTGTTTATATCCAGGTGTAGATGGTCGGTAGTGAGTATTGTGTTTATATCTAGGTGTAGATGGTCGGTAGTGAGCATTGTGTTTATATCCAGGTGTAGATGGTCGGAAGTGAGTATTGTGTTTATATCTAGGTGTAGATGGTCGGAAGTGAGTATTGTGTTTATATCCAGGTGTAGATGGTCGGTAGTGAGTATTGTGTTTATATCCAGGTGTAGATGGTCGGTAGTGAGTATTGTGTTTATATCCAGGTGTAGATGGTCGGTAGTGAGTATTGTGTTTATATCCAGGTGTAGATGGTCGGAAGTGAGTATTGTGTTTATATCCAGGTGTAGATGGTCGGTAGTGAGTACTGTGTTTATATCTAGGTGTAGATGGTCGGTAGTGAGTATTGTGTTTATATACAGGTGTAGATGGTCGGTAGTGAGTATTTGTGTTTATATCCAGGTGTAGATGGTCGGAAGTGAGTATTGTGTTTATATCCAGGTGTAGATGGTCTGGTAGTGAGCATTGTGTTTATATCCAGGTGTAGATGGTCGGTAGTGAGTATTGTGTTTATATCCAGGTGTAGATGGTCGGTAGTGAGTATTGTGTTTATATCCAGGTGTAGATGGTCGGTAGTGAGTATTGTGTTTATATCCAGGTGTAGATGGTCGGTAGTGAGTATTGTGTTTATATCTAGGTGTAGATGGTCGGTAGTGAGTATTGTGTTTATTATATCCAGGTGTAGATTGTCGGTAGTAAGTATTGTGTTTATATCTAGGTGTAGATGGTCGGTAGTGAGTTCTGTGTTTATATCCAGGTGTAGAATGTCGGTAGTGAGTTCTGTGTTTATATCCCGGTCTAGATGGTCTGTATTTGTATACCCTTCTGTGTAGGTTGTCAGTTGACCAGTTATTGCTGATGTGAGAGTTCAGGTAGACTACGTATACCCTTCTGTGCAGGTTGTCAGTTGACCAGTTATTGCTGATGTGAGAGTTCAGGTAGAATACGCTATCATACACATGCTTCTGCTTTGTTTATTCTGCACTGAACTTCAGCAACTTGCCTTGGCCGTTTTATACATGTTAAAGCTTGATTTCTTCCGTTTAACTGAATTATGACTGTATGCCACACAATAGGCTTCAAGAGGTCAGAGTCCGATGTACTATCGGTTTCACCCAGTAGTACACATCCGGTTTTTTTGCAAATAGTAGTAATATTCCCTGTGGTTATTTCTGGCAATACCACAGCCATATGCCTGAACATGTATGTATGTAAAGTGTTCACAACGATTCGTTTTAAGCGTGTTACAATTTTTTGTTTTAGGAAAACTTTGACATTCTATTGATTCTTTTAGGATTAAATTAGCTTTGCTTACATGGGGTTGCATTGTATGCTCCATGGTTTGACTGACGACAGGTAGCCTCGGGGTTAAGGCTTTCGTTTCTGACACCAACAGCCCGGGTTTGATTCCTCACATGGGAAATATGTGGGAAGCTCATTTGCGGTGTCCTTCTCCATGATATTGCTGGATTATTATTAAAAGCGGCGTAAAACCATACTCACTTGATACGATGAACCCGAATGATTTTTATCCGAATTATATTCATCCTTTCAAAAGTAAATCCTTTGTATTGTTACTTTGTATTACTTTTGTGAGATCTGACAATATTATTTCTTATTAAATAATTCAAACAACTCACTCATTTCCTCGCATTACATAGTTACTGTTTCTCAGTATATTAAATAACATTTAGGCTAGAACAAATTTATACATTGCACGTGAAAACACTGTATATGTAACGCTCAATATGTTCAATCTTTCAAATTTTGAAAACCAAGAACTTCAAATGCGTGTGTTTGATTTCTTTTCATAACTGTTATGCTCAGTTTGTTCAGCTTCATCAAGATACCTACTTTTGAGGTGAGGTGAGGTGAGGTGAGGTGTTGGGTGAGGTGAGGTTTACGTTTTACGTCCTGCTTGAGAATATTTCGCTCATATGACGACGTGCATGCGTGTGTATGTGTATGTGCGGCTGCTTGTACTAGCCCAGACTGAAGCTGGTTTTATAGTGCGAGCCCACTGAGATACCATGCCGCAGTGAAGCATGAATACCCCACTCAGACACATTATACTGACTCGAGCCGACCAGTCCTTGTTGTACCCATTAATGCCGAGCGCCAGGCGGGGACCAACAAGTACCATATTTTAACGTCTTTTGGTATGACGCGGTCGGGGATCGAACCCGCGACCTTCCGCTCTCCGGGCGGAACCTACTTTGAAGATGAAAACCAGCAAGAGAATGAAATGAGTTATAGGCGATTTCTGAAGTGAAATTCGTGACTGATTTAAGAAAAGGCACTTGAAAAGTATTGAAATTCTTCAATATCTGTCACACAGCGAACGTAATTGCCGTGGAGAGATATCCAGTTCCATCAACTTATATCTAGTCAAGAGACGTTAATATGATTTTAGTATTCTATAATATTTGTATTTTAGATTCAAACCGTTAATCAGATTTTAATACAGCAAACCTCGGTTATAACGAAATATAAAAACGACCAATTCCTTTCGTTATAACTGTAGTTCGTTATACGCACCTCGACTGATCTAAACAGCAAGTCAGTTCGTTATGGGCGTGTTCGTCATAAACGTCTGTCTATATACGTTGATGATGTTGCGGTAGTTTGCACAGTGTAGTTACTTTCTTGCGGATATAGGTCCTTTACCATTTCAAAATAGAAAATATCGTTAACAATTAATATTAAACCTTTTCTTGTAGAAAGCAACGTATATATATTGCTCATGTTGCCACTGGTATTCTTAACAAGACTCAAATGATTTATACTCATTTTTTACATGAGTAAACGTGTGATTTCTGCAAAAACTTACCACATACTTAGAATTAATTACTGACTTGACTGAGTTTGGTTTTACGCCGCTAGCAATATTCCAGCAACATCACGGCGGGGACACCAGAAATGGGCAGAATTATTTACATGTTCTACAATTGGATCACTCTGATTCACAACATGTATACTTTTTCTTGAAGCCATTACAAATCATTTGTGTTAAATGGGTTGGTGAGAAGTTGACTTTATTCTTTTTCTCTATAGAAAATCTTCTACATGATTAAGACATAAGGAAAAGGGTAAATAGTAAAATACAGTACGTGCATGGAGGATTGAAAACAAACGTCATTACAAAATTTTCATGACCTAATACCATCGTACATTAAAATATTTACCAGTTATATCTTAGTTTAGTAGCATGTTCAATTGTTCTTTCTGTTATAACTTTCCAGTCAAATTGTGATCAATCGTAGAGTAGTTCATTCTGAAACCAGCTTGGACTTCAGACAAAAATACGACTTTGTTCAATAAGAGACGTTTTAGTTTGTTTGTCGTTAAGGCCGGACTCAGCTATAGCACTCTCATTTTGACCTATACGCGTTACTACGTACTGCCAAACATAATGGAAACAAAAAGAACCTGTAAATAGGATATAATTAGTCCTTTGCTAGTAAGGCAGGATATTTCATAACTGTATCATGTTTGTACTCCAAGTATGTGTCATTGCTTATTTTACTGACATGTGACTTCCTGGACCGAACTCCCATTTCAGCTGTGTCCGTGTCAAGAATAGAGTATGACGCGTGAACGTATGGCGAGGTGTGAGGTGTATTGTGGAATCCCATACCCTGGTTACTGAGATCAAACAAGCTCATCACTGACTGTAAGAAACATGAAATACAACCAACATCTTGAGGGCGGGGTTGGGGGATTTGGTTGGTGGGACTTTGTTAGATCTTTAAAACATAGAGTTTGTTGGTTATAAAGCAGCATGAAATATCCCGCATGTTTCAAAACTGTGAAGCGTATTTGTGTATACATGTGATATATTGTGAGTTGATTCGATTTTAAAGTGTTTCGGCGATTGTTTTTAACTTGGTAGCGTCTTGATAACGTTTGAAATGTTTTCTTTCAAATGCAACTTTCATGTACGTACTTTCTTTGGAACTACGCATTATTATTAAAATCGGTGTATCATACCAAGATAAATATACTTCTATAATGTTCTTTCAGAGCAGATTTATGTTCTGTGATCGAGCTACTCTTTAATAAAACCCGAAGCAAGTTTTTGTAGCATTTCCGGGACATTTTTTCCCAAGTCGTAACTAAAATAACAGAAAATTATTGTTTGTGTATCTAATACTATCTATTAATGATTGGGCATTACAAGACAGTAGAGTATATTATCAACATTTTCTCAATCTTTGAATGCAGCGAGAAGAGTGAGTTTAGTTTTACGCTGCACTCAGCAATATTCCAGCTATATGGCGGCGGTCTGTAAATAATCCAGTCTGGACCATACAATCCCGTGATCAACAGCATGAGCATCGATCTACGCAATTGGGATACGATGACATGTGTCAACTAAGTCAGCGAGCCTGACCACCCGACCCCGTTAGTCGCCTCTTATGACAAACATGGGTTACTGAAGATCAATTTTTACCCGGATCTTCACGGGGGCAGCGAGGTGAAACACATTGTACTCGTGCGTTGTGTCTCTGAGACAAAGGTAAAACCCGTCCTCCATTATATAACAGTCGAGCGAATGGAGATAGTAATCCGGAGTTAAACATTGTGTTCGTGGCTAGTATGAATACCACACACTGCACCGAGACGGCTGAGTGGCGAGAGTATTGAGTCATAGACTCTCTGATCGCTGGAGTTAATGGAGTCGAGGCATTGTGTTATGGGCATAGAGTGGAGTATGACATAACTGGTATAAATATCACCTTGTCGGTGTGTAGTGTGAAGTGGGGTGTTGAGGTGTTGAAGTGAGACGAGGCATGTGCTCTTTTGTCGTGCCGTACCCTGGTGAAATAATTGGTCAAAAATACAATGAAATGTGGGGTCAACATGGGAAAGACTTCCGCCCATATACCCCCTTAAATTTCATTCTTGTAAAATCATATCACCTGAATATATATTCTTCATCTGGATAAGGATGAGTTTTAACATGTTTCTTTAATTGTATCTAAACTGAAAGACACATTCAACTTCTAGAAATGCCACTCAAAGACATGTTTCTTTATCGTTAAAATCTAGGGGGGATACGGGCGGAAGTCTTACCAATATGAACACTTACCACGGCCGGGAACACCATAAATGAGCTTCACACATTGTACCGATGTGGGAAATCGAACCCGGGTCTTCGGCGTGACGAACGCTTTAACCACTTGGCTACCCCACCGCCCTTGTAGTCAAAATAGATTTGACTATGGTAACGATAAAGATAAATAAATATACAAACAAAACACAAACAGAATACACCTTGATTTATACGAAACAAACCGAGTTACCAGTAAGCCCTGCCACCACCGGGCTATTGTACCACATAACTATATAGAACGCAGAAGGCAGTTTGATGCACGTTGAAGAAGAAGAAGAAGAAGAAGAAGAAGAAGAAGAAGAAGAAGATGAAGAAGAAGAAGAAGAAGATGAAGAAGAAGAAGATGAAGAAGAAGAAGAAGAAGATGAAGAAGATGAAGAAGAAGAAGAAGAAGAAGAAGAAGAAGAAGAAGAAGAAGATGAAGAAGAAGAAGATGAAGAAGAAGAAGAAGAAGAAGAAGAAGAAGAAGAAGAAGAAGAAGAAGAAGAAGAAGAAGAAGAAGAAGAAGAAGAAGAAGAAGAAGAAGAAGAAGAAGAAGAAGATGAAGAAGAAGAAGAAGAAGAGAAGAAGAGAAGAAGAAGAAGAAGAAGAAGATGAAGAAGAAAGAAGAAGAAGATGAAGATGAAGAAGAAGAAGAAGAAGAAGAAGAAGAGAAGATGAAGAAGAAGAAGAAGAAGATGAAGAAGAAGAAGAAGAAGAAGATGAAGAAGAAGAAGAAGAAGAAGAAGAAGAAGATGAAGAAGAAGAAGATGAAGAAGAAGATGAAGAAGACTGTCATAACATTTTAACAATAGGAGTGACTATTACGTAACAGCAGTCACAAAATAGAACGGGAGAGGTCACATTTGTGACATTCGTTTACAATGTTAGAAATAAATAGAGTGGTTTCAGCATTTTGATCGCGTCTGATTTTCAAGCCAATATTTCAATTTTTTCTGTCAAGAATCGCTTACATACTTTCACATACTCTAGCATAACAAACATATTACAAAACACTGTCATCACAGTGTAACATTGTGGTCGACTGGTTCCATCTGATAAACACTTGCAACTAGTAAAAACTATATCCGACTTTTCTAAGTATATTCACAGGTGATAAAATGACCTTGTGTATTAAAACAACAACACATGTATGCCTGATACAATGAATACACAATACCGTTTAGAAAGTGGTCAAATGTAATACATGTTATATTTGGGATTACAATTTCTCAGTAAAGTACAATAGACAAAGTCAGCCATCTAGAACAACTCAGCCACCTGAAAAAAGACCGTTTAATAGTTTGAATGGAATGGTTGCTCATTACATGATGGTTTAAATCATCGATGGCATTCATTCCTTTCGTCTTACTGTAATATACATTCGGAACAGTTTGTGATTCAGAAAATGTTTGAAGTAAAAATGTATGAAGTAAAATATGTTTTCATGCAAAGTTCCGATTCGAACCTGTAAGCCACAATCGCGACGGTACTCATGTCACAGTGACACTGTCCAATAGAGTTGACAGAGTTATGCGCCCTTGTCATCAAGGCTTTGCAAATCGACCCTAATGCACCTGAGCGAAACATCTTGAAACGCTGATCACAGAACTTGAGGAGGAGTGCACTTCTGCAGGTAATGTCCCAATTACACCTTCATAGTGCTGTCCAGTGAATGTAAGTATCCACATTGGTCATATACGAGTCACACTGAAAGTGAAAGCGGCAGGTGATAACAGCCACTTAGCGGAGCCCACTTAGAAAGTGTCTCTCAGAGAATGTGTTGCAGGGTTTCGTCAATCTCGGACGGACTGCCGACCTGTGTAATGTGATATGCATCCATTTTGGTTGATTTCCCGACTCTCATTTTGCAAGCTGTGAACATAGCTTACAATTGCATGTATTTCATAATGCAACACGTGTTGGTTGTATTGTATCAGAATAGATTTTTGGTTGTCTCACAGAATGGGACGAGGTCAAAGTGATCTCTTCTACTATGTAGGACAATACCGTCTGTTAATATGCATGGAGGTATGCAAATTTCTAATGATGGTTGTCTGATTAATTAAAGTAATGTTTATTATCATGCCTCCAAACCCTCATTCACTGTTAATCAAAGCGAAGGAAGGTGGAAAGTACAATCTCACCAATCCCACTACTGCAACATTATGCTTGGATTTTGCAGTGTTAAATATTTGTATTGCACTTTTCATGCTTTTTTGCCCGGCTTTATGTGTTCATGGTAAAGCAGACGTAATACTGTACACATCAGTATAGTGCATGATCTTTCATGAAAAGCTCCTCAAAACGGATGCAGGCGGAAACACTTTTCACTATGGGTTTAAATAATGCCTCCCGGAATGTTTATTAAATAGACTAAGGAAGTGCTTTTTAAACCATACACATGTTAAATTTGTCTTCACAGGTTGAGCTTTAGCGGACAAATATTTTGCAAATGTCAATAAAACTAAGTAAATTTTGAAGAAAATCAAATTTTACCAGAATTGTAGTTCAACCTCTGGATGAAAATGTATGACATGATGGATTTTCAGTCGTTAAATCATAAATATGAAATTCAGATGAAGATAGTGCAGTGTTTAGGTTTATTTAATGTAACTTTATGAATGGTAAACATTCTGATGGAAAATAATCATGCTTATGTTATATTCCAAGATGCTTTCTTAAAAAATGAAACATGCTGACAGTACTTTATCTATCAAAAAAGTACACTTTTTGCTGACTGAATTGATGTGACTATGCCACTTTTACCTGCCTCCATGTCATCAAACACACCCTTGGTAACTGATGTCACGATTCTCATCAGTTGTCATTGCCTCGTACAGTCTCCTATAGTGCAACTAACTCAGACAGCACCCAGTTTCATGGTATGCCACTATCATCTATGTTTAGCTTTTTCGACAGAAAAAATGCCTCAGCTTGACAAACAGTTCAACAGCAGCACAGCAATACTCGCAAACTAAGCCTGTGTCCACAGTCCCACATGTCACGTGACTAGTCAGTGTGATATAGATGATCCAGTCTAAACTTATATTGAGAGAAAAAATGTGATGTTTATATTGTCCAATGTCATTTAATGACATATTTAATTGAAACAAGAAAGAGAAGATGTTTTACCACAATGTACATTTTGTCATTTGTGTTATTGGTAAAGTGTATCCTAATGTAGGGGTGGACACATCTGTAGAACGGGATGCATTGTCAGTTAGCCCTGAACACGTATTGTTAGTTCAGGGCATGACAACTGTGTTTCCTTTATTTGTTTTGTGCCTTAGATAAATCGTTGGTAAGAATTTAATTTGACATCTAAGGAATGAAATACTGTTTGTTCTGTCCCCATGCATGGTGAAATAAAGTACACTTTGGCCCTTACATACTATTGTTAAAGTACAAGGACGCTTGTCACCTAACTGTATTTCATAATTATAGAAAAGTATTGCTCTCTTATTTAACAGGAAATATGAAAAATGTGATGATGAATAATACTGGGTTGGATTGTTATACCGGTATATTTATCATCTTTCAACCGACCTGTGAAGATCGGGTTAGAATTGGTTATCAGTAAACATGGTAAACCATGCTTATCATAAGAGGTGCCTAATGGGATTGGGTGGTCAGGCTCACTGACTTCATTGACACATGTCATCGTGATCCCAATTGCATAGATTGATGCTCATGCTGTTGATCACAGGATTGACTGTCCAGACTTGATTATTAACAGACCGATACCATATAGCCATGAAAGAATATTCTCCGATGTCAGTAATCTTTGTGTAGCAGACAGAAAACTCAGTAACAGTCAGAAAAATCAGTTAGTAGCAGTCACATTCAACAAAAACTTTTAGCATTGAAAGCTGTAACCACTGACAAGCATAATCATGATAATAACTGAATCCTCAAATGCATGAGCAATTCACCACACAGAGAACATGTGAGTGAGTGAGTGAGTGAAGAGCTGTCAACAGACAAATTCCTCTTACACAGTAGGGGTGGTGAGGTAGCCTAGTGGATACACTGTTCGCTTGTCAAGCCAAAGATCCCACGTGGGTACAATGTGTGAATTCCATTTCTGGTGTCCCCCTAAGTGATATTGCCGGAATACTGCTAAGAAGCGGCGTAAAATTAAACTCACTCACTCAGTGTTACACAGTAGCAAGCCATCTTTGCAGTGTTTGAAATTAACACTGGTCCTTAGGCCTGAAGCTGACTGAAAACCACTCAGACCCACAGCTTTTGTTTTCTGCAGGTCCTTATGGCCGACAGACAGGCTTTCATCCCCAGTATCTAAGAGTATTGTTTTTCAGATAATATCTTTCAGTAATTTCTAGTTTTTATCTCAATCAGCAGCTGTTGTCTCTAAGTGAAACGACTGTCATTTTCGAGGCAGCAATTTAGATTATCATGTGATCATTTAACCTTGAACAAATTATCTCAATGCATTGCAGACTACATACACTAACAAGGTATCGCTTTCAGTTCATTTATAATGGTAGATGATTTATGGTGGTGTGCAGTTTGTTAGTTGTCGCATGTTTTGTTTGTTGGGAATTACTTACATTGTAGCTAAAATATTGGGCCTACACATACTGATCAGGAACCACACCTTTTATGGTTCTGGGTCCTTAGGGCCTGCAACTTTTCAGGGTTAAGGGCAAACACTGCATCTTTGTCTTTAAAACTTTTTTGTGTGTGTGTTGAAAATCAGACATACAAAAAAGAAAGAAAATTTCAATAATGTTTTTTTGACAAAATATGCTTCAGTTGACAGAAGTTGACTTCGCCAGTAGGTATTCTAGAAGTGACACTACTGTCCCATGTATACAGCTCTTTATCATTGTGATAGTCTGTTTCACAGTCCCTGAACCACATTATTTTCCCTACTTCTTAGCCCTCTCTGCAATGCTAAAGCCCTAAATGAAGCAAATCTAGATTTCCTCAGGTTCTGAATCTCTGGTCTCCCTGGGGCTCCTTTTCAATTTAAATGGGTTTGTTTGTTACTATCAAAATCATATATATTCAGAGACTAAGCGTTGGTCTGTCACTGAGAGAGAGAGGTAGTTGTAAGGAGAACTGCATCACCTGTGTCCTGACTGACCAGTTAGTACAGTGCTAATCTCATCGGCACCAACAGGCAGCATACCACGGAACACATAGTTGTCTGCAGTTGTAGGGCAAGCTGTTTTCAGGATGGGTCAGTTATCATGGTTATAGGGGTGTCATTCACTGAACCTTTGATGCATCGTGATGTTTAGTGAACTGATACAAGTAATGTATCAGTAGGTCCATCATCAATACAAACACCAGAATATACATATATCATGACATGTTGAATTGTTATTAATATTATTAGTGGCAGGTAGTCTTAAGTATTAGATCTTGAGGTGACATGGGGTTGAACTGAAAAGTCATGTTCCATAGTTTTGAATGAATGCAATAAAGTTTATCAAATAGTTAAAAACTATGTCAATGCACTCTCTCCCACAGTCTGTGTGTGTGTGTGTGTCTCTCTCTCTCTCTCTGTCTCTCTTTTTACAAAATTGGGACAATTTAGTTCTTTACTTCTTACAAAACATGCTTTAACTGACAGAAGTTGACTTACATAGGTGAAGCTGTTCATAAAAATCTCTCTAAAAATGAGAAATGAAAAAGGGTATCATTACTCTCAGTTAAAAGGAAAAGGGAAAACTTTCAAACATGGTGAAATAACATTCTCTGAGTTTCATGATGGATGAAACATATTCTTCTAGCTGGCACACTTCAACTCCCCAAGGCAGGCCTAAAAATCGTCAGCATTTTTATGAGTATTTTGTGGTACATTAAAAGAAAAAACAGGTTTCTGTCCTTGAATGTTCATTTCCTCTGATGGATAACTGGTTTTCATGTCATCTGTCTGCAGCCTTCCTACCAAGATATTATTCGTGACACATTATGTATAATTATTTCCATAGCCAGCAATGTTCAAGTTACAAGTTGTTTCAACTCCTGAAACCAGAACATCACCTGTCTTATTTGGGTTATTGGAGGCGTGATCTGGCCATGTCACCAGGTTCAGCTCCAGGTCAGAGAGCTGTAAAGTGAAACATCCCAGCCAGGTAGTAACAATGTGGAGAATGTGTGAGGCCAGCTGACAGAGTTTGGCCCCTCCTTTTGTGCTTTAAAGACTACTTTTCATGGTGCGCTTGTAAGTATTGTATTCAAACCGTCTGTACGTTTATCTGGTTACCTGATACCCAGAAACTACACCGTTTCCCTTTGTGTTGATGTTATCACAGTGATAGTGGAGATTTACTACCCACTTGTCATGCTGCTGTTGTTGTAGATTCACCACTGTGTGTCTTTTGTGAGAAACGACTTAATTTGTACATTTGTATTGTGTTTGATCATGTAGATAAGAGTGAGGATAATGATCTACAGATAACAGAAAAGTGATATCTTTATCTTTAAACGTATGTAATGAGATCAGGAATGTGACATGGTTGCAATTAATAGGAGTGGCTTAGAATTAATTTAAGATTGTATTTAATGACTAAAGTTGATATCTTTATTAACTTGATTGATGTTAGATTGTATTTAATGACCAAAGTTATTATCTTGATTAACTTAATTGATATTGCAGTACAGTACACTTATAAAAGTTATTTCTGCTAGTTATAACAAATCTCTGCTTTGAAAGTGAAATAATATTTTCAAAATAACACAAAAAAAGATATGTAGATAATATATACTTATTAGCAGGATAAGAATATGACATGGATTTCATGACTTTCATAAGAATTATTTAACATGAAATAAATATATGATAAGTGTTAAATATAACAAATAACCATTGCTTTATTGCTTTACCAATACCTAAACACTATTGATGTGTTGCACTTCATTAGATGTTCAGAAACTACTGAGCTAAATGTTGTTGTAAGAGGTTCTGAAAATTTATCATCATGATCATCAACAACCAAGGTAGGTGAATAACTATATCTGGAGTGTTTTCACACATTACCTCTGTATTGCTACATGTATATCATTAACAGTAAATATGTAATTATATTGGGTACTAACAAAGTCGATCAGGCACGTAGAACTGATTATATGGACACCAAGAAGTCACCTTTATTGACTTGGTAGACGGGTTAGTTCGTCGAAGGGGCCATGAAACAGATAGATCCAATACAACCAATGAAGTCTATGGCTGTTCACAAGTCCTGATCACTGTTAAGTCTTAAGTATATTTAATTTTGTTAAGAAGAGTAACAACTGTATATTTTTATGTGAAGAGACTAGGGGTGCGTTGCAAGCCGGGAATCGCTTAGAGTAAGAAAATGAATCACTTAACCCGACTTGTAACAGCTCAAAGCGTTTCTCACTCTTCCAAAATGGCGGAGCGATTACCGTTTGCTGACCTGGCCCTAATGAAGAACGTGTTAGAATAGTCTCGATGACAAGTGATGAACTTATTATTGTTGATGACTACATTGAAGATGTGGGACAAACTGAGGATGCTGGGATGTAAGCTGTCTTTGTCAATTTCCCAGCTGATTAAGTCAAACAATTCTTGTTCAGCCGTCGAATTCAAATTTCCCTAAGCCGCCATTTGGTTTGAGAACAAAGCGACCTCATCCAGCGATTGGTGCGATTGCAAGCGGCTGAAAGTTAGCACTCCGTTGTCAGGCCAATTGCTGTACATCGCTTGAGGCAAGCGATTGGTTGTTTGCAACGCACCCTAGATGTTGGTTACTGGCTGGTCTATAGGGGCCAGGACTAAAGTGTTCCTGAGTACTAACAAGCATGGAGCTCTCTGACAGCTGGCGACACTACAAGCTGACATCTACACAAGCTGACACAGTGCTGTGTGTATAGGATTGAGTCAATAGTTGTCTTGTCCCATATACAATCCTCTACAATCAGTTCTCATATGGTACTTACAGTTGACCAGGAATATTGACCAAAGTATCATGATATATTGAGCCATCTATTGACCATGAATGTGGAGTGTTGAGATTCACAGATGCAACACAGTATTGTGTATACGATAGTGGTTATATAGAGTCATACATTTATTATATGAAGTGATACATGCACAATTATATGAACAGGAATTGTAATAGCTTTTTCTGCCAGACTGTAGGAGAGATATGTATCATATCATACACTTCGAACTGAGTTATATCGCATAAAAGTTGCTCTGTATTGTGGTAGTACTGATACTTGTCCCGCTTATTGTGCCACTTACTTACAAACCCATGATGATCAATTAGTTTTCAGCAAGGCATGCTTGCCATATGAGGCTTTGAAGGGGATTGAGTGGTCAGGCCTGCTGACAAGTCATGTAATCCCATTTGTATTGATCAGTGCTCATGATGTCAATCACTGGGTTTTACAGTCAGGACTTATTATTTGCAGACAATCATGAAGCTGGAGTATTGCTGATGACACAGAGCTTAGTTTCCATTGAGATATGTATCATGTCTCATCGTAATGAACTCAATATTTGTCATATCACACCTTTACTTCAAGAATATGTACCGAATCACATCTTTAGTGTTGAGATATGCATTGCCATATAGCTTGGGATATATCAGTGCAACTGTTATAAAACTAAACTCACATTGTCACTACTGATGATGATCAACTAAGCTTAGTGGTAGGTGACACACATCAGCAGTATTTGTGTCATCATTATGCATATGGTGTAACAGTTTATGACAATAGAGACTACAGCCAACATTATGTCATATGATGTCATAATGTCCATCAGCCCTACTACAAGTACTGGAAATGATGTTCTTTGTTATACATCAACATGTTCATGAATTTTGTTTTTGAGAAAGTAATAGTACTACATGATTTCTCTTGCAAACTCAACTTGTCATTATATGCCTACAGGCTTGTCATTTTTGTAATCAGAATGACAAGGTGATGATGCTGATAATTGCTTTTAAAATACAGTTAATTCAAGAAGTTTTACATGATTAAAATGTTTCTAACACTGTTAAGTCTTTACCATGATTACAAATAAGGACACAAACCAGGCTAAAAATACAAGATAATTTTTATATAACACATAAGGTATCAATCCATCAAATTGTAAGGTAAATGTAATAAATCATGTTCATTAATTATAAAAATTAAATATCGAAATCTAGACTAGTTTCCTTGTGTGTGGAGACCGCTGAGGTTTATTCTGTTCTGTGTTTCAGCATGTTCAAAATGTTCTTTCAGACAACTGTAGTGACTTTACCTTATTTTTATAATCGTTTTAGCAGTAAAATATATAACAAGAACCCAAGTATGTTGGCTGAAAAACTACACAACATGCTATTGTTGTTATACATGTAAGAACAATAGACTGCTTTGTAGTTTTTCTACCAACGTACAATCTAACAGGGAGTTTTGAATTTTTCTGTAGGCATTTGTCAACAAGCCAATCAAAATGAACTGGCCACAGTTATTTGTTTTGCAGATGCCCCTCTAATCTAGAGAAATATTATTGCATGAAAATCTGGACAGTTGACATTATGGGCAACAGGTATGCAGGTAGCCTTGCTGCAAGGCTGTACTGAATGCCCAGCCCATGCATGTATAGTAATTCTATCCTTCGAAGAGGCAAGTCTTGATAAGCGCAAAGTAAGGACCCCAGTCTGTTATTTATTATTTTTTAGAATTTATTTAAACTATTAATTTTTACCTTAGGGAACTGAGGAAGTCTAGCATGCAGACTGCTCCTTATTCTAATGAAATAACTACTGTGTTTTTCATGGGGGCGTACATCAGCATGTATTTGCCAAGCATGCTTAGCCAGGGTGTGTGTCGTTCTGATCCTACACATCCTTGAAAGAAACTAATTACTTCCATGTGACTTCAGTTACTGCTAGCTCAACATGATTTTATCATTTGGCACCTCACCACCGCAATAAAGACAGATTGTTAGATTCTCTGTTGAAGACACTGTACCATGTCCTTGGATTGTTTGGGATTCTTAGCTAAGTGCTCCTGGCAGGCCATTTGAGATTTTGTGTAATTGTTTCCAATGTTTATTTTTAGGAATATTTTCCGTTGTCCATTCATTATCTAAAACAAGAGAAGGTTTGTTTGTTAATCATATTAATTACCTTTTCTGTTGACAACACAATCATGATAATATATTAATTGAATTTCCATGGTTATTATCTTATGTTGGGAGTATCAGAGACAATGTTGTTTTTTATTAGTTTTTGTTGTTGAGAACATATTATGTAATCTGAAAAGGTTGTATTGTTATGTCCAGTAACTTTTATCAGTGTCTGTTAGAGTTTTCTATTAATACATGGTTATCATAGTTAAGAACATTATTCATGGAGAAGTTATAGCTGACCTCTTTTATTGGAAACTTGTTCTCCTCAGTTGTGGATATATATCATATGTTATTATATATGATAAATCTATTAGCTACTACTGCACCTGGGTACAACGTGTTCAGCCTGGTTCTGGTATCGTCTCCTGTGATATTGCTGGAATATTCCCCAAAGTGGCATAAAGACTCAATCACTCACTCACTGACTTTAGTTTTATGCCTAATCAGCAATATTCCAGCTATATGGTTGCGGTCTGTAAATAATTGGGTCTGGACCAGACAATCCAGTGATCAACAGCATGAACATCGATCTACGCAACTGGGATACGATGGCATGTATCAACCAACTCAGTGAGCCTGACCACCCGATCCCATTAGTTGCCTTTTATGACAAGCATGGGTTACTGAAGACCAATTCTAACCCTGATCTTCACGGGTTACAGTACTGAAACTTGAGAAATTGTTGGATCTTTATTAAGAAGTTGTCTTGATAAAGCACTGGAAGTAATGTTTTGGATTGGAAGTAAATTGTGGTGCTTGAAGACTTTAGGCTTTGAACAAATGACAGAGATAGAGTTGCTTTGGGTTTTGCAAGATCATCATGATCATTGCCGTTGTGTCGAAGTTGACAAGACCAACGTGCATGCTTCAAAGCATCCAAGGTTCAACACAACTGCAAATGATGAATAAAGAAATACCATATAACGGGACCAAACTTTTACTTCGAGACACCCATACGTTTGACGTAAAGGTGTTTGATTGTAAATACAAACTGTATATGACCATAGGTTAGTTGAATTTTGAGGACCAGAAAGGCAGTTTGTAGAAAGGAGTAGAATTATCTAAATGTTGCCCTTCAAACTCATTTTTGTGTAGGTAAGAAAACGACATAGTATCGCAAGCAAGAGAAAATGACTTTTGTCAGTGTAGACGTCATATTTGCAATGAAACATCACTGGACAAGATTATTTATCTTTTAGTTTAATTTGTTTTTACTAGGCATTGTATTATACAATGTTGTTATAATTGTTTGTCCATCGGCTGGCAATTAAAGCTTGTCTACATGTCCAAAACTATGGAGAGTGTGAATGTGTGAGCGAGTGTGGTGTCCTTGTCTGAGCTTTGTGATATGCAATTGCAGATGTTAATCACCATAAAACATTAACATTTGTTGAATGTTTCAGAGCAAATGTTATCTACATATATTTTATTGCATCATTAATACATCACCTGGTTCCCTTACTGCTTTGTTTTCAGTATTGATTTGCAGTAGGCTGCTGCATGATTCCTATCACTGTGAACAGCCCCTTTTCGAACTTTTGTGCCCATTAAAGTTTATTACACCTCTCATTTTGTATAGGGATGTACTAATTGTTCAGATGGGGGACTTTTTGTGACTGACTGCTTGGAGATTACGTAATGCAAATGGTGTTTGATATTGCAGTTGAACTGGCACACTTTTTGTTATGCAGTCATCCCTCGCCATAACGCAGGTCTTGGGGTCCATGGATGATTCCCCACATTATGAGACACCTGCGTTATACATAACATGGAATAAACTATTATAAAGGCCAAGTAAAATTGTATTTTCCATGTGCATGTGATAACTGCTGTTTCGTGTATTGTGCCCAGTCAAATCTATGTCATATTGTCGGAGGTGAACAAACAAACTGCAAACTTTCTAACTGAAAATCTGAAACTTGCGAACATCACAAGACATGATAATTCAATTGTCGTTCCTGTTACGCTACTTGTTATTCAAACAAGCCGGAAATAGCTATCAGTTGTGTACACATGTTTTGCTCCAATTCACCGGTGATTCAGTTAAAAAACAATCTGAAAATGTTACTTCAAATAATTTAATTATCGCAAAGGGCATTATTGCAAGGGATCACTGTCTGTGAAGTTGTATTCCAGGAGATGTGTAATTGTACAAGACATCCCAATGTCTCTAATAAAAGTTTATTATAGTTCCATATGCATTCAGAGGCTGAGATTTCCATTGTATACCTGGGTAGTGCTAAGACTTAAAAATGTATAGTTTAATGTGGACAACAATTATCATGATATGACACTACAGTTTCTTTGTGTGATGGGACTCAGAGCCTGAGAATAAACAGCAGAAGCTGCAGCATATTTGAGCTGGTTAAATTCTCAATACTTATCCTACGTACACACGGCTTGAAAAAGCTTGGCAAGCTGTTTGCATTGAAAACATTTGATTTGAATTTCCGCAGGTACAGACATTTAGTCATGTGTTTTAATATGATCAAGTGAGTGAAAGTGGTTTTATGCCGCTTATATCAATATTCCAGCAATATCATGGCAGGGGACACCAGAAATGGGCTTCACATATTGTGCCCATGTGAGGAATTGAACGTGGGTCTTCGGCGTGACGAGCGAACCACTAGGCTACCCCACCGCCCCTGTTTTATATGAGAACATAGAACCGTGTAAAATACAACCTTACTTTAGACAATAGAGTAAAGAGTGTTTAGCATGATCAATAAAGAGTGCTTTGAAACATCCTTCTACTCACAGACATTAATGATGCAGCGTGGATGGCAACCCACGATCAGTGACTATATAACCATGCCACGGAAAACAGCTGTCAAATACATGTGAGATGGGAAATGGAGAAAACTATCTGCAACACGCAGTGGGGGAGAATATGGTGAAACATGATAAAATGTGGCATGGTGGGTAAAACATGATGATCTAACGAGAAAGAAACTGTTTCTTGTCAAAATGGATGAATCAGCGCTGAAGTTGCACATGCAGTGTGATTGGCAGGATGTGGAATATCAATATACTAGTATCGTCGCTTCCTGTTGCCATGCATTCTGGGACTGCAGTTAAAATATAAACTAGGTTTGTGTCAGAGCTCAATGTAAATAGTGCAGTTTTATAAATTTCACTAAAGAAATAATCATTTACCAATTCTGAATACTTCTGTACAAATACACATGAAAAAATGCAAAAATCTAGTACAACTACATTCCGTCAGTGTTATCACCTCTGCATTGTTTTGAACTTGTATACCTGTATAGTATACAGATATATATTTATTTGTATCTAATGTTGGTCTCACATGTGCGTGGACTCTACTGCGGTGACTGCGGCAATGAAAGGTGCAGCGTGTAACATGACTCTTGCTGTTGTGAGTTTGCGTGACATGTCACACACTTGGGGCAGCATATGAACAGTCAAATGAATGAAAATTTTCAGCCAAATGTTTTTTAAAATATTGTCCACCCATTAGTTTAAATATACTAAAAGGAGATTCACTGTATTGAATTCTCAAAGAAAACTGTCATTAACCACATGTGAGTAAATACTCACCAGCTGAAGAAGTGACTTACTTTGGACAGTGATTTGGAAAAACACACCTTAAGTGTTCAAGCCCCAATTACTGTCAACATTTGATTTAATGGGCCCAAAATATCATAAATGCTGATAAAAGAGCCTCGATACATGTTAAAGTCTCTCTCTCTTTCTCTCCCCCCCAAAAAAAAATTATAAAAAAAGGTAGTGACTCGAAGTGTGCATTTATGACTGTGTTACAGTTTTCAATAAACTTATTTTAGAGGTGAATTACAGTTCTATTAATGTCATTGTTATTGATTCTTTTTATTATTAGTCCAATCTGGGTTGACGAGCCACACACAGTCTGAAGAGTAGTGAAAATATCTTTTTTGCGCCAAGAGAATCTAATTTAGAATGCTTCTAGAACATATTGAAATGGCCAAATGGAGAATATTTTGCCAGTAAGGCCATGGTTCAGTTTTAATGCGTGTAAGAGATCAGACTCTTGTTTCTTGGTGCACCAGTTGTGATGATTTGAATGGAGCTGGTCTCATGCCAATTGAAATCAAACATGCTAACAGGGATTCATCCATCCTGTGACATCATCCTATTTCTTTACAAGGCTCTCAGTTTGAAAAATACTATCTCAGCAGAGATTTCTAGAACATTTTTCTGTGGAAGGTATATTCTGTAGGAAGTCCCTTGTCCTGGAGATATTCCTTAGAAAGTCCCCCTGTCCCTAGTATAATCCATTCAAAGTCGCTGTGTAAGTTGCGAGTTGTAGAGAAACTAAGTTGGGTATTCCTCCATTCCCTGGGCTTACATTCTTAGTCAAAACCATAGTGGGAGGGTGTATTTCTTAATTAATTCACCCTCGCAGACCGTTTGGAAAAATATTTGTTGCTTGTATTATATATATTAGGGACCGTTCATAATTTATGGCTGGGGGGTGATGATGATTTTAAGGGAGGGAGGGTTTCACCCATTTTGTTCTTGGGAGCTAGGGGGGTCAGCAATTTTGTACACACGTACTAGGGGGGTCAGCAATTTTGTACATAATAATATGTTTACAGTCATGCTTAGAAATTATGGGAAGGGGAGTGGGGGTAATTGATTTTGTACATGACATGCAGGGGGTTACTTATTTTGTACATAAATTTTAGGGGGGGTCATTCACATTGTACATGCTTCTCCATAAAAATCATCAGTCAGTCCCCACCCCCCAAAGCCATAATTAAGAATAGTCCCTTATTATATTTGAATACAGAAGAAACTCTAGTACCCGATAAATGAGACATACCTGCATGATCTGGCTTCCTGCTTAGAGTTAGAGGCAGGTCCATGTTTAAAATAGGCTTTCAGACAGACATATTCGGCAAGCCTTGGTCACTTTTGATGTTTTTGTAACCTGTGAAGATCCGGGTTAGAATTGGTCATCAGCAACCCATGCTTGTCGTAAGAGGCGACTAACACTACAGGATTGGGTGGTCGAACTTGATGACTTGGTTGACATGTCATCGTATCCCAATTGCATAGTTTGATGCTTATGCTGTTGATCACTGGATTGTCTGGTCCAGACATGATTATTAACAGACTGAAATATTGCTGAGTGCGGCGTTAGCACAAAAAACCCACAGACAATCTGATATTTTCCTGATGGATGAGGCACTGAGTGTCTCCTGACACTAATTCTTAACCTCTGCAAATCTCGTCAGCCATGTTTAGTAACTTACTTCTCATACTGAGAGGACTGAAAACCCATTCCTGGATATGGTCATTTTCTTTTTCTGTACAAGCAATTGAAGGTTTAGAAATTGTGTTGGCGTTAACTGTTGCTAGTGGAAGACATGTGTATGATTGTTTTGACTAAACAAGCACTGGAAATTCATTTGTTTCCTATTTTTCTGGGCGCAGTAACGTTGCATTGCTCTCACTGACACCTGAATACCAGCTTGATAGACTGTAACGTTCTCCCAGTCTCTGTCAAAGGATACAGACCACGTCATGGTTCTAAACTGTCTTCTCAGTATATGGAAACTATATCAACTGTCAGCTCGGTAATCACTCTTTTAAAGTTAGAGAAAATAAAGTTTTAATTACTATATTTACCACCTTCATGGAATCTGGAGTCAATATTTTCATAAACTGATATAAAATACATATGATGTTTTACTGAATTCTGCTCACGGACTCTTGACAGGTGTCAGTCTGATATCAGATTTTCTTTTTACTCCTTACACAAGTTTAACTCATTATTGTTGCCATAAAATTCCAAAGTCAAGAGATATTTCTAGAAAATACCTGGAACTAGTACCGGTACTAGAAAATACTAGTAATGTCATGAGTTCACATACTGGGTATTCACTGAAAAAAATGAATACTTGAGTTTATGGCACATGCCACGCCTACAAATGTCTAGATTTAGTTTCAGCCTCTTTATTCTGTGTCATATTGCGAACAGTAAGATTATTTGCGCCATTTAAAAATTTATCCTGACAACCTATGATATGACAATGTGAGAATTCTGTTTGGATGAGACAGAAAAGGTATCAATGAATCAATCATGCTAGTTAACCACTATCTGCTTCACAGCAATAACCTCGTTTTAGCAGGCAAAATGGAAAATGGAGAATTTGATGTAAAAGAATGCTTTCATAAAGTATCATGATTCAAAAGCGTGTTGACCATGCACATAGGATGGACTATAGGGCTATATAAATACCCATATAATAATAATAATATCATATTTTGACTTAAACATTTTTAACACAACATGTATTGACCTTAGAATTCAGTAGGATTAGTTGGAAAGATAAAAACTGATTCATCATTTGCTGATTATTTGGATACATGTATACTCCGTGCCCATGGATTTGGAACATCACTAGATGTCAGCGGTTTGGAAAATGATCAATAAGTTGCAGCGATTGCTATGGTATAGGATCGATGAACCCATCATGATTGAAGGCTGACCAGTTATCAATTATTAACATTAATTGCTACACTGTGCGATAATCAGAACGTGACACTCTGGCCTCATTTGGGCATCTTACCATACCTTTACTATCAATATGCTTTACTGATCCATGTAAATATTTTAAATATTTCTTTTTGTCAGTGTAAGTGTGTTTCCTAGTTTATTTACACTCTCAGGGGTGGAAATAACTTTAAAATTGCTAGCGTACTCCGGTAACAGAGGCACATGTAAAATCACTTGCCTTGATAATTTTTCCACTATACTGGCCGATTTTCTTGTTCATTTTTAAAATAAACAACATAATTAACATGGGTAAATCAACTGGACACTGGTACAGCGTGATATACAAATTTGCTTGCCCGACAGAAATATTCACTGGACTGGGACGTCGGGCAATGGGTTATTTCCACCCCTGACCCTCTCAGTAACATTGTATCTATGGCTGTGTCCTGGAAGTAATTGAGTCTGCACCAGACTAGTGGTAGATATTGTGAGGATGTTGGTCCAGGATGTTGGGGTACGATGACATTCATCCACAAGTCTGTGAGTCTGACCAGAAAATCCATTTTTGTTGCTTCTGGAACAACGTCTAACCGGGAAACCTGACAGGGTAGTCCCAAGTAACTGTACCAAACATTAGGTTATAGGCATATTAAAGCAGGCATTGGTACACAATGATTATCCTTTGATATTAATTTGCAATCTGTTGTCTGTGCACTGGACGAGAGGACAATGGATGTCATGACCTGTTTGTCATACCAATATACATGTGATTATCTCCCGATATTTAATTAAAAGTTTGTACATTGTGGTCTGCTGTGTATGTAAAGTTAATGTATTGTAGTGCGTTCTGATATGGACGTGTATGACTAATATTCACATGAAAATATTATTTGCAAAATATCAGGGCTTTTTGGTGGCTCTTGTGTGAGTATGTGTGCGAAAGAGAGAGAACCTCAAAAGTTTGCAAGGATTTCCATGATTACAAGTGTATGTAGGTTGGTCCTTCATGGTCCAAAATGTATCAAGTCTGCTAATGAAATTTCAGACTTGGGCATACAGAAGAACTTTTGTCATTTCCTCATTGACTCCTACAACATGTTAGGCTCATGGCAACTACTTGATGTGAAAAGAAGACTTAATTTTCAACTGTACAAGAACATGTTCAGAGCTTTGACATGTTGGGGGTGGGGGGTGCTGTAGCCTAGTGGTTAAAGTGTTCGCTTGTCACACCGAAGGCTCAGGTTCGATTCCCCACATGAGTATACTCGGACCTCGTATTGCTGCATTCATTGTATCGCGGCAAACTGTATTTCAGGTTTTCCGTGCGAGACACGCCTCCTAGCAGCGATTTGCATATGTAAATCGACAGCCAGACGTCAGTCACTTGTTTACTTTTTTAGAAACCAGCAGGATGTATCGAATCTTCGTAAGCATTATGCAGCAGAAATATTAACATTAAACTCTTGAATCTAATGGAATCTGTCTGAACCCCATTCATCAAATACACGCTATAATATTTACGGGTCTATATGACCCTTCCCACTCGATCTGAACTAGGTCATCTGCATCTCATTGTTGCCATATAAGGTAGCGGAAGTGACGTCATGAGCTTTATTTATCTCCCGGTGAATACCAAAATTTGTAATTCAAATAAGGACACAAAACGTAAAAATGATCCCTGTTCACTGAAAACGATTTTGCACACTCTAACAAACTAGAAATTTGGAAAGGATTTTATTATACTGTTGTTCACATAATTATTTATTCATATTATAACATTATTTCAAATAATATTTTGCATTGAAATATTGTTGAAATCATGCCTGAAATAAAACAAAAAACAACAGTATTAACAAATATTAAGAAAATCATGATGAAAATGATGTAGTTTGGAAGTTTGGTGATTTCCTTGAATAAAATTTCATAATGGATACAGTTTTGTGCACCTACGATTACAAAAAAATACCTCAACTGATTTCACATTAAGTTGAGTTAAACAATTTCATTTTTTGTTCCCTACTTCGCCTTGCAATCCTAGTTTTAGTGTTTACCGTGATACGATGGAGTTCTATCCTTTGGTAAATATTAACCGGCTTCGTTCGTTGAATGGCTCTCGCTGAAACACTATCAAAGTTAAAATAATATACTCTTTTCACAAATGTGTTGATTAAATGTGATGTTAATCGGATTTAATAATAGAATAGGCCTTAAAAGTTTTTAATTTCATTTACGATTACGGATATATCAAGTACCGCGATACAACAAGGTCGCAGGCTACATAATGTGTGAAGCCCATTTCTGGTGTACCCCAGCCGTGATATTACTGTAATATTGCTAACAGCAGCGTAAAACCATACTCACTTTGACATGTTGGGTTGAATAGGGGAGTGAGTTGGCATATTACAGGGAATGTGAGTCAAAAGAGGGAATGGTGTTTTATGTTAATGTCAGCAATATTCAAGCTGTGACAGGTGCCTGTGAATGGGAGTCAGGGTCAGGCAAACCAGTCCTGGCAAACCAGTTCTGGCAGTAGTTGATAGCGTAAGCTATAATCCAGCCAAGCCACCATGGTCATGTGTAACATGCTGTAACTGTAACCACTAGATCCACATTTTACATGCTTCTTGCCACCAGCATGCAGTGCTGTTCTAATGTTTTCTATCAAAGGTACTTGAGAAGATTGTAGCAATCCAAATCAAAGAACATCTGGAAAAAAAACAACCTGATGGAAGAGTTCCAGTCTGCCTATAGAGAACACCACAGTACAGAAACAGCACTCCTTCGTGTGTGCAAAATGACATCCTTTCTCATCTCGACAATCAGAGAGTAGTACTTCTTGTTCTACTAGACCTGTCAGCAGCCTTCGATACAATAGACCACAGTATCCTTCTGTCTCGACTTGAGAAGACTGTTGGTATCACGGACCAGCATTGATGTGGCTGCGTCATATCTCAAAAACAGAACTCAGTCAGTGAAAGTGGGTGAGGCCGTGTCAGAAGAAAGGTGGTTATCATATGGCGTTCCACAGGGTTCAGTCCTTGGACCACTCTTGTTTACCATCTATATGTTGCCACTAGGTGATGTTTTCCGGAACCACTGCATTGACTTTCAGTGCTTTGCAGATGACACCCAGAGCTGTATATCGCCTCCAGGATTGTATCACTTCAAGACAAGATAACGAAGCTGGAAAGCTGCATCAGTGACATCAGAACTTGGATGAGAATTAACTTTCTCAAACTAAATGACAACAAAACGGAAGTATTCATTGCTGGGCCAAAGCACTTACAGGAGCGTATGACAGAATTCTCAGTCAATATTGGACCTGTGAATGTGCCTGCCTCTTCCCAAGTGAAGAATCTAGGAGTTGTTTTGACTCCCCACATGACCATGAACAAGCAGGTCACCCAAATGTGCCAGTCTTCTCACTATCATCTTCATCAGATTGGTAAACTAAGGCGATATCTTTCAGATGAAACGCCAAAACTCTCACTCAAGCAACAGTCATATCTAGCCTTGACTATGCCAATTCACTTTTGTTTGGGATAACAGCCTCCCTGGTTCATCGACTCCAGGTTATACAAAACACAGCCGCCAGGATAATAACTTCGTTGTCCTCGAAGAGACCACATCACCCCAGGTTAAGAGAACTGCATTGGCTACCGTTGCCAGGCGCATAAAATTCAAGGTGCTTACCATTATCTACAAGTGCCTGAAGACCAACACTGCTCCATCTTACTTGTCATCTCTTCTAAACAACCATAGACCAACAAGAACTCTTAGATCACAAGATAAAGATCTGCTTATCACCAGACCATCCAGGACCAAATACGGGGACCGCTGCTTTGAATGTGCAGCTCCCATGCTATGGAACAACCTCCCTATGTCGCTAAAATCCGCCCCAAGTCTACCAACTTTTCGAAAACATTTAAAGACACATCTATTTGAAATGAAATAGACTATCTGCACAAGCGCCTGTGAGCAGCCTAGCTGGAACTCGGCGCTATAGAAGTAGATTATTATTATTATTATTATTATTATTAATGCTTGTCTGTTGTTAAAGCCATGATACCAGTCTTATGATGGTGAGGGGCGGTGGGGTAGCCTAGTGGTTAAAGTGTTCGCTTTCGTCACGCCGAAGACCCGGGTTCGATTCCCCACATGGGTACAATGTGTGAAGCCCATTTCTGGTGTCCCCCTCCGTGTTATTGCTGGAATATTGCTAAAAGCGGCGTAAAACCATACTTACTCACTCACTCACTTATGATGGTGGTTTGTAAATATTCAGCTCTGGACCAGACAATCCACTGATGTAGGTCGTGAGCAAAAATGGAAGCCATTGCAGAATGATGAGATGCAATAATCCAAGTAAACAGGTGTTTTACCATTTAATCCATTTATTTTCGACTTTATCAAGTAATTGGCTGCTCAGGTACCCAGTGCTCCATCCATAAAATCCGACAAAATGTGATCTGGTCATTATATTGTCTGACCTAGATGATTGTGTATATTTATATCTTGACAGCACAAAGTGTTGCTCATGGTATCAGTCACTTGGTTGTCTAATTATTTGCAACACATGTTGATGTAGTTGGAATGTTACTTAATATTGAGTAATACACCACTTGGTCACTTCGGGGCAGAAGGACATGTCCCAGTTTTAAAAATTAAGTGGAATGCACTCTTTAAAATGTGGTTTCACTTAAATGGTAAACATCCGTGACCTAAGCATCACTATGGCTTTCCTTGCACGTGAACATGATGAAGCTGACACCCCTGATATACCTGGAACAATAGTCAATGCTGCAGTAAACCCTGTTCACTCACATACTCACTGTTGGAGACCGCCTCCGTGGTGTAGTGGTCAGAGCATCCGCCCGGGAGAGCGGAAGGTCGCGGGTTCGATCCTCGACCGCGTCATACCAAAAGACGTTAAAATATTGTACTTGTTGGTCCCTGGCTGGCACTCGGCAGTAATGGGTACAACAAGGACTGGTCGGCTCGGAGTCAGTATAATGTGTCTGAGTGGGGTATTCATGCTTCACTGTGGCATGGTATCTCAGTGGGCTAGCACTATAAAACCAGCTTCAGTCTGGGCTAATACAAGCAGCCGCACATACACATACACACGCATGCACGTCGTCATATGAGCGAAATATTCCCAAGCATGACCTTAAACCCAATTTCACCTCACCTGACTGTTGGTTTGAAACTGACTTCTATATTACACATATCTCATCTCATTGTTTCAGTTTCATCTGCCAGGAATGCGAGTATTCTCCCACTGATCAATCTACATTGCACACCTAACTTGTGAACAGAAACATTCGTACTGCAATCCAAGATGGCTGACATGGCTCCCATGTTGGAGAATGGCCTTGACAATTCAGATGATGAGAACAAGATTAAGGTGTTGGAGCTGGTGTTCAGAAATATCAACTATCGAGTTGGAGACAAGCATATCCTCCAAGATATCAGTGGCATTGCTCAGGCTGGACAGTTGTTGGCTGTGATGGGGCCCAGCGGTAAGATAAACTCAGTGAATGCATTTGTTTCTATACCTGTAGATTATATACCAGTAAGAATATATGGTTATACCATGTTAACATGTGAGTGCTGATTTTAGACTTGTTAGTGAAGGCTCATTGACTGTCACACTAGTCATCAAATTATTGGTATAATTGCTAGCAGACTCACTGTGGAGCATGTTGAATGTCTGTCTTCTATATTTATCTTGCCTATTCTTGAGAACACCATGCATTTGCCTCCATTCTTGTATGATACCTGGGATTTATCTAGACTAATGTTAGGCTCCAAGGCTGCAGTATTGAGACAATAGAAACTCACAAACAATTCCTAATTCATGCTGTTATTGTTATGCTGATTATAACTTTGTATTTCTCTGATAATAGGACCATACAGAGGACTAGGCTTCAGTCCTTACTTTAAACATAAAAATATTGAATTCTGTGTAATAAATGCTGCTATGCTTGGGAAAATAAGAACTTTATGAAAACTCCAAATGCTGAATGAAATGATGGTTCTCCAGTACATGCCACTTTCTTTGACATCATAGATAAATCCTCAGATAAATACTCCATACATAGACACACTGTCTTGTGAACAATGTTTCTTTTTGTCAAAGATTTACTGGAGTTTAATTGTAGAAATATATTTCTTTGAGATATAGTGTTTTCTTATATGGGTAACTATTTATTTTAGGTAGTGGAAAGACCTCACTATTGAATGCTCTTGCTGGTCGTAATGGCCTTCACTCAGGGGATGTAACTCTCAACAAGCGTCCCCTGGATAAGCAGCTGAAGAGGAAGGTGTGCTATGTTCTGCAGGAGGACATCTTCTTTGCTGGTCTGACTCTCAGAGAAACCTTGATGGTGAGGATGGGGTGCTGTAACACACGGTTTAAACAACACTGATGTCACATACTAACAGTTATCACACAGTATTTTAGAAGAGCTGATTTCTTTACCACATAATATCATATAAAGTTACGCAACTTACAAGTTCTGTACGCCGTTGATCACTGGATTGTCTGGTCCAGACTTGATTATTTGCAGGCTGGAACAAACAAAGAACAACAACAAGTACTGTATCATCAGTGTATGTTGTTTAATTAGCTATAATGAAATGCAATTACAAGACCCAAAACTCAATATATTCACACCAACATATCCTTCAACATGTAATGGCATTTATTTATTTATGGTGCATTAGACTAACAACTAGTCTCTGAAATGAACATATTTTACTGAAAAAAAGTTCATAGTAAAAAAAAAAAGTATAATGAAAAGGAGCCCTGAGACTTTCTTCATTTTCAGAAAGCTGAGGAAATCTAGACTTGCCACATTTTCTAGACTTGCGTGGGCTTTCTTGGATATATTTACTTGAAGGTCTGTACGACAGACTACATGGTGCCCATGCCCTGTGTTCTACTTGTAATAGTTTCTGAAAAGTCTATTGGACTTATCGAATGAAAAGTATATGCAATGATGTTTATCAAACAAATGTTCAAAACATGTCATATTTCCTTGACTGGTTCTGTATGATATATGCCAGAAGAAAATGAAGCAGTACTATTTTGACTTTCTGCCTGGTAGACACTGCAGCAGGCTGTACAGAGTTGTGTCCCTTTGTTGCCACTTCCTCAAACTCTTCCCCATCATCTGACATCATCATTACCTCCTGGTAGCAGTGTCATCAGTGTGCAAGCAGATGTAACAATCACACGTAACAGAAATGAGAAAATTTCCCATCCAACCCCAAATTGCTTACAAGTTTGTTTTTATGCCCCCACCATATATGGCTGCGGGCATATAGGGTTACCCTCCGTACGAAACAGGGAATGTACTCTATCCACTTCTCAACAAAAGAACGCTCTGTGGAATTCAATGAACTTTTACATGGGTTTTCTTCGGACTCTAATGGTGTGCATCTCATATTTTGTTTTTGTATTTTACTGTTTTTTCTGTAAGTTAAGAGACATTTGAACTTGGGTACATTTTGCTGAATTTCTCTATGATGATAGTGTAATAGGGGACGAAGTCTATATCCACTTCTTCACAAAAAGTGCTCAACAGAATTGAATGAACTTCTACATGTCTTTCGTAGGGACTCTAAAGGTGTGCATTTCATAATTTTTTATGCAATTTCTTAATTTTGTCACTTTTACAGATGTTTGAACTTAGTTGAATTTTGTTCTATTCAGCCTGTTCGTTCCATCCAACAGGGGTGTACGTTATCCACCTCTCCTCAAAAACTACTTTATGGAATTCATTTAGATTACACATTTGCTTTATAGGGACTCTAAAGGCGTTCATCTCATATTTTGATTTTGTATTGTATTTATTTTTCCAAATTTAGTGCCGTTTGAACTTACCTAAATTTTGTTGAATTTCTCTCTGAATATACTAGTGTTATAGGGGATGAAGTCTATCCACTTCTCCACAAAAACTGCTCAACAGAATTGATTGAGCTTCTACGTGTGTTTCATTGGGACTCTAAAGGTGTGCATCTCATACCTTGTTCATCCGATTTCTTAATTTTGTCACTTCTACAGATGTTTGAACTTAGTTGAATTTTGTTCTATTCATCCTGTTCGTCCCATACAACAGGGGGTGTACTTTATCCACTTCTCCTCAAAAACCACTTCACAAAACTCATTTAGCTTAAATATGTCTTTTATAGAAACTCTAAAGGTGTGCATCTCATATTTTGTTTTTGTGTTTTATAGTTTTTGGTATGTTTAGAGACATTTGAACTTAAATAAATTTTGTTGAATTTCTCTCTGATGATAGTAAAATAGGGGATTAAGTCTATCCACTTCTCCACAAAAACTGCTCAACAGAATTGTAGAAATTAATCACCAGAGCACACTCAGTGTAGGGAACTCTTCCTACAGCAGTGGGGGCATCCGTGTCCCTGGACACAATTTTTTCTTGTTATATATGTCTTTGGGAATGCCATCCAAGTGAAATGGGACAAGTTTAAGAACTGACTTACTATTTTACCAGATGAATTTATGTACAAGAATACTGGATTAAGATTTCATTTGTATTCTCACTAGACTAATTAGATTATAGTTCAAATGATATAGAAAGGCAGATAAATATGCAAAGAAGAAACAAAGAAAATTATCAGGGTAAGAGTTTTTGACGATATCGCCATTGCTTTCATGTCAACAATTGCCAGATAGTTATGAGCTTTGTGATGTGCATGGTTTTGGCCAGTTTGCAGTTTATGGAGCTATGATTTGTGACCTCTGGTTGAACATGAACATGGAAAATGTTTTTTTTAATGCATCTTTGGTGGAGATATTTTAGCAGGTCCCCAGAATCCTTAATGACAGATGTCGTTTATTTGGTTTACATCTTCAAGAATGTCAGTTATTGTCAGAATGTGTGTCGTCCTCTCAGGCTGGATGCCTGATTAGAAATTGTTTGAGATGTGGGGATATGATAATATACCTGGAGCAGAGTTGTCTCCCTTTGGAAGCCAGGTTCCTGGTTTGCCCTGACTGTGCTTCAAGGTTTGTCAGCAATGTACCTGGGCTGATGGGTTTCACTAGCCTTGCTTGAAGCTGTACTGAATGCTAGCCCATGGATGTATAGTGATGTATAGTGTCCTTTAAGGAGGCAATCTAGATTAGTAGACAGTCTAAGGACGCCAGGTTGTTATTTATATATTTGTTTTATTAGATCCGTGTTAGAATTGATCTTCAGTAACCCATGCTTGGCGTAAGAGGCGACTAATGGAAGGTCAGGCTCGCTGACTTATATTGTATCCCAAATGTGTAGATCGATGCTCATGCTGTTGATTACTGTATTGTCTGGTCCAGACTCAATTATTTACAGACCGGTGCCATATAGCTGGAATATTGCTGAGTGCGGCATAAAACTAAACTTGCTCACTCACTCATTTTAACTATTAATTATTACCTTAGAAACTTGTGCAAGTCTAGGGTTTCACCAACATGGGAAATATCGAAGACCTGCCTTACTTTGAGCTGTTTTTTCACAAAATGGTTAAACCAAACTCAGTATTGTGTCTGTAAACTACTGGGCAAACATGACAAAACAACATGTGGTGTGAAGACTATGTTTGTTTAAAACTATTTTGCTAGTTAGGCCTTTAATTGTTTTTCTTGTCTGGCCTTGTAATCCAACACAAAAAGATACATAGCCTTATGACTAAACATCAGCATTTTATCTACAAAACAAACAAACCCTCTTTTGCTGATGTAAAACCATGATGCACATGTAGAGGTGTGAAAATGCAATATTCAGTGGGATTATCATAGGCCATACAGTGACTTTTCAATATAAGTCTGCACTGGCATTACAAAACAAATATACTTATCAAACAACTGGAATTATTGTTTTATTTTAAACATTATTAACTGCCATCTCAAACAATAATGTTAAACATGATACTCGCAAAATATGTCAAATTGTATGTATATATTTATCCTGTTATCTTCTGACAGTCATTTCTTCTTGAAGTGTTATCACACTGCAGTCCTTGGTTTTCATTCCTTACATGTTATGAAATGTGAGGTTCTAAACAATTTTACAGATGTCTTTTTGGTCACGAGAATGAAAAACATGGATATACAATGTGAAAAACCTACAGATGTGGTTTCACCTTTTTCCTTTAGTGCATGGATCGATGAGATTAAGAGTTAAATATGGAAATTATAAGAAAACAATATAATTTAGAGACAAAATCTTTGTGATATAATATACATGTAATACAAAACAGAATGTATGGGAATATGTGTTAATGAACCCCTGAAGGGTGATGATCTGAGAGTTTCTAAGTCTGTGTCATCTAAATCCACCTCAGCATATAAAGGGAAGTTACAAAGGAAAGCTAACTGCTGACGCAACCTTGAGGGAGAATATTTTTGTAGACTAGGGATAGCTGATTGAAAGGCTGAAAAGGACCCCAATCCTAGTTAGAGGAGACGAATTTGGATATGAGACCTGACTGACATAGATTTGATTATTTTCAGGTTATTGGGATGTTAATGGAGTAATGTTTGCTTGTAGCTTAACGCCACACTCTGCAATATTCCAGCCATATTGCCGTGGTATGTCAGTAATCGAGTCTGGACCAGACAATCCAGTGGTCAACAGCATGAGCATCGACCTTCGCAATTGAGATACAATAACATGTGTCAACCAAGTCAGCGAGTTTGACCACCTGGTCCCGTAAGTCACCTCATACGACAGGTATGGGTTACTGAAGACTGTACACTGGTACAGTGGAGTAATGTTGATAGCAGCTTATAACAAAATCCACTGTTATAATGTTTCAGTTTACAACAATGATGCGTCTCCCTGATTACATGAACCATGAAGACAAGATGGACAGAATGGAAGACATTATTGATGCTCTTGATCTACGAGGCTGTCTGGACACAAGTGAGTTTCTTTAGTTTTAATGTTCATTTTGGATTGAGGCATAAAAATTCAGATTTGGATATGATTAAAATGTTCATTATATGGACTATTTTCAAATCTGTATGTGATATAAAGCATATGTTGTTATTGATAAAAGTACATGCTTGACAACTGATGCTGTATTAAAGAATGTTTGTCCACTTGTGTTTGTTGGTGTTACTGTTCCGTATCTCATTTGCTTCCATTAACAAATCCAAAAGCCTAACTCCTTTTTCCCTTGAAGTATTTGCTGGAGATACTCTTTTTATACTATGTAAGTTAAAGCTTAAATTCTATAAGAAGTTATACACTGTGCAGTACATTTTGTATTTTTGAAAAAAAACAAACAAATATAATAAAAAAAAATTTTATGGACCAACCAATCTGTTTTACCGTGGATGTCCCAGTTTTGGGGTAGTTGTTCAAATACCATATTCTTTGGATTAAGAACCTCATTTTAATAAATACACAATTTAAAGTAAACAGCTAACTGTTATAAACACAACTTAGTGTCTATTGTGTTATTTTACATTTAACTTGCATACAATTTTGTTAAACATCCTCCTTGTCAGTTTTCTATGCAGCTAGGGTGTTTATCAGGGCTAGTAGTAATACTTTTCTGCGTGCATTAGAGATGGAAAAAGGTTTCTCATCTTACAATAGAGACATGAAAATCCAAGTCTCTCCAAAAATATAAGATTGGACCTTAACTACATAAAAAGAGGGCGGTGGGGTAGGCTTGTGGTTAAAGTGTTTGACCCGGGTTCGATTCTCCACATGGGTACAATGTGTGAAGCCCATTTCTGGTATCCCCCTGCAGTGATGTTGCTGGAATATTGTTAAAAGCGTAGTAAAGCTAAACTCAGTCAGTCAATCACTTACTCACATAAAAAGGTATATATACGAAGAACAAAATATAAGGGATCCCTTGTGAACTTGTTTATGAACCAGGCTTTATATTCCCAAAAGTGTGAAACACATCTAGGATTTACCGGTAAGTCAATATCGAGTGTTACCACTGTATGCAGCAATACATGCAAGACACCTGACAGGCATACTGGAGATTATATGGCGTATCTAGGAATCTACTGCCTCTTATCCTAAGAGCAACACCAAGTTTATGGAGATTAGCAGGTCCTGGGTTCTCTACACAAACTCTCCTACCCAACACATCCCACAAATGTTCAATGGGTGCCAGGTCTGGAGAATAAAAAAAATTGGCAGGCCACGGAAGTGTCACAATGCCTTGTTGTCTGAGAAAGTCAACCGCAACACGAGCCCTATGGGGTCTTGCGTTATCATTTTGAAAGATACGTTACGTCCTTCCCTGAGGGCCATAGGAGCAACAACAGGGCGCAAGATTTCGTTGGCGTAGCGCTGTCCTGTCAGGTTACCCGGAACAAGAACATCCATCCTCCTATCATAGGAAACACCTCAGAGGACCATAACACTCCCTCCACCGAAGGAATCATGCTCTGTGATAGTGTTACAACTGTATCTCTCCCCACATCGGCGCCATACACGTTGTGGCCATCAGTGAATCATAAACAGAACCTGGACTCATCAAAGGACATGACTTGACGCCATTGACGTTTAGGCCAGCCCTGATGTTGATACCACTGTAGACGAGCCCGTCTGTGGGCCTGTGACATGATAACGCCATGAAAAGGACGCCTGCTTTCATTCCAGCCTCACAGAGTCTGTGACGTACTGTGCTGTAGGAAAGTCGGAACCCAGTCGCAGCAAGGGACGCTCGCTTCAGTTCAGGCACAGTAATGAACCGGTTATGAAGTGCAATAATGCGCAAGAGAGGCGGTCTTGTCTGGCGTTAGTCTTCCGATGGCATCCATGACACCTCCTCATTTTTACGTCACCATTCTGATGGTGTAGAGCAGCAAGCCGGGAGATAATGTTCTTTGACTTCCTGAAAAAACCTATTTACTTGATTCTGGGTTTTTCCGGACTGCAACATTCCTATACATTGCCATATTTTAGCTAGTGTTAAAAACTGTCGCGGTGGCATTTTGTGTGTTGTGACACTCACCTGCATATCTTGCCTTAAGTAGCCTTCCATACATGTAGTGCATGTGCGCTAGTGATTTGAAAGCATTTAAGAAGACAGTATTCAATGTGTTTCATAGCTCTGGGCTTGGAGTTCAGGTCTTAGAACAGTTGAGATGTAAACTCACACTGTCATATCAAGTCTGAAAATATCAGTGTTGGGGTTCCCTTATTTTTGGGGCCACGAATACAAACACAAAGATGTGTATATCATGTATATATGAATCTTTTCCTTTCAACATGTTCAAATACTAGAGAAACAGATTTTCACCAAACTCGTACCGCAGCCAGAGTGATCTCTCAGTCAAAGAAATTGGACCACATTACTCCCGTTATTCACTCACTTCATTGGCTTCCCGTCCAGTACCAGATAAAATATAAAACTCCACTCCTTGTTTTCAAAAGTATCCACAGTCTAGCTCCTCACTACCTCAGTGATCTGTTCCACCATTATACTCCTGCACATTCCCTCCGATCAAATGACCAGTGTCTTTTGACAAGAGCAAAAACATATGGTGACAGGTCATTCTAGGCGGCTGGCCCTCATCTCTGGAACAATCTTCCATCTCACCTCAGAACACAACCAGATTTAGCTGTTTTTAAATCGAATCTAAAGACTTGTCTCTCTACTGAAGCATTTGAACTCTATGTGATATCAATACCATCTTAGAGCCGAAGTGCTATACAAGTATTTGTGTGGTGTGTGTGTATGCGTGCGTGCGTGCATGCGTGCGTGAGTGAGAGAAACTTGACTGCAGCTAGTAGTTCAACCTATCACTACTTGACTACTATTCACCCTTTTGACATTATGACATAAGAGGATTTGAAGTAATTTTCCCTAGAAAATGCCTCCCATTTACTAATTTTGATCAACTAACTTATATGAGTAAATCAAATTGTGCTGTTCTGTTAACAGCACATTGACATGATTAAGGCAGCCATATAATTTGCTAGAGATGGCCTTATACTACCTGGATAGACATGTCTAGCCTCTGATGAAACATAGATAAACTACCTCGACAGTCATCTCTAGTTAGTGATGAAACATGGATACATACTGCCTTGACAGTCATGTCTAGTTCATGATGAAACATGGATACATACTACCTTGACAGTCATCTCTAGTTAGTGATGAAACATGGATACATACTACCTTGACAGTCATGTCTAGTTCATGATGAAACATGGATACATACTGTTACAGCTGGTTTGTCGCCAAGTAATCACATGACTCGCTGTAGAGGTGAGGTGCGGTGCGGTTTATTCAAATCAAGAAATACAAGTCCTGAAATAATACATGATGGTCTTAGAAATGGTTGCACATTACTTAAAGATTTACACATGTATCCTGATTAGTTAGTTACAAAAGGTATTGGTTCTGTGGTCCAACAATTACACGTGTAAATTGTTGAACAACATTCTAAGTTGTCACTACGCCAAGGGAGATCACATGAAAATGTATGCACAACATTGGTTGTGACACAAAGAGAGATAATAAACTGCCAAATAACACATTTTGCTCAAATAATCTTAACTAAAAACACCCTTTTATATCCAATAATTCTGAAATAGTGCTATACAAATAAATCAAACTGACTTTTTATAAACATGAAAATTGTCACTGCTTCACATACTGCCTTGACCGTCACATCTAGTTCATTATGAAACATGATAAAATTCCGGGATAGTCACTTTAATTCATGATGAAACATAGATACCGCTTTGGGATAGTCATCTTTAGCTGCTGATGAAACACTGTATTCTGTAGCCATTGTTGTAGGTCTCCAGCAGGAATGTTATATATTCCAAGGAGGCTGTCCTGAAGCCAGGAGTGATGTTTGTGTAATTACAGATTCTTCAGATCTGGACACAATCACCAACAATTAAGCTCCTATGAGTGTAACCTTGAACATTTGGGTTGATTTCCTGAATAACAACACTTTTCAGTGTTATTGTATAATCATCTAATTCGATCAGTGGACAGCCTGGCGAAGGTAGCATTGTGACTAAATGTAACCACAGCCTAAGTCGCAGATTGCCTCCTTCAGCTGGATAAGCGTCATATGTAATGGCCTTCCAAACCTTCAGTCCTCCAGTTGCATCGTTTAAGGCTGTAATTTCCTGAAGAAGAGCATATGTGTCTTCATCCGATGCTTCCATGTTAACCTCAAACACATGATATGGTGTGCCAGTTGCTAGAAGTCCTCTCTGGGCAATGTACCGACATTGAAGTGGTATTTCCAGACACTTCTGATACTTTCCTCTTAGGACATCCAGGTAGTTTGCCATCATTATCTCCACAAGAAATACTTTTGTTGGATGTGTTGAGCGCATGTGATTATATATTGTCATTTTTACACATGTGGGATGGGCAACCAAAAGGAATACGCCACGTTGCAGAGATACCGCATTGTATTGGCATCTATTCATTGGCTGTTGCAAACAGGTGACCTTAGGTATTGTGGGAACAATATTTTAGAAGATAACGTAATTTCCTCGTCACGAGCTGTGCAAGTTTGAGCATGGATACTGGGAGTGTACTGGTATGTTATGATACCATAAGTGATATAATGATCATTAAAAACTTTCAGCAGTTAATTGTTGTGTGTGTATGAAAATATGTTTTAAATAAAGCACAAACATAAAAGCTGAAATAAGTGATAGTTCATGAATTTCTGTTAATGGCGTATTGATTGTATCAATCTGTCCTGCTTATTGAATATAGAGTCCCCTTGCTTCCACTCCTTGTCACTGTTAAGCTTGTTATAAATATACTGTATATCGCTGTGTATACAGTGAATTTTAGAACCTGAAATAAGGGGGCTAAGTAAGGGCGTTTCTTTGTGTCAAGTGATTAAAAGGTCATTATGGTAGATACACTCTGTGCACATGAGTTTGACTCACATTTTCTTGGAAGATCATGTTTCATAATGATGAAAGGTTTCCAGGAAATGCTGTTGATATTTGACACATGAAAAAAAACTTAGCAGCCTATGTCAAGGTGACATGCTTGAACAAACTGTTTTCTACAGGGATGAGAATGTTCTGCGGATTCGGGGAATTCCGGGAATTTCATAAGGCCAAGGGTTATTTTTGTGAATTGTCAAAGCCTGCAGCCACCAGACCCCCGTCTAGTTTTCAGAGTTTTTCTCAAAACGTCATTCTCATCCCTGTTTCTATCATAGGGGTAAGCTAAGGAATCAGGGTAGGGTCACACAAATACAGGAGAAGGGCCAGGACAAATATGTGCAATTTGCCTTGAAACCAGCATACAACCATTTCAAGTGAATGTGACATGTTTGCATTTGTTTTGTCTGACACAAAATATTTTCTGAATTATGTGCTATGCTGGCACAGGGAGCAGGCCTTGTGTTTCTTTACCAGTTATAACTTTGGTCCCTATACCTTAACCAGACCTGACTGACTGTGTTTTCTTTATTCCAGTTATAACACTTTTGTGGGGAATCTATACCTTAACCTGTATCAACGCCCGTATCAATATGATATGTATGGGATTACACTTTGTCAGAGAAGTACAGATTTTAGTTCTTTTTGGGATGGAGTCACATCCAGGATTTGAACCTACACTCTCAGTGTGAGGCACCTAATCGCCAGCACACAAAGGAAGCGGTCTAATCCACTCAGCCACCGTGCTTCCACAAAAATGGAAGTCTGACAACTGAAAGGCCAGAATGCGATTTCTTCAGTTACTTGACAGTCACAGAGAGATTCAAAAGATATTACAGTTGTAGCCATTGCAACAACACACTGTAATTTTTATGTGATGATGTATGCTATATATTTGGATTTCCTAGTGTGAATGGTAAGTTAATGATTGTGTAAAGGAAATCAGTTGCAGTGTTATCTACAAATGTTAAGGACATTAATAGGACAAGATAAAATGTAACATGTACTTGTTGGTATATCACTGTAAAAGTAAAAAGAACTTCTCCTCCAGGGGTACATGACCGCCTCTGTGGTGTAATGGTTAGAGCGTCCGCCCAGAGAGCGGAAGGTCGTGGGTTCGATCCCCGACCACGTCATACCAAAAGACCTTAAAATATGGTACTTGTTGGTCCCTGCCTGGTGCTCGGCATTAATGGGTACAACAAGGACTGGTTGGCTCGGAGTCAGTATAATGTGTCTGAGTGGGGTATTCTTGCTTCACTGCGGCATGGTATCTCAGTGGGCTAGCACTATAAAACCAGCTTCAGTCTGGGCTAGTACAAGCAGCCGCACATACACATACACATACACACGCATGCACGTCGTCACATGAGCGAAATATTCTCAAGCACGACGTAAAACCCAATTTCACCTCACCTCATCTCCAGGGGTACATTCTTGCAGTTGTAAGAAGCAATCTTTCATTAAGGTGATCATAACTCCCAAACCTTTACATTGTCTTACAACAGTCTCAGCACTAAGGCTGTTTTGTACAATGGCACCCATAAATATAACTTGTACTAAATCATTTGGTGACATGTTTTCTTTGGGGATTAACAAACTCAAACAGTTTTCTGAATTGTGAGGTGACCCACTTTTCCAAAATGTTGCATCTATGCACAGGGCTGTTAGCTGACATATATTTACTAAATAAAAGTAATGTGACTGAAATGTACCTCCCATGATCCAATAGTTATATTCCCGGGGCGGTGGGGTAGCCTAGTGGTTAAAGTGTTGGCTCGTCACGCCGAAGACCCGGGTTTGAATCCCCACATGGGTACAATGTGTGAAGCCCATTTCTGGTGTTCCCTGCCGTGATGTTGCTGGAATATTGCTAAAACCAAACTCAGTCAGTCAGTCAGTCAGTCAGTTATATTCCCAATGAAGAATGACTAAATTCATGATTTTGTAGACTGGATTTAATGGTTATTTTGTCAGCTTCGACATTGGTGAAAATACAGTGTTGTAATTGACTTATTTAAAAAAATCAATACAACCCAAATTTTGAATGAAGAAATATATTTTTCCCAAAATGCTTCCTCCTCGTTTTCAATCCTGGATACCCTTAACCATGATACCTGTAATGACTGGTCAGGCTCTTTGAGTGGAAGGTTAATGCAGGCCCCTTGCAGTGATATTGCTGGAATATTGCTTAAAGCGGCGTAAAACCATGCTCACTCACTCACTTAGAGTGGAATATTGCTGACTGGCGCATGAAGCAACAAGAAATGTGACCAAATAATGAAATTACACATCACTACAAGAAATTCCTTTTTTGCAGTTATTGGTGATGCTCTGGTGCGAGGCTTGTCTGGGGGAGAGAAGAAGAGAGCAAACATTGCTTGTGAACTTATTACAGATCCAGCCATCATCCTTCTAGATGTGAGTATTTGGACCAGTCAAGTCTTTTTACCTGACTGAAACTAGTCATCTGAGCTTATGTTGTGGTTCATGTTCGTTGTCCAGGGGCCCATAAAATTGTCTGTCTGGTTATATGTCCATTGTTAACTTGTATGTTTTCAACATTTTCCTGGAGCTAAAACCTTGTATGAATAAACCTCTCTGTGTAGCCTCAAAGGTGCTCACAGAATTCTGGTCAGATATTGAATGTTATTTTTACCTATTTTATAAGGAATTCTTAAATTTTTGCTCTTTCTGTTTCCATGGCATAATTTGATAATGACTGTTTCGATAATTGTGTAGTAGTCTGGACCATGTCTCTAAAGCTAATAGGTTTTCTTTTATGAATTTTTGCACATACAAAGGCTAGGTTGTCATCTGGTGCTGTTTGCGGTTGAGTATCTTTTAGAATTTTTATTACATCTGTTTCCATTCAACTGGATTAATCAAATGTACCAATTTTGTGGCATACAAATAGGCCCATAGTTACAAATACAGTAGTATGAATGTCAATTCCATGATATTATATGAATAGATCAGTAACTATTCTTGTGTATGGACAGATCGATTAGACAAGAGTACTCTCGTCAAGTTGGACAGATCACTCTGGTTGGACTTGTTGTAACAGTCAGGATCTACTTGCACAAAGTGATTTAGTGCTATGATGACCTTAAGAATATGTTAAAGTATGGGAGTTACTATCGCCTTAGCACTAAGATAGTTTTGTGCATTTGATCCTGATGATTTGTTCTTTCAAAATTGTTGGGGACTGATATTTGACATCTTATGATGACCCTTGTATGAGGTGAGCCATGTTTGATGCAATCACCAACCAGGTATGTATTTGACAGGAGCCTACATCCGGGCTGGACTACAGCATCGCCTTGAGCCTGGTGAAGACATTGAAGCAATATACAACAGAACGCAACAAGATGGTCATCACAACACTGCATCAACCTTCCAGCCAGATGTTCTACCAGTTTGACAAGTTGCTGCTCATGTCGGAGGGAGAGGTGATTACACTACACTCCCTATTACACAGAATATTGTGGTCTTTTCATATTAGTAATGCCCTGCCCTACAAAGCCGTCTTAGTGCTATAACTGTCAAACATGTATGTATTGAGAGTTGTCTCTACTCTAAGATTGCTGTTCCGGGGCTTATTGTTGTTTATTGTAGAACTGCTTGCCAGAATGCACCCAATGTATATAGGGTGCACCGGTGTGTGGTTATGACTGCTTATGAAGTGTGAGGCTGTTGGCTGGTTCAGGATGGTGGAAAACATAGACTAGGGAATTAGTATTTGATTGCCTTAGGGTATAGAGGCCATCGATTGCAGTTGGAGTCAATTAGATATTTATCTAGCTCTTTCATTCATTTTATTTACATACTTAAGAGAATCACATTTAGTTCTTTGTTTAGGTGAAATGAGTGAGTGAGTGAGTTTAGTTTTACTCCGCACTCAGCAGTATTCCAGCTATATGGCAGCTTAGGTGAAATGAAAGAGGTCCACACTTAGTTGTTTGTAGACCTACTCAAATATTTCATTCCATTGCACAGCTATCGCTTTGTGAAACTGGATCGTGGATCAGTCACCATCAGTTCTTCCAATGATACATTGAATCAGTTTAAGATTATGGTGATTTTTGTTTTTGCCATTTCTTCCTTTTCATTAAAATGATTTTGATTTACATGCTTTATAGGCTGTCTTTGTTGACAACATATTTGACAGGGCACAATCTATTGTTATATGTTTTAAGCTTGCCTATTTTGGAGACTCTGAAAATGTGATGACCTTCTTCAAAGATATCGGCATGCCCATGGCAGAACACTACAACCCAGCAGACTTCATAGGTGAGATGGGGCAGTTGAAGTACCACCAAGCCATAGTTATGTCAGAATGTTTGTAGATCCAGTGGAAGAGGGAGTACAGATGGAAGGAATGAACATCATTACAATCTTATTGCCTGTGAGAATTTGTGAAGGAGTAGATCCATTAGGAGTTACAGATAAGGAATACAGATGATTGTAATGTCCATCTGATTGGTAAGTCACTATTCTATATAAACCAGTACAAGTCTTGTGGTCAATCTGTAAATGAATCAAGGTGTCATGATGAGGCCAAGAGTTTGATGTGATACCTCTTGTTTCCAAGTTCAAAGTTGCCTCTGTTTGAAAACTGAGTTATCATCAGTGGCATTTGGAAACTATACCTCATGTTGTCCCACTCTTAGTTTCTACAAATACATCTAAGTAAGCTGTATAAAGTACAAATGTGCCAGTGGATTGATGTACAAGATTTTAGACACTGATTGTTTGTGCACACCAACTTTTACCATTGGCGTTGTGGTGGACAAGTCCATTCATCTTGTATAGTCCTGTATGTCCTACTGTTGACACCTGTAACTTGTTATGCAATGAATGGTATAGTCCAGTATTGCTGGTTGCTCTCAGGTCATGAAAGAATGGATGAGGATGTGTATAGTATACAGTGGGGATTTGACATCTTGTCAGCTGGACCAGGTTGAATGTAGAGAAGTACATGCAAAAACATTGTAGATTATCTTTTGAGGCGTGTAACATAACTTGACTTGAGTATTGTGATATGCCCCCAGTATACTTTTTGTCGAGATATGCATCAAACATGGATTTATATAATTGTATCTTATCATTATTAACATAAAGCTAATATGATTTGCAGTGGAGAAGTTGCGAGAAGATGAGAAGACTAGGAGGAAGATAGTTGATGCAGCTGATGCCATCAGGTACATGATATACTTGTAGCGGCTGTTCCAACCACCTCCTGCCTGTATTAAATGATAGGAGTCTAGTTCGGCAACTACATGAATGGTACATGATATACCTGTAGAGGCTGTTCCAACCACCTCCTGCCTGTATTAAATGATAGGAGTCTAGTTCGGCAACTACATGAATGGTACATGATACACCTGGAGAGGCTGTTCCAACCACCTCCTGCCTGTATTTAATGATAGGAGTCTAGTTCGGCAACTACATGAATGGTACATGATACACCTGGAGAGGCTGTTCCAACCACCTCCTGCCTGTATTTAATGATAGGAGTCTAGTTCGGCCACTACATGAATGGTACATGATACACCTGTAGAGGCTGTTCCAACCACCTCCTGCCTGTATTTAGTGATACGAATCTCGTTCGGCCACTACGTGAATGGTACATGATACACCTGTAGAAGCTGTTCCAACTTCTTCCTGTGTACATGCAGTAATAAAAGACTTGGTATCATTAACTCAACCTGTTGCTGGTATTACTGGTCACTTCTGACTCCTCCTTCACACCTTAATATGAAAATTTAGCTTTGATAATTATCGGTTTTCAGAGGAACAGACAATTGGCCATTAGTTTTGAGAGGTAACACTGATCCTGGTTTGAATGATGATCGCACCCCTCTGACCACCATCCGTCGGTCCTTCAAACCCAGCCTCAAGTATCTCACACACAGCCCCATCTACAGGAAAGTCAGCAAGCGACTGCGAAGAACTGATGCCAAATTTCAGCCAGATATTGAAGGTAAAGAATCTCATTTCATGATATATGAAATTGATAATGCTTTTCATATGAGCTCTGGACCAGGTGTTGATGTTTGTTGGGTGTGTAGCACTTGCTTCTTGTGTTATCACTGTCTGTTATCATCTGCCCTTTTAGGGTCCTTTGTTGATTCTGGGATAGAATTGGTCCACAACAATGTGTATTGGTTGTACTAGCAGCTGATGTCAGGCTTGGATGTAGCCTGAGTTTATGGTGTGCTGCACAGTGGAACAATCAGACGATTTTCTGCATATAGCCAGTGTATGAAATAAGCCCCAAACCCAGCCCAACATCAGGGCTGGTAACTTCAAAATGATACCAGCCAAAAATGGATTTAACCATATCAGACACCAAGATATGGTGAATTTACTCAGATGTATGGAACATCTAAATATTCTACCAGAACATCAGACTGGCTGTAAATTTAGACTGTCCATCAGAAAGTCTCGGGCGATCGGACAGGCTTGATTTCATACTCTGATATAGCCACAATATTGCTGAGTGTGTCATTAATCATCAAACCATCTTTGCATTCCTTTCTTGTCATAAAAAACTGACTCAAATGCTGATCAGAGAAAATAACTGATGTGTAAACATACACAGATGATCTGTCATCCTATCAAGTCACAGCAATATGAATGGAATATTACTGCCTGAGACACACTCACTCACTCAAACTTGTAATCAGAAGAACGATTCAGTGTTCAAAATCGCTACTGAAATTTGAGAATAATCATGAATACGGAAATATTTTTCTTCCTACTTGACACTGAGCCTTTTAAAGATGACATGCCTGGAACAATGTCTAAAGTTGCATTAAATTCAACTCACTCACTCACACTGCAGCTTCTGAGACTGGTAGTGTTGACATGCTCAACCTGAAGGAGGATAAGGACAAGTGGCCGACTGGGTTCTTCACTCAGTTCAAACAGCTCACAGTGCGGACCTTCAAGAACTCCAAGTCACGGATCCTCAACAAACTGCGTCTGCTTGAGGCATTGCTTCTCTGTGTGTTGGTCAGTCTGTTGTGGTTCCAGCTTCCCCGAAATGAAGAGACACTGAGAGACAGGATGGGAGTGGTGAGTGTTATAAGGAGGAGAGCAGTGAGCCATACACAGATGTGAAGGAATATAGAGGCGAGATTTGGAGAGATAGGAACATGGAGGTTCAGAAGGATGGGAGCACTCTTAGAAGGATGTGAGTGGCGAGAGTAAGAAGGATGCCAGCAGTGTGAAAAGGATGTGAGTGGAGAGGGTTTTAGGGATGTGACCGGTGATCTGGCAGTGTTAAAGGAAGCAAGCAAGAAAAGGATGTGAGTGGAGAGGGTTTTAGGGATGTGTGATCGGGAGTTAAAGGATGCAAGCAGTGTAAAAGGTGAGTGGAGAGGGTTTTAGGGATGTGATTAAAGGGCAAGCAGTGGTTGAAAAGGATGCAAGCAGTGTGAAAAGGATGTGTTTTAGGATGTGATCGGGGAGTGTGAAAAGGATGCAAGCAGTGTGAAAAGGATGTGAGTGGAGAGGGTTTTAGGGATGTGATCGGGGAGTGTTAAAGGATGCAAGCAGTGTGAAAAGGATGTGAGTGGAGAGGGTTTTAGGGATGTGATCGGGGAGTGTTAAAGGATGCAAGCAGTGTGAAAAGGATGTGAGTGGAGAGGGTTTTAGGGGATGGATGATTAGGGAGTGTTAAAGGATGCAAGCAGTGTAAAAGGATGTGAGCGTAGAGAGTTGTGAGTGGGGAGCGTTAGAAGGATGCCAGCAGTGTGAAAATGGATGGGAGAGAGGAGTGTTAGAAGGAAGGGTACAGTGTTAGAAGGATGTGCATAGGGAATGTTAGAAGTATTTGAACAGTGTGTAAGGAGTGAGTGGGGAGTGTTAGAAGGATGGGAGCAGTGTGTTAGAAAGATGGGATTGGGGAGTGTTAGAAGGATTGGTGGGGGAGATTTAGAAGGATGTGAGTGGGGAGTGTTAAAAGGATGGAAAGTTGACAGTGTGTTAGAAAGATGGGATTGGGTAGTGTTCCATCGATATAGCAGTGAAAGTAACAATGTTAGAAGGATGAGTGGGGAGTGGGAGAAGGATGGTTTCTTATTTAGAAAATCTTTAAATATGACTGGTATGATTTGAAATCAGTGTACCCAGTATTGTATCATCTTAAGACCATCATTTAGCATTTGGGACACAATATCTTAGGTACCTTATAGTGTGTATAAATTATGTTTACAGATATTTTTCATCGCACTCCATTGGAGCTTCACACCACTGTTTGATGCTGTATCAACATGTGAGTACTTTATCATGTTGTTTGTCTGACTTCTGGGACTGTTGTGTAGATATTTGTCATATTGTCTGTCTGTCCACAAAGAGTATCATGAGCATATTTTATGTGTGCCTTATCTGACCTCAGTGATGATTGTGTTTAGTGTTTGCCCTTAACCCTGAAAAGCTGCAGACCCTAAGGACCCAGAACCATAAAAAGTTGTGGGTCCTGGTCAGAATGTGTAGGCCCTATATTTTATTATGGAAATAATACATACTCTTATTGGGGATGGAAAAGCTGTCGGCCATAAGGACCTGCAGAAAACAAAAGCTGTGAGTCCCAGTAGTTTTCAGTCGGCTTCGGGGCTTAAGGACCGATGTTAATTTTGAACGCTGATTGTGTTGTTATGTTTGATGATCTGTGTTTGTCCAAACACTGAGGGTGTGTGAATTTATATCTTGTGTTTGTCCGACAGTACAGACTGTAATGGTTGTGATGGTGTATGGCATGTAGTAACCTGACAGTCTCCAATATTGAAGCTATATCTCGTGTTGTTTGTCTGACAGTCCCCAGTGAGAGGGTTGTAATCCAGAAGGAGCGCTCTGCAGGCTGGTACCGACTCTCAGCGTACTACTTTGCCAAGATGACCAGCGAGCTGCCTCTTATCCTTCTCCTGCCCACAGCCTTCATCATCATATCATACTGGTGCATTGGACTGAACGGAGCTGGGCCGTTCTTCGGGACGATCTTCACCGTCATGCTGGGGGCCATCTGTGGCCAGGTAGGTCTACCTTGAGTTCAGGAAAGGATGAAGCAGTCATCTAAGTCACTCCACTTACTTTGCAGAGTTAGGTCCCTTTACTGTGTCAGTATCCTGTGATCGTGGGTTTTGAATCTGATATGGCTCTAATTATGTATGTTGGTTTGTCAGGATCATGCACATGGTCATACACTTTCAGAGTCAGGTACCTAATTGCCAGCACACAATTTAACCCTGACCGCAGCTTCCTCAAAAACTGGAAGTTTGACAACTGGTAGTCTAGATCACATACTTTGTGTCCCCTTCTGAAAAGTGTATATTGTTATGCCTCATCAAATCCCAGATGGGACTCAACCCCCAAAACATACTTAAATCTGTTCCTTACTGTGTAATCCCTAATATAACATGTTACATTTGACCACATTCTGAATGGCATTGTGTGTAGTCACACCATCTGTCAATCAAGCTATGTTACAACTGACAAGTGAGAAAGCCTGCTGTGATACAGAATCAGCCATTTTGTCAGACACTTTTAGACCTTTCTGACTTTTATAAAAGTCACAAATATGTTTTAACACATTTTTACAATGTCCAGAATTGCGATATTATCTCAATATAGAGATATTTTTTTAATACCTGTACATGTTGACAGCTAATGCGCTCCTATTTTTGGATTAAGGTGAACACATTTCTGAATGTGTGCATTGACACGTTGGAACCAATCATTCCTAAATTTTTATTATCTGTTGCAATGATGTGGCAGAATTCTTGTGTTATACATGTATGTTTTACTATTGTTTTGTTTCATTTGACATGGATGCATTAATTGCTTTGCAGAGTATTGGTTTGTTCCTGGGGATTGTGTTCATGGACTTTCAGAAGGCTATGTCCATTGTGACCCTTGTTATGATGGCTATTATGCTGCTTGGTAGGTGTACTCACTTCTTCTTACCTGCTTTGAGGGGCAATTCCCCACATGGGTACAATGTATGAATCCCATTTCTGGTGTCCCCACCGTGATATTGTTGGAATATTGCTAAAAGCAGCGTAAAACCATACTCACTCACTCACTCTTACCTGCTTTGAAGACTAGGCTTAAGGCTTAACCTAAAGGCCAGTCTTAAATGTCAATCTGGAATGCCAATCAGATCTTTTGCTCTGATCAGTCTTCAGTAAGATCTGACTTCTTGTCAGTCAGCTGATCATGTGTGATAGGTTTCATTACAATATTTCACCCAGCAGAAATTTGATACACGGTGGGATAAGTCATGTGACTATTAACTTTCTAGCGCCTCACAGGAGGGCTTGAGTTATCTGGGGTAATGCTAATCAGATTATGCGCTTTGAGCAGGATATGAAGCCTGACAAGGCACGTTATAAATATTCTTCTTCTTCTGATTATTATTATTTATGGTTTTTGTAACTTAACCATTTGGAAGGCCAGAATAATTCATTGACTTTCCTTAAATTACCCCAGGTGGCTTCTACACACGCCATCTTCCCTTCTGGTTGGACTGGATCAAGTACTTCTCCTTCCTGCACTACACCTTCCACTGCCTCATGGTGCTGGAGTTCTCCGGAGATAAAACTGTACAGTAAGTGTCTTTGGTTCAGTGGAGATGAAATGTTGAATTTGTAAGTGTCATGGTCTTGGAGTTGTAGAACTGGGGAAATGCTCTTGTTACAGACATACAAACAGCGAGTGTTGGGAATTTTTAAAATCTCATAATTGATGATTGGTTCATTAAAATCTTTCAGTCATTGAAAATAATTGGTTAGTGTCATTTATCAAAATGTCCTGTTATGGTTGTTAATGCACATAATAATAAAGAAAAAACATGTTTGGTTGGTCATTTTGTCACTGCGATCAATCTTCAATTATTTCAATCACTCGGAACTCCAGTACAAACAGCACAGTCTTGTAATTATAATCCTTCTCTTCGAATTGTGCAAACAGCTGTCTTTTAATCATATTCCACTGGGGGAAACAGCTCAGTTTTGTATCAAATCCTTCTGTTCCAATTGTGAAAACAGCTACTGTATTGTGATCAAATCCTTCTGTTCCAATTGTGAAAACAGCTCTGTATTGTGATCAAATCCTTCTGTTCCAATTGTGAAAACAGCACAGTATTGTGATCAAATCCTTCTGTTCCAATTGTGGAAACAGCTCTGTATTGTGATCAAATCCTTCTGTTCAAATTGTGGAAACAGCACAGTATTGTGATCAAATCCTTCTGTTCCAATTGTGGAAACAGCACATTATTGTGATCTAATCTGTCTGTTCCAGATGTGCAACCACCACTGGGGCCTCCCAGTTCAGCAGCTGCCTGACTACCAATGAAACGTCCGTCACCAACTACCAAGTCTTGTCCTTCTATGAAGTGCAGCCATCCTACTGGGTCTATGTCTTTCCCCTCATCTTCTTCATCTGTTTGTTCCGGCTGCTTGGCTACCTCATCCTCAGATTTGTCCACAAACCCAGTTCTGTCTGAAGACCAGCAGCTCTCAGTGGACGTACTTCTAGTGATATCTCCATACTGAGGTGTACTAACCAATACTTTAACAGGATTGTGTGTCCCATGCTTCACTAACATAAACTGGGAATCAGTTGTTGCCCGATGTTTTCTCAGTGAAAACATTCTTAATTGTGTGTGCATGTTAAGTATTATTAACATTGCTATCTTGCCTGCAAGAGTAGTCTCCCTTCCTTATTGAAACCATAACTGTTGCCTTCATAAATTGTCAGTCTTTGTTTCATCAGACAAGTTATGTTGCTGTATGATGTGCCACTTGGTCAAAATCTAATAGAACAAGCTTCTTACGAAGCACCTCAAGGACAGTAAAAATTGCAGCAATAAGCTTCATCACAATGTTAAGTATTTTTGTCATATGCATATAGCTTCTTTTGTTCTGTTATTCATTGTTTTTACAGAAGTTATTGTATCTATTGATCTGTTATATTATGAACAAGATCTGAGCATTGCGTGGATGAACAAAAATATCTCTTATATCTTGTGTTCATTGGAAGGAAGGTTTCTGAGGAGAGTGAGTAAGTGAATGTTGGGCAACACCACTACAGTTATTTTGCAGGCACTGGTGGCGATAAATTCTAACAGCTTAATCATATCATGGATAGTGAATGTTGAGGCAGGTGATGTCAATGTTGTTATTGCAATAAGCTGCTACATCTGTATGTACAGCATCATACAGAGGTTAGGCAATAAATTTTGAAGAGTTGATTTACAAAGGAATTTGTCTTGTAATAGATAGTCGAAATGGTATTGGAGGATTTTAAATTTTGAAATTATGACTTGTGAAAATGTTTTAGTCTTTACGATCCATTTTCTTCCTGATAATATTGTAGTGTACAATATTGTAAATAAGTGGAGAGTTCAGAATACTCTGTCTTTCAATATACTCAGATGTATGTTGTACTCAGTGATTGCATTTTGTAATCTAATGGTACTACTTGGAACATTATGAATCAACATTTTTAGGACAGTAGTCTAACTTTGATGATTAATGGTTAATTTGTTCTAACAGTATACTCAGGAATTGATATGAAATCCTCAAAAGTAAGTTGTGGGTCAACTACACGCTCATTATGTGAATGTCTGTTCAGTAGGATTATGATAATTTGTACTGTTCCCAGTGTCAACTCTGTGGTTGCTATTTGGATGCTGTGTATTGTGTGCTATGTTCATATTTGTTGAAATAATTTTCCATGTGTTCATGTCTTTTTTATGAAATATTGGGAGGTTATTTGCTGCTTCTGCAAATGAATTTTTTCTTTGTTGTAAAATCACCCACTTTATCTTGAACTATGTTTCTTATTTCAAACTTTTTAAATCATTTTTTATATTTGTATGGATTCTTTACAGAACTTCTGTTGTTTCTGAGTTTGATGTTCTTAAGTCAGAACCAGACATAATGTGTCTGTGTCTGTATCATAACTTTTTACTGACCTAATACTGATATGCTATATTGCAGCCTTTTGTCCTCAGTCAATACTTCATATATGTTGTTCTATCACCCTTGAGTATATGCGGCCAATGTGTAGGGTAATGGTGTGACCATTTGGATTAAGCTGAAGGAAGCGAAGCGCTTTATAACATAGGGAAGTGATCCCATATCTGTGCCTGAATACTGTGTGAAGCCTACTGTTGTCTGAGGAAGCAATGTATACAGTTTGTCGTATTTTCGCATGTAACTTTGATAGGATCAGTTCCCCACATGGGTATAATGTGTGAAACCCATTTCTTGTGTCCTCTGCCATGATATCGCTAGAATATTGCTAAAAGCGGCTTAAAACTAAACTCACTCACTCATTGATAGGGAGACAAGTCTTTTAGTAGGTTACATGGATGGTGATCATTAACAAAATTCCTGTGACTTGACTGGATGGTTGAATACAGTGGCTATACAACAAATTACCTGGGTGATCGAGGAACATAGTGTGTACAAACCTGTGAAGTATGTCAAGTCTGCATATCAAGTTCCCTCCATAACTTGTGTTCATCTATTGGTGAACAGGAAAACAATCTCGAGATGTGCATCCACAAGATCTGATTTGAGCCAAGATCTATTCTGGGATTCCCTGATACTCTATGTGTGGCTTTCTGTGCCTTCTACCCTTATCTTTAAGTCACAGTTATATATACCTTGTTTATTGAATGGTTTTGTTTGCAGCATATATTTACCTGAACAAATTGTACAGTATTTTCTAAGGTGTGCAGCTGCCGACCTAAGCATTGAGAGCTATTTTTGTCTGTACACATCTACCTACAACATAGGTATATTAAACTGTGGTGCTTCTATTGAATGTCCATGTAGGTGCTATGATATATACACCATCTTAGCTTAACTTTTACAGGAGAATTGTGATGATCCTGGTGATACTCTTGTGTAATCTTAACATATCTATATATATATTTCAAAAATTGATTTATAATGTATATTTCTATATATTTTGAGTAACGGAAAAACTATGTTTCAATATTCCTGTTATGATATGTAAATATCATGTAAGCACAGTTTAAACTATGTATTGAGAAAATAATATTGTTTATGTTAAAATATATGTTTATGTATTGTTGCAGGTTTTGTTTCATTACAATGTTCCTGAACAAATTCATTATGAAGAAATTGTTGCAGCAAGGGATGGCTTCGCAGATGTTTTTATCTTCCCATCTTTTTAACTTCCTTCATTCCAGGCATATTGCCATGTGGTTCATGCAGGCATAAGGAAAAGAATATTTTCGGTCAAAACAGTTAAGCAGTTTGTCGATGGTTCAGATAGCTGTTTTATGTGTCCTATAAAAGATTGATACTCAGTACTGTTCATCGGTGTAAATAAAATTATTACTATTATGTTAAGTATTTACTGTTCTGGATGTCATATCTGTTGAAACAATGTTTACTAAAATGATCTGAACTGTCTTAAAAAATGGCAGCCTCTCTTCACATTTAATCATAATAAAGACACATTTGGTTGTCTTTCAGATTTGATTATTTTATTAGGTAATAAAATTTGAACAAAGCATAAATTGTATTCAAATACACCATTGTTCTGAAACCAGTCTGATGGGTAATCTCATCATGTAAGAGGACATATGCAGGGGAGGACATATGCAGGGGCGGATACAGCTTTTTGATACAGAGAGGTGCACAGTTCGTTGTCATGAGAGTTTCAATGGCCATTCATGACAAAAGGTGTGTATGCGCAACCCCCCTCTGGATCCACCTATGCATATGTTACACTATTGTAGCTCTTGGTTTTGAAATTTGAAAATATTGATATATGAGGAAAAAACAAATTTTCAAATAACTATTTACAGGACAATTTGTTCATCAGAAGGCATAAAACAATTACAAATTTGTGTTTTAGAGCAATAATAAATTCAATTTTCCTTGCCTGCATGAATCTGATGCTGTGTGTTCAAATTGCTCACTGAGTGATCTCTTATTTTCTTTTTTAAGTTTGTTCCTCTATCTGTGATTCAAAATAAGATATATAACCCAAGGAATGCGTATGTATGGCAGCATGTTTCATGCATAGCTATTGTGTGAAATTACCAGTACATGAATACTCTGTATTTTTAGGTCTCATCTCCTGCAGTTTTGCAAATCAGGATGAGATCATAATCTTTCCTGCCCACTCAGGCACGTGGGAAGCCAATTATTTCGTGGAAGCCCGATAGGTTGCAAAGCTTTTTATTTAGATAGTATTGAGGACTTGCCCAACCTTTTTAGCAACATTCATGTGTAAGCCAGGGTTTTATAATGGTAGCTATGCCCCTGCCACTGCTTAACTTTAAGACATTTGTAATTTTGCAATAAATTAAATGATGTTTCAAGATGTCTGATGGTGTGAGGAGCATTACGTGTGGTGTTTGTCATGTAGAACAGTTATATCCTGAAGTGGGACTTTTTAAAAAATCCAGTTTATAAAATGAAAAGTACAAAAAATATATAGCATGTTTTTTAAGTTGCCAAGCAGAAGTAGAATGTTTAAGAAAATGAAAATCTCATTTACTGTCACCTATCCAGCCAAAACATTTGTTGTATCACTTTTTCTTTCTATTGACCACGATTATATTTTTATACCTGCCTACCTGAATTATTGGACCCCTTGGCCATATCTTTTGTTGTTGATTCCTTCCTTTACAACCAAGCAAAGAACTGATACTCGATACTCTGCTGCTGTACCTCATGCTGGCAAGTTGATCTCTTCACTGGGTCAGTATCGATTAGGGGTAGAAAGATACAGCAAGATTGGATAGGTATACCGATACTCATAGTCTATACAAATTACAGTGCAGGTTTCAAGGTAAAGTTATCTGTGAAGAAAAGTATATTTGCTATCATTGGATTAGTGTAGTTTCACCCCCAGTATTATATCTCCAGGCCCAAATGTTTCAGGGCAGTGTGTTGCTATGTGAATCTGTAAACAATATGCATTAGGATAAAGCTGATTGAATGCTTTTGTATTTTGGTGTACACCTGGGTAAGAGTGGGTTATGATCAAACTAAGATGTTGTTGGCATTGTAGTAGTATGTAGTGCAACTCAAGATCTGATATATTCTCTAATTATGTGCATGAGAAGGTTGGCACATGTAGGTTTGATCTCAGCAGGAGACACAAAGTATGCTATTATAGTCATGTGATCTGAATACTCTTTTACCTTGAAAGAGACATGAAAAAATGATTGTGAAATGTGTTTTGGTCAATATGAAAAGTGATTATGGTGGCATGTCATTGATCTGATATGGTTTAACTTCGTTTTAGAATATTTTTACACTAATGTGTGAACAGGCCTTGTAAATGTTTTCTCTTATATGCAATGAATGAGATTTTCCTGGTGTTCTAATCCTGTAAGAACAATTATATTTATTCTTGTATGCATGTTGTCAAGAAAATAGATGTTATTTATGCATAATATTGGCAATGTCTTGTAACTTGAACATAAAACACATAAAGGTGAATAAATGAATAAGAAGTCGGAAGTGAAAATGAATTTTTCATACAGTGGTAATGGACATCTTGGTATGACCGACTGATTTGGGGCATTTTCTGTTGTATAATGTAGGCTTTTTATTGTATTAAGGCAACTCACTAATTTTGTACCTGGCATTATATAAGGCAATAGAAACATCAAATAACCTAATCAAGCCCGTTTTCAAAAGTGCATGAACTAAACTTCTTATTAATCTGTGTTTACATGGATCCAGTTCTCCAAATTGATCTTGAGACTATCATAAGCAGATGTTAAATTGCTTGAGTTGTGATCACCTTAGCTCTAAGATTCCTTTGTGGAACAGGTCCATGATCCTTTATTTCAAGGTTGTGTAGCAGAGTTTATTTCAGAATTGTTCTATATTAACTATATAAGTGCTGTTGTGAATTAAGAGTCACCAAGACATAGCCTTGGTCATGAGCTCAAAAGCAGCTTTATTTAATAAAAGGACAGTTTTACAACCACCAGTTGTTTGTATTTTCTTAAAGAAAACTCTGTGCGAGTTCCTGACAATGTTTGCCAAAATTTAAGATTTCAGGGGTGTTGTTTCATTCTCGGGGATGGTGGTAGCATAGCCCATTCACTAGTCATGCTGAAGAACCGATTCCCCCCCACATGTGTACAATGTGTAAAGCCCCTTCTTGTGTTCACTGCAAGGATATTGCCTGAACATTATGGGTAAAGCCATACTCACTCGTTTGATTCTGCAGGGAGCAACCTGTAAATATTTGACTACTCAATCCAGTGGCATGTCAAGTTGTCACATGCAACAATACATGCTATTCGGGTACATTGCCTCTTAATCAAGCAAGTTGTTGAACCTGGCCACCTAATCAAATTGGTTGCCTCTTGCCACCAGCTTCGGTTGTTTCGAACTCCTCAAAGGGTGTCAATTTAGTCGATAAATATGACTGTACTAGGTCATATGGCCTGAAATATTAAATAAAACTGTCTGTCTGTAATTCAGTTCCTACACACAACCAGCAAAGGGATGCTGGAAACATATTAAACTGAAGGTTGATTACAACTCGCATGAATATTTAACGGCATTTCTGACATCGCAGTGCATGCTGGTATTTGGGGGTGAGGAAACCCAAAGTGACATGGGTGTTAGACCTTTGTCCCGTTAGAAACAAATCACAGGTACTGAGTGAGCGAGTTTAGTTTTACGCCGCACTCAGCAATATTCCAGCTATATGACGGCGGTCTGTAAATAGAGTGTGAACCAGACAATCCAGTGATCAACAGCAAGAGCACCGATCTGCGAAATACTGAGCGAAGATGAAACATCATAACCTGAGCAAATCCTGGCATGGCTCCTACAATTGGCCCACACTCGAGTCCAGATGACAGTTTCATTTGATGACAGCATGTTTCCAATATACACATGGATAACACTAGCGACAAGGCCTGTTGCAATTATTTCCTCCTACAAATATGTTATAGTTACATATGCAAGATATTAGATACTGATTTACTGGTATGCACATGAAGAATACCGAAGAAGGCTCCATTGCAGGACTTTTCTACTCTAATACTTGATCACTTTTACTAAAAACCAATCACTCTGGAAATTATTACTAATGTGCAACACTTGTAGAAGACAATTGAAATATCAAGTTGTATCTGCCCTTATTCTATACTCAATGGGCTCCTGGAGAGGCTACACAGTTATCTCTCAAATATTGTCATCTTCCCTTCTGTAGAACAAATCACAACAGAAAAATTCCCACCAGAAGTTTATTACATATACAAGTGTCTATTCCCTTGGTGGACCACCCCGACCGCGACCGAAGCCACCTCTGAATTGGAACTCTTGTGTGGCACCGGCACCAACATCAGACTTCTTGTCTCCGGCGCCAGGTGGGCCTGCCTTTCTGTACTCCTGCCTGTCACGGTCCATTCCAGGTCGGCCGCCTGGCTCAGCAGCTGAAACAAACACCGCCATTGATGAAGATAACTGGAACTAACACAGCTGATGTCAGGAAATAACAACACAAACATATCATAACCCTTACAAGAAAATAACAGTCGGTACCAGGAAATAACACCACCCAAAAATACAGCTGGTTTCAGGAAGAAACAGCTGATATGAGGTAAGTGAGTGAGTTTAGTTTTACGCCGCACTCAGCAATATTCCAGCAATATGGCAGCGGCGCTGATACCAGGATATAAGAGCTGACACCAGGAAGTAATATAGTCGATGAAAACACAAGGAATTGTTAGACAAAGTTAAAATATTTTACCAAATCTGTTGGCCCTGAAAATGTAGCTACAACAGCCATCAAAATTAAGTGTGTGTGTCTTAAGGTGAGGTGAGGTGAGGTGAGGTGAAATTGGGTTTAACGTCATGCTTGAGAATATTTCACTCATATGACTATGTGCATGCGTGTGTATGTGTATGTGCATCTGCTTGTACTGGCCCAGACTGAAGCCGGTATTATAGTGCTAGCCCACCTAGATACCATGCCACAGTGAAACATGAATACCCCACTCAGACACATTATACTGACTCCGAGCCGACCAGTCCTTGTTGTACCCATTAATGCCGAGCACCAAGGCAGGGACCAACAAGTACCATATTTTAACGTCTTTGGTAAGACGCAGTTGGGGATCGAACCTGTGACCTTCCGCTCTCTGGGCGGACGATCTAACCACTACACCACGGAGATGGTGTGTGTGTGTGTCTTGAAGTCTGATCCTGTGTAAAATTTGAAACTTGGGTCTCCATAATCTGTACAGTTCAACAGGGCATCAATCACTTGTAACCCCCTGCATCTGATGTTTAATTCTGAAAACTTCACGTAGAACCAAAATAAACACAGCATTAATTGCAAGCATCGGTTTTGTACTTGGTAACATACCCTTTGGCCTGGGCCTGGCCGTCTCTGGTCGGGTCTGGCGTTTCAGTGTGGCAGGGACGATCTCTGCTGGCAGGTGGAGGAAATCCCTCAGGTACTGGATACCTTCATTTGTCAAGTACCAGTAGAAGTGGCGCCATGCAAACTGTTCTCGCACAAAGCCCTTTGATTTTAGGCTCTGTAATGGTAACAATAAATATACACAACACTTTAAAATAACTACTGTGCATTATATATTGAAATGTGATGTTTCTTGAAAACTGTACTTTTGTCTTTCATATATCATGCTCAGAGACATATCTTTTTATTTCATACTGTTTAAATGGTCCCATAAGCTTTTACATCTACTTGACAAAATGGTAAAAAGAAGCTCCAAATGTCTAGTAAGAAAATTACACAACATGATTTGACAGAGCTTCATATTTCAATTTCAATGACACTGATTGTCAAAATCCTTTAAGCAATGACGCAATGACAGAAGAAAGTCTTTTAAAACTCTGCTAAACATAAAATCAGGGAAATATCTTTGAGAAATTTGCCTCAAGCAAACTTGCTGTTACTCTCAAACATGTGTCAAATGCAGCGAGTCTATGTGGAATACCAACATTGGACTGTTATGTGTTGTTCTGATAACTAACCAGTTTCGGGAAGGTAGACTAGCATGAATTTTGAAGGGTGGCCATGGTGATCAAAACTTTTTGTCTAGCGTATGGTTTTGAGTGAGTGATGCCGCTTTTAGCAATATTCCACCATTATCATGGCAGGGGACACAAGAAATGGGCTTTCTACCCATGTGGGGATTGAACTCGGGAATTTGGTGTGACAAGCGAACACCTTAACCACTAAGCTACCCCACCTGTGGATGACAGCCTTGTCCACAAGAACATGAAGAGTAGCAAGACAAGGATGATCTCCATGGGATTTACATTGCCAAGATGAGTCACTGATTGTCATTTTATACACTGACATAACGACCCAAACATATTGTGATATACAACAATAAAATCACTGTTATTCTCTCTATGCATGGATAAACATTAACTTTAGACCTGCAATTATCCAGGGTAATGCTAACTATGAACTTTGCTGATGTACCAGAGAATAATATTCTGCCTTTTCATCCACTATTATTGTAATTGTTAACCTGTTAATCGTAGTAAAACATCAACCCAACAACAGCATCATGAACAATACAAATTTACCAATATTTTGTCACTGTGACATCCCACAGACTCATGGGGAAAAATTGCAGCTGTGGGGGCACAATAGCACATGAACATGACAAACTTACTGTGCAAGCTTTGATGACATGGAGGTTGGGCACATCAACATCAGGATGTTTAGGAGCAAAGAAATCTTTCTTTGCCACCATAACACCCTCCTTAAAAAGGTATTCATAGATAGCCACGCGGTTTTTCTTGGGCATCAACATTCTGAAAAACAAGAATATATAACATTTAGTTATTGCAAAGCAAAAAAGGGTTCAATATGCATGTGATTGTAACAATCAAATATTGTCATGGTACAAATTAACACCTTTTCTTAAGTTACTATTTCTTAGGTTTTAGGAAAAGCGAGTGAGTTTGGTTTTATGCTGCTTTTAGCAATACTCCAGAAATATGGCAGGGGACACCAGAAAAGGCCTTCACACATTGTACCTATGTGTGGCATCAAACCCGGGACTTCAGCATGACGAGCCAACACTTTAACCACTAGGCTACCCCACTGCCCCTTTTAGGAAAAGGGGAGATGCACTCATCCAATGGACATGTTTAATAGTTTGAAGAACACATCTGAGTGAGTGAGTTGAGTTTTACGCCTCACTCAGCAATATTCCATCTATATGATAGTGGTCTGTAAATAATCAAGTCTGGACCAGACAATCCAGTGATCAACATCGACCTGCGCAATTGGGAACCGATGACATGTGTCAACTAGTGGTGTTCCGATTAATTGAAATAATCGAAGATTGGTCGCAGTGACCAAAAGACCAAGCAATCGATCACATTTTCTCATAATCGAACATAAACAATTTTGGAACTACTGTTTAGTCTTTAAAATACTTGACAATGGAACATATCGTTGAAGTGTCAGGGCCTGAAAATGTTTTTAATTCTTAGAAAACTCACTTCACTAACTGAAAAGCCATGACTGAATATTTCTTAAGACTCCGGGAAATTTATGTTCATGATATATTAGCCATCACTTTAAAGTAGCAAGTTGCATCATGTTATTCATATCTGCAATAACAACCTGGATAGGAAAATGTTCCTTGGTAATGAATCAATCATCAGTTGTGAGATTTCAACCAATTCCCAACACTAGTGTCAACCAAGTCAGCGAGTCTCATCCGATCCCGTTACTTGCCTCTTACGACAAGCATGGGTTACTGAAGATCAATAGTATAACCCAGACCTTCACGGGTCAGAACACATTTGAAATACTACCATCTGTTTACAGTTCAATTTAAGCCCTTTTAGATTCTTGAACTGAGATGATATATTTGTCATGAAATTTACTCAAAGAGCATCACTTGAAATTGATGTGTGAAATAATTTCTGTCAGCACTAATGTGCTGGGCCAGCTGAAAAAATCAAATTTCAGATGTAAGTAAACAGTTCTTTACGATGCCATAAACCAGAAGACTGACTGACAGAGTTTGGTTTTACGCCGCTTTTAGCAATATTCCAGCAACATCACGGCGTGGGACACCAGAAATGGGCCATAAACCAGAAGAAATCTGGTTAGTTCAAATTTCAACATGGATGGAACTACAAACTGATTCAATATCCAACAGACTCCTGTCACAGCTGAACATGACATTGTTTTCAGAGACTTGCTATACTATCTCAGTTTAAAATGGGAAAGGAAGGATTGTATATTATCGACTAAAATAAAGAAAATGAACATACCCATGCATGACAACCTACATTTTGAAAGAAAAAGGAAGTAGCCACAGAATGCTGGCCAGTGTTGATTCTAGGTTATCTATTGTCTTCATCACTATTAATGCTGAAGAAAGTAAACACTAACCCTTCAATAATTCTTCACAAGATTGTATATTGCAATCATATGCATAGACAAATACCTAAATACCTAACCTAGTCCACGAAATTTGATCTTGGTGACCGTACTGTACTCACAATGCTTCACATCACAAGATGGGTCTGTTACAACATGAAAACTGCAATGACATTTCTCTTGCTAGGAATTTAACAAGCCCATGTGATACCATCTGACCTTGTTGATATGACAAAAGAGTGTTCATTTTCTTTTTTCTTACTTAAAATTTGCCTTTACAGATTTAGTCACTTGTGATCACATCTTAGAAAAGCTGGAAAACGTAGTTTCGATGTTTAAAGGAGACATAATTCGCAAAATTCGACTTATGGACTACTTATTCCGCCATGATTATTCAATTCTGTTCCAATCATATAAACAAATTAACCAACATAAAGGAGAAACAATACTGTATGTGGGGCTCAGAATACATACATCTCAACATTATCGGTTGTCTTTACACTACAACGTTATTTTGAAGGTGTAAACATGCCTTCATGTGTCGTTGACTGATGAATCTATACATACATGTGGAATAAAACAGCCAGTTGACTGATAACTTGAATATTTTCAAAGAAAAGATGTCTTTGTATTCAGAGACTAATGTACTATCAACACATAGACGTGATTTGGAACTGGATGGTACGCTTTAATTGCTGATTTTGCCAGATTATATTTCCAAGTAAAACATACTTGACGGACAGTGATGGCCTCAAACCGGAAGAGGAATTCTTCGCGTTCGTTGAGCGAGAATTTGCGAGACAGTTATAATCCGGACAAGGAAAATCCTTTGATGTTAAAGGTGATATCGTACATATATTTATCATTCTTGCAAAGTGAATGTCACTAGTAACAAAAACCAAAACTTCAAAACAAAAGAAAGTGCATGTTCAATGATGATAATGCTACTATTATCAAACTATTATGAAAGAAATGTGAAAGTCCCGGCAATTATCACTCCGGAATACAGGTTGGCAGACGACGGAAGCAGAGAGATAATGAAAAGTTTATTTTCTTACAAGAAGATAATATTTGGGCGATCGTTATATTTGATTCTAATATTCTTGAGCTCACATCTACGAGCTGATGAAGGCAAAACGCCACGGAACATTGATATGTCGAAATATAGGTGAATCTCCTTTGCTTGGGACACGTCGGTCAGAACACTGAATAGTGTCATCAGTTTTCGTGAGCGGTTGCGTCTAAATAATTTTTGTAAAGTATAGACTGTTAGAAAAACCGACAACCATGCGGCCTTTTATTGATATCAAAATCATACCAATAAACAAACAAAACCGCCAAGCAACACAACTGTACAATTGCAAGATATTTCAAATTCTTTCACACTGGACATGTTGGAAATATGTTTCCATATAGCACCAATTTCTTGGTTTAGTAATTTAACTAGATACGACCAAGGTCGAACATTTCAAAACATGAACGAAAAGGACCATTATCAGTTGTTTTCCATATCTCAATGAATAGTACAAAACTATAATACGCTATGATACAGTAACAGAATAAGTTACTTTCCACCATATATCAGTTATTACAGCCATTGCATGTGTGACTGGTGATAATCATGCTTAAAGATTTACTGTATACACATTCATTTCATCCCCCAATTAATTTAGTGTTGAAGATGCTATTTATGTAACTTAGTTTATCCGCAAACACAGATTATTAAGGTAAACAGAAATGGTGTTATGCACTGCGCATGCTACTGGGTTTACATGATCATCACAACACAAAACTGGTGAAGGTGAGGGTGAGAAAGTAGACAGTGCAGTATATATTCAGACCATATATTTTGTCAAGCTATGGTATATTGGTGTACTACCTGTGTTGACCCCAGTCATCTGATAAGTATCATGTGTTAGTCAAAAATAACAGACAAGAGAAGATATAAAACAGAACACAAATACTATCTGTTGAAAGTTGATACAAGTGAACATTTTCCATGTGTGTTTCAGAGAGAGGGTAGTACAGATGTTCCAGCATGCATATGACAGCTACTTGAAATATGCTTATCCATATGATGAACTCCGCCCACTTTCTTGTGATGGACAGGATACATGGGGAAGGTAGATAATTTAATGCAATAAATATTTTAAACCAGCAACCTTAGAAATTTGAATCTTTCAAGGCTCGCCCCGAGGACTAGTGTAGAGCTTAATTCACCAGTACTCTAGTTTGTAGCTGGTCCTGATGGAACATAGAAATTATTAACAATGTTTATATACAATGTCTAATTTAGGAAAAATCTTCATCATCATACTTGCCAAGTGTACCCTTTTGTCAGATTTTGAATGAAAATGATTGTTGTTACCCTGTAAAATTATTAAGAGCATAATATAATATTAATGGATTGCCAAATTCAAATACAACACATGCCAAGGACACTAGTAGTCTTGTTAGTTTCAACTAGTGGTTTAATTTACAGTAGTTTTGTTATGTATATGTTTCTGAAAAAACATGTGTGAAAATGTCTGTATTGCCTTGTGTTTGGACAGCTACTCACTGACTCTAGTGGATGCCCTTGACACCCTCATCATTATGGGTAACCATAGTGAGTTCCGCCGCATAGCCCAGATGCTTATAGATAAATCTGAAGATTTCTTTGATATGGACATCAATGCTTCAGTTTTTGAAACCAATATCAGAGGTAATAGTACCATAAAGGTTTATCATTTTAATTTTGCAAAAGTTGAGTTGCCACTTATAGCATTATTCCATTCATCTCTTAACCAAACTGTGTATTCATGATATTGGGAGTAAACCTACATGTAGTCTATCACTGTCTGCTTAAAACATGAAAATGACCTCATTCTAGAATGGTAAGAAAGTCTTGTTCTAGATTCCACTTTAATATTTTAGATAAGATCACTCAATTTCTGGGACTAACTGTAAATCTAAAACATGTGTTCAATATATGGTTACAGTTGTAGGAGGTTTGATCTCAGCCCACCTGTTGAGCCACAAAGCTGACATGGTCCTGGAACCAGGCTGGCCCTGCTCAGGGCCACTACTCAGGATGGCTGAAGTCATTGCCAGGAAACTCCTGCCAGGTAGATGGCCTCACTGCATTGTTCTCATGATACTGACTCCGGTTTGAGTCATCACAATTCAATCAGGTCTTTATTCCCCATGACAATACCTCTCTGCAGCGATCTGACATCCCCTACATAGAAAACTATATAAGGCAAACCCTGAGTAAATGTTAACAACCCAAACTAAATTAATGGGCTAATCAGATGTCACCTTTCTAATTTATTTTTTCTTTACCAAAAGAAAACCCACACAAGACACAAATACACTTATGAGCATACTGCCGTGAAGGTATACATGCCTTTATATTCAGAAATGACAGGATGTGTACAATTTCCACAACAATATAATCATTATTTAAAAAATTCAGAATCTGTCTAAGTTTGTTTTTAAATACAGAAATCATACATGCTTTTTTGAATGCTTTAGAATTTAGAAGCAGAGAGGTATCAATCAGATGGTGGTATAATCCATGGACTTAACTTCAATGTGATGTGAGTTATTACATTATGCATCAGATTCCTTCACTCAGCTTTATCATGATTTTTCTTCCCCAGCTTTTGACACACCTACGGGGATGCCATATGGCACTGTCAACCTTCGTAATGGTGTTCCCAAAGGGGAGACAACTGTTACTTGTACAGCAGGTGTGGGCACATTCCTTGTAGAGTTTGGTGCACTTAGCCGGCTGACAGGGGATCCTATTTTTGAGAAAGTAGCCATGCGGGCACTCAGGACATTATGGGATATCAGATCACAAATTGGAATGGTAAGCTACATTTGACTTACTCTGCAGCTGTCGTAGGTAACTGATCAACTCAGTGGTCTGTTGGATAGAGTGTTTGCCTGTAGAGCAGGAGGTCTGTCTGTGCTTTGATCCCAAGGCTACATCATACCAAAAGACTTTACGTAATGCTACATGTTGTTACCTTTCCTGGCACTTGGCAAGTAATGGAAAAGGGGGTCTGCATTGAGAGCAGGTGTGGTTTGAGACCCTGACTACCTCACACCAGAAGGTGCTGCACATTGGTGTAGAGGAAAGTGTTTAGTTTGATTGCCTTGTGGCATGAGGTGACCTTACAAGGTGGAGTGGATTGAGAATCTTAAAGACTTTATAATATGGTACTTGTTGTTATCTTGCATAGCACTTGACTGAAAGAGGATCAAACAAACATTGGTCAGCTCAAAGTCACCATGGGTATATTGTGTTTGAGGGAGTTATTCATGTTAAACTGCTGCATGGTAACTCAGTAGGCTATCACTATAAAACTGTCATCGGTTTGAACTTGTGCGTGAGTGAGTGAGGTTTACGTTGCCTTTAGCAATATTCCAACAATATCACAGGGACACTGGAAATGGGTTTCACACATTGTACCCATGTGGGGAATCAGACCCGGGTCTTGATGAGCCAACACTTTAACCAGTAGGTTACCCCACCGCCTCAGCTGGAACTAGTACAAGCAGACACGCAAATGTCATTGTACAATGAGATGTTGAACTCCAAGTCATTCCACCTCGTAGGTAATGGAGTTGTACCACTGTGAGTTGTGAGTGAGTGAATGCTGCTTCATACTTCAGTCAGCTATATCACCACAACCTCTATCTACAATACCACTGAGCCGCAACAGGGTATCAACAAATATCATCTTTTTGGTGTGATGTGGCCAGGCAACCACAGACCTTTGCTAATGGTGTGAACTCTCTATCCACTACTTTGCCATACAATAAGTTAAGGTTGTGTATTGTCAAATAAATTGTTTTGCAATATATTGCAAAAGACATTGCAATGCGTATCGTTTCAAAGGCATAAACCGGTATATACCGGTTATACCGTGCAGTCCTACAATAAGTACCATTATTTAAGGCCTTTTGGTATGATGCCTCAGACTCCCACCTTTCCTGGCAGATGCTCTGTCCACTAGACCACAGACTCACAGACCACAGGTTCTACAAGAACACTGATATATTATTTGGCATATCAGATCTTGTTTTCTAGCCTGCATCTGATTTTATATTTATTTTCATGAAAAATATCCAATTAGAGAATACATGTAGTAGGAACTTAAATGACATATTTAGTGTTTTTTTTCAAATTAGATATGATTAAGAAAAGATTATTTGTTTCGTCTGCCACAGGTGGGTAACCATGTTGATGTTGGTGAGGGAAAATGGACAGCAATTGACTCTGGTATTGGTGGAGGGATAGACTCATACTTCGAGTACCTGGCCAAGGGAGCTGTTATGTTCCAGATCCCAGAACTTCTCGAAATGTTCAAAGGTTAGTTTATTAGGGCTTGTATTAGCTCAGAGTTTCTGCCAAAAACAGTTAAAGAGCCACTGATCTAGTGCAATTTCCCAGGACTGGTTGTTGTTTTTGTCCCATGGGTACCCCGGATGATATCCTAGAATTCTTGACTTTTTTTGCGATCTCTGCTCTGCTACCTGTAAGTGTATTTATAGTATAAGGGTGTATCTTCACATTGGTCAACAAAGAAGAAATTCAGTTTCATATTTGAATTAAATATGAAATGTGGACATCTTTAAGCCAATTAATAAGTCCCATTGATACCTTCTATTTGGCTGCAAAATATGTCCATCCAGGAAAACCAAGTTCAATGGATAGTCAACTTCTTTATTGCAATGAGTGCGACGTTTCGGTGTAGGTACTAACACCGTTATCAAGCAAGTGATACCGGTGTTAGTACCTACACCGAAACGTTGCACTCATTGCAATAAAGAAGTTGACTATCCATAGAACTTGGTTTTCCTTCATCTATACAACTTCTAAAATGCTTCTCAAAGAAGTATGTCCATCAAGTTTATCAACAATTTCGAAACATTTGGAAGTTCAACTTTATCTCCCTCTGACAAAATGTTAGAAATGAAAGAAAACTGAAATCCATATACATTTATATATTTTTCTCAATTATAATTGTAGAATCCATTGTTATGTTTGCATGCACTTTGGACCTAAATAATTCAGTCAGTCTGTTAAATACAGTTAAATAATGAATGTATCTGTCATTATTACCCTTAAGATAAATTTCACTTGTCGTTTAACAAAACCTCAAATTCGATAATTTTTTATCATAAACTAAGCCATCCCAAGTTATCTCCCTTCATGACCGTTCATGAAAAATAATGGTGAAACGTTTTGCGTCTCATTCTGAATGTTGTTGTTTAAAGATAAGCTAAATAAAAAGATCTTAAGGGTAATAAATTCGTCACACAGTGTTTTGAAAGGGTGTACGGGACTGTAAGACCCTTGAATACTGCATTTGCAAAGGTCTAAAAGTCCTGTACACCCTTTCAAAACACAGTGTAACTAATAATATCCACATAAAGGAACAATGTCCCATGCATCTGCTGCAGACAAAGTAACATGTTTCTTGTCATGCGTATTTCAACCAATATATTCAGCACTCAGAATACCATAATTCATGATTGTTTCTCAACTGGTGATGTAAAGTCTTATTGATATCACACTTGTCAACTATTTTCAGATGACTATGTTTTTTCTTTTCATTTAAAACACTCCAAAATATAAAAAACCATTAAATTAGATAACAGTGAGCAGCCAATCAACGTATTATCGGTTTAAGCTTTGAACAATGCAGTGGTTTAATTTATGGCTTTGTACACATATTTTTGTATAATTGTCAATTGACATGACATTATTACATGATAGGATTACATATCTAGGTACAAAATACGGACATGGGATCCAAATCAAAATTCTTCTTCTTAGGGACCGTTCATAATTTATGGCTAGGGGAGTGATGATGATTTTTATGGAGAAGCATGTACAATGTGAATGACCCCCCCTAAAATTTATGTACAAAATAAGTGACCTCCCCTACATGTCATGTACAAAATCAATGACCCCCCCCTCCCATAATTTCTAAGCATAATTTGAAACATACTTTTTTGTAAAACCCTCCCTTAAAAAATCATCACACCCCCCCCTCCCCCACCCCCAAGCCATAACTTATGAACGGTCCCTTGTCTTCCACACATCAGACATCCGGAAATGCATAGAGTGCAGGGATAGTTTGTTTTAAAAGCAGACAATAACTATCAACTTTGATTTGATTTGGTACTTGTTAATGTGCTTTTGATATTTGGTCCTGACAGAGTATGAAGCAACTGTGGAGAAGTATGTGAAAAGGGATGATTGGTACATGTGGGCCAACATGAAGAAAGGGGGGATAACTCTACCAGTCTTCACATCACTGGATTGCTACTGGCCAGGTGTACAGGTATTCAAATCCATTATCATCATGAGTGGGCAGAGTAAAGAAAGAGTGCATGATTTCTAAGTGAAAACCACCTATGTATGTCTTTGATTATGCCCTTGGATTATGCCCAGTCAGACCCTGTCAGTAGGAACTCTGTCAATCCAGGAACTGTTAATTCTGGAAGATTACTGTTGGGAACATCTTGATCAATGTAACATGGTAAAAGGAACATAAATACATAACCATGAGTCTTTAATCTAGATGTTTCTTTGTAATGGTACAGTCCATATTCAGAGTCTCATTGTATTGTGTGCAACCTCTGTGAAAATGTTGTAAGGTGTAATTATGATCACATTATGTGAATTGTTCTCAACAAAATCAATCACTGGATTGTCTGGTCCACACTATATAATTTTTCAGCCATTCATCATATGGCTGGAATACTGCTGAATGTACTGTAAGACAACACACAAGAGAAACCCTACAGATAACCTCATTGTTGTAGGGAATGATGGGTAGTGTAGAGAAGGGCATGAAGACACTACACAACTACCACCAGGTGTGGAAGCAGTTTGGTTTCACCCCGGAGTATTACAACATCCCCAAGTCTGAGGTGCACCAGGGCAGGGAGGGATACCCCCTCAGGCCAGGTGAGTGTCTCATAAGAGGAGGTGCAGGGCTCCAGATAAAGGCCGTAACGGCATATGTACGGAAACAAAATATGACCGATACAATAGGAATAATTTAGGAAACGTAGCAGATACACTCCACAGCAATGGTGTACGGTCTTAGCATCATTTTCAGACGTATTTATCTGAAAAATAATTTTTTGTTTATTGACTTGTTTACACAAGCCTAGCAATGCTGTGGTGCATATATGAAACGAAACACAAGATTACTGATACTCCATTAAATTCCATTCAGTACTCTAAATGTACTCTTAAGTATTTCCAGTACTCCTATATTGAAAAAATAAGGAGCACGTACACCTGATGTTGAAAGATTATCTGGAACCCTGGGAGGTATATGTCACTGAGTGATAATGAGTTCCTCCTATAAGGAATGCAGAGTAAAACAGGTCAAAGTTGTCCTAACAAATGAGCAGTTGTTTTACAAACCGCCTGAGGGCATTTCAATGTTTCTTAATGAACTGTTTCTTTTGAGTGTTATGTTTAATTTAGATGTACTCCTGGGCTTACCGTCTTAAAGTATGACTCAAATAGTTATTCCTCAAATGTGATATTTACTTGTATCCCAGCACCTATGACATTGGTGGTATGTCCATCAATGGCCATGGTGTCGCTTTGACAGGTTATTGTAAAATGTATTGCCAGATAATGTTACACTTTTACTTGTCCAATCCTGAGACTTGGGTAATTGTTGAATCTTAAGAAGTATTGATTAGGTGAAGGTATGGAAGTACGCTTTTGAAGATTGTTATCGTCTACAGGTCATCATGATATAGTAAATCAATGCTATCAGTGTCATAAGACAAACCTCATTCTCTAAGTCTTGCTATGATGTCTTTCAGAGTTGGTAGAGAGTGCCATGTACTTGTATCAGGCTACGAGAGACCCCTACATCCTGGAGATTGGCATTGACATCTTGGAGGCCATAGAACACAGTTCCAGGACACCATGTGGATATGCTACTGTTAGTTGAGCTCAACTTTATTTTGGCCTTACTATAAATTTGAATTAAAAATAGTTTGAGTCTCTTCAGTTACTGCACAAAAACGTTTTGTCTGTTAATACAAGGTGGCAGTATTTACACTAAACATTGAGACTATTGCTTATGTTGTTATGCTGAGTTTACCTTAACTGGCCATTTAAAACATTTCTTTAAGAATAGACATGAAAATAGAAGGAATCTTTGTACTTTAACTGAAATTAAAAAATGCATGAGAGAAAAGGAGCAGTCATTGAATTTAAACAGGTCCTTGGCCATTCCTCCCATTTTGGAAATGCATGTATAATCTTTAGTATGTGGATTGTTATTCAAACTTGCTGGTATGTCTGCAAAATGCATAACATTCACCATCTATTACATCCAGGTTAAAGATGTACGCAACCATCGCCTCGAAGACAGGATGGAATCTTTCTTCCTAGCAGAGACCACCAAGTACCTGTATCTGCTGTTTGACGAAGACAACTTCATACACAACCAAGGCAACCATGGTAAAGTCATCAAGACACCCAGTGGTGAATGTGTCATAGACACTGGTGGCTACGTCTTTAACACAGAGGCTCATCCTATGGATGTCGCTGCCATACACTGCTGCAGTGCCCAGAAGGCAGCAGAGGATGCGGAACTGCAGGAATTCCATGATAAGCTCAACCTCCTTGAACTGTTCGATATCACCGAAGTTAAGGAGAGTCTTATTGAAGGGAAAAAGTTGAAAAAAAAGGTGAAAGTTGTACCTAAAGAAAAGGTTGAAACAGTGAAAGTTGTGGTGGAAGCTGACTCGAATGATGAGGAAGTTGAAGATGCCAAGGAGGTAGTTTCAACTGTTTCATCACAAGTTGCTGATGATGGTCGTGTGAATGTCAAGGTGACCTATAAGACTGTTGACACGTCAGATCACAAAGATAAATCTGTGGAGAATAATCACAATGAGAGCTCTGAGATTGCTCCGACTGTACCTGAAGTAAGTAGCAAGTCCAAGTCGGAGAACCCAAAAAGGGAAAACATGTTAAAACTTGAAGAAAAGACTACATATATCGATCGGAAGAAACATTCTTTACATCTTGCTGCAAAGCTGTTGGAGATATTTACTGGTTTAACAGGAGCTAGTGATAAAAATATATCTGAACACCCTAACATTAATCATCTTTACAGAGAACTTAAGGACTATGAGTTGAACTACACGTATGTTCCTAGCATGATGAAGTGTCAAGCTTTGCCTTTCCACATGCGTTTGTCAGTTATGGGTGAAATGTTTGATGACAATTAGATCTATGTTTTGTTTATGGTTACAGCGCCTTGTGTAATTTGTAAACTCTTTGTTTTACTTGGGGGCATTTATTCATGGGATTTTTATAGAAGTGTAAGTGCAAGGAAACCTTTTGTATTGCTTTTTGAATGTAAACAGTGCCTTGTTTGCAGGTGAAGAGTTCTGGCCTTACAAGTTGCAATGCATATAAAACCTTGACGTTACCAGGTGAATACACTATCTAAAATAATGCAATCTTAATTAGGCTAGTACATCAATGCATGAGAAAATAATCCCTATTCTGATACTTATGGATGCCATTTAAACATCTAAAAAATAATACGTGTAGTTAAAAGGAGACATTCACATGTTAGGTCATAAAAGTATGTTGTCTCTCAAAATCTACTCATTATGAAGACCACTAGTTTGAATTGAACTACATACTAGATGGATATATCTCAACCTTAGATATTCAGGTACCTAGAAAAAATATTGACTTGGTTCTTTTGTCAGGCACACAGCCCAGTAATTATTTAGTTATTATTTGACTCCTATAGAAAGATTCATGATGACTTGAAACGGCATAAATGTATTTGGTTTTGAATTGGATAATCTGATCATATAACATGTTTAACAGACATGTTCATGATGTTGTATGTATAAACAATTCCATTGTGAGTTGCTACAGCTGCAAAGCTTATGAAGATGGCTATGATTTCAATATTCATAATCATAAGTGATTGTGATATTTAATAATGTTGATGGTATGTGCAATTAATGAGGTTATTTTTTTCAATCTAATGGCTGTGTAATATTACATGTTGCTTCAATGGTACGACTGGAAACCATTGAGTCTTGAGCAGAGTTTGGGAGTAGAAGACATTTTCAGTTATGTTCCTGGAATTGACAGTCAAACAAGAGCTATCTGTGAAATGGTGTCCGTCTGTTGGTAGTGTACACAGAGGACGTCAATTCAACAATGCTACTGGGATCCTCTGCTGGAAAATATATGCTGTCGTATTGCTAGGCTGATCGGAACTTGCATACTTTAAACTAACTAAGGACATTTATATTGCTTAGATGATCATAACTCACAAACCTTTATATGATAACGGAAAGACTTACAATATCTGGAATGCAAAAATGATTGTAACTCACATATATTTTTTTTGACATTTGTTATGCAATGATCAGTTTTATTGAATGGGACCCAGAACTTGAAATCAAAATACATAAAGCTTATAATGTTTAAGAGGAATGAAATTGATAAATGAAGCAAACCGTGCCAGTGAATGACTGTGATAACATATTTGTATGCCAATATCATGTTTCTTAACAAGAAAAGAAAGAAATTCAGCAGTGTGTATTGGACACTGTTACTCATAGAAAGGGACACAGGTGGCCCAGTCCAGGGTGCTACAGTGTGCTGTGCAGAGGTGCATCCCTTGGATATGCCAGAGACATGATAGATAGAGGTTATAAGTCTTATATGTCTAAGGTTTGACACATTTGTGTTTGTGGGAAACACTTAAGTTTTTCCTTCCAAGGTGACTTGCCATGATCTAACTTCATTACTGTTAAAACTGGCTAACTCACACACCGACTAGTTTTAGAAGGTTAAAGGGGTTACTGGAAACATTGAAAGTTCTTAATTCCATTGAAGTCCTAACATTAACATATGATGAATATGACATGGATGCTTGGACTTATATACTTAAACATATGCTGAATTACAGATTGTGGTCATTCAGAGAATCAACAGGCTCTGACTTATACTAAGTTCATCAATGTGTTCTGTTTCAAAACTATATTTTACACTTTGTATGTTTTATACATCTTCATATGTATATACAAACTTTGGGTTGAGGGGAGATATTCTGTACTTGGGTGTATTGTATCTAGGCCATGTAATTTTGTCTTGTTGATCATTACATATTTTCTTAATGAAAAGGTTGAATAACCAAAGTTGAATTTATGCTTGTTGTCAGTGTTGTTATTTGTGGAAATACAAGGACCGGTTTTGATTCTGGTGCAAATAGGTTCACTGTATGCAATGCTGTTAAGAGGTGTTTTCTATATTTAAACAGAAAGAAACTGCACAAATTTGCACTGAGTGAAATTGTGAAATCAGTTGGTAGATTGTTGTTTAAGGAAGCATGCAACAATATTACCGCGAATGACAGCAGTCTGTAAATATTTTGGATTAAACAATCCAGTAATTAACATCATGACCATGAATCTACACAATTCTGATACTATGAGTCAGCGATCCTGATTGCCCAATCACTTAGTTGCCTCTCACAACAAGCTTGTGTTTGCTGAAGACCAGTTCTAACCCGAATCTGTAGGGGTTTATGATATTGGTAATTGGCCTCACATGATTAGTAATTAACTGACAAAGTATATGGAAACACAGTTTTAGTATACTGAGGTTTAAAATCACCAATTGGCAATGCAATGCAAAGATAATAGTCAGAAGCAAAGATAGCAGAACTTATCACAATATTCAATGCACTCGCATGTGTCCAAAATTCATCATTGACAAATGTCCTGAAGGAGGCAAATGCTCCATTCTTGAATTGGGACTTGTGGTGGAAGCTGGCAGGGATTCATGTTTTCAGACAGGAATCTAATCCACACTGGTCAGGTAGATGAGTGAGTATGGTTTTACACTGCTTTTGGCAATATTCCAGCTATATCATGACAGGGGACATCAGAAATGGGCTTCACACATTGTACCCATGTGGGAAATCGAACCCGGGTCATCAGGTGACAAGTGGACACTTTAACTACTACGCTACCCCACCCACCCGTCAGGTAGATGAGGCACTAGAGGGGTTGTAAAAGGTTTTATGTTCGGGAGCTCAATTATGCTATTCAGCTGAAACAAGTGCATAACTTTTTTAAAACTTAGAAATAATAGTTGAAATGATGAACTACATTCTTAGGAGCGCAATAGTGCAGTGGTAAGGCATCTGCTTATCATGCTGAAGGCCCGGGTTCGATCCCCGGTGGAGGCACCTAGGTTCTGTTCCCGAGGTGGGCACATTTGCGTAGTATCCTTGGACAAGATACTTCAGTCCACATTGTCTCAGTTCACTCAGCTGCCCGTGAGGATGTGCTGGCAATGTGAGTGTCTAGTTCATTGCGCCTAACAGGCAGCATGGCTACATGGTCCCCAGGGAGTTGAAAAAGTATCGGAAAGTATGATTGTGTCCTATGACCGAGGATAGTAATGTACGTAGCGCCGTGAGCAGGCAATGTGCCTGGACATGAGCGCCATATAAGCGGACTATTACTATTACTATTCTTTGGACACTTGTCTGCCAATAATCATATATTATTTCCTTCTATGTAAGTCAGTGAAACAGGACTGGTCTCTGAATGTGTGACCAGACTGAGTGACTCAGTGTGGTGATTGACTGCTCATGATATTTTATACTGTTCCTAGTTACAGATGGTACCAATTTAAATTTAATATTGCAATCGTGACTAGGTATCGTCTTGTGTAAATTATTAGTGTCCTTGAATCTAAATTAAATATATATTCGTTGTAGGATGAACTAATGAATGTAACTAATATTTTCTCATTTTAATTTGATGCTTGAGCTGCTTTTATGTTATTGACCTGGTACAGATGGTGACTTGATTACCCACAGGACACAATAATTTGCAAGAGTATTGCTGACTAGTGCTAAGGAACATTCACTACATTGTATGGTATTGTACCCCAGACAAGTTAAAAAGAAACACCACATGGAAAGGCTATGTGTGGCACTATCCAAACGTGAAAATCCGGGTTAGAAGTGATCTTCAGTAACCCATGCTTGTCGTAAGAGGCAGGATCGGGTGGGGTGGTCAGGCTAACGGGATTGGGTGGTCAGGCTCGCTGACTTGGTTGAAACATGTCATCGAATCCCAATTGCGCAGATCGATGCTCATGCTGTTGATCACTGGATTGTCTGGTCCAGACTCGATTGAGTGTGGCTTAAAACTAAACTCACTCATTCACTGTGGCAGTATCCACCAGCCATGACAGATATGTTGTCATACAAAATATTGGTCTTTCTTTAACTTTTTGTGAGTGGTGTATAGAGAGATGTTAAGAGAGTATAAAGTGTTTGACATGATGGTTCTTGTCATATTGCCTAGTGATGATAATCACTTAATGTTTGAGTTGGTGCTCATGCCAAACTGTGGCCTAGCATTACATCATCGTATTCCAATTTCATAGATCGATTTTTCATTGTGTCAGCAACTTGAATTTCTGGTCCAGACTCAGTTAAACAGCTACCTCATCACTGAGTAAAACATAAAACAACACACAAACTTGTAAATTAGGGTTTATATAAGTGGAAAAACCCCAGATGAGATAATATATATTTTTATTTCAAAATAAAACTGCTAAAGCACCTAGGTTAAAAAACAACATAAATCTACATGCAGTTTCTAAAAAAGATTGAAACTGAAAGTTAATTCAAAAACATATAAACTAAATATTTTGTAATGCATTATATTTTGTGTGAATATTGTGCCAAGTGAGGCATATTTTCATATGGGGACATATGGAGATTATTAATCCGTTTGCTGCCCAGATCGAGGATAAATGTTTGTAAATATGTGTTAAATATGGAGGATGGAGTTTCTTCTACCATGAAGCCTCGCCGGTGATGCAGGGTATTATAAAGTGAGTGAGTGAGTTTAGTTTTACGCCGCTTTTAGCAATATTCCAGCAATATCAAGGTAGGGGACACCAGAAATGGGCCTCACACATTGTGCCCATGTGGGGAATCGAACCCGGGTCTTTGGCGTGACCAGCGAACACATTAACCACTAAGCTACCCCACAGCATTATAAAGAATGAGGTTACCTAAGTGGATTATCTTCTGCTGAACAATGTTGTCTTCTGATGAGAATAATTCAGACCGCCGCCATATAGCCGGAATATTGCTGAGTGCGGCGTAAAACTAAACTCATTCTGATGAGAATCCGCTGAGTGCTCTGTAGTGCTGGTATTGGCATACAACAAGCATCACGATACTAAAATTGTAGTCACGACGATATATTGTCAAAGTATTGTGCACTTAAGCTGCGATATGATACGAAACCCGATAGAAGGGTGGCGATACGATACGTATAACGATACTAAAACCTGTTATGCTGAGACCAACTATAAAACACCTTAAGATCAAAACAAAATCAATTTAAAACTTTTTCGTCAAATTCCGCAAGCGTGGTTCCATGTTAATGATTAATTTTATACACAGACTTTGTGAATGTTAAGAACATACGAGCGCTATGTCTGACACAATTCTTGACGCAAGAATTTCCGAGAAAACGTTTACTTATAAAGGGAAAATAAGTAAGCACATATTTTAATCATCAAACAAAAATAAGTCTTTTTTTTCTTGACAGATATCACGATTCGGGAATAGTCAAAGTTAAACATCGTGTATCGAGGCATATTTGCAGTATCGTATCGGGATATACGACAATGTAAAACTTTGTTTCGATTCACTGTATCGGCGGCTCATGGATCGATGCATCGATGCGTATCGATGAATCGTCACACCACTAGTGCTTTGTAGGCTGCTTCCGATGTATAATGTGGAATGTTGATGGACACCTGATGTGATAAGAAAACATCTCCTCCTTGTAATACCCTCTCCCCCCTTAACCAGATCTACCGCCTCCGTGGTGTAGTGGTTAGAGCGTCCGCCCGGAGAGCGGAAGGTCGTGGGTTCGATCCCCGACCGCGTCATACCAAAAGACGTTAAAATATGGTACTTGTTGGTCCCTGTCTGGCGCTCGGCATTAATGGGTACAACAAGGATTGGTCGGCTCGGAGTCAGTATAATGTGTCTGAGTGGGGTATTCATGCATGCACGTCGTCATATGAGCGAAATATTCTCAAGCACGACGTAAAACCCAATTTCACCTCACCTCACCTTAACCAGATCTGAATGCTGTCAATGTCAATGCTGATAAGGGCACCCTATGACTGCATTTGGTCAAGTGAATACATTCTTGGCAAAACATGTTTTGGGTAAAAAACTTAATCCATTTTAGACACATCTGTAGCAAGAAATCAAAATACAAGGAAACTTTATTTGTCTATGTTATAAAGTAGTTGATGAGGTATAATGCACAAAAAGAGTAAATACAGATATTTTTACATCTGTCTTTAATAATCTGAACAAGTACTTCATGTATCATGGCCTTGGGAACAGCCGCCATGATTTTCTTTAACTATCCTCTATTCAGTATGAAGACCATATGCCAAAATATAAGTATTATGGAGGCAATATTCATCATTTTATACACTTTAATAAATGCTCACTTTTTTTGTACGAATGCTAAATAAATAGGCATCATTATTTTATATTTCTTTAGTATTGTTTGTGGCAAAATTGTCACAAACTGACATTTAAAAAGATATTTTTGGTCTTTTCAAATGTAAGCGATGCATATCTTTGGTAGATATGTAATTCTTATAGCATCAAATGTCACATATATATTTAAAAATAAATTCATGCTATATATTCCTCGATCACACAAAGGACAGTTTATCTGGTGGATAAAAGTAGCAGGTGTTCGAATGTAAGAGTAGGAACAATATATGTGTAATTAGTATTCCTAAAATAATTATGTATGACAAGTTGCCATGGTGACGAATTCAAATCAGCTGACAGGTTCAGCTTGCCCCAGTCTTGCAGTCATCTCTCATCCCCTTCACATAGTTAATGATAACTGGAATTATAGTGGAAAGAAAACACATGGATCATATTGAAACAAGAACTTGCCGAAAAATATATAATTAAAACATTTATAACAAAACAGAACCAGAATTTGTTGCTGTGGAACTGTTCTAACCCGAAGGTATGACATACATAGGTTGCTGCAGACCTGATTTAACCTTTAATCCACATGGTATGACCTGCATGGGTTTCCGAGGACCTACTTTAACCTTGTATTTCATTAATATTGTTATGACCAGCATTGGTTTCTCTGGACTGTATGACTTGGGCCTAGATTTTCGAAGCTCTCTTAGCGCTAAGATAGTCTTAAGTGCCATACATTGACATTGACTTACGACTACCTTAGCGCTAAGAGAGCTTCGATAATCAAGGCCCAGTATGATTGCTGAGAACTATAACCTTAAATCCGTCGGTATGACAGCATAGGCTGCTGTGGACCTACTCTAACTTTGAATCTCTATGGTGTGACCAAGCATAGGTTCCCTGGACCTACCCTAATCCAGAATCCTGATGTATGACAAGAATATGTTGCTGTGTGTTTGTTCTCACATGGAATCCTAACTAAAACCCCTAGCCTATAAAACACCAGAACGCCATGAGCGCTATAACTTACATTGCTGCACTGGGTGGAAACTCTCTTTCATTTCTGGTGGGAAGTTCTTCTTCACGCCTTGAACCACGTACCTTGAAAAGGAATAACCAGTGATTATACGTACATACATACATACTAACATTTGTAAAGCGCCGATATCCAGCTCAGCTGCTCAAATGCGCTTTGTTTTTCCCTCAATCACTGGATGTCAATATCAATCTCAACTCCCTGGGGACCATATAAAGTTCTGCTTGATTTGTTTTGGCACATATGAAGTCATCATTGGTGGACACTTCAAAATCGTGAGAGGTACACTTAAAATACAAAATTAATTAATTCGTGAAACAATTCTAATAATATTGGTGAAATATATCTTCACATAATTGGTTTCACATGATTGTCATGCTTAAAAATAATATAAGGGTGAGTGGATGATCCACGAATGCGCAGATGAAAGGAAATCATGATTTCGCGGAGTTAAAGCAATGGCACTGCGTCACAATGGCGTCAGATTTGAGGACTACGCTACTGATTATTTGTTTGGATTGTTTTCCGTTGACTCACTTGGTCACAATCTGCACGTGGTAGTTCCTGAACTTGAGGACGGACTGGACCAGGTTGTTGTAGGCTTGCTGCAGGTCAGTGTTGCTGCTGGATTCAACTGTATACACACAAGTTTACATATTTGTACAAACATCTTGAAGCATTACAGTGAATATTAGTCATATATATCCGAAACAGTATATTTACTGATAATTTTCAAATTCAGGACGGTCGTCATAAAACTTAGAAAAAAATTGACAACATTAAAATAATATCTGAAGTGTATTTTAATGGTATGAAACATCATTGCAAGATTCTACCCAAATATTGTGTTATACATGCCCGTATTTCCAAAGGCGTGAACAATATTTTAGTTGTGCCAGCTCCTTGTGAGAGGTTGGTTGGTTGGTTTGTTGTTTAACGGACCATTAGCAATATTCCAGCTATATGGCAGCGGTCTGTAAATAATCGAGTCTGGTAAAGACAATTTATAGCTAAAATACATGGAATTATCATGAAACGGACCTCCCATATCAGAAATTTGTGGGCCGCTGCAAATGATATTGGACCGCTGCAAATGATATTGGACCGCTCAACCTTAACGACGGGCCACTATCAGTTCTGTTGTCAAGTGAAGTCATACTAGTGGGTGCGTGGGCTTACGGTTCATTCGACATTAATTGGCTTTCGACTGGCAGATATTCTGGGTCAAACAAGTCAAAGCAACCCGATTTCCCGCTTTAAATAGCGCTAATACTGGCTTTCTTGTTGGTGCTAACCTTAACACTATTAAGGCTGTTGATGGACCATGTTGCAGGCTATGGTCTTGTCAAAGGCCAAGGTCGAATATCGTCACTTTCTGACGTCACTTGAATTGTTCGATGATGTAATTGCATTCGGGCAGTCAACCCCGTCAGAAGTTGATTTGGGTAAACTCACAGTCAAATTCCTTCATTGTTCCCTTTTCTTTTCAACACAAATTCCATGTATTTTAGCAATAATAACGGTAATGCTATTTTTGAGGGCATTATCATTTGCAGAAGCCCTCGGTCTTTTTCAACTGAATGGAAAGACCTCGGGCTTCTGCAAATGTTAATGCCCTAAAAATTAGCATTACCCTTATGATAGTGATCAACAGCATGAGCATCGATCTACGCAATTGGGATACGATGACATGAGTGAAACTAGTCAGGAGCCTGGTGGGAGTCCGTCATGTGTTTGAGGCAATGTTAAACTGCAGATGGTTCTTCAGTGGGCTAGCTCTCTGAAACCGGAACAAACCAACAAACAGCCTTCTCTCAGCCTGCATATGCATACATTATCTTGATAACGGACACCAGGTGCCATCACTGATTGTCAGTGACCAATTCATATTATCATCACAGCCAATTATTGCTTTACACAAAACAGGATTTGTTTTTGAGGATAGTCAAGACTGGGTATTCTTCTGCTGCGATTCTGTATTGAACAAGGTGCTATTCCGCACTTCAACTAGTCACACTCCTATAATCTTGCTCTTAAATGTTTCTATTTTCAACAAGCCTCTCTGTAACATCAACAACATCTCGTCTTGAAAACTGAAAAGGGGCGGTGGGGTAGCCTAGCGGTTAAAGCATTTGCTTATCACGCCGAAGATCCAGGTTCGATTCCCCACATGTGTACAATGTGTGAAGCCCATTTCTGGTGTCCCTTGCTGTGATATTGCTGGAATTTTGCTAAAAGCGCGAAAACCTAACTCACTCACTCACTCAAATGAAAGGACTTACCGACTGATTTCAACTGTTTGGGCCTCTTGCGCAAATCCCGTATGAGGCGCCCGTGTTTGGGTACCATATAGGTAATAATCTCCTCAGTATATGCATGCCTCTCTGTAACATCAACAACCAACCCTTTAACATGTATACTCCTCAGAGGAGATTGATACGATGTGCCGTTGAGATTGACATCCAATGATCGAGGGAAAAAATACCAGCGCCTTGAGCATGCACTAGTTGCCTGGATATGTGCGCTATATAAATTCCCTATAATAATAATAACATATATTTTCCCTGTTATTTCTTTACTTCGAACAATTACTTTTAAATAGTACTGTTTATTTAGGCCAAGTTCAGATCATGATAATCGGAAAACATAGCAATATGCAGTTTGAATAGAACTATAACTATGACGGAATAAGTGTTACAAGCTCTGGAAATGAAAATTATCTTTAAATAAGGATCCCAGTTCGAAACCAAAACAAGTGATGCAGGTGAAACCAACGAGCATGGTATGGTGCTCATAACCAAGAAACAAAACCGACCCAACCAGATCATGGCTTTCCAAGGGACGCAACTCTGGAATCATTCAGAAGTGATATACATTGGGAAGAGCGTTATCGTTATAGATTGAATTTAAGACACCCAATAAGATCTCATATCGGGACGGTGGTTTCACACGATAAAAGAAATTAATACAGGCCCAGTCAAAAGATTTATTAAGTAAACGGTTCGATTCCCCAAATGGGTATAATGTGTGAAGCCTATTTCTGGTGTCCCCCGTCGTGATATTGCTAGAATATTACTAAAAGCGGCGTAAACCACACTTACTCACCCACTCACTTACGATGCATCCCAAACCCAGTGGCTCTTTCCAGTACTACCAGAAATCCACCTACATAGAGGGCATTGAGCCCAAATGCATCGTGGTATTGCTTCCTCAGATGTAGCAGGATCCGCTGAATATGGGTTCAGATATGGACAAACTTGGCACTTCTACAAAGTGTTAAGCTGACGCAATAAAGGACGCTCCGTTCTATGACTGAAGCGGTTAAATATTTGTTACCTTATATATATTTCTTTTTTACCCATGTGTCTATTTGCATCCATGGAGATATATTTGTGTAGCTTCAACAGATATATAAAGGGAAATAACTCACTCTCCTCGTGTTCTATTCCTAGCAGAGCGTCGAGAGCCTTGAGTATTGGCGATTGTCCAGCGTTGGCACCTTTGGCCTGAAACAAGAGACAGTTGAATCATTTGTTTGTCGACTGACATGTTTGTATGTTATAACAACATATATTCAACATTATACAGCAACATTAATGTCTAATCGTGTGGATTTATTCAACGTTATTATAGCAGGGTAGTAGTGAAGCTTCTTTACAATATGGTTCTGTCTGGAGGAGTGAGTAATTATAGTTTTACGCCGCTTTTAGCAATATTTCACGACGGGGGACACCAGAAATAGGCTTCACATATTGTACCCATGTGGAGAATCGAACCCGTGTCATTAGCGTTACGAGCGGACGCTTTAACTATAAGGATACCCGACCGCCCCTCTCTCTGAAGGAAGTACAATCTAAATACATGTATATGATTTATTGTCATGAAACCTATTCTCAATGAGTGAAATTGATCAATAGCTAAGATTCAGGTTGATATCGCATAGTCTATTCTCCATCTAAGTAAGACACCACGTGCCGAGACAGTTTGCGGCCAAAGCGAAAATGCTTTCCTTTTCACACTGGTGCTGTTACATTAGCTTGGAATCTGAATACCCTGAACCATACATTGTTACAAGACAAAATAACCGGATTAACTGCATTTGAAAACCAAAATGAAAATGACAAAAAATCCAATATCACCTCCTTAGTTTTATGAATGTGCAAATTGCGAACCTTTCCAGGCAGTAATTCAGAAATCCCTGTGCTGATTCCAGAGTAAACAAAGTCAGACAATACATTCATATCCCAGTGTACAATTAAAATAGGACTGTTCCAGAAACTATTAAAAAAAGAATTGGATCTTATATTTTTCATTGATATTTGTATGCTTGAACATACAGAAACAAGTATTCTTGAACATATTAAATGGTCGGTCTTCTACACCACACTTAATAAGGGGCGGTTGGGTAGCCTAGTGGTTAAGGCGTTCGCTCGTCACGCTGAAGACCCGGGTTCGATTCCCCACATGGGCACAATGTGTGAAGCCCATTTCTGGTGTCCAATGTCGTGATAATGCTGGAATATTGCTAAAAGCGGCGTAAAACTAAACTCGCTCACTCTCTCACCTTAATCGGCTCGTCTTTAACACCTTCAAAAATAAGGCCTTCATGCAACCCCAGTTCCCCGTACCTGAAACCAAGAACAGAAGACTATTGTCCAATGGGAAATCTCAATTTGATCATGTGGTGTGAATATATATAAATAACTGTACTGCAGTCAAAACATGTGAATAACAGTGTGCTGCATGTGCAAATCGTTGTAAAACGTTATTTAGATGTAAACTATTGAACATTTGAATGCATTTTGTCGGGATGGGACGATGCACGATCACATTAAACGTCGATTGTTTTGGGGAGACCAACCTTGTATATTCGGATCAGGTACCAACGCAACCTATTATCAAGGAAATGCGCAAATGCTTCCGTCATGTGGTGTAGTATTGTATTATAACTGTTTCACTTCACCTTATATATCCCTTGTCCAGATGTCAAAATTATTATATCTGTCTTTCACTGTATGAAATACTTTCAACTATACACGATAGCAATGTCATTGGTTGTGCTTTAGGCGTAGTAAAGGTTTGTTGGTTTGTTGTTGTTTAACGCCGCACTCCAATATTCCAGCTATATGGCGGCGGTCTGTAAATAATCGAGTCTGGGCCAGACAATCAAGTGATCAACAGCATGGACATTGATCTACACAAATGGGATACGATGACATGTGTCAACCAAGTCAGCGAGTCTGACCACCCGATCCCGTTAGTCGCCTCTTACGACAAACATGGGATACTGAAGACCAATTCTAACCCGGATCTTCACAGGTAAGGCGTCGTTATGAGTGAGTGAGGTTTTACGCCGCTTTTAGCAATATTCTAGCAATATCACGGCGGGGGACAGGCCTCGTAATGAACTTACCCGCCGTAGAAAACCGTCATTTTCGGGAAAAAGCCTTCTACTGATAGGTTTTCTGAAATTTAAGAGATTATTTTTGATAAAGATTCATTGCCCCATATATAACGAAATGATAATAATCACAGTGAATGTCGGTATATATACTATTATCAACGTAGTAACATTCCACTTTGGGATTTTGGGGATCCAACTTGTGTGATGTACGGATTTACAAAATGATTATTCCATTCAGAAAGTGTTATGAATTTAGTTCAGACACGCCAATTTGATGCAAGCCCTTGTCACGATGTGCATGTAAACATGGTCCGGTAAAATACACAGTTTCCAGCTGTTTAGTGGGTGTGTCATTCCCTGTGCAACAGTTTTTCACCTGTCATACATTTTACCTGTAGATTTCAATAAGGAGACTGGATGTGCTATATTTAGACTTGCGATATATTTAGACAGTTCTAGAGGCTGCCACCGTGTTCTGACCCACAGAATATTGTAGAAACATCTGCCTTAGTGTAGAATTTTCTAGCATCTTATTCTTGCCTTCATAAGTGGAACTGGCTATGGAACCTACCTAGCCCTAGTTGCAAGTTGGATCACTGATGTTGACAAGTCAATATTACGGCCATTGTCTATATTGCTACAACCACTACTCTTGTATTATAATGCCTCTGAATGTGTACTGCCACACTAATATGTACTGGCATAGTGATACCTTAGTATTCATTTGTATTCATTTAAGAACTAATTTTGGCATAAGTTGTTAATTACAGCACATTTATTTGTTAATAACAAGTGTCAGGTGACCATCCCGTGGGTCAGACACGGAGGCTATATATAGACATTTACCGTGAAACCGTTTCATCGTTTTCTGCATGTTGAGGACAGCGTCTGATATTTCGTCAAGGGACCTGGCGATCTTTTCTTCATCATTTTCGTCGGTTCCATCTAGGACGTTCTGGAACGCCTGGTAAATGTCATAAAACACGACAGTCAGTTTCTTGGAGTGAATGAGTGAGTGAGTGAGTGAGGAGTCTGGTTTGGAAAGTGTTTCAGTTATGTCACCGTCATGGGGCTTATGGTAGCCTAATGGTTAAAGCGGCCTCCCGTCACACTGAAGACCTGGTTTCGATTTCTCACATGGGTACAATGTGTGATGCCCATTTCTGGTGTCCCCCGCCGTGATATTGCTGGAATGTTGCTAAAAGCGGCGTAAAACCACACTCACTCACTCACTCCTAGCGCCACGTAGGAGTAAAACCCTAGCGATGCAGGTCCTAGACATGTCCCACTTGGGGAAACCAACCAGCATGTAGGGTGCTAACAAACCTGGAAATATACTCGGGGAGAACCGGGATTCCAACCCACGATCAAATGTTTCAGGCCTTAGACGACAGACAGTCCCATGCTCCCGTCAGTAGAGGGTTGATACAGTGACCCTTTGTTTGACCCAGTGACCAATTTTCTCTTTGTTGCGCAAACCCTATTTGCGCTACAATTTGCCTGTGAGTGACCCAACACAAGCATTCCCTACACTATCAATGTAACTGAAACGAAACTGTCAACAAATAATTAAAACAAATACCCGGTACATGTAGACGTGATACTGTTATCGCTTATGCATGCTAAATTTGAGTACCTTGCCGTTAGTCCTGTGTATTAACCTACACACGATTATCAATTTATAGGGGCGGTGGGGTGGCCTAGCGGATAAAGCGTTCGCTCGTCACGTCGAAGGCCCAGAAAAAGGTGTGTCACCTTACAATAGTGACATGAAAATCCAAGTCTCTCCAAACATTTAATATTTGGTCCCTGACTACACGAAAAGAGGGGCATGGGGTAGCCTAGTGGTTAAAGTGTCCGCTAGTGACACCAAAGATCGGGGTTCGATTTCCCACATGGGTACAATGTATGAAACCCATTTCTGTACCCCGCCGTGATATTGCTGAAATATTGTTGAAGCGGCGTAAAACCCAACTCACTCACTATTATTTTATGTTTACACTTATCTAAATTGTACTCTGCTCGGACACTTGCCTCCTCTGTGTAGCAAACACGTTATACCGGGTGTGCCTTGCCACACACTATGGTAATGACCTGAACGGTCGGTGGGTTCAAGTGTACACAGGCTTCAAATGTCTAATTCGTACCACGACATGAATTTCTTTCACCTGATGTTGTTTGCTGTACATAGCTCGGCGTCCATTCCACCCTGTCTTCTCTAGCAAAATCCTTTTTTCACAATGGAAAAACGTACACTGCGCTACACAAACATTAGTCCGACCTCGATTTGCGCGTTATTGAACGTGGGACAAGCTAAAAATAAATGTTTCATCTTGACAAAGTCGACCAGGGTTTCGGGGAGCAGAGTTTGTAAATCTCCGATTATGTGCTTCAACTAACATCTCTATGAATCAGCCTTTTGTCTCTCTGTAAAGAGAGTTTATTGATAATGAAAAAGGATACACTTTATTTAATAAACGCGATAAAATAGAGCACTGGATGGGTAAAGTGGTCTGTTGAAACACTAAGCCAGTATTACCTGATACCTAATCACTGGGTGCATGTGGCAAATATGTACAGCACCAATAACCAGACACAGATGATTCGGGCTGCACGGTATTACCGGTATAAAGAATTATAAATAAAGACTTGTTGAAAGTTTTTATATAGTATTAAAGCGTAGGGCTAGCAATTTTGGGAAAGGACTAGTGACATACAAAATCCACTAGCCCGCAGGGCCAGTTAAATTTTTTAGTGAGAGTCGATCCCTGCTGGTTTAAAATAAAAACAGAAGAATGTTCTGCGTTTTCCTTTTTTCACTTTGAAAGAAGCTATACAATGCACAATGTTTACTCACATATACTGTGATTCAATTTGAAGGTAAAAGAATATTACCAAGTGGACAGATCTCAATAATTGTTCTTTCATAAATAAATTGCAATACATATTGCAATACAGAAGAGTGCATCCCAATATATCGCAATACCAAATTTGGGGCAATACACAGCCCTACAGATGATAAACGCATTTCAGCTTATATATACCTTGGGCACTATATCAGACACAGATGGTAAACGCATGTCAGCTTAATACCTTGGACACTATATCAGGCACAGAGATGATAAACACATGTCAGCTTAATACCTTGGACACTATATCAGACACAGATGATAAACACATGTCAGCTTAATACCTTGGACACTATATCAGACACAGAGATGATAAACACATGTCAGCTTAATACCTTGCACACTATATCAGACACAGATGATAAACACATGTCAGCTTAATACCTTGGACACTATATCAGACACAGAGATGATAAACACATGTCAGCTTAATACCTTGGACACTATATCAGACACAGAGATGATAAACACATGTCAGCTTTATACCTTGGACACTATCTCAGACACAGATGATAAACACACGTAAACGTAATACCTTGGACACTATATCAGACACAGATGATAAACACATGCAAACTTAATACCTTGGACACTATATCAGACACAGAGATGATAAACACATGTCAGCTTAATACCTTGCACACTATATCAGACACAGATGATAAACACATGTCAGCTTAATACCTTGGACACTATATCAGACACAGAGATGATAAACACATGTCAGCTTAATACCTTGGACACTATCTCAGACACAGATGATAAACACACGTAAACTTAATACCTTGGACACTATATCAGACACAGATGATAAACACATGCAACTTAATACCTTGGACACTATATCAGACACAGAGATGATAAACACATGTCAGCTTAATACCTTGCACACTATATCAGACACAGATGATAAACACACGTAAACGTAATACCTTGGACACTATATCAGACACAGAGATGATAAACACATGTCAGCTTAATACCTTGGACACTATCTCAGACACAGATGATAAACACATGTCAGCTTAATACCTTGGACACTATATCAGACACACAGATGATAAACACATGTCAGCTTAATACCTTGGACACTATATCAGACACAGATGATGAACACATGTCAGCTTATTACCTTGGACACTATATCAGACACAGAGATGATAAACACACGTAAATTTAATACCTTGGACTCTATATCAGACAAGGAGATGATAAACACATGTCAGCTTAATACATTGGCACTATATCAGACACAGATGATACACACGTCTGCTTAATACCTTGGACACTATATCAGACACAGATGATAAACACATGTCAGCTTAATACCTTGGACATTATATCAGACACAGATGATATACACACGTCAGCTTAATACCTTGGACACTATATCAGACACAGATGATAAACACATGTCAGCTTAATACCTTGGACACTATATCAGACACAGATGATGAACACATGTCAGCTTAATACCTTGGACATTATATCAGACACAGATGATAAACACATGTCAGATTAATACCTTGGACACTATATCGGACACAGATGATAAACACATATCAGATTAATACCTTGGTCTGTACAGACCTGACGGAATATACCTTCGTCCTCAACGACATATCGAGTTAAAAGTGTTTGCCAATGTTCATTGTTTTCCTTTCACGGTGGATGCTCATGTTGTTGATCACTGTATTGTCTGGTCCAGACTCGATTATTTACAGACCGCCGCCATATAGCTGGAATATTGCTGAGTGCGGCGTGCACCTAAACTCACTCACTCACTCCTTTCACGGAGACGTCGAGACTAGCACAGTGTCTCATATATATTGCCGATACGACGTTCCATGTCTCCTTAATCACCCTACCTGCATTGCATCTGCAAAGTCCTGCTCGACTCTTAACCCCACGGCGAAGAACCACAGCCATTCCGACCCTCCCATCATGTCGATAATGGCGGCGAGGTTCCTGCAAATGAAACATAGATTTCAACAATGCTATTCAAACTAGCTACTCACAGAAAGGCTATTCATGTCAGATCATAACTGGCTACTGGGCGGAGCCGAATACCTCCATTTTGAGTGAAACAGTGAGGTTAGTTGTCCGCCGCTTTTAACAATATTCCAGCAACGTCACGTGGGGAATCGAACCCGGGTCCCCAGCGTGACGAGCGAAAGCTTTAACCACTAGGCTACCCCACAGCCACCCTCCACTTTGAAACGTACTTGTCATGTTAGCTTAAATAAATATTTTTACTAAAACGTTTGCCCAAACAAACGCAACCTGTGTTCGGTATCTGATATTAAAATGTGCTCCCTTTTCAACACAAGCAGCGTCAAACCACCCATCACCATATGGTAACTATACACTATACAACGATACAACTGGTAATATGTTGTTGCGTTTTGCAAAGTCATTAAATCCGTCAAATTTCTTCCTCACACACACACACACACACGCACGCACGCACGCACGCACGCACGCACGCACACACACACACACACACACACACACACACACGTACGTATTGTCATTTCACGTGTAACAGCTGCAGATGAGAAAGAAGAGGTAACTTTCAAAAGGAAACGAAGAATTCACTTACTCGATAACAGCAGGCCTGAAACAGATCATTTGGTTATAATGAGTGATGACGAGTGTGGGTGAAAACCCCTTGCTTACAACTACATGATAATGATAAATTGCACATCGGCACCAGTCGCCGCTTTCCGTGAGAAGGCATAATATTCTTGAAGGACACGAGCACTCGAATCTCGACTCGTGATACGAATGATATATGAAAGGAGAAATTCTGGTTTTAATAGGCATAACCATTCTGGGTTTCAAAAATTACATATTAAGTTTAATTCCTTTAATAATTCATGAATTAGTCGTTAGCCGCACATTATGTCTGTTCGTTGTTTAACGCCGCACTAAGCAATATTCCAGCTATATGACGGCGGTCTGTATATAATCGAGTCTGGACCAGACAATCCAGTGAATAACATCATGTGCATCGATCTGCGCAATTGGGATACGATAACATGTGTCAACCAAGTCAGTGAGCCTGACCGCCTCTTTCGTCGCCTCTTACGACATGCATGGGTTACTGAAGACCAATTCTAATCCCGATCTTCACCGGTGCGCACATTAATGAAAATACGATTGAATACAATCCAATTACAAAGTAAAGCAATATCTCACGCATTCGGATCCTTCAGTGTGGCATTTGACAAGTACAGATCGGCGTATGTGATTACCGGTTGGAACCCATGTTTCTCAAACATCCCATATAAGGGAACAGCCAAACATTTGGGCAGGACCTGCAATTGATTATGATTAAACGTATTATTAATTTTGTCCTTACGAAGTAATCATTTATTCTTTGATTTCGTCATCTGTACGAAAGATAGAAAACTTCTGCTCTGTACTTATATATGTTATGATATATATGACGATATTGCTGGCGTCATTGCATGATTTAGACATTGTCTCTAAAGGTATGTTGGTATTTAACAGAGGCTGGAAGTATTTGGACATTCTCTACAAGGAGGTGATTCTTGTCTCTAAGATCAAACTTTAATAGGTCACTATTTTCGGGGAAATTTAACCAATACGTTTCAAGATTTAAAGTGAAGATTAATTTGAAATTTAATAATTATTTCAATTATCCAGGCACGCGGTTTCACTCAAGGTACTTATAACAAAATCTGAACATTGACTGAAGCATACAGCATACGGTATTCCCTCATCTAACATGCGGCTTATTAATCAGTATATTTATATAATCATGCCGATGCTGATTAACTGGTCTTCATACTCCTAGGTGAGCGGTATGATTTTGAGCTTGTTTGCGAGTGTCTGACCTTTGGGACATCCTGAAGTCCATTCTGCCACAGGTACCCTGATGTCATGACCGCAAGCTGGACATGGGCTAGTCTCTCCTCCTTCATCCCACACAGGCGGTCGATGTCAAGCACAGGCAGCTGCAGTGGGGCAGGTAACAGTTATATATGTGTTACAGATGTTACAATCAGTTTCGTCATACGTCGTCTTCAGCAACATTAACAAGTAGATTTCATACTTGAAAACGATACAAGAACCTGTATGGAAACGTCGTGCCCTAGAATAAAAGAAGTTGTCATCCATATATACTTGTTCTATCTGACTTCCAACTTCTAAAATGCCACTCAAAGAAGTCAAACATTAAAAAAACCATATCAGGGTGGGAAAACCATGATTGGATCTTCGGTGAACCCCGGAAATGTACCTGAAACCAGACGAAAACCCTTTTCACTCATTCACTCACGCACTCACTCACTCACTCACTCACTCACTCACACATAGTGCATCTATGGGAATTCGAACCCGGGTCCTTAGCGGATTCGCTTTACGCACTCGGCTACCCCTCAGTGGGATTTCAAAGAATGATACGCATTTGTACACACTGATATATAGCAGCTCCAAGTCTTCGGTTCCATCAAAGATGTATCGAATTAAGATTCACAGAATTCTGCTCCACATTTTACCGTTAAAAATACGCAAGGGTTTACATTGAACAGCCTTGATGTTACTGAGGTAACACACCCATTTACTCACAAAGCTTCCCTAGCGCTCAACACACGTAACGTGGGTGGGTGTTCTATATAGTTGGTTCACCCAGGCTTACTCGCACCTTTAGAACCTCCTCCCTCATAGTCTTGTTACCGACCAGCTCTGCGAACCGGAGTGCCACATTGTTCCAGGGGTCGAAGTAAGGAGGCAACCGGGTCTGGAAAAGAAAGGAATGATGCCTTTAGGCTTCACTGGCTGATGAAGATTGGAGATTTATGACTGCCTGTGAGTTTAGTTTTACGTCGCTTTTAGCAATATTCACGGCGGGGGACACTAGAAATGAGTTTCACACATTGTACCCAGTATATCATTAGTCATCTGTGGCTAGGTAAAAATACACTGGTTCACTGAAGACTGGGGTAAGAAATCAACTTCCACTCACATGGCCCCAACCATATTTTTGAAATTTTATAATTTTGTGCCGACAGAACAAAATGTATTGTTTTTCACAGAAACGTTTCTGGTAATGAAACATATCACTTTTGTGCAGGTCATAACTGCCATGATGTAGCTGGCGGCATAAAACATCATTCACGTTATGCAGAAACCCAGCCTTAACATTAGTTTGACCTTGAATCATCTCGTGAAATCCCTTTAAATGTTTCGTCCTTGAATCTCGTGAAATCCCTTTAATCGATTAGTCAGTTTCTGATGCAACATTTAATGACGAAATGTTTCCTGGGTAAAGGCGATTTAAAACGCAGATTTAAGACATGTAAGGCAATGAAATAATATCGTTTTACTTTTTAACTTTGATAATAGACAGTGGATATAGTTATGTAGGGATTACATCCTCAAGTGTGTTTAGTCGAAAGAACAAAATGTATTGATTTTTAAAAAGTAATGCCCAAGGTACCCATCAACAGATGTGTGGTGTCCGCTTGTTTCTTTAAGTTTGGAAAGACTTTAGTTTAAAAAATCTATTATTATTTTCAAGAATATATCCAAGTCTAAGTATTCTTTGCGTGCACATTAAGCGCATATACATTAAATGTTTCAGACATAACATCGTTAGTTAACTGACAATCAAACATATGATCAAATCAACTGAGAGGTAGAGATTGTTTTGTCCCACAGTTTATGAAACTTTCCTGGTGATGAAATATATCCAGTTTTGTGTAAATTATAAATGGCTTTCGCCCCCAAAACTGCAATGTGACTTAGTTCAAATGGTAACTAATGTCAGTCATGATGTACCTGGCGGCATAAAACAGCATTCACCTACGCCAACACTTTATGAAAACATGCCATCATTTGATGTGAAGAATTGAAACTGGAACATTTAGACGAATGTAGTTTCACTTACATTTTCGGATCTCGCATGGAGACCGCCTGTTGTTGTATTGTTTTTTCGTTGCTGTTTGTTTGTTTGGTGTTTAACGCCGCAATCAGCAATATCAATCAATCAATCAATCAATCGTTTATTCAGTAGTATGGCCACATGTCCTAGAGTACAATTATAGAGAGAATATATATACTGAACAACATTAGAAACGCACCACCCATATAATACGAAATATCGCCGTCAGACTGAAATGTACTCATGATATCTGAGCATCGTCGGTGCATTTTACTGTTGTGCGTTTCTAATGTTGTTAAGTATATATTCATCATCGATGCTGTAATCATAACAATCTGTGCAAATAATATTAACATTTTCAATATTTTTACTCTTCCTTGCAATTTTTACTTTGAAATCGTGTAGACATATTCTAAATTTGCATGGTACTTGTCGGAGGTTTTTATCTTCAACATGTTATATATAGAATTCTGGCTGTAGAGGGCACATATCCAAAGTCTTGAAATGTGTTAGATTTGTTGAGGTGGAAATTTCATCATCATGTTTGAGCATATAAATGTCGCTTCAGTTGATAAATAAACTATTTTCATTTCCAACGTCCTGGGTAATCTTCCAGCTATATGGCGGCAGCCTGTAAATAATCGAATCTGGATCAGGCAACCCAGTGATCAACAGCATGAGCACCGATTTATGCAATTGTTATGTGATGACGTGTCATCTCTTACAACAAGCATGGGTTGCTTAAGACAAGTCTAATCCAGTATCCACAATGTGCAATCTGGTTGGTTGGTATATCTGTCTTTCACTGTACGAAATACTTTCAACTATACACGATAGCAATGTCATTTGTTGTGCTTTAGGCGTAGTAATGGTTGGTTGGTTGTTGTTTAACGCCGCAGTCCAATATTCCAACTATATGGCGGCGGTCTGTAAATAATCGAGTCTGGACCAGAGAACCAAGTGATCAACAGCATGAGCATCGATCTACGTAATTGGGATACGATGAGACCCGATCCCGTTAGTCGCCTCTTACAAGCATTGGTTGCTGAAGGCCAATTCTAACCCGGATCATCACGGGTACTGTTGTCCTGAAAGCGGTACTGCTTAGTGAAAAGGGATCGCTTCATGTGAATTGTCTGTGCACATGCAGTGCATCAGAGCTGGGCGGCTTTCACCTCGCATTCAACAAATTAGGAACACCGTTACTCCCCGGTATATCACAAACGCTATAGCTACATTAAAAACTTTATCTATTCTCTCAGGAATAATCGAAATTCAGGTATACCATTATTTTTAAACATAAAAACAATGGAAAAATAATTAATTAATATATTTTAATGGAACAATATCTGTATCCGTTTAATTTAATTTCATTTACATTACTAATCATTATTCTTATCAAGGCGCATTCTTCAATGTAGATAGCATGAATAGATATGCATCACAAAACCAGTCTATACATTAGTTTTTGAATGACCTTGAATCTCGTGAAATCCCTTTAATCGTTTCATCAGTTTCTGATGCAAGTTTCAATGATGAAATATGAAAAATTCGGGTCAATTCGATTTGAAACATGTGGATTTCAGACATTAACACAATAAAATTATTATTTTTATCTTTATTATAATGATGTAACTTTAATAATAGACGGTGGATATAATTATGGGATTATATCTTCAAGTGTGTTTAACACTTCTATGCTTAAAAGTATTGTTGATAATCCTTTCTGAGAAGAGTTTTGATTTGAAATGACTGTACTTTATGTTAAAGAAAGACATGTTACACAAGGGGTGAAATTGTCATATCGATATCGCAAACTGGCAGTTTGAATTAACGACGTTTGAACGAGACGTTATGACACGATAGGATATAAGCACATATTCATAACAATCATAGTAACTGCCATCATAGTAACAAGTCTACACAACTTACCAGTGGCTCCTCCAGAACGAACCCAGTCTTCATGGAAATGTCGTATTCGGTCAAATCTAAACGAGCCATTTCCATTCCCGATCTCCCCGCCAGCACATACAGTGGATGTGTGAGATCTAACCTCGCTTAAATAATCCAGGCGAAGGGCTAGCTTCTGGTAATGTGAAAAAACACGCATGAATAGGAAATGACGACACTCGCAAGCCTGTCCGTATAAGTAAACATTGATATATATATATACATGTACCTTCTGCTCTGTTTTTATCACTGGCCCTGATCAGGAATATTATTGATTCTTAAAATAGTTTAGGGGAAAGTAGGACAAGGTGTTTGATGTGTATGGCGTGTTATTTAACGAAAACACACCCGAGAAATGAAGCGGTTGTTACTAAGGCCGAGGTATAATACCGGATAGCGTTATCTTGGGTATGGCGTGAGCCTGTGCACGCACTAGCAGACGTGAAGTGAAGAAGACACGGGCTACATTGTGGTGGTGGTAGTTGGAGAAGGGGGGAGGGGGTTGTTGTGTTGTGTGGGACACACGACGACTTACATCCGTCATATAGTATAACTATTACAACAAAATATTCCAAACAAACAAATTAAGGTTATACATGACAGCACTCATATACTCAACGTTGAATCTCCAACATTATACTACGGTTATTTAGATTTCTGATCACAAAAACCCAGTCTAAGTAAACTTAGGCTCAGTACTATTCGTTAACGACAGTGAGTACGGTTTTACGCTACTTTTAGCAATATTCCGGCAATATCACTACGGGACACACACACGCACGCACGCACACACACACACACACACACACACATTGTACCCCACTGTCCCGGATTGAAACAGTCGAGTCCTAATACCCGTTCTTGTTCATCCAAGCCCAAATACCCGTTCCTGTTCAGCAAGGGTGGCTGAAGGCTGAAGCTGAATCAACTGAACCGTTTAAACAATGCATGCTGGTGTCTTTAAGAGACACGGGTCGATAGGGTAGCCCAGTTCGCTCGTCCCCCCGAAGAGCCTGGCTTGATTTCTCACATGGTCAGTGTTTGCCCTTCACCTTGAAGAGCTGCAGGCCCTAATGACACAGAACCATAACAAGGTACTGATCAGAATGTGTAGGCCCAATATTTTAGCTACATTATAAGTAATTCCCAACAAACAAAAATTGTGACAAGTCACAAACTGAGTTAAAGGTTTAAAGGATAGCTTGTTCGAGGTTAAACGATCATATCTCAGTGATCTAAATTGCTTCCTCGAAAATGGTAGTCGTTTAACTTACAGACAGCAGTTGCTGATCGAGATAAACATTAGAAGTTACTGAATGATATTTCTGAAAAATAATACTCTTAGTAATTGAGGATGAAAAAGCTGTCGGCCATAAGGACCTGCAGAAAACAAAAGCTGTGGGTCCGAGTGGATTTCAGTCGGTCTCGGGCCTAAGGACCGACGTTAATTTCGAACGCTACACATGGTTCAACGTGTTAAGCACATTTCTGATGTCCTCCGCCGTGATATGCTGGGATATTGCTAAAAGCGGCGAAACACAACACTCGTTTACTTGAAGAGACACTGTCCAGTACGTCGTCATGTTCATGCGAGCCAATATCGATCTAGATTATTTTCCTTGCAATCAATGGTATGCGTTACTAGCTGAATCATTCTGATATATTTATAAAACATTGAGTGAAGCGGATTTGTCAGCGACGTGTTGTACGAGATTCCTTGGATAATGTTAGGTTCAGGTTAATCAGACCGGTTTTGCAGTGAGTCATTTAGAAATATAAATAAATTAAAAATAATAATAAATATTCATGTTTTAGATGTTGTAACTCTGCACTTTAAATGGTTGCAGAGACAGACTGTCGGTTAACAAAGCTTTCATCTCCTTCACTTGAGTTTGTTTGGGATAATGATTTAATGCAGTTTGATTTAGTACATCCGGTTCTCTGCGCAGGTCACCTCGGTTGTTTGCAATTGTGTTTAGTTGTTTGAGTTTGTCACCGTAGTCGTGGACAGGTTGACGCAGTAACCACCTTGACGTTGTAGGTTTTGCCATTTTTCACATGTTTCAGTCGCTTTGATTCAAGGCATTGCAAAGTTATGAAACAATTTCGTGATTGTAATGATTTATCAATGTGTTAACGCCCGTTTCACAAAACGATATTCATGCTACGACAGTCAGGTTCCTGTTAAAGTATGAGTGAGTGAGGTTAGTTTTACGCCGCTTTTAGCAATATTCCAGCAACATCACAGCGGGATAAACCAGACAATGGGCTGCACACGGAACGCTTTATCCACTAGACTACAATTGATCGTTATTTATTAAAGGGAAACCAGTACATTAAGATTGTTAAAGGTCACATGCAACGTAAGACACAACTTTGCAGATTCTGATACCTTTCGGTATGGACTTAACGAAACAAAGCGTCAAAAATGCAAATTCAACTTATAAAGTTGAAAAATAACGCGATGAAAAAAAACGCGCGAAATCGGAGTTCAAACGTTTCACTAATTTTCCCCAGACTTTTCTGGGGAATACGGGTTTCAACAGTTGGGCTGCGCTCATAGCACGTGCGCAGTGAAATAGGTTCGCGCAACTTGGAAGCGGGCTGTCTGGTGAATACTCGGTGAAGGCTTTGGTGTGAGCTATTTTCATAATGTTTTGTTGATATCTCACAGGCGAGAGCTTTTTATATGTTATGACAGTAAATAAACTGTTTATATAATTTCATTTGTCTATTTCACCACACGTTCTTCTTACCGAGTCACTTTCTCAGTTCGATACTTAAAAGCAATGTAATTATTTAGCGTTGACACAATTTCTAACTGTGATATAGATATGTCGCTGTCACAGACAAAACTCAATGTCTTGTTTTATTGACACCTGTGTGTCTGCCTGCCTGTCTGCTAATGACAATATTCAATACACAACTGCGATCACTGACCACATGCAATTTGAACTTAACACCAATCAGGCTATACACCATAAACAAAACGCATTGATTTATGGCCCGAGTTCGGTCTCTGTCACATTATGTTATTACACAGACAGGCAGGTGTGATACTTGAACACATGACATGTTATGATGTCTCTTGATTGCAAAATGTTATACACAAAAAATAAGCATGTATTTACAAAACCCAACATCTATATATATACACACATAATGAGCCGTGAAGGCGGCATCTGCTAATGAACCAGCCGTTACACTTGAGTGCACACCCACCCGCTCTGACTGGGTTCGGTATCCCGGCTGCTTCGTTTCGAGGGAGGTAAACCCAAGTACAAAATTTTGATTTGCGATTATACGCTTATAATTTTGTTTATTTGTTGTTTCATAATCAGCAATGCATATTATATGTCATGAAGAAGTGATAATTGTGTTTTAATTATGTTTGATTTTTTGGTTGCATGTGACCTTTAAATATTGGGTTCGCCTCCTGTCTCAAGTTGAGAATGTAATCCTAAATAAGGTATATGAGTATCAGTATTGTCTTGCTGAAAAAGGTATAGATTGTTGGGCTTTTAAAGTGAAATCTCTTTTGTACAGTAATGGTTTTGGCAATGTGTGGGCCAGTCAAAGTGTTGGAAATATCTTTACTTATATATGGTATGACCAGAAATTATTGAGAATTTTAGGAATGCGTTTAATTGGATTTCTAGTATAAACAGCCTTGACCAGCTATCAAGTGCTTGGCTTCATTCAAGAGAGACAACTCCGTTCATCCTTTTTCATTAGTTTGTGAAGAGTCATTCCCCTTTGTTTACTTGCTAGAAGACGACATTTTCAGTGATCCTCAGTATGGATATTTTAGAGGAGAGGAAGTTGATTTTAGAGTATTATAACAAGGACATCAGATCAGCTAAAGTGATTTCAAGTAGAACAGGCATCCCTTTGTCCACTGTTTATCGTGTTTTGAAAAATATTGCAAATGGATATGGCACTGAGCACCAGGGAGGCGCAGGTAGGCCCAGAAAATTGACTATCGGTGACAGGAGGCGGCTTGGTATTCTTGTTTCTAAAAACAAACGAAGGAGTTTAGAAAACTTAAGGCTGGATATGATTGATAGAGGAACTGTGGCTGTCTGTAAAAAGGAGACAATTAGAACTGAGCTGCATGCAATGGGTTGGCAGAAAAGTCGAGGAATTCCATCACCGATCATGAAACCTGAACAAAAGGAGCGAAGGTTGAACTGGTGCTTACTGCATGGAAATTTTAACTGGGACAATGTGATTTTCTCAGATGAAAGTTCTGTGTGGCTGTTTCCTAATACACTGACATTCTGGACCAAACAAACTGAAAAACCTTTGTATCATCGCCCAAAGTACAGTCCGAAATTTAACGTGTTGGGTGGTATATCTGTGTTAGGGGCAACGCCTCTCTGTGTATTTGAAGGGAATGTGAACAGTGAGCGGTACACAGATATTCTCGAGGGACATTTACTTCCATCTGCTCACGTGTTCTATGGACATTTTTGGATTTTCCAGCAGGGCAACGACCCAAAACATCGTTCAAAGCATTCACAGGCCTGGTTTCGGACCCAAAATGTGACATTATTAGATTGGCCAAGCTATAGCCCTGACCAAAATCCAATAGAAAATGTTTGGGGACTTATGAAGGAAAGTGTCAATAAGAAAAATCTGACAAATATTGCTGAAATGAAAGAAGAGGTGGTCCGATATTGGGACAGCATGGACCACGACTTTCTAACTTCTTTGATCAGTAGTATGCCCCGACGCATTGAAGCCTGCATTGCTGCCCATGGTGACCTGACAAAATACTAACTGTTCACCTGTCTTTGAATCTGGAGTTATGTTCTGCTAATATTCACATTTAATACGTGAGTAATGAGTGAAAAAAAAAATACAATCTTTAAATTCTCAATAATTCTGGTTGTACTGTATCATCATTTAAGCAAAGATGCATTGATATAGATAACCAGTTGTGGTCATCTCGTATTACACTTGTTTCGAAATTGGATTTGTATCGTAGGCTCAAAGGTGTAGCTTTTGAGTTCTATATCGATAGTGTTAGTGTAAAACAGTTTCGAATCTTCTTAAGTAGATTTCGTTGCTCAAACCACAATTTGATGATAGAGTACGGTAGACATTTAGGTCTCAAAACGGAGGATCGCCTGTGCCCGCTGTGTATCATACCTAATATAGAAAATGAATATCACTTTTGCCTGGGATGCCCTTTTTATGGGAAATTAAGAAATGATATCCTCCCTAAATATTATCACATATATCAATCTGAAGTGAAATTAGCTCAGTTGTTTACATCAAAGAATACTTTATGTTATAAATTGTCTTGCAAAATATCTATTTTTTCGAAATAAATTTCTTTCAGTCTTCGTACCCACAAATGTATGATTGTGCAGCTCTCATGATGTTGTATGGTGCTCTAATGATTGTATATTCTGTACACCTGATGTATAATGGGCCTGTGGCCCCTTTACTGAATAAAAAACTCTGTCTCTCGATAGACTACCCCACCGACTATGAACGCTAGTCTTGACGCTCTGTGAAGAATTTGTGAAATGAGTCCCCTTTTGAATATAACCTGTGAATAATTTCCAATAACTATTAAATTATACCTGTAAATTTATTGAAAGGACGAATGTTATTTCAACCTCAGTTAAAGGTGAAAAGGGTTATTAACTAATATATTTCGTTGTTTGAAAATGTTTTCTGACAGTATCCTATTTACTTACTACTTTGGGGTATGAGGTTCGCGGATAATCAAGGCTGTAGCTTTCACAGCTCTGTGCCTGTACACACTATCTCGGTAAATTCTCACTGTTGCTGCTTATGCCAGTGGGTTTAACGTAACTTTGAACAGTATTTAAGTTTATCTCCGGCCAGCTTAATTTGGTAGAAATGGTTGTTTGTTTTTTAACGCCGCACTGTAAATAATCGGGCCAAACAATCCAGTGATCAACATAATGAGAATCAATCTACGTAATTGGAACACGGTGACATGTGTCAACCAAGTCAGCGAGCCTGACCACCCGATTCCATTATAGTCCGGTTGGCTCAAAATCGGACCATGCAGGTAGTCAGGTGTGCCAGAAAGGATGGCAACGGCACAGCGCAGGTTAATGAATCAATGACTTTGTCGGCATTTGTGCACGTGCTTCACGTACAAATGGCTGTTCCTCCGTTTGCACTCGTCCCTCGTAGCAAATCGTGAACTGTGTCAACATTTTAATGATAGTTTGTTAAACAACTTCTTTATTTTTAGGACATAAATTCTGCAAAAAAATCACAGAGTTGGTCTGATGTTATGATTATGAGCAGTGTTTCAATGAGTACTATATGTTTAGTAGTTTTCGAGTTAGATTGCAATTCATCAGTCCGATTTTGAGCCAAACGGACCATAGTCGCCTCTCACGACAAGCGTGGGCTACAGAAGGTTCATTCTACTGTATGACTGTCTGAGTTTGGGTTTACGCCGCTTTAGCAATATTCCAGCAATATCACGGGGACACCAGAAATGGGCTTCACTCATTGTATCCATGTGGGGATTCGAAACCGGGTCTTCGGCGTGACGAGCCAACACTTTAACCACTAGACTACCCCACCGCCCCAGGTTCATTCTAACCCGGACCTTTACGGGTCTGGGAGAAATGACAGACACATGCAATCCTTTACCACTTAGGTACTGACAAACGTAAAAGCATAATCAGAACCACCCTCGATAACTCCAGGGTATACGTTCCGATACCCTGGAGTTATCAAGGATGAATCAGAACGGGATGAGACTCGAACGCACCATCCGGCTCGTAAGTAATTTTATCGTATCCCCTAAATCTAATAAGTTCTGTATATGTTGGAAGACTTGATTATTGATATTATTGATTGTCAAAACAATGTACAAAAGATGCTTTTCTGTTTGTGTCAGTGATGCGAGCAATCAACCGAAGGTGGTGAGATTGGACGGCAATATTACCTCTTTGTACCGAACCCGAGCTACGTATCGCATGGTCCTTCCATAACGGCCTTGACCTTGGTAGTCAATAGAAGGTTAAGAGATTGCACAGCAATATTACCTCTTTGTACCGAACCCGAGCTACGTATCGCATGGTCCGCCAATAACGGCCTTGACATTCGTAACCTCCATAGGAAACCCAACATGTGCTCACCCCGACATTGATCTTACTGACTCAGAAACTGCCTCATTGTGCAGCTGCCAATACTTACTTGTATGACCTTCAGTGAACCCAATGAACCTAGCAGCTGTACACGATCCGCGCCTTAATCGACTGAAAGATGCTGCCACTGGTAAAGGTACGCCTTGTAGACGAAAATAAATAACAAACATACGTCCGCTTCATCAAGGCTCTAAATCGTGAAATTATCATCCTTTAGTCCTCGCAACTCGAAATAGAATCATGAAATATCGTCATTATTAATCAACGAAGATACCTGCATGTGTGCACATAATGTGAAAAACAAACATTCGTTGATTAAGAATATTAGGAATATGTTTTCCAGAGATGATGAGTCTTGTATTTGATTTATCATTGAGCCAATTTTTGCAGCTGTATCTAAACCCTGCAACAATATGTAAAGAGGTGTGAAGCAGTTTCTCTAGAGGTTGAACAGTAGCTACGAGTATCATAGTTAACGTACCCCATCTTAAAAAGTATACTCTTTGCGGGTAAAGTATGATGTAAGAGTCCATATTGGAACCATTGCAGATCTGTGTCTTTTAAACAACGAAATGGTTTATGGTTAAAAGCTTGCCAAGATTTTGAATGTACAATCATGTTCTAGTATCTGTACTTGTACAATGTTGGTTTACAAAACAGTACACATACTTTTCAAAGATCTGTAGTAGAACTGACTTCCTTTACTTTGTTTTAGTAAAGAGTGTAGATTATATGGTTGTAATGGATTATCTTGCGGCTTAATGTTTCCTAAGTTGATGTCAATAAACATGTTTTGTGCTTATACACCAACAATATTTTAAAAGGTTTGTTTTTAGATTCAACGTACTCACAAATTTTTCATCTGTTAAGAATTGTCCTGAGGTTTCAAGCATATCATTCTCGTGACGAATGCCTTTTTTGTTCCAGTGTGAAGAACATATGTTATTTTCCATCAGTTAGAATGTTTTGTTGCATCACATATTTCCATCTACCCGTGAAGATCCGGGTAAGAGTTGATCTTCAGCAACCCATGCACGCTGACTTGGTTGACACATCTTATCCCAATTGCGAAAATCAATGCACATAATGTTGATCACTGGATTGTCTGGTCCGGATTCCATTATTTACAGACCGAAGCCATAAAGCTGGAATTATGAGTGCGGCGTAAAATTAAACTCACTCACTCACTCAGATTTTGACTCTATTTTTATATTGAGGTAGGGGTCTGAAGACACTCTATTGGTTGTCCAAGGTGTTGCAGTTGCTGTGCAGTGTTACTTCCCTTCTACGTACCAGAACCCTGTGATCATGGATTTTTTTGCGGCGTAAAATTAAACTCACTCACTCACTCAGATTTTGACTCTATATTTGTATATTGAGGTAGGGGTCTGAAGACACTTTATTGGTTGTCCGTAAAGGTGTTGCAGTTGCTGTGCAGTGTTACTTGCAGTGTTACTTCTACGTACCAGAACCCTGTGATCATGGATTTTTTTGCGGCGTAAAATTAAACTCACTCACTCACTCAAATTTTGACTCTATATTTGTATATTGAGTTAGGGGTCTGAAGACACTTTATTGGTTGTCCAAGGTGTTGCAGTTGCTGTGCAGTGTTACTTCCCTTCTACGTACCAGAACCCTGTGATCATGGATTTTTTTGCGGCGTAAAATTAAACTCACTCACTCACTCACTCAGATTTTGACTCTATATTTGTATATTGAGTTAGGGGTCTGAAGACACTTTATTGGTTGTCCAAGGTTTTGCAGTTGCTGTGCAGTGTTACTTCCCTTCTACGTACCAGAACCCTGTGATCATGGATTTTTTTGCTGCGTAAAATTAAACTCACTCACTCACTCAGATTTTGACTCTATATTTTAATGTTGAGGTAGGGGTCTGAAGACACTTGATTGGTTGTCCAAGGTGTTGCAGTTCCTGTGCAGTGTTACTTCCCTTCTACGTACCAGAACCCTGTGATCATGGATTCAAATTGTAGTTGTTTCTTTCCACATCAGCTGGAATATTGCTGACTGTGGCGTTAAACAACAATCAATCAATCAATCAATGTTTTGGGTTTACTCCAATAGATTGAGTCCCATTCATCACCAGCTGACCTGTGTCCTCGTTCAAGCGTCCTGGCACACCTGAGATACGAATGTTATTTCTACCCGAATAACGTTTCGCTGCTATCAAGTTTGTCCGAGATGGTCTCGATTACCTTTTCTTGCTCAGAAATATTGTAGGACACAATCGAGAGTTTCTCTTCAAGAATTTTGTTTTGAGAAAAACATTTTATGTTTCAATTTCTTGCACAAACCTTTGGCCGAACAGTAGAACGTATTGCAGCCAGCACATCCTTATTTTTCAAGGCTTTGGGCACGTCGTTAGTGAGAGAAACTTTCCGTATTCATTAGAGAAGAGTTGTTAGAGGTATCGAAGTCTGAACGCTAGTGACGCAGACGCTTTAAAAGTCTGATTCCGAGTCAGGTGATGTAAACACTTCGTTTAGTGTTAAATGGTGTACTAGTAACAGTTTCTTCCATGTGCAAAATGACACGGTCAAGTGTATGAATAAAATATCGACTAAAAACATTTGGCTCTAGATCCTTCTCCAGCACTGCCCCTATCCTGTGGAAGTTGTGTCCAACCTTTGAGCAATTCAAATCAAGACTGAAGACCCATGTGTATTCAAAGTATCAGAGCCACGTTTAAATCCAGTGAACACTTTTAACTGTACATATTCCCATTGTAGCGCCTTGAGCAGGCATATCTGTCTGGATACACATTTATATTTATTATAAGGAAATGTAGTTATGTACTCACCATAAGAAATTGAGATCAGTCCATAAAGTCCAGTGAATGACAACATGCACTTCCAAAATTCACATGAAGGTATGGACTCGAGAATGGCGTGGATCATGATTCTCACGGATCACTCACATTAAATCAATCGAGCATATATCGTCAAAAAACCCAGATCATCTTCCAACAAAATTGATAAATCAAACGAGACTTACCTGTAGGTGAAGTTTGATTGTAGTTCTACCAAGTTATAGTTCAGGAACGGAGGAGTCATGTGAGAAGCGACCGCTTGCTTAATCTTCATTTTTTAAAGCTGTGAATGGACACATATCCATCACAACATACTCAATCCAAAATGGGAGGATACATAATACCGGGTGGGCACGACTCCTCCGTTCCTGAACGATAACTCGGTAGAACTAAAAGCAAACTTCACCTTACAGGTAAGTCTCGTTTGAATTATCAGTTCTACCTCGTCATAGTATGACGTCACTATGGAGTCATGTGAGACTTCAAAGCTGTGTCCATGAACAGAAATAACGACAAGTTCCATGTTCTTCAAACTGTGTAATTGCAAGAACAAAGTAACACTTGTTACATCGAATTGACAATCTGGTGTATTACGGACATAAAGTACACTGTCATTGATAAACTCACTTGTACCTTAAATGCACTTGATGCTTCGGTTTAACTGAAGATAAAATAAAATCAACAACGTTTGTATAGTTGTCTTAACCGATTTCTTGTAATATTTACTGAAAGAGTTGGTTTGACTCCAACCAGCTGCTTTTATAATTGTGTCAATTGGTAAACCTTTACACTGAGCTTTAGAAGTGGATGCAGCTCGCGTACTGTGAGCCTTGAAATTAGAAGTGTCTATTCCACCACAATACAGAACATGCTTGATCCACCTGCTGATCGTATCTTTCGATACTGGACTATGAGGCTTCTGAAAGCTAATGAATAACTGTGAATGAGATCCCCTGATATCCTTTGTCAGCTCCAGGTAGTGTCTCAGACAGTTCACAACACACCATCGTCTGTCAGGTGCATAGGCAACAAGAACAATAGGCTCAATATGATGGCCTGGCCTTGTCTGCTTAAGAACAGAGTTCACATGAAACACACTTTGAGGCAGATATTTGCATACTGTTGATATCCAAAGAATGGAATGTTTGACACCTTTGTCCAGTCAATAAAGCTAACAACATCACTGTCTTGAGAGTTAACTCTTTGAGGCCTAGTTTCACAGCTGGAGACAGTTTCAACAGATGATTCAAAACAATGTCCACATCCCAAATGAAACCATGACGTGGAAGAGACGGCTTCATTTAAAAAACTCCTTTTAAAAGTTTTTAACCAAGTAATGTTGTCCAAATGAAACACCACCAGGGAGTGATATCGCTGAAGATAGAGCACTACGGGTTGTATTCACTGCACTATAGCCCAATCCATCATATGCTAGATCTGCTAGTAAGTTAATCCCATCCTCTAGACATGGCGTAAGGGGATTAATCTGCCTTGACTCACAATAAACTTCCCACCTGGTAAGGTAAGACTTGTACTGCTTTTGTGTGCCTCTCCTCCAACACTTGAGGATGATTTCTGTAGCGTTCCGAGATAAGTGTCTCTCGCACAAGGATTTCCTGATAAATGGCACACCTTTAACTGCAGTGTCCTGTGCATCGGGTGAATCTCTGCTGCCTGTTGCACTAGGCGAAGAAGGGATTTCCCTCTGGGAAGGATCAAGGAATCGTCGATCAGAAGGCGGATCAGCATCGGGAACCAAATCTGGGTTGGCCAGTAGGGTGCAACCACCACACCCGGTGCCCCGTCCCGGTCCAGTAGGGTGCAACCACCACACCCGGTGCCCCGTCCCGGTCCAGTAGGGTGCAACCACCACAACCGGTGCCCCGTCCCGGTCCATCTTCTGATTAGAAGCGTCTGAGTCAGGACAACTAAAAGGAGGAAATATGCATACACAATCAAAACATGACCAAGTTAGTGAGAATGCATCAGTAGCAAAAGCATTTGGGTCTAGGCCGTAAGCAACATATTTGTCCAACTGAGCATTGATTCTTGATGCAAACAGATCTACATCAGGCTTAACCTTCAGTATGTCAAGGGATTTTCTCAGTAATTTCTTATCTAGTTTCCATTCTTTCCCTTTCCTGTCTAATCCCAAATCATTTTGGTAAGTTGACTGCACTTTCCTGAATGGCTAGTGCCCATGTGATTAATAGATGACACAGCTGTGGTGCTATCCATCATTGCTCTTACATGTTTATTCTTCATGTTAGCTTTGAATGATTTCAATGAGAAATAAAGGACAAGCATCTCTAGATAGTTTATTTATAGCTCAAGTGCTTCCTCAGGGACCCAGTTACCCCCAGGACGTTGACCATTTGGTACTCTCCCCAGCCTTTTTGCTGGCGTCAGTGTACATTGTAACGGAAGGGGGGCCATGATGGGGCATCATGTTGTAGCCTGTATGAATATGTAACAACCACCAATCAAGGTCTTGTTTTGCTGCATTACTGATAGATATTTTGCAATCAAAATTTCCTTTGTGTTTTTAACTGCTTCTAATGTTTCAGATTCTAACCTTCTGTAATGTAAAGGCCCATACATCGATCCAGGGAAACTGGATGTCATTAAGCCTAACACAATGGCTACATCTCTAACTGAAGGTGTGTTTGCAACCAACAGTTGTTTACAAGCATTGAATATTTTTTTCTCTTTTTTTCGGTTGTAAACTGAACCGTCATATCAACAAAATTGATAATAAAACCCAAAATGGTTAAACAGGTAGTTGGTTGAAACACAGATATGTCAGGATGTATAACAAATCCCAGGGAGTCAAGCATTTTGATCGTGTCAACTACATTTTGTAAACAATCAGTGGTTGTTTCCCCTTGTAAGTAACTGTCATCCAGATATGGAGCAGAGACATGACCCAGTAATCTTAGGTTGGCAAATACAGGTTTAAGTAATTTGCTAAACTTTCTTGGACAACAAGCAAGCCCATTTGGAAAAAAATTGTGCATTGATACATTTGACCTCGCCAAATAAATCTGAGAAACTTTCTATGTTCCTGTGCCATGGGACATGAATAGTAAGCGTCTTTGAGATCAATAGACGCCATCCAACAGTTTCTTTTTACCAACTGAATTCAGTGAATCCATATCAACTTGTTTATTCATTGCTTTCAGATTCTATATCAATCTATGTGGTTTGTCTCGTTTCTCTTTGAGAAATATTGGCGAGATAATTTTACCAGGTTCATGTTTTGTGGGTTCAATTACCTTTTTGCAGAGCAATTTATCTAATTTCTATATATATTTTATCTAGTTATCTTTCACTGTCAATAATATTTGCCTCTTCGGCGGAAAAAAATATTGAATAAGATTGTTTGAATTGGTATGGATTTAGATGCCCTGTAAATGTCTATATGCGATCCATGCACAGTGTCTAAGATTTCTGGGTCAGATGTCAACAAATTTCAAAGATTGCTATGTTTCGATATTTGACCTCCCTCAAATTTGACAACTTTATCTTTAAACAAGTTATGAGATCAGAAAAATCAGAATTTGAGACACTCACCTCGTCAGGTACCGTTGCTAGGTCTAGTTGGCGTCCTTTGTTTTGGTGAACGCAAAGTTCTTCTTTAACCGACCCTTGCCTCGACCGCGGTCTTGAAAATGGCCATACTCCGGCGCAGTGATGACTTAACATAACATCACTGCCACAGGCTAATTTACATATCACGTGACCGGACCTTTCTCTTGTTTGTAAACAAACGCGCATGTTCATAATAAGAAGAAACTGGCCTTACGCAAGCTTTTCGGCGCGCTCTACACAATGTTTTACATTGTAACATATATATTCGTCCACAACTACGACAGTAAAGTTTATGACAGTACATATTTAGATATCAAACTGGCTGCATCGTTTGCTCTCCGTCGGCTTCGATGACAGCACGTGGAGCCCTACAAGCTATGCAAATAAAGGATCGCTACGCAAATCGAAATAGTGTTAGATGTTTTGGATATTTTCTCAGTGAAACTAAACCATTTTATCAAAGATGTTTAATTAGATGCGTAGGCTCGTCAAAAATAAAAGAGTTAATAAAATATGTACATTATATTGAACGGACTGTGTAAGATGTGACGAATCGTCACATCTTTCTGGCCTGTGGCAGAGGTACTATGCTGGCTTGCCGCATGGAACTCTGGGTAGCAGAACGGATAATGGCAACGGATAATGGCAACGACTTTGCCCTTGGCCTTGACCTTGGTGCCCATATCGTTTGGAGTTCTCTCCCTTAGACCACATGGCGGCGACCGATCGTCCAATCTTGCCTGTTTCACTGACCTCGCGTATTTCCTTTTGCAGATCGTCCCCAAAGAGCCACTTGGTCACTGGCAGATTTTGGCCACATAAAGGCTTGTACTGTTCTTGTATGGACGGTCTAAGGACCTCACGTCTACGCAAAGATACATCATAGTGAGCATGCCCCATCATTGCAACAGAATCTGTCAACTTGCCCACAATTTCTGTAATATCCCATTGATCTTTGTTTTCGTTATTGGACAAAGTTTCCAGGCATTCAACCACAGCAGTACTAGCCGATACAAGAGTTTTTTTTTTGGTACATTTGACATTCTTATGTCCATACCTTTAGTGTACCTATTGAGACTGCTCCCAACCGGTAGATTTACCGAAGGTATGTGGACATTTTTCAGTTTTCAGGTACTGAATATTTCACCTTTTTTTTTCTTTAACTTGTTCAGTGTTCATTCTTATTTCAAAACGTTTGTTCACAAATCGAGCAAGTTTTTCATTCAGTTTCGGCTCTGATTTTTCAAATTCATGTTCATGTTCCATGCTGTCAAGGACATCATCAAATTTATTGTTTGAATTTTTCGGACCATCGTCCGTGTTTTGACTGCTAGTCTCAGTGTACGAGACACATCCTTGATTCGACATGGCAATACATGATTGCTCGGCGTCATCACCATCATCCGATTCAGGTTTAGAGTCCGACATATCTGTTTAGTTTTTTTCCCCTCATTTGTAGGAATGTCAGAATTGGGTTCGCGCTTCGCTAAAGTATTGAACGCTTCGTTCATAGAATCCATGAAACTAGCGATTCTGGCCATGCTAGCCTCCATTTTCGACATAAACGTACTCGGTACTGTCGAAATAGCACGTGTTTTGTCAGAGTATGGCTTCTTACGCGATGTATTCGGATTGTTTGCTGATGGTTTGTCTTTGCAAACCTTCTGGGTGAGTTCCTCATTGTCAAGTCATTATCGGACCACATGGTTTTATCCGCCATTTTGATTGCGCCAGATCAGCACGGTGACAAAGCAATATTATGACTAGATTCTAGTGAATAAATGAAACTTTTCTTCAAAGTATGTGTACCCCGTGGTTTCAATAAACCAAGAAAATAACGAACTAGATGAACCAGGTTCTAAGTTCATCTACCTCTTCATATGAAGAAACCGGGTTCGAATCCCCACATGGGTACAATGTGTGAAGCCCATTTCTGGTGTCCCCGCCGTGATGTAGCTGGAATATTGCTAAAAGCGGCGTACAACCAAAACTCAGTCAGTCAGTCAGTCATATGAAGAAAGGTGAACAGCGTCTGCTCATCTCGAAGACTAACCACCCAATGAAGATTAAGCACGCGGTCGCTTCTTACGTCACTCCGTAGTGACGTCATACTATGAAAAGGGAGAATTCATATGCATATTTACACGAGACTATGTTGGATGCAATGTTTGGTGTTTTAGTCGTAGATGTGACGTCCTATTCCATAAAAGCAATGGAGATTAGGCGACATAAAAATATATATTGTTTCTCTTAACTTTTTCAAAAATGCATGGGTCGGGCGGGCGTATTTTATTTTTACATTCTATTTTATGTCTCAAACCCCTTGATTTCTGTGGAAATGTACACCTTTTCTCCGATAGAAAGTCAAAACTTAGAAGCGTAAAAAACCATGCACATTTTGAGAGTTAAAGTTGCATTTACTCTAGTGTAAAAATTAAAAAAATCGGGTCGGGTTGAATTTTAGGTCGGGCGGTAATAAAAAACAAGAATATTTTTATATATGGCTGCAGTTATTCATAAAAAGGTTAAAACGCCTCCAACCTCAATCATGACGTCACTTTGGAGGATCTTGAAGGTGGTTTGGGTCTTCTCCGGATTTGTTAACCAGCTGCATGAATTCATCTGTGCCCATGATGACAACACCCTAGCCCTTATCAGTCTTCTCCATGTTCATGTCGAATGAAGTTCTTGAAACTCATTTAGAATTTGGACGAACAATTGTACAAGGATAAGGATATATTGAAAGACAATCTGACAATAGGTGAGGTGAAATTGGGTTTAACGCCGTGCTTGAGAATATTTCGCTCATATGACGACGTGCATGCGTGTGTATGTGTATGTGCGGCTGCTTGTAGTAGCCCAGAATTAAGCTGGTTTTATAGTGCTAGCCCACTGAGATACCATGCCGCAGTGCAGCATATTATACTGACTCCGAGCCGACCAGTCCTTGTTGTGCCCATTAATGCCGAGCGCTAGGCAGGAACCAACAAGAACCATATTTTAACATCTTTTGGTATGACGCGGTCGGTATCGAACCCGCGACCTTCCGCTCTCCGGGCGGACGCTCTAACCACTACACCACGGAGACGGTTCAATCTGACAATAACACAAGACCTCTGTTAAAACAATCTGACATGAAATCTGCCCTTTCGAAACCGCTTATCAGAAATCCCGACCACCGTCCAAAAGGAATATAAGAAGCTGTTATCCCTAATACCTGTCGAGTATTCATGTTCGTTCATCTTCTAAATGCCTTTCGAGAACCAGAGAATGTCTTGTGGCCTAATTTGTAAACAAATTCTGATTTATTGTTAGCTTTTCTCAAAAAAATTCTAGTATTGTTTATGTTTGATTTGCATGCCAAAGGTCGAGATTGCGAGAATGTCCATGTTATACTTTATGATTATCCAGGAATATCTGGATAGTTGCACATTTAACGTTACGAGAACCACGGAAACGTTTGATGGAGATTGGCCAATTCATATAAGAGTTCTTGTGCAATCAGTGCACATAGAAGATCTAAAATTTCCCAACGTGGAAGGTTTAACAGAGCGTTCATCTAAACATTCTTTCCTTACACACCATTAACACATATTATTCATCTGCTATAAGGTTTACATTGACAGCATGGCAGTACAGTCAAATTTCAACTCCTAGTCTTACATCCCGAGATAATTTTTTTATAATTCAGTGATAGTTCACACAAGAAAAAATGGAAAATTTACAAAGTTTACAAGTTTTGTAAAGGTCAGGGTTACAAAGCCCTATTAATTGTTATAAATTCAGAAGGATTTTACCAGTACTACTTTCAGATTCTTCTTTTCCAATGGATCATACATGTCTACGATGCGTTTTCAATTAAGTACAGAGTCTAGTACTTTTGTTGGGCTGAGTTCCATCCGGTTTTCGAACCCACGCTGTCAGTCAGGCACCGAACCGCCGGCACACAAAGGCAGACGTCTAACGTCTAACGGGTAGCGCCGCTTAGAATTGAAAACAGGTCGTTACGTTGGTTGTCCTTTAACTGAAAGAATTTGCTTTTACTGTAAAGATTTTAATTAAGATGATGAGTATGCTGATGAACGATTGCAACTTGTATGTCAATGTAAAAGTCTTTTAGATGTTTTCATTTCAAAATCTGGTTGATGTTCTTATCCAGATGTATCTTTTTGATCCGCCAAAACATGCCTTTATATTCTTAAAAAGCGTACTGCAAATTTGTATATATATCTTCCTAATGTAAATTGTACCCTTTTTATTGTATTTGTAATATTGATATATTATATACCTATCTATCATTATTATCGCCACCACACGTTTTCTCGTGTCTATCACACCACTGGCTTCCCCCTTTAATACTTCCTTAGTTAATTCTGCTTGTGTGACAATTGCATTTTTGTGTAAACATCCTTCAACTTTGTACATCAACCTTAAATTTGTAAACGTCAATCAACTTACTGTTCAAACTTTCGCTCATATTATAATAAAGAAGTTGCATATGCATAAAACTCTCCCTGTTGTCCTTGAGACATTGTTTGGCATGTAGATTTACTTATTTCAGACATATCAATAAAACCGTAACATGTAACTGAGACATTCCTTGTTTTTAGTCTTCATATTCTGCTCGTTAATAACATGTATTTGTAACCGTTATATGTATTTGTAACTGTTGTATGTATTTGTAACCGTTATATGTATTTGTAACCGTTATATGTATTTGTAACTGTTGTATGTATTTGTAACCGTTATATGTATTTGTAACTGTTGTATGTATTTGTAACCGTTATATGTATTTGTAACTGTTGTATGTATTTGTAACCGTTATATGTATTTGTAACTGTTGTATGTATTTGTAACCGTTATATGTATTTGTAACCGTTATATGTATTTGTAACTGTTCTATGTATTTGTAACCGTTATATGTATTTGTAACTGTTGTATGTATTTGTAACTGTTGTATGTATTTGTAACCGTTATATGTATTTGTAACTGTTGTATGTATTTGTAACCGTTATATGTATTTGTAACTGTTGTATGTATTTGTAACCGTTATATGTATTTGTAACCGTTATATGTATTTGTAACTGTTCTATGTATTTGTAACCGTTATATGTATTTGTAACTGTTGTATGTATTTGTAACTGTTGTATGTATTTGTAACTGTTGTATGTATTTGTAACCGTTATATGTATTTGTAACTGTTGTATGTATTTGTAACCGTTATATGTATTTGTAACTGTTGTATGTATTTGTAACCGTTATATGTATTTGTAACCGTTATATGTATTTGTAACTGTTGTATGTATTTGTAACCGTTATATGTATTTGTAACTGTTGTATGTATTTGTAACCGTTATATGTATTTGTAACTGTTGTATGTATTTGTAACCGTTATATGTATTTGTAACTGTTGTATGTATTTGTAACCGTTATATGTATTTGTAACCGTTATATGTATTTGTAACTGTTCTATGTATTTGTAACCGTTATATGTATTTGTAACTGTTGTATGTATTTGTAACTGTTGTATGTATTTGTAACCGTTATATGTATTTGTAACTGTTGTATGTATTTGTAACCGTTATATGTATTTGTAACTGTTGTATGTATTTGTAACCGTTATATGTATTTGTAACTGTTGTATGTATTTGTAACTGTTGTATGTATTTGTAACCGTTATATGTATTTGTAACTGTTCTATGTATTTGTAACCGTTATATGTATTTGTAACTGTTGTATGTATCTGTAACTGTTGTATGTATTTGTAACCGTTATATGTATTTGTAACTGTTGTATGTTTTTGTAACCGTAATATGTATTTGTAACTGTTGTATGTATTTGTAACTGTTGTATGTATCTGTAACTGTTGTATGTATATGTAACCGTTGTATGTATTTGTAACTGTTGTATGTATCTGTAACTGTTGTATGTATCTGTAACTGTTGTATGCATCTGTAACTGTTGTATGTATCTGTAACTGTTGTATGTATATGTAACTGTTGTATGTACATGTAACTGTTGTGTGTATTTGTAACTGTTGTATGTACATGTAACTGTTGTATGTATTTGTAACTGTTGTATGTACATGTAACTGTTGTATGTATTTGTAACTGTTGTATGTATTTGTAATTGTTGTATTTATTTGCTTGTGTCTGTTATACAATGCCTTTACAGTTATTGCTTGCTGATTATGTGAACTCAAATTGATTGCGGTGTCGTAATTATAATTGCAATTGCATCATTTACATATACCAGACAGACAGAAGTATATTCAATATTTCAGGCCTTATGACCTATAGTACAGTTGTGTTGTTGTTATATTTTTACATTGCACAGTCACGTGGAAATATAAATATACATCCACATATTAACTTCTTTTTCGGAATATTGAAACAGATAATATTATATTGATATTTCTTGAGTTTAACATGTTTTTCATTTGTTGTTCATCTTTGTACACAGATCATAGCGAGGTATCTGTTTTTAAGAAATTGGTAATGTTCACAAATGAAAAGTACTTGAAACTCACCCAAGCCTTCATTACAGAAATGACATAAACTATTATCTTTATGTACATGTACATTTTCTTTCTAAGATTTTTAACTTGTTTAAGATTTTCAACATATTAAAATTGTGTAGTGATACTCGTAATTTACAGAAAGCTCTTCTTAAAGTTCTATCCTGTAGTTCAGATACATATTTTTCAGGAACAAGTACTGATTTTATATTTGCATAATGACAGAAATCTTGAGGATAATATTTGACAGTGTCAGTTTTGTGAACATATGTCATTTAATCTTTGCTTAAGGATAAAGGTAAATAACTTATCATTTCCAACATCTTGAGATATCCAAGCAAGGAAAACCAGACATCAAAATAATATTTCTTATATCAGACACCCAAGAATCTTTTTAAGATGTTATAACATTGAACGGTAAATCTATTTGAATTCATACGAAGTAGCTTTATCCAATATTTGACAGCCCTTAACTGTGATGAAACAAAGAGACCGGTGCGACCAAGTTCTCCTAAAATAGCTTTGTAAGCGGCACATTTACCAACACCTAAGAAATGTTTAAGCGTGAATTCTTTCGATGGATTCATTATATTTAACTCCCCATATTTCGGAACCATAGAGAAGAATTGGTGCTATGTTTCTGTCAAAAATTCTAGAAACAGCTGGGAAAGATATAAACTTATTTTCTTCATAGACCTTATATACGGGGATCAAGCTTAAGATGTTTGCTGCTGACCATGATAATCTGGAGGATACAATCAATCCTAAATATTTGTAGTGTGAAACAATGCTTACTTCCTTATTACAGTACGTCCATTTTCCATATTCATTAAGATTACAACCTTTTCTGTAAACACTAACATTTGTCTTTTCCAAGTTACTTCAAAGTCCCATTTCTCACAATATAATTGAAGAACATTTAACTGTTTCTGGAGGCCACTGACTCAAAATGATAATAAAGCAATATCATCTGCAAATAGTAATAACATCATATCAATAATATCTTGTGAAACAAATACTCCATAATCACATCCATTATACATTTCAGTTCATTTATGAAAAATATAAATAATACATATTCCATACAAACGGATAGCTCACGAAACCAAGACTTCCCAGTCATCAAAAGAAAGCTGTGACTACATGGGCAAATTTCACTTATGTTTCCTGCCACTTTTACTTGGCGTGAAACCTACACTTCGACCATACAAATTGTAAATCTCATATTTACAAGACGTTGACAATATTGTAAATGAAGACATTTTTTTGCAGTTTCTGATGATGATAAGTGTCTCTCAACATTGAGTGAGGACTTTTATGGGTATAGTGAGTAGTATTGATATCAAAGTGACGTTTCCAGGCATCGGTGCCAATGTTTGATAGAAACAGACAAGTAATCTTTGTACAATATCCTTAAAAACAAGTTGATATCACCGATCACTTGACTTAACCATGCAAAACCAAATCCATATTGGAAGAATAACGTCCTTATGTGGGTTGTTAATTTTGCTTTATCATAATCACCCAGTGACATAACATTAGCACAATTGGGCAGCCTATGAATCCTCTCATTAACGAGCCTGTCCCTGTAGGTTACTGTCCTTGACACACAATGCTACTGCAAGGCGAATCTGCCACACTCTACATCTACACCATTTACTTCCAATCTAGTTTCAAGTTACAATCACGTGAACTACCCTCAATTCCACACTGCCCCTCTATCTTTCAGGATTGACAAGAACTCTTCCATCTCAACTTTTACGTAGATTGCTTCACACTTCAACTGCTGACGATGAACGCCTTAAATGCAGCGATGCCTGTTCTGGTTCTCATCTCCGTCGTCTCTCCGTAAGTGAGTGAGTGAGTGAGTGAGTTATTAATTGAGTGAGTTGGGTTTAACGCCATTTTTAACAGTATTCCAGGTATATCAAGCGCGCTAAGCACGAAGTGATTAAAGGCACTATGTCACACCACACTTCTCTAAACATAAATAATGCATTTCTGTCAATAATCCTAATCATAAGCCTTCAGGAAAGCTACCATATAACTTTATTCCCCAAACATTACGTATTTAGATTACAGTATTAAATTATGACGTTTGAACATCATTTCATGCGAACCCCATAGAGGTATGTCCCTTCGAGTGCTCTTTACGAATATCCTACTCACAACACCAACAACACCGCGTGCGACAGTTTTCGATGTACAGAGCAATTGTTTACATTCCATATATGGCAAGACTTAGTGTTATTTGTTTTGAAGCTGTTTGCTTCGAAGTTTCAATTATCAATTATCAATAGATGTTGTTTACTTAAATACAATCAGGCATTTGATGTTAGCCACTGTCCTGGTGTGACTTGCAATTGTTTATGTAATACGGATTCCCGACGTGCGTCACTTCTAGGTCTACTACGTCAGGCAGATATACACAATCATCCATAATTAAGCACCCCCTGTTTTAGAACAGTTACATGAACCGATAGGTGTCAGAACTTTCATACTTCTGAAATGGCAGCATGAAGACAAATTGAAGAAAAACAATATGCACACATTGATACTTTATTTGAATCCAGATATCCATAATGAACTCATAAGTATAATGTAGAGTTGTGATAGCAATATGAACATCATCAAACAATTCCATCCGCATAGCAATTCAGTTCCATACACAACACTTCAAATCATGGAACTGATCCAGCTGCATTGTTGAAGTACAACTTCAGATACTCTACTCTCGCAACTGTTTTCCTGCTCGTGTGTCTCGGTTTGGTCCAACTACTTGTGCTGCATCATGCATATTTGCTTGTTGTCTCCATTCTCCAGGTATGAGGTCGTGGTTATCGTCTTCAGTGTCAAGTGCATCATTCTGTAGCGTTGGATATCGGTCTCGCATTGTATTGTGAAGTCACGTGCATGCTTCAACCACATCCTGGACTGAATTAGGCATCAGCCACATCGTTGAAAGCAGAACTTGAAATCGCTGAGCCAAAATGCCATTTTCAACTACTCTTCTTCCACGAGAGATACGATAGTTGAAGATCCGTTGCTCCTTGGGGAGTGCCCTGTTTGAATATGGCTTCATCATGTAGGTTCTGAGGGCAAATGCACCATCCCCGAGTAGGAAGAATGGTATTTCACGGTCATCATTCGTTCCAAAGTCTCTACTGAAAGTCATCTGCAACAGCTTTCCACTCTGATGGACATTTGACAGCTTCATTCTTATATTCATCTCTGATAGCTCTGCAAACATCAGGCACAAAAATGGAGATCGTGCTGCGTGACACACGACACTGGTACTGGAGGCTTGGGTATTTGTCCCCAGTTGCAAGGAACCGGCTAGTTGCAAACCAGGCTCTAAACTCGCTCGCCAATTCGTGTTCTATTTGGCGATTCTTGGGCCAACCCGTTGCAGGAGTTCATCAAAAAGGGCTGGCTCCATTCTCAGATAATTGTAGAATGATCTTTCATCTTCTAGACGCAGTTCTTGCATTAGTTGGTTGTAGTCCCCGAACTGCAACCGTCTGTGTTGCATCTTCTTCTTCTACGTCTATTCATCCTTCTATTTAAGATGGCAATGGCTATCTGGTTGAAAAACAATGCTTCTTGATCTTGCAAATAAGCTATTTGCAAACGCAGTTCATTGTTCATGCTTATTGAAGTCGTTATACGATGATTTCATGTAGCCATGTACTTATATACCTAGAGCATGCAGGTTGCCGAACATTCGCCACAGAACGCAGAGAGAAGGCAGAGAATGCACAAGGAAGGCACAACGGTCGGCGAGAAGGCAGAAGCAACGCGGAACGGACGCCGTTATTTGCATATGATGGTACAGAGAGGGCAGAGGGGAGGCAGAGGGAAGGCAGAGAGGACGCCAAGGACGCTCAAAGAACGCCACTGAAATGTCAAAAATTGTCAGCTCAGGTCGTACAAGGAAGGCACAATGGACACCGGAGGAGTTAAACTGAAACATAGGTTTGGCGACTGTTAATTTTAGAATGCAGAGAGAAGGCAGAGCGGTCGCGGACCTGTGTTAAGGGGCCTTAGACGAGTGCGAGTTCGTGGATTCCAAGGTGACTTTCCTAGGTTACTTGGTCGGAGAAGGAAGTGTCGGGTCCAAGAGAGCTAATTGGGAATACATCATGAACATTCCTAAGACTAAGAAGCAAGTGTCACGACTCCTGAATATGGAGGGTTAATATCGTCGTTTCTACGCCATTACAATCACTCTTGAAGAGGAATACCATGTTTAAGGGGACGAGATCATCAGGACCTGAAAGTTTTTGTTTTCATCAAAATCCTAGCTCATGGTTCGGAAAGCGATTCAAACTAACGCTAGCAACAGTGGATGCAGGAGGCGCTGGTTTCCACCCTTACCCGAAGAGCCAATAACAGAAGCCCAAGAAACTGAACAAAACCACCTCCGCCATGTCTTCCTCCAGTATACCCAGTATCTCCAGAAGTCAGTTAACAACGTCATCAGAACCAACCTAAACCTAACAGGCAAACCACCATCAACAACAAAGAAGACCCCTCGGGAGTAGTCTACCAGATCCATTGCGAATGTGCAGCCTGTTACTACGAATTACGGAACACCCTACTTCAGTCCAGAAGAAATGACTCCAAATCCGCCAAATCCGACCACATCCCAGCCAACTCTGACCATGCCATCCTATGGAACGACGTCGACATCCTCGGCATCAACCTAGCAGACTTCAAGATTAGGAAATTTATCGAAACCATAAAAATCCGACAATTCAACCCCACTATGAATCGTGATCAAGGTTATTAACACCTAATAATCACCAGTAATCTACCCATACCTCACTGGTCCATCTGGCTTCCACGCTTCCTTTTGTGTATTGTAATCACAACCAATCGCTGTGTACATCAACCTACTCTCCTCAACTTACTAATTACCATCTCAGTGTGCCGCAACATCATCAATTGGATAAACTGACACTGTACAATGTATTAGTACCTGAATCTGTAATCACAACCAATCACTCTGTACATCAACCCACTCTGCTCAAAATCACTAATTAGCAATCCAATGTACATCAACCTTGTCAATTTTATTTATTACTCATATGAGAAGAAGGACACAGTGTAGTATGTTTCCTGTAAGTCCCTAGGGAGGTTACACCTTTAGGTGAACGCTGATTGGATGTTTCAGAAAATAAACGATTTCACTGATTAAAAACAATATGCTGGAACTACTTCATTTTCAATTCATTCACTGTTTTACACTCAAACTCTCTTGTTCACGAGAATAAGAAAATTAATTACTCAAGAAACATTCAGTTTGTTTGATTATGAATACATCACTATTTCATGTAAACATTTGGAAATAAATGTTGCAGAAAAATAAATCAAATACAATGTTGAAAAGTCTGCTGTGTTGTTGATGTAAACAAACATGCCGTCATCACTATCTCCGATAAAAGTGAATGACAAAGTGAAGGTTGATAGCAGCATATTGGGAAGAGTTGTATGTATTGTTCAGCCACTGAACACATTCAATGTACAATGTACAATGTACAATATTCAATGTATTGAGGGCAGTTAAGAGTTCTATATATTGTCCAGCCACTGAACACATTCGATGTACAATGTACAATGTACAATATTCAATGTTTTGAGGACAGTTAAGTTAATTAGTTGGGAAAAAACACATTTTTCTAATTGACTATAAAAATTCTTTGAAATGAAGCCGCATGACACGAGCAGGGATATGGGAATTACCCACATTGCGGGTTTGGCTATAGAAAAGCTGTTGTTTTCGGTTTTAGATTGAAAACTGACATGGGTGATAAAAACAATAAGCAACTTGGGACCGGGAATGACAAATTATCTTTACCTCGTTATATTAATTATGTAATCGGGAAAGATAATATGTCATTCTCCATCAATGGTTAGTTGTTGTCTAAGTAACTTATATTTTGACGCAGTAGCGAGAAGTTAATCATGTATATACATGTATTTAGGGTCATTGTCCATTCCTCACGGAATGTACATAATTAAAGTTAGTTTGGTACCTATTTTTCAGCTTTTCTTTGTGTAGTGGTTCTCCTCAAGTGGATTAGTAATTATGTTTGTGGTAGTGTTTCCTGAAAACGTATTTCTGGTTGTTCCCTTGGGCCTTTACGGGACCCAGCCAGCCAATTCCACATCCCCCTTCCTACGTCTCAGGTATAAGAACCGGGCCCATTTTCGACCACAGTACGTATATTCGATGGGCGCTTTTGCTTTTTATACTGACGTACTTCTGGTGTCACTCTCTTAACTTACAGGCTATGGTGTTATATTATATGACCGTAACTTCCAGTTGTGAGGAAATATGAGCCTGAAGTTATGTTCTTTAACGTGTCACATAACATCATTGACACATTAATTGTTTCCATTACTGAGCACATTCGTTATATTTCGGTATCTTTCTCTATGTAACGAAAACAACTTACTTCAAATGTTGTCATGCCTGTTTATGTATTTCAGATCCGACATCTCTGGTGAGTGTGTTTTATATATTCTTACCTTTTATATATCCTTACCTCTTAGTTTGATTTGCCGCCCATGTGCAGTAAATTTTGTTCTACCTGATTGATAGTTACGACTCATTGTCAACCAATGAAGAAACTGATGATAGTGTGTGAAATCATCCTTGTTGGCAGACTTGCACGGGCAATGGACTGAATGGAGCCAGTCTTCCGTTTCCGCGTGTAGCACTCTGTGAGAGAAGGATCCAAGAGAGTGTTTAAACGAAGGAAGTGTGAAGGAGGCTGGTTCTGTGTGGGAGAACATTCCGGGGGAAACAAGATGGAGATCACTGAAATGTGCAACATCCGGAGTTGTAAAGGTGAAATGTCATACTCTCAATAATCGTTATCATATTCCATTATCTATTGGTGAACACGCCTGAGATGACATGCATGCAAGCAGCGACGACAGTGGGGCATATAACTATGTTAATGATGAATAGAATAGAACAGGTGAACCTCCATCAAAAGTGCATGTTAACTCTAAACTAGACGTTATCTTACATTTACAGAAAGGTAAGCTACGAAGCATATACAGTCGCCTCAATTGGTGCTCCCCGATGTTGGTGAAGTCAGTTTGTGGTTATAGTTCTGATTTACGGAATTGACAGTATTTACTTTAACAGTAACATCCTTGGCTGTTATTCTACAGTGGCAACATGCAAAGTTGTTTCCATGATATACTGTTGTTTTCGCCAGGTATTTGCCAGCCGGGGTGTGTCTACAACTTCCCAAATCCCAACAGCAGTACGTCATACTATCACTGTGAGAACGACCGCGCCTTACTCACGCATTGTCTTGAGACAACGACGTGGTCCAACTGCACCAGGAGCTGCCACTAAGACGAAACATGTCAGTTTTTAATCTAATGAATAAAAAAAATTCTTGTTTTCATAATCCAGTCTTTGCGTATTTGTCAGGAACGCCCTATACATGGAATAGGCTTGTAGGAAGATTATTTAAATGTGCAGATTTGTCGCTTATGTGCAGGTCAGAAACCTGTGATTTCAAATCTAGGTTACTCCTGATTCTACCATGGCTACGTGAAATGCTCCAGTTTGATTGGTCAATCAATAAAATGAGACGGTATCAATTTGGATTGAAAATGCGTCTGATTTCACTACTTCAGCTTAGCCACCAACATGACTAATATCAACACAACATACGTGATTGAAATGCTGATGAAACATTTATTAAAACTCGAAAAATACAATTATACGTTTTCACCTCCACAATTATTAGGGAACTTCACTATCATAATTGTTATCTTCTATTATAAAAATATTCAAACTCAATTACAATACACAGCTCCAAACATTAACAAACAATATCTAACATATAAATCAGAAAACCTTGTATAAAATACATCCCTATCTATCCATATTTGTGCGGCAAAACGTTTAAAAACATTGACCTACCTGGTAAATGGTATATTTGTTTTTGTTTAGAATGGGAATTTTGCAAGATAACGGTCAGGCGAAACAAAAAAATTATGCCACTCATACTCCATCATGTCCCGTTGCATCGTTCAAAATGTAAAAAATTAAACCACGGGAATTCCGCTCTTTGACACCTTCCCCACAAGGCTGTCACTGCTATGTTCGTACACTTTGAAAAACGTGGCCGCAATCAGTCCCAAATGATGAGAACAATGTTCCAAGGAATCCCAAGTTAGTCGCATGTACACAAAGCATCACTGTCACTCTTTCGTCGCATGCAGGGGTGGAGGCACGTACGTGAAATCATGATCGACACTCGCCGGTTTTAAAAATCAACAGTCTTTGATGAGTTACAGGTCATAGGTCGATCAGAAAAGGATCTATTCTTCGATTCTGCAGGGTTCAGGTTCGACAGTAGGTCAAGTATTTTCCACTGTCACTTCGAATTTCAACCTTTCGCAAAATGTAAACACTGGCTCGTCCGCCATTTCAAACTGTTGCGTAACTGTCTACTTCCAAGAAAATAAGTAGGTCAGACATTCCATTTTAGTGTGGCCAGGGGAGTACAGTAACACGGCACACAAAATAATAGGCTCGTTTCGGTCTTGTGGAGTTATGATTATAAAAACCAAGCTCTTAGGTGTTACATTATTGCATTGAATAAACAGTAGTTTTTTTTCTTTGGACAGAATATTTCCTATGTTGCAATGTTAAAAAAATACGAACGGCACCTACCACTCCCTTCACAGTCGAGTTCAATTCGCCTCTCGTCCCATGCCGGATTACGCAGTGTCTTTCGCAGGACGAGGAAGTTCGATGTTAAATCGGTTATTGTAGAAAGGAGATAAACACGCTACGCGTTCGGCTTCAAATGAAATTTAGAGACTATCAATTCGGTCTAACATTCATCTAATTTCCAAACACAGTACATTTATCTCCTAATTATGTTTTTCTGTTGGTTATGAGACTCATGGCCATACCCGTGCTGGTGAGTTTCATCAAATATATAAATGTCTGACAGATCAATTTGGGCTTTCTTCCAACATAAACATGAGAGTGATATAAACTGATGTTTTAAAGAATCTTAGCAATCTCAGAACTGAAATATCCTAAAGACATAGTATCATCTAAACGTAACCGTCCTGAATTACCAAGCGCAAACGCACAAAAACAGAATACATGCAATGGTTGCTTTATATCATACGAATGTTTCATGAAACGTGAAAATTACATGTCACTCTGCTTAATATGCACATGTACAGGTAGTAAAAAAGGCTCAGTAAAAACGCACCCAAACAAAAGAAATGTCGAGCACAACGTGGCCATGCTCAACATGTTGGCTACACAGTTTAACGCTGCACTCTGCAATATTCCAGCTTTATGGCGGCGGTCAGTAAATAATCTAGTCTGGACCAGACAGTCCATTGATCAACGGCATGAGCATCGGTCAACGCGATCGGAATACGATGACATGCGTCAACCAAGTTAGCGAGCCTGAGAATCCGATCCCGTTAGTTTCGCCTCTTACGACAAGCATGGGTTACTAAAGACCAATTCCGGCCATGCTATATCAACAAATGTTAAAAATGGAAGATAGATATTTTCGTCGATATAAGACAATGAAATATACACTAGCCGAATAAATTAACTGTGCATTATTTGATTTTATGCCATATTTTAATGCAAAAAGATAATAACATGATTTGAGGTGTTTTCCTAAATCACTGTTTACCTGTTGACAGGATAAGATCGAAATCTGTATGATTTGACGCTAGGCAACGTGACACGCCCAGAACAGATCTGGTGTCTTGTTCCCAAGTTGTAATTGGAATCAGTCCTAACAAGAATTCGATGTGAAACCAAGAAATAACTTAGAGATATGATATAATTTACAAGTGTACAAAGGAATCCCAATGGCAGTACATTGAGGGCACATACATAACTCCAGTCATCGGAGCAGGTCGCGGAGGTTATCTCAATGTTGCTACAATAATTCACCGTTTATTCACGATATTTAAGGCCTGTTACTTTCAGGTTTTCATCTGGTTCAGCAAATTTCCGGGGTTCACCAAAGACAGGTACCCCAGTCCGATGTGTCAAACCAAATCTTGGTTTTCCCATTTTTACAGCACTTTTAGCAATATTCCAGCAATACTATGGGGATCATCAGAAATAAAAAATGAGCTTCACACATTGTACCCATGTTGGGAATATTCGGCGTGACGAACGAACGCTTTAAACACTTCCCCTACCACAGGGAGGCTAGGTGGGCTGCGGAGTTAAAAGAACATTTTCTCCATGCCATTCTGTTACCCGCTCCGTGTTGATCAGCCGTTATTGGGTGATGTACGGTTATCAGGCAATATCTTCCAGCTGACGATTAACTGTCTCAAATTTCATATTGTTTTGGGTCCGGGCGAGTGTAGGGTGACCCTAGCAGGCTCAGTGAATGGTTATCGGGTAATATGAACCTTAGTTCACAATACTTGTTTTTCTTACTAACGCCATATATTGGAATACGTACATTTAAATGAATGCAATCTAATACAGAGAGGCTGCACATTATTAGTGTTCGGAGAGCTTTATTTTGAATCGAGAATCTCAGACGTGAAAATATTTCCAATTTGTACTTTTCACGCGGGTATTGTTTATGAGTCCCAAGGCTGATCAGTCTGCACAGTTAATATTAATTTATTAAAATATTTAATATCTATGTTATAACTTATCCACATTTCCAAAATAATCTGTTATTTTAAGAATATAGGTTGGGGTTAGATTCATTGCTTTTTTTAGAAACAAAAAGAGAAAACTGCTTTTGACAAGAGAGAAAACAAAGAAAGACCATATATTTTTTCATTCAAATTCCTCAATATCGCAATTGTGTGATAGAATGGACGAACCAGATTGTTATAAAATCAGATGCAGTATGGACATTAAACAGAGTGGATATCCAAGATGGTGATAAAGGCAACAATATCTGAGGACGATGCAAGTTTAGTGACTAAAACTAAGTTTCGAAACAGGTTCACGCAAAGGTTCAGATTGGAATTCTTAAGCCTTTTCGTATACACCAAAATGCTTTGCACTTGCTGATCGAAAATATCAGTGTTGTATTTTACTGAAATGTTTGTAGTCTTTTTAGTTATTGACGAATTTCTACGACACATTTTTTACTGTACCTGTCGGATAAAACTTATATTGGTAAGCGAACAGGTCAGGAAATACTTACACCGTTTAGTCCATCTGTGAACAGGGCAGCCATATACTTACACTAGTTAGTCCACTTGTGAATAGGACAGCCAATACGTACACTAGTAAGTCCACTTGTGAACAGGACAGCCAATACTTACACTAGTCAGTCCACTTGTGAATAGGGCAGCCATATACTTACACTAGTTAGTCCACTTGTGAATAGGACAATGAATACTTATACAGGTTAGTCCACTTGTGGACAGGGCAACCAATACTTATACTAGTTTGTACACTTGGCAGCAGGTCACCCAATACTTATACTAGTTAGTCCACATGTGGACAGGACAACCAATACTTATATAAGTTGGTACACTTGGCAGCAGGTCACCCAATACTTACACTAGTTAGTCAACTTGTGTACAGGGCAGCCATATACTTACACTAGTTAGTCCACTTGTGGACAGGGCAACCAATACTTATACTAGTTAGTCCACTTGGGAGCAGGCCACCCAATACTTATACTAGTTAGTCCAGTTGTGTACAGGGCAATTAATACTTACACTAGTTAGTCCACTTGTGGGCGGTACGTAAGTCCCAAAATAGTTCCCGCCATAAAGCTGGAATATTGCAGAGTGCGGCGTAAAACTAAACTCACTCACCCTAAATACTTCAAAGTTAATTAAACCTACCACTATTTTTAATCAAATAGTTACACTGGTTGGTCCACTTGTGATCAGGACAATCAATACTTACACTAGTTAGTCCACTTGTGAACAGGACAATCAATACTTATACAGGTTAGTCCACTTGTGAATAGGACAACCAATGCTTATACTAGTTTGTACACTTGCAATCAGGCCACCCAATACTTATACTAGTTAGTCCACTTGTGTACAGGGCAGCCATATACTTATACTAGTTAGTCCACTTGTGTACATGGCAGCCATATGCTTACACTAGTTAGTCCACTTGTGAATAGGGCAGCCATATACTTACACTAGTTAGTCCACTTGTGAACAGGACAATCAATACTTCTACAGGTTAGTCCACTTGTGAATAGGACAACCAATACTTATACTAGTTTGTACACTTGAGATCAGGCCACCCAATACATATACTAGTTAGTCCACTTGTGTACAGGGCAGCCATATACTTACACTAGTTAGTCCACTTGTGAATAGGGCAGCCATATACTTACACTAGTTAGTCCACTTGTGAATAGGACAATCAATACTTATACAGGTTAGTCCACTTGTGAATAGGACAATCAATACTTACACTAGTTAGTCTACTTGTGTACAGTGCAATCAATACTTACACTAGTTAGTCCACTTGTGAACAGGCGGCCAATACTTACACTAGTTAGTCCACTTGTGAACAGTACAATCAATACTTACACTAGTCAGTCCACTTGTGTACAGGACAATCAATACTTACACTAGTTAGTCCACTTGTGTACAGTGCAATCAATACTTACACTAGTTAGTCCACTTGTGTACAAGGCAATCAATACTTACTCTAGTTAGACCACTTGTGAATAGGACAGCCATATACTTACACTAGTTAGTCCACTTTGTGTACAGGGCAGCCATATACTTACACTAGTTAGTCCACTTGTGAATAGGGCAGCCATATACTTACACTAGTTAGTCCACTTGTGAATAGGAAAATGAATACTTATACAGGTTAGTCCACTTGTGGACAGGGCAATCAATACTTACACTAGTTAGTCCACTTGTGTACAGGACAATCAATACTTACACTAGTCAGTCCACTTGTGTACAGGACAATCAATACTTACACTAGTTAGTCCACTTGTGTACAAGGCAATCAATACTTACACTAGTTAGTCCACTTCGGTACAGGGCAGCCATATACTTACACTAGTTAGTCCACTTGTGAATAGGGCAGCCATATACTTACACTAGTTAGTCCACTTGTGAATAGGGCAATCAATACTTATACAGGTTAGTCCACTTGTGTACAGGGCAATCAATACTTACACTAGTTAGTCCACTTGTGTACAGTGCAATCAATACTTACACTAGTTAGTCTACTTGTGTACAGGACAATCAATACTTACACTAGTTAGTCCACTTGTGAACAGGACAATCAATACTTATACAGGTTAGTCCACTTGTGAATAGGACAACCAATACTTATACTAGTTTGTCCACTTAAGATCAGGCCACCCAATACATATACTAGTTAGTCCACTTGTGTACAGGGCAGCCATATACTTACACTAGTTAGTCCACTTGTGAATAGGGCAGCCATATACTTACACTAGTTAGTCCACTTGTGAATAGGACAATCAATACTTATACAGGTTAATCCACTTGTGTACAGGGCAATCAATACTTACACTAGTTAGTCCACTTGTGTAGAGGACAATCAATACTTACACTAGTCAGTCCACTTGTGTACAGGACAATCAATACTTACACTAGTTAGTCCACTTGTGTACAGGACAATCAATACTTACACTAGTTAGTCCACTTGTGAATAGGACAATCAATACTTATACAGGTTAGTCCCTTGTGAATAGGGCAATCAATACTTACACTAGTTAGTCTACTTGTGTACAGTGCAATTAATACTTACACTAGTTAGTCCCCTTGTGAACAGGCGGCCAATACTTACACTAGTTAGTCCACTTGTGAACAGTACAATCAATACTTACACTAGTTAGTCCACTTGTGTACAGTGCAATCAATACTTACACTAGTTAGTCCACTTGTGTACAAGGCAATCAATACTTACTCTAGTTAGACCACTTGTGAATAGGACAGCCATATACTTACACTAGTTAGTCCACTTGTGTACAGGGCAGCCATATACTTACACTAGTTAGTCCACTTGTGAATAGGGCAGCCATATACTTACACTAGTTAGTCCACTTGTGAATAGGACAATGAATACTTATACAGGTTAGTCCACCTGTGGACAGGGCAACCAATTCTTATACAGGTTAGTCCACTTGTGAAAAGGACAATGAATACTTATACAGGTTAGTCCACTTGTGGACAGGACAACCAATACTTATATTAGTTTGTACACTTGGCAGCAGGTCACCCAATACTTATACTAGTTAGTCCACTTGTGTACAGGGCAGCCATATACTTACACTAGTTAGTCCACTTGTGTACAGGGCAGCCATATACTTACACTAGTTAGTCCACTTGTGAATAGGACAATCAATACTTATACAGGTTAATCCACTTGTGAATAGGGCAATCAATACTTATACAGGTTAGTCCACTTGTGGACAGGGCAACCACTAGTTTGTACACTTGGGAGCAGGCCACCCAATACTTATACAAGTTAGTCCACTTGTGTGTACAGGGCAGCCATATACTTACACTAGTTAGTCCACTTGTGTACAAGGCAGCCATATACTTACACTAGTTAGTCCACTTGTGAATAGGGCAGCCATATACTTACACTAGTTAGTCCACTTGTGAATAGGACAATCAATACTTATACAGGTTAGTCCACTTGTGAATAGGACAATCAATACTTACACTAGTTAGTCTACTTGTGTACAGTGCAATCAATACTTACACTAGTTAGTCCACTTGTGAACAGGCGGCCAATACTTACACTAGTTAGTCCACTTGTGAACAGTACAATCAATACTTACACTAGTCAGTCCACTTGTGTACAGGACAATCAATACTTACACTAGTTAGTCCACTTGTGTACAGTGCAATCAATACTTACACTAGTTAGTCCACTTGTGTACAAGGCAATCAATACTTACTCTAGTTAGACCACTTGTGAATAGGACAGCCATATACTTACACTAGTTAGTCCACTTGTGTACAGGGCAGCCATATACTTACACTAGTTAGTCCACTTGTGAATAGGGCAGCCATATACTTACACTAGTTAGTCCACTTGTGAATAGGACAATGAATACTTATACAGGTTAGTCCACTTGTGGACAGGGCAATCAATACTTACACTAGTTAGTCCACTTGTGTACAGGACAATCAATACTTACACTAGTCAGTCCACTTGTGTACAGGACAATCAATACTTACACTAGTTAGTCCACTTGTGTACAAGGCAATCAATACTTACACTAGTTAGTCCACTTCGGTACAGGGCAGCCATATACTTACACTAGTTAGTCCACTTGTGAATAGGGCAGCCATATACTTACACTAGTTAGTCCACTTGTGAATAGGGCAATCAATACTTATACAGGTTAGTCCACTTGTGTACAGGGCAATCAATACTTACACTAGTTAGTCCACTTGTGTACAGTGCAATCAATACTTACACTAGTTAGTCTACTTGTGTACAGGACAATCAATACTTACACTAGTTAGTCCACTTGTGAACAGGACAATCAATACTTATACAGGTTAGTCCACTTGTGAATAGGACAACCAATACTTATACTAGTTTGTCCACTTAAGATCAGGCCACCCAATATATATACTAGTTAGTCCACTTGTGTACAGGGCAGCCATATACTTACACTAGTTAGTCCACTTGTGAATAGGGCAGCCATATACTTACACTAGTTAGTCCACTTGTGAATAGGACAATCAATACTTATACAGGTTAATCCACTTGTGTACAGGGCAATCAATACTTACACTAGTTAGTCCACTTGTGTAGAGGACAATCAATACTTACACTAGTCAGTCCACTTGTGTACAGGACAATCAATACTTACACTAGTTAGTCCACTTGTGTACAGGACAATCCATACTTACACTAGTTAGTCCACTTGTGAATAGGACAATCAATACTTATACAGGTTAGTCCCCTTGTGAATAGGGCAATCAATACTTACACTAGTTAGTCTACTTGTGTACAGTGCAATTAATACTTACACTAGTTAGTCCCCTTGTGAACAGGCGGCCAATACTTACACTAGTTAGTCCACTTGTGAACAGTACAATCAATACTTACACTAGTTAGTCCACTTGTGTACAGTGCAATCAATACTTACACTAGTTAGTCCACTTGTGTACAAGGCAATCAATACTTACTCTAGTTAGACCACTTGTGAATAGGACAGCCATATACTTACACTAGTTAGTCCACTTGTGTACAGGGCAGCCATATACTTACACTAGTTAGTCCACTTGTGAATAGGGCAGCCATATACTTACACTAGTTAGTCCACTTGTGAATAGGACAATCAATAGTTATACAGGTTAGTCCACCTGTGGACAGGGCAACCAATACTTATACAGGTTAGTCCACTTGTGAAAAGGACAATGAATACTTATGCAGGTTAGTCCACTTGTGGACAGGACAACCAATACTTATATTAGTTTGTACACTTGGCAGCAGGTCACCCAATACTTATACTAGTTAGTCCACTTGTGTACAGGGCAGCCATATACTTACACTAGTTAGTCCACTTGTGTACAGGGCAGCCATATACTTACACTAGTTAGTCCACTTGTGAATAGGACAATCAATACTTATACAGGTTAATCCACTTGTGAATAGGGCAATCAATACTTATACAGGTTAGTCCACTTGTGGACAGGGCAACCACTAGTTTGTACACTTGGGAGCAGGCCACCCAATACTTATACAAGTTAGTCCACTTGTGTGTACAGGGCAGCCATATACTTACACTAGTTAGTCCACTTGTGTACAAGGCAGCCATATACTTACACTAGTTCGTCCACTTGTGAATAGGGCAGCCATATACTTACACTAGTTCGTCCACTTGTGAATAGGGCAGCCATATACTCACACTAGTAAGTCCACTTGTGAATAGGACAATCAATACTTATACAGGTTAATCCACTTGTGCACAGGGCAATCAATACTTACACTAGTTAGTCTACTTGTGAACAGGACAGCCAATACTTACACTATTAAGTCCACTTGTGTACAGGACAATCAATACTTACACTAGTCAGTCCACTTGTGTACAGGGCAATCAATACTTACACTAGTCAGTCTACTTGTGTACAGGGCAATCAGTACTTATAGTAGTTAGTCCACTTGTGAACAGGAAAATCAATACTTACACTAGTTAGTCCACTTGGGAGCAGGCCACCCAATACTTATACTAGTTAGTCCACTTGTGTACAGGGCAATTAATACTTACACTAGTTAGTCCACTTGTGGGCGGTACGTAAGTCCCAAAATAGTTCCCGCCATAAAGCTGGAATATTGCAGAGTGCGGCGTAAAACTAAACCCACTCACCCAAAATAGTTCAAAGTTAATTAAAACCTAGCACTATTTTTAATCAAATAGTTACACTGGTTGGTCTACTTGTGATCAGGACAATCAATGCTTACGCTGGTTAGTCCACTTTGGACTTGTTATAGTAGTTAGTTACTTGTTATAGTAGACATTTTTCGGGTATCATAACAGTAATCCCCATGTAAAAAGTCACCACAGCACATCGATGTCAAATCAAACATCATGCACCCCACAAAGGTGCTAAAACGTGTTTTTCACGTGTCACTTGTCACGTGATCTTATCATTGCACGTGCATTCGATCGCACATGTTCCCAAGAAATTGTACAAAGTGAAAAAAACACTTTAAAACACTGACAAGAACAGCCAATTCTTGTGCCAATTCTTGAACGTGCCGTTGGCATGCTGGAAGCGGGAACGTCAGTAAGTGGCATTGCAAGGACAACGTGGTGCAGCCGTCGGACTGTTTGTGATTTACCGACCCGGCTGCGAGCTGCTCACCTTCATGTTCGACGACCATATCACGGAACCATTTTGACGCCATTACATCGACGTCAGCGTTTGCTGTGGGCCTGACGTCACCTCCGATGGACTCAGAGTGACTGGAATCGAGTTGTCTTCAGTAGTAAATAGAGATTTACTCTCAGATTCGCTGATGGTAGGATGAGAGTGTGAAGGCGACGCCGTGAACGTTATGCTCAGTGTTGTGTACAAGAACATGACTGATTTGGAGGAGGACGTGTCATGGTTTGGGGTGGGATTTCCCGTTCCCAACTTCTGGTTATCTGTGAGAACCTTTAATGCCGCAGTTTACCGCGACCAGGTGCTAACCCCCAAATTTATTCCATTCATGGCAGTACATGGTCCAGGTGCACTTTCAACATGACAATGCCAGACCCCATACAGCCAGCTTGATCTGGAATTACCCGTAGAACGCAGGAATCAACGTTCTTGACTGTCCGTCAAGGTCACAGTCACACGCAAAAAACAATTCCTGAGGAGCCGTTGCTTTGCAGTTGTAACCGCACGGGGTGGCCATACACGTTACTGAACGTTGGAAACATCAGATTTAATTTCTTGTGACTTAACACTTTGTGTACGCTTTTCTTGATACACTCTGTAACTACATGGAACCGATTTTTGGCATTGTGATTATTATAGGTTAATTCTATCGACCTTAACAAATACATGATGACCTCTATACCACATTCTTGTGTCCTTTCTTTTTTATAATATTTTTAAAGATATGATGTGATGTTTCTAGTCTGACTTAGTGTGTTTGAACTACATCTCCTCCTCCTCCTGTTCCTCCTCCTACTGCTACTGCTACTACTACTAGAGCAACTAAAAAACGATCATTGTATTTGTCCTGTAATGCTGCTTACATATTTGTATTTTTCTTCAAAGACCTTCACGTTAAACAACGTGTAAGCAGCTATACCGAAACGTCGCTTACATTGTAATAAAGAAGGACCATAGAACTTTCCCCGTTGTTCTCACACCAACTTTATGTTTAAAAATATTCTAATTCACAAATAGGAAAAGAACAATACACAATCGTGCTATTGTACTGCCAGAAAATCTTTAGGCATAATTCTCAATAAACCGTTAAACGTTGGTACAGAAGTAATGATAAAATGAATACACATACAGTCAATATAATATGGGCAATGGGTATCGGCCCTGAAACTTATCACTTTTAGTAATATAAATTTCATCAACTCTAATCTATGAAAATAGTGTGTGGCTCAGCAAATACTTGGAATCAATATATTCACTTGCATATTGATGGAGACAACTTAACGCCCTCTAAATTCTCGGCGGTTTTGATTGGCAGCTACCCGCCCACTTGTTAGCTTTATAAGGTTGTAACGAACATGCGAGGAGAAGACGAGAAGACATTTCCTACAGGTGAGGTTCTTTGGTACATGTCTTTCACATCAGGCAGAACATGCATTGCCATGGTAAAACTGTCGAGAAAGATTTATGTTCAACGAGAAAATCTCTTGTGGACTTATTTGTAAACTAATGATGATTTCGGTATTAACGTTTGTTCTAAAACATGTCCTTGTATTGTCCATGTTTGATTGCACTGTTTACCATATTTAGTTTGTTTCCAAAGGTCGAGATCGCGAGAATGTCCATTATAGTAGTCCACAGCATACGCGACATAAAGACTGACAGAAGGGTTTATTCAGAATTCAATGCCTCTAGCGCAATGGTGTACAGAGTAATATTAATACTTGCTAAGCCTTATGATTACCCAGGGATATCTGGATAGTTTCACATTTACCGTTACGAGTGCCACGAGTTTGGAAACTTGTGATAGAGATAGGCCAATACATATAAGAGATCTTATGCCATGGATGGACATAGGAGCTCTAAACGTCTCAAAAGTGTGGATGGGTAAATAGAATCTAAACATTCTTTCCTTACACATCATTAACACATGATATTCATCCGTTTTCATTCTTAGCATGGCAGTACAGACATAGTCGTAACATCGCAAGGGACATTTTCGCACGTTTTACCATGATGAGGTTGTTTCCAAAGGTCGAGAATATGTTTTAGTATGCCATTGTAGTATTCCCCATCATACGCTTGATAGCGAGTCCCATGGTCATACACAGACATACTGACAGACTGGGTATATTCAGTAGTATCTCTGACCATTGAGAGATGACTTGTATAGTGAGCAGTATAGGTGCCAACTTATACGAGAGAGAGAATATATATATATTTAAAATATGAGTCCAGATATTTCTTCTTGTCTAATCTCCCTTATATCTGCACAAGATCTTTCGCCGTTCAACGACTCTTCAGCTCCGCTTTCATTGTACACCTGAAGAGCCGTTGAACGGCGAAAGATCTTGTGCAGATATAAAGGAGATTTGACAAGAAGAAATATCTGGACTCATATTTTATATATTTATTGCTCATACACCTGCAGAAATCACGTGTTTATATATATATTATATATAGCCCCAAATCTTTCAGGATTGACAAGAATTGTTCCATCTCAACTATCTACGTAGATTTCTTCACACTTCAACTGCTGACGATGAACGCCTTATATGCAGTGATGCTTGTCCTGGTTCTCATCTCCGTCGTCTCTCCGTAAGTCAGTGAGTGAGTGAGTGAGTTGGGTTTTACGCCACTTTAAACTGTATTCTCGTTACACCAGGCGTGTTAGCCCGATATTGGAGGAAGGAGGAAGTGATGAAGGGCGTAGACCTTTACATGGGTGCTGACAAATATGGAACCAAGGTCAACGAAGGTCTGAACCGAAGATAATTTTTTCCTTCGTATCAAGGGCTATGGTACCTTTTATCTTCATCCAGCAGCGGGTTATCCCATTCGTCATATTTCCGTATCTTCCTCAATGTAACGAAATGTGTAGCCCGAAATTTACTTCAAATATCGTAATGCGTGTTTTTGTATTTCAGATCCTACGGATTTGGGGGTGAGTTTGTATATTTATTGTAATCTTGTAGTGAACACACCACACAGAGTTTGGTTTGCCACCCACGTTCTGTACATTTTGTACTACCCAGTTAGTGAACCTGACCTCATCAGAAGGAAATAAGACCCGGTGATGTTTATGATGACACAGTGTTATACAAAACCGTAACGGTCTTCTTTTTGTGATTTCAAAAGAAATTAAACCTGATGATTGGATAAGCCATTTTGAATCTTTGTTTGACGGAGAATTGAATTCTATAAATGTGTTGATGATTTTGTGAACTTCTGATATGAAAGTGAGTTAGATCAAGTTATTAGTGTAGGTGAGTTGTTATGAGCACGAGGCAGTATGAAGCCAGGTAAAGTACCAGGCCTCTCCGGGATTTCAGTTGATGTCTTGCAGAATGCGCCACCGGTTTGTCTCAACATTTTGTTGGATTAGTTTAATCTTGTATTATCTACTGGTATCTCCCCCGACCAGTGGTCTCTTGGTATTATTCTTCCAACCTTTAAGACAGGTAGATCGCGTGACCCTAAAAACTATAGGCCTATAACACTCTTGGATGTAGTTGGTAAAATCTTATTGAAACGTATCTGCAACAGGTTAAATAACTGGTCGACTGAAGAAAGTTGTATAGTTGGTGGACAATCTTGCTGCAGGAAGGGTTTTCAGATTACGGATAACATTTTTGTTGTTGACACATTGATCAATAAATATCTTTCCTGTAAGAGAGGTCGGCTATAATGTTCTTTTATCGATTTGAAGGGAGGCTTTGACCCTGTGTATAGAAATGGTTTATTTGTTAAACTATGGAAAGGTGGTGTCAAGTGACGAATATTTCGAGTTCTAAGAACATGTACAGGTCTGTAAATCTTGTGTCTCGTTAGATTGACATCTTACAGAATTCTTCGAGTGTCTCTCAGGCGTTAGACAAGGATGTTAGCTGTCACCATTTCTCATCAATCTTCATTACTGACATTGTCGATGAGTTTGAGTGTGAAGCCCATTGTGTTACATTACATGCTTTAGAATTGTTTATCTTGCTGTTTGCCGATGATATCTGTAGACATTGATAATCAAATATGTCATGAAAATATTCAATCTTGCTCTAAACTTAAACTGTTCTTTGCTACAAAAGATCATTTTCAATATCATAACTGGGTTCGATGTATCGATTTATACCGGTTGTCGAAGATGAATTTGACTTTTGCCTCGTGTGCCCATTTTACCTTCATCTGCGATCCAATCTCATACCTCAATATTATCAATGTCCTTGTTATTTTGCTCCACTATTCATAACATATGCAATAATGTATCAAAATATATATATTTCTTGCTGCTAAGAAACGTTGACTCCTTTTTGAAAGGGTTATCTGTGAAATAATATCTTAGCTGCACTAATGTACGTAATTAAAGTTCTGTTGTGTTCTGCTCTGTATTGTTTCGATTCTTATTCAAAGTTCCTTCGTGATTAATGAACGCATACCTACTTGGAGGTAAGTTGTTATGGACCCTATGTACATTCTGTAATGTCATCATGAAAATTGTACAATCATCCATGTAAACCATCCTTACATCTATGTATTCTAAACCGTATTTTTGTACCTGTTGTAGCGTAATAAACCGTAACGGTCTTAGTTCGATCCTTGTCCAGAGTACACTTTTGATAAAATAAAGCATGCGGACTTGGAAGTAGGTATATAAGGAAGACACGTTACAAATAATGTATTATACTTAGCCAGTCGTAGATGATCTAAAGAAACTATGCTGTGCAGCGCGTGGCAAAGAATACTTCCAGTTTTACGCAAGTTGCGTGAGAGGTGAGTGCTTCCAGTGTGGTATGAAAACTGGATGGTGTTCAGCATCCGATGCTTGCCAAAAGAGGCAACTAACAGGATCGGGTGATCAGGCAAAGTTTACATCCCTGTAGGGATTCTGGGTTAAGATTGACACCCAGCTCCACTTCCTGGGAGTTGAAGATTTAACCCGTGTCATGGTGAGACGTTGCTCTCAGTATTAACCAATTGTTTGATTGTCGCTATTTAACAGACCGACAGTTTAGATTTGGGATTTTTGTTTTTTGGACGTTAAACAAAGAAGAAACTGAATGATGATAATTTGTGAAATCATCCATGTTCGCAGTTTGGGGACATTGGTCTCAATGGACTCAGGTCTCGGCTACTCCGTGTGACGCTCTGTGCGGGGAAGGAAGTCGAAGCGTGGAAAAAGAGAGACAATGCGTTGGAGGAAGAATATGTCGTCCAATCAACGGGGGATTCACAACGACCACTGAAAGCTGCAACATTCAAAGTTGTGAAGGTGAGATCTTTGTCGTTTGGATGGTTTTCCCAAAAAAATAGCACTGATTAAAACGTCAGAAAGATATGGAAACTCGCGTTAAGTCAAATTGCAATTAAGTATAAAACGAACCCTCTTGGGTTTAAAGTGATCTATGAGGTACAGCTGCCGGTGATCTCCAGGTGATTTGCTTTGTGTCTGAGTGAGTGAGTTGGGTTTTACGCCGTTTTTCACAATATTCCAGCAATTTCACGGCAGGGAGTTTATCGCTGGTAAACTCAGTGGACGAATGAAAACGTCGACGATCTTTGAACGCTGGTGGGGCAGTTATCGGCACCTTCGTCAAACTGCGAATCTTCATTCTGGTTATGCGGCGATGATATCGTTCAATAAGATGAACCACGCGGAAGGACATGGCGATGACGGTGGGACTGATGCTGAACCGATGACGGCAACAATGATTCGTCTTGGGCTGAACGGAACATTCGAACTGGCGTTTGGAAAGGACGCTGAACGTTTAACGCTGAACCGATCGATGATGATCGTTTTGTGGCGATTCTGGCGACCTTCAAACTCTTCTGAACACGCGTTAACGGCTTGCTGCTGGCGCTGTTGTTTTCTTCAATAGTAGCAGGTGGAATTAAACAGACATCAAATCATCCCAATTTGAATATAAAGAATGGACTGAAACTATTCCCGCTTTAACGAGAGCTCCAGTAGAAAGAATAATAAACTTTTATCATTGTTTTTGATCAAACAGAAGGGATTACAAAATGGAACCGCGGCCTGAATCGAACTAAGCACCATTTAAATAGATATGACTGACTTTTCGTCAGATATTTCCAGCTGGATGTATCTTCAACCTGGAATCGCGTAATACGTCGTATCTTAACAGCAGATACGACTACGCTGCTACCTCACGCTTTGTTATCTTCCCGAACTATACGTGATCCCCATGCTTCCGTTCGCATTAAACTTTATAAAATAAAAACCTTTAACTAATGAAATCGATAAACTGATGACTGGAACTTCATTTCGCCTTTAACTGGGCTGGACTTCTAAAGTTACGCATTCGCTTCTCGACCCGATATTCGACTGAAACGAACAAACGACTTCGATATTCGCTGACGAAACAATTTCGACGCCTGGATATCGCACTTCATCGGACTGCGAACCGAACAGTTCAGGACAAACTTTCAAGACTGCTGAACGAATATAATTCTTTATGGGCCAAACAGAATGGGATTTTGTGCGTATGGGCTAATAATGCTGAACTGTTTGCTTTAACCATGGGCTGAAACGGAACGCGTTCTTCGATCTTTGAATGTCGGTTCGTTGGAGATGATTTTATTGGCGTCTTAAGGCTTCTTCGGATTTGAAATCATTTAACATTTATATCAACTGCAAATGAAATATTTGACCGACTTTCAGGCTGAACGCTGTTCAATGACGAACGTATTCGACATCCGGTGTTGCGGCGGCTAATATTCAACTTTGTTTTTGAATTCCATGGCCCAATCGATTCGCAGATGAACGAACTGTTTTAACTGCTATTCAAGACTAACTAACGAACATACGGTTATGGCGCAATCGGAACTTCGACTGGACGACCATCAGACTGGCTGCCAGACCTTCGCTGGAACTTATTCGTTATTGAACTGTTGAATATTCTGGAGCAACATGGTGCTAAACCGGGCTGCCGGGTGCGCAATGAAGATGACGAAACATTATCACTAATGGCAACATGGCTGATGCCATAACCAGTTATGGCCAGTTCTATTGAAGCGTCGCTTCGTTTACGGTTACCTGAACATGAAGGATGCGTATTGGCTGGCCTTTCATAAGACTGTTTGGTGCTCTGTTTCGACTTTATTATTAACCGATATAACTTCCTTCTTTACTGAATTTAGTTGGTGCTATTCGAACTGTCGGTTGAATGTTTCGATATGATTCCATCCTGAATGATTATTATAAAGATGTTGGATATCTTTGAACCTGCCTGTGGCTAACCTGGTCCATCGCGGCTTTTTAACCGCGCAACGATAAACGCTGGAGGTAGCAAATCGTCGCATAACGATCTGCAGTTCAAATTAGTTCTGTTTACAATCGATGGTTGCGACTTCCTCGGAGAAGATGAGCCAGACTAACCTGACCTTTAGGGAACTGCGGCTTTCCGGAACTCAAACTGGACTTTGGACTCGATCAGGGTGACGCGGTTGGCGCAGACGTTAAAATGTTTGCTGGCGGCTGCCGAATCGCCATCGATATTGAATGCCACTCATGATTTGCGGTGACTTTGTTCGACCGCTACGCTGCTGAAACTGCTCCAGCTGGAGAATTCTGGCACCACGATTACGCTGCTGGTTTCGGAAGGCGAACTGGGACACCACGGGTGAAAGGCGAACTCAAATCAAATGAGGAAGGACTGCGGTACTCAATTTACGGAGCGGGCTTTGACCGGTTACGACGGTTGTACCCAGAGCATTGGACGCAACCGGAGCGCTGCGCCCAGATCCGGAATACGTTTAACTCGAGAGACCGGCGATGCGGCGGCTAAAGGAAACTCTGGGAACTGGGGATCAGGAAGCCGGTGACACGGGGCGCGGCAACTCACTGGCGGGACTTCGTGGATGCTGACTGATAATGGGAGGTTTGGGACAAACAATGCTGGAAATTATTTAAGCGACTCTTTGCGACGGTGAACTGACGCCTACGCCTGGAACCAGAATGCGACTGGACCGTTGAAACTGTTGCGGAAGGAGGCTGTGCTTCAAACTGACTGGCACACTAACGGTGCTGAACATCTCGTGAACAGGCATCAGAGGCTGGCTTTTCCGCGGCTCTACCGCTATATCAGATATGGCTCCGGAATTTTTTCACGGAGTTTGGGCGGCTCACAAACTGTGGCTCACAAGCGTCCTTATGACGCTGGGAACCCAGATAAATGGGCTTCAGAAGAAAGCGGTTTCGCTAAACCCGGACGACTTCGCGTTAACGCGACGGCTTACAGACGCTGCTGCGTCCTCGAAGGAGGACACCTTTATTCTGCACCAGCAAATTACGGGCTTTAACTGGCGGCGCGAACTGCGCATTGGAAGAATAGTGCATTTCGATTCAGGCGCAGGCACATTACTAATCGCTGATTGCGCTGGGCATCTGCCCTGATCTAGAAAACTTTCGGCGGCATATCAGGACTGCCGATTCGGCATCTGATTACGCACTACGCACCGGCGTAAGCGACATCCGCGACGGACTATTTATTATTTACTCGTTAGCGAATTTGGTTCGCGCTGCTGTCACGATATCAGAGGAACTTTGCTTTACTGACGCGACTTTTCGGTGGTCTTTAACCTCTGAGTTTACGACTGCTTTAAGGCTTTTGCTGCTTAATCGCTGCGACTTTAGCGTTACCCGAAGGCCAGACGACGACTGATTGCTGCTGTTATCGCCTCACTATTGAGGATTTTTATCGCTGGTGAATTTATCTACGCAGCTTAAGCTGCTGCTAACGATTGATTCCTGGAAATTATTGCGCTAAAGGCTGGCGCACGAACTGGAGAAATGCTCGCGACCGCACGCGCGATTTATTCGCTGAATAAAGAAAGCGACCGGCATTTGTGAAAGCTCGAGACCGGGCTTGATTGCAGGTCACGGCGCTGAAGAGAAACTACTGACTTCTTCGAACATCCCGGAACCATTGCGCTCACCGCTCGCTAAATACCCACAACCGGCACTAATCCCATTATTTCTGGCTGATGCGTCTCGATCAAACTGGCAAGATACTACAGGCCGAACAACTACAAACTAAATAACTGCCCTGGGGCGCTGATACCGCTGTCGGCGCACCGGCAGGCTTCTCAGCGCAGGAGTTGTTGTTCGATACTCGACGGCATTCGCTTCGTCGACTGCGGCTCTGGGCTTCTTCGGCACCGGCTGAAACGAACTGCTGGAAGCCAGGCTATCGATGAGCGAGGATTACTGTTGCGTCTGACGACACTTTGTGTTAAACGCTGCAATGACTGGGAACAAAATCGCGCCATCGCTGAAAACGCAACCGGTTTCCACGACTTGAATCGGGAATGAAATTACGGAATCGAGCGTGAATATAACCATTTCTCGCAAGCACTACAGACTGCTATTTTAGCATTTAACAGGGCTGATTCGCGGCTTTGCTGGGCTCGAACCTTGGTTTTTGACCCAGTTTACGCGACACGACGAATAATTAACGCTGGAACTGGTACATTCGCATTTTGACGGCTCTTTATAAACTGATTCGTCGTTACGCTTCACGTTTAAACGCTTTTGTTAAGAGATATGCCGTCCTGGCTGGCGCTGGCCGATCTGCTTTTATCGGGCTTTGACTTCCACAATCTTTATTCTTTGCACGTACCGAACGGAACGGTGACAGAGAATCACTGATACGCTGCAAAACGGCTCCACAACCGGGCTTTGCTGGATAAACCGATTTGCGACTACGAAGATGACGGCTGCGTACCGCAACAACAAACTTTACCGACTTCGCGACTAATAGCGAACCATTTGCAATACGGGCGTGATCTGGCAACCGAACTTAACCATGGCGAAAACGCTACGACCCCGGAAAACTGTTATTGACGGAAGCGGACGCCGATTACGCTGAAAAATACCGATGAAGAAAAAAATACCAAAGATAAGAAGTGCCGAACCGCATCAACCGCGCGCAATTGGGCGCTACCGACCTGAATATCGTGATTCATACCGGTATGGATATTGAAAACGCTGATACCCGTACGCGTATAACCGATCGCTGAAATCTTGGGACTGAGCGAGATGCCATAAACTGAATTGAAGTCGGTTATGGAAGTGGATTCTGGCGGGCGACTGGTTATCGCCAGGAAGACTGGCGACAACGAAGTGTTCCTGTTTCGCTAAGCAATGACAGGATGCGACTTCGATATAACGAAAACAACAGCAACTCGCGCGTCGTTTATCGGAGACGATCGGCATCTGGAACGCGAAACTCACGACTTCGCCTTCGAACAGGCGCGGCAGAAGATATATAACGCTGGGCGGCGAAAGGCGGATAGCGCTGAACATTTCGCTGATTTATGATGGCGCTATCATTTGGCGGCAATACGTTCGGATACCGGCGCGCTCGGCATACTGGATAACCGATAAACAGATGCGCAACTCGCAATCAGATGGCGATATCGCTCGACGCTATCGAACTGCTTCGACATCTTGATGAACCACGAACACCGGCGCTGGAATGGGCAAACCTGTTCAAACCGGGTTTCAGACCGTCAACGAACATAGCCCCAACGGTATTCTGGCGAACTCGCTGGGTATATTGGTGATAACATCATTGCTGCATAGATTTGCGATATTAATACCTCGACTGGCATTCGCGGCTGATAATCATCGGTTACGCCGCTGCAATTACAGATGAAACTGAGCACAATACCTAAACGGACACAGGGAAAGACGGTTTCGTTTTCGCGGCGGAATCTGGAACAATCATCGACTGACGCCTTGACGGCGCTGGATAAAGATCGACGCGTCGGTGGCGCAACTGGAAGATTAACGAAGGGCGGCTCTGAGTTGATTCGTTGAACAACGAACTGACGGCAGACTTTACGGCACCGTCACCTGGAACACCAGACTGCCATCCTTTAACGCAGGGCGCTACTGTTTCCGTGACTGGTGATTTTGCGTTGAACGATTATCGATTTCGGATGAACTTCTTCGCGTTCCGCTGGGCACTTGTGGAAGGAATACGAACTACAACGGGGACGTTTACGGTTGATTTCTGGCTGGATGCGATGACTGACGTAATTGCTTTCGATCACGTAGGCAGCAATCTTCTCTGGCTCTTCGTCGATGATTGATGATACGACTTCGACGACTGAAACGCTGACGGAACTGGCTCTCATCACCTTCATCGTTCGCTGGGCTGAAGGCCGGATTCGAGGACTGCTGTTCGACTTCTGACTGACGTTTCTTTACTGACTGAAAACTTTAACGATTCGGAACTGATGATACGGTGTCGACGTCTGACCTGTTTGACCGGAATTCAGATGGAAGCATGATTGTTGGAACTGGGCGACGACTGGACTGATATTGGGCTGATGATGATTTCATAATCGATCATACCGTCTGCTATGACGATCGTCGATGACTGGATAACGGGCACGTTCTGGTTTTCTCTACGTATCTCGACGCTTTGTTTTAATGATCTTCGGGCGTTTGATTCGATGCGATGAATCGATGATTCGATATCGATCATGATCAACGATATCGATGATCATGCTCCTTTCTTCCTTCCTTTCACTGTCCATTGTCCTTCCATTCCTTCCTTCATTTATCCTTCTTTATTTCGGCTTTCCATTTCTTTTCATTCCTTTCCATTCCATTTCTGTGCTGTATGGCTAGGCTCCACTGGGCTGTGTTTCTTTCTTCATTCCTGGCCTTTCTGGTCCTTTCATTTCTTTCATTTCTTCTTCCTTTCCACTGCCCTTCGTTCTCCTTTCTTTCTTCCTTTCTTGTGTCTTTCTTCCTCCATGAACTGTTTCTTCTGTTCTGTTCCTTTCTATTTTCTTCCTTCCTTGTTCTTCCTTCTTTCTTCTTTATTTCTTCGTTGTGTCTTCCATTTCTTCTGTGCCTTTGTGTGTTCCTGTGTTTCTGTGTGGCTGTGGCTGGCTGTTCGGTGTTCGTTGTGTGTCAGTTCTTCGTTCTTCCATTTCTGGCTGGGGCTCTTCCTGGGTGTTCGTTCGGCTGTGGTCCTTGTGTTCCGGCTGGTCGGGCTGGCCGTTCGGTGTTCGGTCCGGCTGTTCGTTCGGTTGTGTTGTGTCGTCGTTGTCGTTGTTCCGGCTGTTCTGGTGGATGTGGACAGTTCTTCATGCTGGTGCTGAATTCTGCAACTTATCGCCTGGAATTCTTTCGCGGGCACCTGGCAAACTCAGATCAATGGTTCGTGACGGCAGGATTGCGGCAAATAGTTCGTATTGGGCTTCATTGGCGCCATTGCATCTGCCATTAAGCGCTTTGGCTGGATGGTGCGGCGGGAAGTGAAGAACTCTGCATGGGCCTTTAAACTGGCGAGGCCAAAGACGGTACGGAGCGCAGGAGGCACTGGCAGGAAGGATAACCATGCTGTGACCGAAAGGCATCGCTCTAATGTGGAAGGGCAACCGTTTCGGAGGCCAGGGGTTCGAGCTGCAACGAAAAGGCAATGGCTGCTGAAAAGAACCTTTGAAACCCTTTGGCTGCAAACCTTAAAATTTAAACATATCAGCGTTGACTGATGACAAGCTGGTAATTCGATGGCAGGGTTATTAGCGTAAATGCGGAAGCAGGCGTCGCTCAACACCGTATTGCGGTCATCGCCATCGCGCGGCGCGGTAACGCTCGCTGTGGCTGAAACCGGCGACTTTGCGTCGTTGCTCTTAACAACAGATGGTAGACTGTTAAACCTTAAACTGCGGGCTGCATTTATTTTGCGGGCTTCGCGACATGCGATCGCTGCGGCAGGAATGTTTCTGCTGCGGCGACTTCTACGAACAACGAAATTTGCCGCGCTGACCGGTACCGATACGTGCGGCTGGCTGGTATTCGCGGCAGGCGGCATGTTCTTTTCTTGGAACGGCTGAACTGGCTGAACGGCGTCGCCGACGAGCTGGCAGAATGCTGCGTTTGATTGAACGCTATGGCGCTAAAGTTTGGGAACTAACGCGGCGTATGGCGTTGTTAAAGTGCATCGGCGCGCGATGGCAACGAACTGAACCTTTATGCTGGCGACTGGCTGAACGCGAAACTTCGGTGGCGGCGGGCATTCATGACGGAGCATGTTGCAGATGGCGACGCTAAACTGGAATATGGGCCGGTTTCGCAGGCTCGAAGGTATTGGCAGATGACTGGGCGAGCAGAACAACTGCTGAAGCAAAACGTGGGAATAACGTTCGAACTGGCAATAAACATATCAGGCTACCTGGTAACCTTCAAACTACCGAAAGAAAAAGGTTTGCAAACTCATAACCTTCTGCTGCTGTTATGCAGTTTCAGAGATGAACTACAAGGCGCTGGAAACAGACGCTGGTGCAACTGGTATAACGCTGGCTTGTTTCTGGGCTGCCAAATTCTTTGGCGCGGTTTGTTGTTTGCCAGCGTACGGTATGAAAGCAGGCTGTTTGGAAGTCTCCGGGCAACATTCGCTGCCGGCGGGCACTGCGGACGAGGAAACGATGACTGGCAACTGGCTGGGCTGCGGGCTGCGCGGAGCGTGGAAAACGCTGATGCGGAACGCTGGAAACGCTGGCGGCGACTGGGCATGACGGCGGCTGGGGCTGGCGCAGCATAGATGAAGGACTGGCGGCGCAGATCGCGAACGATGCTGATGGCTGGAAAAGGCTGATGGAAGAAGGAAGACGGTACGCTGCCGGAGACTGATGCGGGGCGTAACAACGCTGACATGGAATAACGACGACGCTTCGAAGACGAAGGTCTGACGGAATGACAACTTCAGCGACTTTCTCGACGCGAAAATCAACAAACTCGATGTTGGAAAACATTCTGGTTATGATTACAACGAACTTCGACGAAGAATTCTGGCGAACAACGCTGACGCTGAACGCTGACAGAACTGACGACTCGCCCTCGCCAGACGCTGAAACGCCAAGCGCCTTTCAGAACCAGATCGCAAAATCGAACCGTCGTTTGCGGAATTCGACGCTGAAAGCTGCCGGAAATCGAACTGAACTGGCGGAATTCGATTCGGACGGTCCGGGCGATGAAAGCCAGGCGTGGCGTTCTGAAGAACAAACTGCTGCGGACTGAAACAAGGACTGGATACTTTGGAATTTGCTGAACTATGACGGCACTGCTGATTACGCCAGCTCTGGAAAACGGCATAATCGAACTTCGAACAGCTTTGACTTAAAACTGAAGGCGTTTTGGTGCATGTCGCACGATATGAAATATGACATACTGGACCGATGACGGACGATATAGCAAAGTTGTTTGAACGCTGATCGTTAAACCTTCGCGCATATTTGTGCTAACGCTGGCAACGGCGTATCTTGACTGGCAACCATTGGCGCATCGCCAACGACCGAACTACCGCGGTGATCTCATCGACGGTTTTAATCTGCGCTGCGCGGTTCTTCGGCATTTCGGTGCAGTTTTCTTTGAGCGTATTGAAGGGACTGCGCCGATGACCCAGAATCAAAACGGAACTTAGCGTGCTACTGAACGTTAATTGTCGCTGCGTTCGCCACGCTGACCTTTTGATGTTAATTTCTGCTTTGTTTCCTATATGTACTGTTCACTACTCGGAAAACCATTCAACTATTAACGTTAAATGGAACGTTAAGACAACAAAAAATACGTTAGAATCTAATAACTTTCATTGTGACGACGTAAAAATGACGTATCACAACGTTGTGACAACGTAAATAAGAGCCCACAGAATAAAGTTGTAAAAACGACGTTGTGTGAACGTTGTGACGACGTACAATTGCTAGCTGGACAGTCCTTTTTATTCTTTTATGACTAACGACGACTACAACAAAAAGCACCGTCTTTTAGCATCTTGTAGTATAAAGCGTTCAGGGAATGTGTCCACATGCAGTCGGTTTACTATCAGGGTGCATTTCGTAACAACCTGTCATACCTACCAACGGATCTTAGCTGAACTGGTCTCTGACGGAGGTCGGCAATGAACTTCCTGTGGCTGGGATACATGTATTGGAACACCGTCTCAGTATACTCGTGTCGATCTGATAAATCACAACACATGTTTAGTTTGCCTGCTCCTTTGTTGTTTAACCACACTAAACAATGTTCTAGCTATATAATGACTGCTAGTAAATAATCGGGTCTGTTCCAGATCAAGGGATTGGTATCACAAGCAATGGGATTCACAGAAAGCTATGAACCAGCGAGCCTGTCTAGCCTATCCAATCAGACGCGTCTCGATCCAGTATTCGCCAAGTAAAACTATTTTAACATCACTCTCGCGAATCATGCATACAAAGTTACTATACCATAGGCGGATCAGACAGCAACACCACCACACACACACACACACACACATACACACTCCTGTAAGTTTATCAAATGACCAATGAAACTTTCGAAAATGAACTGCATACTCCCCCTTTCTGAACTGTGCCCTTGGGGTGAATATTCTTTGTATGTAATCTCCCAATATAAGACGAGTATAGGGATGACACACAAAAGGTAAGGTGTGTTGTTCAGTCTCCATCCATCCATCCTGACCATGACCCTGCACTCCTCCTTGACCACCTCAACAGTCAATATGACCGAATTCAATTTGCCATGGAGACTGAACAACAACACACCTTGCCTTTCCTCGATGTTTCCCTCCACAACTCGCCTGACAAGATCACTACATCAGTCTACAGTAGCCAACCCACACCGACCAATACATCCATTACCTGTCCAATCATCACCCCCAGATTAAACGCGCCATAATATCAACTCTAACAAGAAGAGCCAAATCCACCTGTGATCCCGTCAAATTACGCGCTGAGATAGATCACCTCAAGAAAACTTTCATCACCCTAAACGGCTATCCCCAAAACCTTGTTGAGCAGACCATAGCTAAAACTCTCAACCAGCAAAACCAACGCCCACCAAAAAATGAACGATCGCCAATCAGGATCAGCATCCCCTACCAAGGCCAGATTAGTCATCACATCAGCAGGCTTCTCAGAAAAACTACAAGCATAGACGTGACATTTTATTCGGACAAAACTTTGAAGACCATCCTGAAGGCAAATGGACGAGGTACCAGCAACCAGACTACGCACAAACCTCGAGGCTGCATATACCAACTAAACTGCAACTGTGGCAGTAGCTACATTGGAGAGACATCACGCCCCTTTGATATACGACTCAAAGAACACAAAACATCTGTTGAAAAAGCCGACAACAAATCAGCCCTTTCAGAGCATACAAATAACAACCCCACCCACTCCATTGACTGGCAACAGACTAGCATCTTGGCTACCGATGTTCACGATTGGCGCAAACGGAAAATACTAGAAGGTGTATACCTCTCTAGTGCCTGGAACATCACAAAAGCCGCCTCTATTGTCATTTAATTAGCTGTATATCACTCTGCTGTGTACACGTAAACTTATAATTGAAGTCATTATTGGTTGTATATAGATGTACATCTCTGGCTTCCTGTAAATCTAATTATCACTTCATTAGCTGTATTCACATCTTATTCTCATTGTTTGTGTCAACTGGCTTTACTTTATCCCTATTATCATTGGTTTTATACTGCTTTTCATCGGTCCTCTCTGATTCATTGTATATACATGTGCTTCTCTGGCTTCCTGTAAATTCTGGTATATATAGTATGTTTTGTATATAGTATGTCTTTATATCACCTGAGGAAGGGGTAAGAAGTAGCCCAGAAACGTCGTGTTATACAATAAAGAAGAAGTTGTCATCCATATACTCGTCTTATATATTCATCAACTTCTAAATGCCTCTCAAGAATCTAATCTCCCGATGCTACATTGCTTAGAACTAAACTCGACCGATAGCCAGTCTGTGCACAAATGGCTGACATTGGACCAGCACATAATTATGAGCATGTCTGAAGAACAGTTAACTCTCTGAACAACTGAATTGAAGCAACAAAATGGAATTTGTAAGGGTATATTGTGTAAAGTGAATAAAGCATTACCTTTCTGATGCTGTATCCCACACAGGGCATCCAGGGATTTGAATATCGGAGTTTGACCAGCATTGGCAGGTGACATCTGATAACACATAGGCTACTGTTCGTTCACAGAAATTAGGAGGCAGGGATAATCTGCTAAGCAGAGTTACATCTCTTGACCGTGCTGGTTTTTTACGCCGCATTCAGCAATATTTCAGCTATATGATGACAATCTGTAAATCAACGAGTCTGGACCAAGTCAGTGACTGACTCCATGAACATCAATCTACGCATTTGGAATTAATGATGTGCATCAAAGCAGTCAGAGTGTTTGATCACCCGATCCCTATCCACCTCTTGCCACGAGCATGGGCAAATGCTAACCCTTGATTCTCACGGGGGGACAAGCGTGGTTTGCTGTGGACGAACTCTGTTGATTTGCTGGACGAGTGTATAATGCAGATTAAGCAAGATGGATTTCGATTACTTCTGACTAATCTGTAGTGTAGAGATCCAGCATTATGCATGTATGTATCCTTCTCGTGAAAATTATAGTTCTTACTTTCACGGGTTCGTCTTTGACGCCTTCAAATATGAGACCATCTGGCAGAGGATCTTGGCCATATCTGAAATAAACGTCACAGATGCTAGAATTCAATTTCATTTGAGCTACTGTTACCAGTATGCCAGTTACACAGTCTGCCTATATATAGTTAACGGACATACATCGTGTGTAGGTTGTTCTTGACATAATGATCAAAATGTGCTATTTCTTTAGATAAATAGTTGTGTAATAATTTCAGTGTTGTTTGTGGTACAACCCAACACGCTCACCATTTCTTCCTCTCAGTGTACATTGATTGCCTGAAACTATTACTGCTGATATATCGTTACAAAGGCGCAACATTGTGTCTCAAGCAATATTCTTATGGCGAGCAAGTTGAGTAAGTTAGTCTTAACGTCGCACGCACACTACGTCCGATTTGCGTTGCGTTGCGTCGCGTTGCGTTGCGTTGCGTTGCGTTGCGTTGCGTTTTTTCCGCTCACACTACATGGGTTTGCTATTCCGTTTTTGCTATAGTTTACCTTTGAAAATTTGTAAATACTCCTTATATTTAAATCCTTAAAAAAACCTTACACCATGTATTTTACTATGACCGCGCACACTACAACCGATGCGTAAATGCGATCCGATGCGATGAAAATAGGTGCAGCACCTATTGTTATCGCATCGGATCGCATTGGGATTCCATTTGTCACGTCATTATGTTGTTACAATAGACCATTAGGGGTAGAGTAATGTTTGAGTAATTCTTTTTTTCAGTGACATGGTGCGGTTACTCTTCCCTCTTCATAACATGGCCGAGAACAAGAATACAATAATAAGAATTGTACTTATTTTCTTTTAGAAAAGCGCACGTTTTATATGCTTAACTTATTTGCCAAATATACAAATGTAAATAATTTTGTTGATCAATCTGAATGAGTATTTATATATAAGGAGTATTTATAAGTTTACAATGGTGTACTATAGCAAAAACGCAATAGGAAAACTCATGTAGTGTCAGCAGAAAAAAACGCAACGCAACGCATCGCATAGAAATCGTTTTGTGCGTCGACCCTTTTGTTTAACCAGTAGCTCATAGCGAAAAGGGATTCGAATCCACATTCATAGCTTTCTCGCACGTGCAAGGGGCGCACTCTGTAAAGCGAACTGTTGCGCCTTGGACGACTTCGCCAACCGTCACTCCTAATTCGAAAAAATAATTGTCACTCGATAATGTGTTGTACATTACGAATCGATGTATTTTCAATGACCCAGATATATTTTATCTATAAGGTGTAACTGTTATATATAGAGTATGGGAGGATTATCCTTGTTTCTATTTTACTCTTGTTTGTGAAAGAAAATGACTGATGAACATTTAGGTTCTCAATAAATGGCGATTTTAAAACTCACCCGGTAAAGAAAATACTTAGTTTCGGGAAGAATCCTTCAATCGATAGCTTTTCTGAAATGGAACATTTTCATTATAACACAGTGTTTGTTGCAAAATATTGTGTAGCTTATGTATTAAAATACGAGCCGTTGTAAAGAAAACTTAGCTATCACAAACATGTTGGCATCAAAAACCATGGTTATATCTCGAGGGCCCCGTCTCATCTGGCGACCGTACCTCTGTGATTTAACACATTTGTTCAAATGTAACAGCGGGAACAGTGGGAGTAGCATATGAGATGTGCTTAACTAGTTGTTTGACAAGAAAACTTTGTAGACACACGGTGCAGCATATAAGATGTGTTTAACTAGCTGTTTCAAAAGAAAACTTTGTAGACACCCGTGGAAGCATATAAGATCTGCTTAACTAGTTGTTTCAAAAGAAAACTTTGTAGACACACGGTGCAGCATATAAGATGTGTTTAACTAGTTGTTTCACAAGAAAACTTTGTAGATACACGGTGCAGCATATAAGTTGTGTTTAACTAGCTGTTTCAAAAGAAAACTTTGTAGACACCCGTGGCAGCATATAAGATGTGCTTAACTAGTTGTTCATAAGAAAACTTTGGAGACACACGGTGCAGCATATAAGATGTGCTTAACTAGTTGTTCATAAGAAAACTTTGTAGACACACGGTGCAGCATATAAGATGTGCTTAACTAGCTGTTTCACAAGAAAACTTTGTAGACACCCCTGGCAGCATATAAGATGTGCTTAACTAGTTGTTTCACAAGAAAACTTTGTAGACACCCTGTGGTTATTCAGGGTAAGGATATTTCCCAAGCAGACTTTGCTGGTCGTAAGAGAAGACCAAACTGACTAACTGACTGGGTGGTCAGGCTCACTGACATACTTGTTAGCCCATGATCGTACTTGGAACGCGTAAATCATTCTTCATAATAAGAGTCACTGGATTGTTTAGTCCAGGATCGAATATCAAAAACATCAACCCAAAACCCAGAATAGTTTGTAATAGTTGTTAGAGGGTGGTAGCCCCGAGGGTATCTGTACACATAGCTTTGCAGTGACTGTCCTGGCTCATGTTATCAGCAACTGGTCGACGTCCCCGAGTGTGTTATGTGCAACAATATTTTCTAAGTGCGGCGTTGCACATTATTCACTAGTTGACTGTGTCTGTGTGTTACATACCATGTACCCGTGTCTCAGTGGCCTTCATGTTGAGTACGGCCTCCGCCAGCTGGTTCAGGGATAACGCCATCTTGTTTTGGTCACCTTCATCAATGCCGTCAAGGACGTTCTGAAATGACTGGAGAGAAGGCAAATGACGTTAGGCAAATAGACACGGATCATGCTGCATCCTCCAAGGGGAGCCATGACTGAGAATTTCAAGAAAGGAGTTCGCAGATTTATAGACTTTATCCCGTCTGCTTGTCGAGATGAGAACTTTTTACCCGACGGCTAAATCGAAAAGTGAGATTAGAGAAAATGTACGGAAGTGTCTCGCAAAGTTTAGGCATGGAAGGCCTCGCTGCTGCCTTAGCAACTTGACGTCCCTTATAAGTGCAAAGATCTATTGTCCATGGGTGCGATTGTCCGATTATTACCCATGGTTTGTTAACACCATATCTGTACTGCTGGGTTTCAATGCTATGCTGATGTTCCTTCTATAAAAAGAGATGGCCTTACACAAGTATAATCGAAGTATAAATCACATCAAACGGACATATTGTCCCATGCTGGCAACGGAGAAGATTGATAAAAATTGACCGAAGAGGCCGTAAATTAGGAGATAAACGTACTGTGTTTGGAAATTAGATGAATGTTAGACCGAATTGATAGTCTCTAAATTTCATTTGAAGCCGAACGCGTACTTGACTGACTGTCGAACCTGAACCCTGCAGAATCGAAGAATAGATCCTTTTCTGATCGACCTATGACCTGTAAGTCATCAAAGACTGTTAATTTTTATGACCGGGCCGGCGAGTGTCGATCATGATTTCACGTACGTGCCGCCACCCCGGCATGCGAGGAAGAGTGACAGTACTGCTGCTTTGTGTACCTTCGACTAACTTGGGATTCCTTGGAACATTGTTCTCGTCATTTGGGACTGGATTGTGGCCAAGCTTTTCAAAGTGTACGAACATAGCTGCAGTGACAGCCTTCGGGGAAGGTGGAAGAGAACTAAATTCTCATGGTTACGTTTTTTGACATTTTGAACGATGCAACGGGACATGATGGAGTATGAGTGGGAAATTTTGTGTTTCGCCTGACCCTTATCTTGCGAATTTCCCATTCTAAAGGGAAACAAATATACCATTTACCAGGTAGGTAAATGTTTACAAACGTTTTGCCGCACAAATTGGGATAGATAGGGATGTATTGTTACAAGGTTTTCTGATTTATATGTTAGATATTGTTTGTTTATGTGTGGGGCTGTGTATTGTAATTGAGTTTGAATATTTTTATAATAGAAGGTAATAATTATGATAGTGAGATCCCCTAATAATTGTGGTGGAGAAATCGTATAATTGTATTTTTCGAGTTTTAATAAATGTTTCATCAGTATTTCCATCACGTCTGTTGTGTTGATGTTAGTCATGTTGGTGGCCAAGCTGAAGTAGTGCGGCAGGGTTGTATACGTACGCAGTGAAGCGCCGTGAAATCAGACGCATTTTCAATCCAAATTGATACCGTCTGATTTTGTGGCTTGACCAATCAAATTCGAGCATTTCACGTAGCCATGGTAGAATAGAGAATACTACACGAGGTCTCATTACATACGAATTATACGAAACGAGTGTCCTTCCTATGGTATCTGACCGATAACATAGGAAGGTCACGAGTTTCGTATAATTCGTATGTAATGAACTTTCGAATAATATTTATTTATTACCCACTTCTTACATGCATTAAATTGACAAAATAGCGTATTTTTGTTATTTTGTGGTTTCAAACCGAAACCGGTTTCATAAAGAGGTTGCGGAGTTTTGTACTGTAGTACAATATTTGCATGACGTCACACTGTAATGACGTCACTGCCTTGGTAACCGACGTCAGGATGCATGTCAGTTGTCATCGCCTCGTACAGCCTCCTACAGTAAACTACTCCGTAGCACCCCGTTTCTTGGTTTGCAGTTGCTTCATTCGGCTAACATCACTGGTGGAAACATTGCGTTTATGTTTTTCGACAGATATAATGTCTCAGTTCGACTCACAATTAAACAGCAACACGGCAACGCTCGCAATGTTAACATTCCCACAATGCATCTAAGTTGTAGAATGAATAAATTCACGTGTTTGTTATGAATGAACAAGTAGTTCCGTCACAAGGTGACCTAACTGAGAGGTCATCGGTTATCCAATCAAATCGTTAGAATCTCAGGTCAAGTCGTTACGACACAGGTCAACGCGATACGACACTTGTGTGACGTACGAGATTAGTATGCAACTACCCATACGTTGACCACGTGGGTAATAAACGCTTCTACGCCTCAGCCCGCGGTATGATGTCGTAGAGAAATTGTCGCAGAGAATATTTCAAGTTTCTTGTCTAATATCATATTCTGATGATTTTGTATTAGTTACTCATTCTCATGACCCTATTCTAAAAACCACAGAGTCACTGAGGATGAATGAAAGTAGCCCTGGCATTAAGTATGATTTCACGCGTTGAATAAAAATTACGTATTTCGAGCTATAGTCTTTTATATTCAAATATAAGAACCCAAAGGCACAACAAAACTATACGTGCTTCCGTATGAAATACTTCAACATGGAATAACCATTTCTTGTTTTCTTCACTTATAGTCACCATCAAACACTGGTGTATACTTTCTTTTATTTTCTTACACAGTAAAGAAAACAAACAATCTGGATAATTAACACAAACTTCGTTCACAATGCTACATTGACAGAAAATGGTGACATAAGCTGAATCAGTGAGTGATAATATTTGTTCGAAGTCAGTTACCATTTGGCCAGATCTTCTAAATGTTTGAATATATTTACATAGTTGGATGTGTAAGGTTCACTCAGTAATATCGCATCCCGTCGCCCTGTAAATCACAAAGTCCGGATGAGACAAAGTAGTGATAAATATTTTCGGGCTACCTGCCATCAGCGAAGTCATCGAACCTAGACATCCGGTGAATTAAGTCGCCGCGTACGGCAAGCATAAGGTACTGAAAACTCATGGAGACTTGAAAGAAATTACCTGCATTGCTGCAGCAAAGTCTTGCTCCACCATTGTGCCCACGGCGAAAAACCAGTCCCACTCCGACTTTCCAGGAACGTCGATTATAGCCGCCAAGTTCCTGTGTTGTATAAAACATAAATAGAATAACACACAAAACTGGTCACGGGTGGCCCAGGCATCGAACGCACAAAATTCGCCGTGTAGAGTTATCCCCCTTGGCCACGCCAGAAACCTATGATCTTGGTTTCGGTTTCTGTTTTTCGGCTTGTCAGCTCCATACCCATCTCGTGTGTTTCACCAGTGTGGTAAACGTCTACGATCTACATTACTTATTGTTTTCTTACCACAAAAAGATGACAGGCCGTGATATAACCAGGAACATCTTTAAGGAGGCGTTAACCCCAATCCTCTAACTATTTCACAATACACCTTAATGAAACAAATTATATCAACCTGTAGGCGGATCCTGGGGATCTTCCTCCCCACGCACGCACACGCACATGCACAGACACACACACACACACACTTTATCCTGAAAGTTTATTAAGAGACTATTGAAACTAGAAATGAACTGTGCAACGCCTTTCTCAAAATGCTTTAAAAATGTTCAGACTTATTCATTGTTAGGGCGAAATCCAAGCTTTCTAATGTTCTTGGATGCGCACCTGTTATATCCGGCGTTGTTGAAATTGTACTTTTAACATTTGACGGTCTAACTTCTTGTTCGAAATGACTCACGTAAAGGACGTCCACGTATTCTTGTACTATTCCCAGGACTTGTTTTGTTTTGTTTGTTGTTTTACACCGCACTCAGCAATATTCCAGCTCTGTGGCGGCGGTCTGTAAATAATCCAGTCTGGATCAGACAATTCAGTGATCAACAGCACTATTACCAGGAACTGTGTTAACCCACTGTCATACCAAGGTTAGGTATAAGTTAATACTTACTCTATAGACGCTGGTCTGAAATAAAGAATAAACAATATTATATATATATATATAGATATAGATATAGATATAGATAGATAAATAGATGGATACATATACATATACATATGCATATACATATACATATATAGATTTTGCATGAGCAGCTCAGTATCTAATACATTTAGTCAAAACTGTTATAAAAAGGCAGTTCAAAGGTAGTAAGCGATCGCTGGTCCCAAGTCCCAAGCGCTGCTTAACCTCCAAAACGAGGCAAACAAAATGGCACCATTGTTAAAGCACGTTATTTTCATCAACAGAGAAGCCTTAATTACAGGTGGCATATCGTGCAATATGGGAATACGCCTTTGACGTGCACAGCTCACGTGTTACTCCTTTTGGATATCGGTCTATCAAAACAGGTTCATATGCCCTTGATTTGAGTGCCCTAGGCGGTAGATTTAACTGCCGTCGTTTTTAACAAAGGTCCATAGTATAACGCAGATAAGCGTGTTTGTTCAAGCATTGTTATCGTTCACGAAACTTTCTCTCCCTATCTGGTCTATTTAGCTTAAATAGCAAACAGTGTCCTTTATTGTATGTGCAGAAATTGCTCATCTCGTGTCCTATCCCAAATTCTTCTTCGTGCACTGTCTTGTGTATTACGTTATCAATGATGGATATGATAGTGCCTTATAGTCCTCTTCAAATTAATGCATGCATGTATATATGATAAAGAAAGGTAATATTTCATACCGCAATATACCAGTATCTGACTGTGTACATTTGTATATGGTATAACTTCTGTATAATTCACCTTTTACTAAAAAACGTTTCGTCTTGGCATGGGCAGTTATCTAAACTCAGCAGGTACCTGTTTGGGTCTTTGAAGACCGTGTTGCAGAGGAACAAGTCGGCGTACGTGATGACAGGCGCCAGGTCATACTTTTCATACATTGCATACAGCGGCACAGCAAGAGGCCGAGGAAGTACCTGAGACCCAGAAGAGGAACCTTCTTTCGTTCTCGAACCGTTTGTGTAGCATTTGCATGCTGGGCGAACACGAATGTATGACACATATCACGGAAGCAACTGTAATACACTCATCCCTCGATTTCAAATACCTCTGGGTTCGGTGGGGTAGCCTGGTGATTGAAGTGTTCGCTCGTCACGCCGAAGCCCCGGGTTCGACAAGTGAAGCCCACTTCTGGTGTCCTCCGCCGTGATATTGCTGGAATATTGCTAAAAGCGGCGTAAGACTAAACTCTCTCACTTACATACCTCTGGATCACACATGTCCCTGGTCTGTGATCACACCTACCCTGTGATCACCCCTACCCTGTGATCACACCTACCCTGTGATCACACCTACACTGTGATCACACCTACACTGTGATCACACCTACCCTGTGATCACAATACCTTGGATGATACTTATGTTCAGAATCCATTGGTTTACTATGAAGCAGCAAAATTGTAAATGTCCCTGTTCTCTTGCTATTTGATTGACTCTCATCAAATATATGATGGCGATATTCACCTTTGGCACGTCACTGGGGTCCATCCAGAGATAGCCAGATGTCATAATGACCAGTTGCAAATGGGCCAACTTGATCTCCTTTTCTCCAGACAGACAACTCACGTCTAGCACAGGAAGCTGAAAGGGGACATAACTCACATTCAAACTATCATACAGCAAATTTGTAAGGAACAAGGGCAAAATGTTCGGAACTACTATACTTTAACATTAACGGAGCTTAAACCGGAGCCCATCCAGTTTACTCATTGCTTGAACACAAAATATTTTCTCTCGAATAGAAGAAGCAACAACAAGATCTGACATTAGACAAAAAGAAACAAGGATATTTGGATATGGACTGATATGTATAATGCATACCTTTGGAATTTCAGTCCTTAAAGTCCCATTTTCAATGTGCTTAACCAGACTGAGGGCTATCTTGTTCCAAGGGTCGAAGTAGGGCGGGAGGCGCCTCTGAAACAAATCAGTAACATTCCAACTTATCTTCACATGTATCAGGACCTCAAGGTGGTAGCCGCGGATGTTGTCTAGGCTCCCGGCGTGACGTCTACCACTGTGTAATATCACTCAGTAAGGAGTTACCTGTTCTGGAAATACTGTACTAATGGTCCAAAATAACCCTCTTTGGCTTAAGCTAAATGATTTTAACTTAAAAACAACATTAATCATACACCAAAACACTATTCTCCTCATCAAAATGTTAAATGATCGTGTGTAACAGTATTCACTGAAGAAGTATAATCTGCAGGGCAAAATAAAGCATAAACTAATATCGGTTCTAAAAGTTATTGTGAATACATCAGGTAACTGATGTCCTAATGCCTGTATCATTGAGGCAAGTTTGTGGTTAAAAGTACAAATGCCTTTATTATAAATAGACGTATCGTGGCTTAACCCCCAAATTACAAAGTTAACAGAAACACTGCAAATGAAGGGACTTCCTGAACTGACAACAGATAGCAAATTGTTGGTATGCAAAAAAACTTGATAGCAAGTGTTATGAGGATGTGTTTCAGTTAATTAAATCTAAAGGTCACATTAATTAACTTTTAGTTAATATGGATCACAAAGTTTAAAGCGCTGAGTGTGGATTTGAACGCACATCGTGAACTTGGGCTATGTAATTTCACCTGTTAAGAGAGTAAGCTGAGGGCTTACAGTTACCTCCTCTTTGTTGTTGCTTCCGGGGGTAGACTGTGGGATTCAAGAAGCCTGGTCTATACTGAATTCAACAGCTTCAATCAGTGCATCTGGTTACTGGTAATATCGATACTTTAGTAAGTTAATATTTCATATTTGTGACCTAATATTTTAGATTTGTGCTCCAATATTTAGATTTCTGCTCCAATTGTATTGGGAATCTGTACTGTCATTCATTGTAACCTTGTTTTTATTCAGTATATTATTGAACATTATAGGCTTGTCTTTGTTCCATTTTGCTGGTTTAAAGGGGACTCACAAGACCTTTTGTCACGGTTATTTCTAAATCGTAACACAAGTCATTGAGGGCTATTATTGCAAGAGATGTTGGTTGTGATCTATCGACTTTCAGCCAACTGGCCAGAAACATCTAACTAACCGAAAAGGCCTACAATCGGCCGGGTTTAAAAGCCAGACGACCAAACTGGCATCCTTTGATATCCCCAGAGCATAAAGCAGCACGACTAGCTTGGTGTCAAGCTCGACGTCACTGGAATTTGACGTCATGGGGAAGGGTCCACTGATGGGACAAAAGTCGACCCCTCTTGTTCATGATGGCCAGAGCTATTGTTTGGCATCGCAGGAACACTGCATGTGCACAACGGGATATCTTTAAGGAAGTACCGTTTGGCGAGTTTGTTTTGTGGGGTGCTTCTCACGTGACTGTAAACTTAATCAACTGACATTCAGACAAAATCCCTGAGTGCAGTGTTGTACACATTAGAAAAGACCAGAGTTCAATGCTAGGCCACGTCGTGTACGTGGTTGGTGATTTCTTACATCAAGAGGCGATCGCAACACTTGCTCTGCAGTCTATGTATCAATCCTATACGGATCGCAGAATACGCCACAGAGAGATCCTACCTTAATGTATTGGAACAAGCCCACCATCAAGAATAGAACTCAATACTCAAACGTCAAATTCAACGTATGATACAGCAGTACCGCATGTGTCCCCATCTCGCATTCACAGCAGCGAGGAAACGTTGTCTTACTGACTGACTAACACCCGTGAACACAACAGGCAACCAGTACCATCGTTGTATCAACATGGTGCCAAGCTCTTGAACATTCTTGGTTAATGTCTGAAGGGACGAAGACTCTTTCCAGGAGCATCTCATACGATGGGATTGAGATCAGGTGATCACGATGGCTACTCCATGACGTCATTACACGCATTTTGTAGGAAATTTAGCCATCTGCAGGTGCAGGTGTGCCCAGGGTAGACGTTCATTACGGTTCACCTGTGTCAGAATCGGTCCGACATAAGGACAGCGGGCACGAAGACGGTCAGGTCAGATGCAAGCGGCCCCTAAACAGTGTGTTACTGGTTGACGTTGCGGTTGTAAAACGATTACGCAAATGGCGTAACCTAATTTGACTTTCCAATGCATGGGACGTCACACGTGGCGGTCCTTACCAATCAGACCCGTTTGATGAACACGTGTCCCCAGATTGTGAATTGGCCAGCCTGGAGCATGCAAATTGCAAGTTCAATATTTGTAAGGCGTCACGCTGGCATGAGTATGATTTATCTCTCAAGGATTGTTAATATGGGTTTTTCAAATACAAGCAAATTCTGCACACGTGCTGGTGGTTAGGCACATGCAATTGTGGCCACGTGACCTCGCACACGTGCACGGCCGTGCAAGATCGAGCTGCATGTACCCGGTTGGGCCTGGCTATAATGGCATTCGCCCATTTTAACAACCTTTTGTTTGTTCGGTATATTCACTCAAGCATAACCGCTGCGGTATTTATTCTCCAGGCTGTGTTATATCCTGGTGTAAACAAGGTCACACAGAACTGCTAAGTTCACGGTCTAGTGCCCATGGATAGATGACACAGATAATATGTGCAATGACAGCAAGGTATCTATAATGGGAAGCGGAGGGATTACGTTTCAAACTATATAAATGTCACGTTTTACAACACGCAATGTTCTTCGAAAGAAAAGGCATATTATGACAACTCTTTCCTAAACTAGGATGTCCAGTGTTTAATTATTTGTTTTTGCCCTATTAGAAATGCAGTATACTGTAAGCATTTAAATGAACGATACCTAGTATAAAGTGTGCAGTAGGGTACCTATCCAATTTTATCATATCCAATCGGTATAAAAAAACAGCAAATACTGTAGGGGATATAATATAGGATATATCATAGGGCATGTATCGAATATAGGATATACCATAAAGTATCAAATATAGGATATATCATACGGTATTTATCCAATATAGGATATACCACAGAGTACCCAATATAGAATGTACCACAGGGTATACCATAGGGCAATGTATCGAATATAGGACATACCATAGGCATCAAATATGGGATGTGCCATCGGTCATACAATACAAGATATTCCATAGGGTATGTATCTAAATCAGGATGTGCCATAGGTCATACAATACAAGATATACAATAGGGTATGTATCTAAATCAGGATGTGCCATAGGTCATACAATACAAGATATACAATAGGGTATGTATCTAAATCAGGATGTGCCATAGGTCATACAATACAAGATATTCCATAGAGTATGTACATATATCTAAATCAGGATATGCCTTAGGTCATACAATACAAGATATATCATAGGCTATGTATCCAAATCAAGATATACCATAGATCATACAATGCAAGATATACCATAGGGTCAAGACAGGCCATATGGTATGTATCAAAATCAGGGTATGCTATGGCTCATACAATACACGATATATAGTAGGGTATACATTACAGGCTTTGCAACACGGCAAAGTTTATGACATCGTTTGAATAATATTAGCATAATGACCATTATAATCTGAGCATGCTGTATAAGTGGTGTGAAGTGTATGATATAGATGACATGTTGCTGGCATAATGACATAGTTATGATCGGACAATGCTGTATATCACTGAGTGTTTTTTGAACAGTATGGTTTACTTCTAGTGTCGTTAACATAATTATGATCGGAGAATGTATGAATATTTTAAGTATAACATGGTTTGAATATTGTAACACAACCCAATATTAATTATCTTTAGAATACATGTTTAGTGAGTAGTTTTCTCGTGTTTATGTGGAATGAGGTCATTGACTGACAATCATGCGCAGAACCGTTTTAACACAATACCGGTTTATATGCGAACTCACTAGTAGCTGACCTTATTCTCAGACAGACAGGGGTAGATTACAACCAGTTTAAAACAAGGGACCAGGCATCTATTTCGGGGCAGTTGAGTGAGCGGCCACCACAATTAAGGGGCGTCGTAGTAAAGGGGAAGTGTACACGAATAAATCTTGCCCTTTAAAATAATTCACATGTTTAGAGAAATTTCTGTAAACATAGACATTTTATAGTTAAATGTAAGTGCTTTTGCATGTACAAGACGAAACGTCGTATTAACTGAAATACATATTATGTTTAATAGCTGTTGAATTATCTCCCTTGTTATGCATTATTTCTAATGTCTGTTACACAAGTCCTTTTGCAAATTGGATTTCAGGTTGGGTTGTCCAACAAATGGGAGGGTTATACCAAAGTATGACAAGTTGTGGGAATGCAGTATAAAAATCATCAAAGCCTCACCCCACATAGTTCGACACCCGCACCCACGTTCCCCACCCCTATCCCTCTAATACTCAACCCAGCAAGCATCCCCGAGCAGTCAGAAGTGTACTTACCAGGGGGGATTCAAGGATGAATCCCGTTTTCATAGATATTTCGTAGTCCGTCAAAATCAAACGCGACATTGTCCTTTGGTACATCAGCGACACGGATTCAAAATTACTTATACAGATTTAGGTCCAACGACATACAGGACATACAGCAGTAACATGCATAAGTTATAAATATAGATCCCATTATACAGTGTACCATGGCCAATAGACTAAGGCTTAGTCTCTGAATATATATAATTTTGATAGTAACAAACAAGCCCATTTATATTGAAAAGGAGCCCTAGGGAGACCAGAGATTCAGAACCGGAGGAAATCTAGACTTGCTTTATTTAGGGCTTTAGCACTGCATAGAAGGCTTGGCAGTAGGGAAAATAATGTGGTTCAGGGACTGTGAGACAGACTACATGGCCAAGTACTGGAACAGCTGTGCTGTTTACAGCCCGTAACATGTATTAGCAATTGGAATTTTGTGTTACTTACAGCCCGTAACATGTATATGCAATGGGGATGTTGTAAGTGTAGCGTTTGTTGGAGCGTTGTCGTCTACTGACTGGTTATTAGATTTAAACAAATGCTACGTATAACTCAGGTACAAGACTGTCTGTTGCGGCATTATTTTTTAAGGATGGACGGTCAAAATTATTCATGTCTCCGGTATCTTCACCCACATTTGGCCCCTTGTGTAAAGCACAGGAGCTTGTAACGCTAAAACTGCCACCAGGGTATGTACTGTCACTAACAGGGTCTTAGCACTATATAAAAGGCTAGTGATCCAGCAAGCTTGAGGTAAAGGGGTCGAACCCACCTGTGACCGGGTGTAAAATCCTTGGAGTCAACTTTGTGTACAGACTCTTTCAGTGTTGTCACAACCCCTAGTGTACAGTACACAACCCTGTGCACTTAAAAGAACCCACGAATCCGTTGGTATATGACCAGATGGTGGCCACATGAATACGTGCAAACACCTAGATGCGGGTACAGCAACGTGCAGCAAACTTGACTATGTGTCCCAGTCCACCCAGCTGTGAATGGGTACCTCGTAAGGATGGGAAAGCCACACTAACTCGGTGCGCCTAGTGGCTGCAAGAGTTGTATACTCCCAAGGGAGTTGAGAGGGAAAAACAAAGCGCCTTTGAGCAGCTGGATATCGGCGCTATACAAATGTATGTATGTATGTGTGTGTGTGTGTGTGTGTGTGTGTGTGTGTGTGTGTGTGTGTGTGTGTGTGTGTGTGTGTGTGTGTGTGTGTGTGTGTGTGTGTTTTATATTTTATATAGTGCTGAGACCCCGTTAGGTACTGTCACTAACGGGGTCTTAGCACTATATAAAAGGATTTTTATATTTTATATAGTGCTGAGACTCCGTTAGTGACAGTACATACCTTGATGGCAGTTTTTAGCGTAACAAGCCCTTGTGGTGTAAGGAATATCTGGCCGTAAGGTTCCACTCCTTGGCCGTGCCATAGCAAAAGAGGTCTAACGGGTGGTACTTGTTGTTACCTGCCCGTCGCTAAGAATTTAAGGTTTTGGAAGGGTTGAAACAAGAGCCGGTATTATGTGTTGGAGTGCTCCGTCAGTGTAAAAGGTATATCCGTGGACTAGCATCACGCAGCCCTCATAAGTCCGGTCTAGCACGAGCAGACACTTAAACGTGCATGCAATGTAAACGAATCAACCTCACACAGGTTTGTGTGTGGTGTTTACCTGGGCGCCAAGTTATATACTAAAGGGAGACTACTCTTTCAGCTTTAAGATTCCCTCGTTTCACATGGTTGGCTTGGTTGTAGTTGAAGTGAAAGAAGAAGTTCGAATCTATGGAACATGAATGCCGCATAATTATTTGTTTATCTACAAGAATATATATTTTCATGTATCTTCTATATTTTGCTTGACCGTGTGGGCTTTGCAATTACAAGAGATTCACATTATCAAACAGCGAACCTGAAGACTTTTTACCCATGTGAGCTGTCATCTGATACTTAATTACATGAAGGAAATTGATCTGTACCGCAAACAATATAAATACATTTTTTATTGCCAACGGCTTGTTTTAAAATCTGCTCTTTGTTTACAGTGTTATCCTTTGCAGTGAGTGAGTGAGTTTAAATTAAAAGTCACATCGGCAGTATCTCAGCTATATCGTGACTAAGAAAGTTGTAAATTAGTAAATGAATAAAAACCAAAATCGTTGTTCATCACACCAACTTCGAAATGCCACTCAAATAAGCCACTAACATTTATCTATTTACAAAACATATGTCACAATTTGTGTAGCAATTCTATTTCTTTTGAAATACCAATAATTAAATGAAAAAATGAAAATTAACAGAAGTAAAAAGATCCTTAATGTTTTTCCATTGAAATACTGGTCCCGTGTGATGGAAACATCAATACAGTCAAGCAGGACATTCTCTCATCACAAGGGATGCAAAACGGAGGATCCTCACTTTTCAATAAGCATTCATGTGTATTTTTGGAACCACTGATAATTGTGATCAGTATTGCATATGGATTCAGAAAAAAAATGGTGCCATTTTTTCTGATGATTGTAAGTGTCATTCTGGGGTAACTGAACATCGGTACCCATAATCGAGCTGCAACACCAATGTGAGAAAACATATTTATATAAGCCTATCACAACATAGGCATGTAGTATATCAAAATGTACCTTGTGATGGGTGTTTTACAACTACGTGTACCATTATATATCACGAATCTCAATAATATATGTATGCATAATAATCCCTATGATCATAAGTGCTTCTGCCAAAACAGAAGGCTTGTTACAGAGGGTATGCATTCAACTCTGTGTGTGTGTGTGTGTGTGTGTGTGTGTGTGTGTGTGTGTGTGTGTGTGTGTTGTGTGTTGGCATCTTTACTCAAATACTACTTGATGTATTTCAATGAAACTTTCTGGATCTCTTGGGTATGTCCCCAGGACAAATCAATTAGATGTTGAAAAAGTACACTCTTCAAGAAAAGAAACGGAAAACCAAAATATCTTTGAAAAATTTGGTCTTATTCAATTATGTAAATCAATGAAAATAAACGGCACAGCATTGAATTTATGTAAAGCAATACATTAGTATCTCATGCACAATTCACAAGAATGACAGTCATCATAGTCATTACTGCTGTCGACGACTGACTGACTGATTGAGTTTAGTTTTACGCCGCTTTTAGCAATATTCCAGCAATATCACGGCGGGGGACACCAGAAATGGGCTTCACACATTGTACCCATGTGGGGAATCGAACCCGGGTCTTCGGCGTGACGAGCCAACGCTTTAACCACTAGGCTACCCCGCCGCCCCTGCTGTCGACGAGGTGACGTTGACGTTACTGCCTTGTATGGCAACCTCTTACTGCTAGAACTGCACGCCACCTCCTTGACACAGATTGAATCAGTTGTTGGATGTTTCGTTTTGGAATCCCCCATTCCTCCTGCAGCATGTTGAACAACAGTTACTGTTAAAGCTTCAATGGCGGATTACGACGTTGACGTACACATCGATATATCAAGCGGCCGTAAGATTGCCTTTGACGAGCACTAATTCCGATCTGCAGGTGTATAAGATGGCTCCCCGCATCATCACACCATCTCCACCAAATCTGTCCACTTGCCTAATGCATTTGGATACAAATTAAAACTTTCTTTACGTGGTCTGTAGACACGTTGTCTTCCGTCACGTCGCTTGAGGGGATACCGCGATTCATCACTGAACCATGTGTGCCTCCAGTTTCCAAGGCTCCATGGCTGCACCACGTTACACCGCCTGACTCACGGACGTTGATGTAATCGTGTTAGAGAGGGGGCAACGTGTGGACGTCTGGCACGCATACCTATCTCTCGGAGACGGTTTCTGATTGTCTGGTCGGACATTCTCCGGGCTCAAAACCGCTCTTACGCTGTGTCCCGGGAGGAATGATGGGAGTCACGGAGGTGGGTAACCCGATGTAGCGATCTTGGGCTGTGTGGTGACTCACGGTCTTCCTGGTCTTGGATGGTCATTTGTCGAAGTGGAATGCACAACACGATCCCTCAAACGAGTGCAAATCATATTGGAAATCTACAAGGGCAATATTAAACATATTGCATGCAACTTACTCTCTGGTGTCCTCCGATCAGTTAGACGTCCAATTTGTCAGACACGTTAAAACAACAAAAGTGTTGGTTGGTTACACTCAGGTGCACTGTTACCTTTATTGAGTACTGGATTGATCCAAAGTTATGTGCATAAGAATATATTAAGCGATATAATTAATAGGATCTGTAATGATGCATCAAACTGTCGATGAATTGTAATTGTTGAGTCTCCGATAGCAATTAATCGATGGTAGAAATGAAAAACTATCGATGCATCGATCGTATGTGTGACTATCGATAGTTTAGTGATGGTTATTTATTCTTATTAAATATTTGTGTTGTTTTTTTTATTTGTTTAGGTGCAGCTTGCAGCTTCATTGAGTTTTAATCGTTTAGTCGATCTTGGTTTAAAGTTTCTTGTCAGTTATTCATAGGGGGAGCAGAGGAAGCCCAACAGCCCTTCGTATCCACCTCTGTACCTCTGGGAGTAACTTAATCAGTTACATGGGAAATCTACAATCCTGTTTTGATCAAAGTGAACATTAAGAACACAGAGTGGGAGAAGTCATGCTCCTGATTTGATCAAAGTGAACATAATGAACACGAACTGTGAGAAGCCGGTCAATAAACAATAGTATTCTGATCAAAGTATTTCTGCACAAAAAGTAACAAACTCATAATTAGTGTTAAAATATACCACTAACCACTAATATGAAAACATCTCGCTAGTCCATGGAATAGGTCTATTATGTCAGGTTGTAATCACAGTCACGCCTGATTGATCCAAAGTTGTCTGATAATTGACGTGTCTGACGAATGGGATGTCTAACGTATGAGAGCAAAAGCATACATGGAATACATTTGCAGCGAACAGGCAATTGGAGACCCCCTTCTTCATCTCGGTTAAATAAAAAACCCAAGTTGCTCATATATACAGGATGTACACGAGGACTGCAACAAGTCACAATGGATTGACAGAGTGACAATGAGAGCTATCTATAAACTTAAGTACAAAGAAACGCTACAAACAAAAATTATAAAATATGAATTACTAAAAAAATTTTAGTTTCCAGGTACAGGAACTATATCACCCGAACACATCTTAGGTGTTTACAAACAAAATTGGAACAGAATCCTTGCTTTGTACACTTCCAAACAAAACATGAAATGCACGTTTTTAGTCATTAAAATACAATTTTCGTTCGACTGGGGTATAAATTCGATGCAGAAGGCAAGCACAGCATCATTGTCTCAAAACGACACCAGAAGAATGCCGAGATTGACAGCGCAGCAGCGAGAAAGAGCATTGGGAATGTTGGAGATGGGCGCCACTCACGACCACGTCGCTCAAACCCTCGGCTGTCACCGCGTAACAGTGTCAGACTCGTCCAACGATATCGACAGACTGGCCAGACTACTGATAGACCCAGAACTGGCCGACCCAGGGTTACAACACCACGCGAGGACCGGTACCTGCGCACATTGCACTTGCGCAACCGTTTCCTGACGGTGACGTCATCGGCGGCGTTGGCGTTAGGTCGTCGTGTCAGTCGACACACAGTGACCAGGCGGCTTAGAGCTTTTGGCATCAGGGCTTACAGACCGTTCCGGGGACAGCGGCTGACCCAGGCACATCGACAGAGACGACTGGAGTGGGTACGGCGAGTACGACGATGGCAGCGACGTCAATGGCAGCGAGTGCTCTTTAGCGACGAGCAGATTTCTCTTGTACCGAAACGATGGCGGGGCACGGGTTTATCGTCGTACTGGAGAACGACAGGCCGCCTGTTGCGTTCAGGAGGTCGTTCCCTATGGAATGGGAAGTGTGATGGTGTGGGGAGGCATTTGTGGAGAACAAAAGACGCCACTGGTCATCGTCAATGGCAACCCTGACGGCCAGACGGTATATCGATGACATTCTTCGCCCCACAGTACTGCCATTTATGCGCAATCGCCAACAGGGCATCCTGCTTCAGCATGACAATGCAAGACCCCATGTGGCAAGAATTACACAGAACTTCCTTCAAGCAAACAACGTTAATGTTCTTCCGTGGCCAGCATGCTCCCCTGACATGTCACCAATCGAGCACTTGTGGGACGCTCTTGATCGTCGTGTTCGGCGCCGTCAACATCCCCAACAAACCGTCAAGAACTCGCTGACACCCTCCAAGAAGAATGGCGGAACATTCCACCTGCTGACGTCAGACGACTGACGTCATCAATGCGTAGAAGGGTCTATGCATGTCTTGAGGCGCGAGGAGGCCATACTCGCTACTAGAGTTCACCATAGTCATTGCTATAGACTTTTCTTTAGCAGAAGTTTATGTGTAAAAATGAAAATGAAATTGCTGAAGTGTCGTTAAAAGAATCCTCTGTAACATTGGTACCATATCGTTATTTATAATTGTTGACAATCATCAAAAACTTTTTATGTCAGTCGTCTCAATAAACTTTATTGCATGTTTCTAGTGTTTGTGGTTTCTTCACAGGGTAATTTTGAAAAGTTGGTAGCGTTTCTTTTGTACTTGAGTTTAAAAATGAGTTGATATTTGTGTCATGATGCTCTTAAGCATACACTCATTCATTTACAATCTCCAAAACATGAATTCTGAGCGAAATTAAACATTCTCGCCCATGGTGCACTGTTTGCCCATGGGCCGGCGAGTTTAAATTTCGATTTTTTCGAAAAAATATTTTTTTCATTTTTTCATCCTAAGCATATATTCATAACAACTGCATGTTTAATTTTGTTGAATCCCTTGTCAGAAAGCGTCCACAGTGCGGAGAGTTTCTTGACTTTTGTGAGTCCAGAATTAAATTGTGACGTGTTTTATCTATTGTTTATATTTACGTTTTTTATTATTATATATTTAAGAGCTGTTAATATGGCGTTAGCTTCTTCTGTGAAAATAGAGCTGTCATCTGGTAATCTAGAAGATATTGTTCTGGATCCAATGATAATGGCACAAGCAACTGAGCTACCATCCCTGGACCCATCTGTAAATAAAGACTCATATGCATTATATATATTTCTTATTTGACTAAATTCTTGTTTATATTGTAATTCATTTGTTTCTGACTTTTTGAATGTGGTTAGTGTTAGGTCAACTTGTGACCTCCCCAGTTGCAAAGGATGAGAAGAAAGAGGATGGGAAGGAGATATATTTTCCAACTCAATGCCAGCAGCAGAAATGAATGGTTTAATTCGTATCCCAAGAGGTGGAACAAGTGAGGATTTTCTATCTCAAACATTTTTTGGTCAGTTATCGTTTGTAAGTATTGATGCAGCCCAATCTTTCAAACTGTAAATATTATTGTGATGTAGGAGTGTGTAAAAGGACACTTGCTTTTGAGGTTCATTCGTTGTTAATGACGTACTTGTGTCGATGTGTAGCTTTGGTCTCGTCTATATAACCCGTGAAGGTCCGGGTTAGAATATTGATCTTCGGTAACCCATGCGTATGCTTGTCGTAAGAGGCGACTAATGGGATCGGGTGATCAGGATCGCTGACTTGGTTGACCACATGCCATGGGTTCCCAATTGCGCAGATCGATGCTCATGCTGTTGATCACTGGATTGTCTGGTCCAAACTCGATTATTGACAGACCGCCGCCATATAGCTGGAATATTGCTGAGTGCGGCGTAAAACTAAACTCACTCACTCACTCATCTCTATATGATTGAAATAATCCCGATGCGACATAAAATCTCAGCTCACCTCACTTTCATTCCACAAACCTGTCGGCTCATCTAATATGTTATAAACCTCTATTTTTAGCCAGTCTGAAAAAAGTTCCTCATCCAAGTTGCAAAGTTTACAGCAAATATAATCATCTACTTGTACAGAAGAACTATAGCGAGAATAAAACAGAGCTACTCAGTTGAGGGGTCTTGTTTTGTGATTGCGAAATCGACAAGTATGTATTTGCTCAACCAGGAAGCTGTGACGTGTTTTGCACACGGCCCGCAAGTAGCTCTCGCCGCAGGGCCCAGTGAAGCGTACTCCAGTCTGCGATCGGTATTTGGGATACCACTTTGACGTCGTTCGCTCAGGTAGGTTCACTCAAACTAAGATACATCAGGTCATTTCTCCTCCTCGATATATCCTTGCTGATATAGGGATGAAATGGAAGTTTGTGTACAGCTGTTTTTCGAGAGGACAATGCTTGTATTCTCTGAATTAGTTTGTTATTCCACGGCTTACAGATGACCCTGGTTTAAGGGCAGTGAGAAGGAACGATGGTGGGTCTCTGTAACAGGACCTAGTTGATGTGTTTTACACAGGTGACCTTGAATACATGTCTAGATCTAAAACCACTTATATACAAGACACGGATAAATTGTGATGGGGTACAACCATTTTACTTCAGGAAAGAGTTGATAAGGTGACGCTTCACGATTGTCACCGAGGAAATTGTTGAGATGCAATATCTTCTGATTTCTCATAATAATTATGAAAGCGAAACTCCCCAAAATGTAACTCATGGTGTTTAAAAGTGCTAATTAAAAACATCTGTCTTATGAACTAACATGTAGTTTTGCTCTGCTTACAATAACATTATTAAGAGACTCCTTCTTTTGAAAGTATACAATGTTTTCATAATTATAACTATCTATCTATGGGGAGCATATATCGTCATAATCACTATCGAATACACCGTAAATCTGCTGTCATTGGGCTTCTTATTACGTGAGATATAACGCAGGTGTCAATAAGACAATTAAACATAAAACAATTTTTAGATTATCAAATACTTCTTCGGACAATAGGTACATTGTATCGCACAGCTGGATCATAATTAACAGTTTCACAAAATTCAATTCGTTCATATTTGTATTATTCGATGACATCACATGCAAATGATCGAACCGGCTGTCATGCATAGCATAGCCCCACAAGCCGGTAGAGCTCATCAGTAAATATATCTAATAGATAAAGGATGTTTAATGGGAATCATTATATAAACTTTATCTGATATCGTGCCTCACTGCAGGGTAGTTTTCACTCTATATCCCGGGGCGGTGGGATAGACTATAGTGGATATTTTAAAGCGTCTGCTCGTCACGCCCAGGTTCGATTCCCCACATGGGTACAATGTGTGAAGCCCATTTCTGGTGTTCCCCGTCGTGATATTGCTGGAATATTGCAAAAAGCGGCGTAAAACTAAATTCACCCACTCACTAAATCAAATATAGTTATGGCCATGTTAAAACGCTGCTGTGTATGCCGACTGTATATACCCGTATTGACACTAAACGAAGACATGGTATTACGGTTGATTGTACATTGTGATGGACTGACTGACTGAGTTTGGTTTTACGCCGCTTTTAGCAATATTCCAGCAATATCACGGTGGGGGACACCAGAAATGGGCTTCACTCATTGTACCCATGTGGGGATTCGAACCCGGGTCTTCGGCGTGACGAGCCAACGCTTTAACCACTAGACTACCCCACCGCCCCACATTGTGATGGAAGCAACGGCTTCTGAAACGTGTGAGCGTGTAAACACTATATCAAAATATACTTAGAATATAGTGTTTTTGTTCCGTTCAGGAATCTAATGAATTCGAGACGTCAAATGTGATGTAGACGTCTATGTGAGCTGAGAATGTGAATGAATACGCGGAGTCTAGCGTATTGACAGGTTATGTTAGATAATAACAACAATGATCACGAGTGAGTGAGTATGGTTTTACGCCACGTTTAACAATATTCCAGCAATATCACTGCAGGGGACACCAGAAATTGGCTTCACACATTGTACCCGTGTGGGAAATCAAACCCAGGTCGGCTGCGTGACAAGCGAACGCTTTAACGACAAGGCCACCTTACCGCCCTTTTAAATAACCACGATGGCGATGATAATGATGGTTTTGTTCGCTCTTAATAATGATAATAAGTGTGTACATTGTTCAATACGGAAAATACAGTCGCGTGATGAGGATATACGAAAAACGATCATATTTCGGTTCCGCCTCCCGTCAGTAAGTACGAAGACATAAAACCACGTATCTGTTGATCTAAAACAAAGACCAGATGTCAGCACACCCGATAACATTGTTCATATTGACAACACACACCCATAAACAAACTACTCAACACTTAAACCAGACATTTATATTACACCATATGAACCTCCATATTTATGTGAAGCTACAGACAAAGCTGGGAGCTTGTGTAGACTGCCCCAGCAAATCAGCAGTGCCACATGGGGTGCATGTTACTTCATACAAAAAGGCTGGATATGCTTTCTGTGTGCATAGTGGGTTCTAGATTCACATAAATCAGCGTCGTAGCTCGTATTGCCCACGGCCGTGGAGACGTTGCGAAATGGCGTGTCCTGTGTCGGCAATATGTCGGAGAATTGTGTGAAGTACTATTCCATGAGTGTTAGATATTTTTGTTGGTGTTTCACTCCGTACTCCGCGATATTACATGTATTTGATGGCGGCCAGTCAATTAATGGCTGATAGCATGAGCGTCCAGTTCCGTCAGTACGTTCACACGCCATTAGCTGTCTATGTAGCTTACGACATGCATACTCAGAATACCCGTAGTAGTAGTAGCAGCAGCAGCAGCAGTAGTAGTAGTAGTAGTAGTAGTAGTAGTAGTAGTAGTAGTAGTAGTAGTAGTAGTAGTGGTGGTGGTGGTAGTCCCATAACGTTTTCATGACAAAGTGACGCACTCATATTGAAAATTCAGAAACCTACAAACTCATTTTGTGACAAGGGGCGGTGGGGTAGCCTAGTTGTTAAAGCGTTCGCTCGTCACGCCGAAGGCCCGGGTTCGATTACCCACATGGGTACAATGTGTGAAGCCCATTTCTGGTGTCCCCATCCTTGAAACTTGATATTGCTGTAATATTGCTAAGAGCGGCGTAAAACTAAACTCACTCACTCACTCATCTGGTTTCATAGCAACAGTGTTTTGACTACTGTTTGACTGCTGTTTCCAGGAGCTTTCACAGCACAGTTCTCAGTTCTTGCCACATATGGAGTAACATACATTGCTCTTGTACCAATGTCTTGATCTAAGGCAGAAGTCGACGGATGAATCGCAGCTAAAGACTCATTACTTCCGTGAAGCATACAACATCTAACTTTCCATAAGAGTCTCAAGCGCTGCAGAGCAGTTTATTTCTGGATATGGCGCTATATACGTTTTTCCATAGATAGATAGATAGATAGATGGATAGATAGATAGATAGATGATTATACTACCCTGTAATAAGGAGCCTAGATAAGCGTATAGGATGCTCGTCATTTATTGGGACATCATATTTCTATTGTTTGTGGTATATAGGGGTTATGATTTATACTCAAACTCATTGCTTTAAACACGTGTGCAGGTCTAAAACTTTATCAGCAAATCCCATCCTCATTAAGCGATCTAACCTTATGATTGGCGTAAGTGTATGTGACGTATTGTTACGACAGTTTCCGATAGGTGTACATAACGCTTATACCGCTTTGTGAAACACGGCCAGTGTGTCGTAGACATATGTGAAAATAAGATGAGTGCCATAAATAGAATTGTTGATGCATATATCATTATACCCAACACGAAATACCCTTATCATGAGATCATAATTCACCCTTAGCTACAGTGAACAAAGACACATTTATGTTGGTTGGGTAGTCATTATGTATAGCTCCCATATCTCTTTTGTATGAACAAACAACACCATTGCGCAATTGTAAAGCGTATCACTCGTGGTGGACTGGCTGACTGTACGTAAACATGGAACATTTCCAGATATTGTCGTACGGATGACAATGTCGTGGTGTTGAAGAGCGTCAGCCCCGTCCTGATAAAAGCTCTTGCCCAATGTCAACATGCATAGCAACCATACAAGAATGCCGTCAGTCAGGCTACGTTGCGTCACATGATACACATATTGGCTCGTTGACTGATATCTTATTACTCTCGGCTCGTATATAATCTTTATAATGGGAACGGAGATGGTAAAGTGCGTGCGTGGGTGCGTGCGTGAGTATGTATGTTTTTATGTATGTATGTGTGTGTTTGCTAGCGTGTGTTCTTGCGTGTGTGTGTATGTTACAGACAATTTTGGCGAGAGTACAGCGGCATCTTTGAGGTCTGAGATAAATGAAGTAATTAATTGTGTTATGTACTTTTTGGACTGGCCTGGTGTGCTGGTATGTTCACTATGCTGGTGTGTGGATGGGTACTGGATGGTATACCTCATTGTTTCTCCCCTCAGGCTGCTATTCTATCACTATCACTATGCGATGTATGGCACCCCTCAATCAGGTATAAGCTAACAGCTGCCGTGTGTTTCCCACAATCAGCTAGAGGTCTTGGTACGATATTACACAGCCAGACTATAATGAAGCTACCAGTATGTGCCGATGGCTTCTTCCCACAAATCCTTTATTGCCTGTCGTTAATATCTACCTGGGGATTTGTTTATGTCTGCACTCCGATTTACGATACTTAGTCTCTAAGTGCTGACCTATAGAATAACAGTGCAATGTAACATCTCTACGTGTGTGCGTGTTGTTGCTTGTAACGCTGGCCTATGATGAGTTGTGACCCAGCTGTGCCAACCTACTGAACGACGTCGCAAGTATGGCTGTACCAGATGCAGAAGATTGATGCAGCCGTGACGTACATGTCTGGTGAACATCTGGGGTCGATATCGTCACCGAAACTGTATAATTCATCTGCGGCATGTTGCGGCGGGGAGGAGGGAGGAGAGAGAGAGAGAGAGATATTTTAGTTCAGTTAACTCTTTTCCTTTGAGTAAACTACCCTATATATGGAAAGTGGAAAGTGGTGGTTTGCTGTTTAGAAATTTGTGCATTGGTAATTCAAATTATCGTTCGCCTTACGGAACTGTTAAACCACATGCCCTAACAATAGCGTCAGTAGCAACGCCACAGACGCCGGGTGGGATCCTTTACTGTCCCTGTCATTATTATCCCTGACTGTCCCTGGCATTATTATCCCTGACTCTCCTGTCATTATTATCCCTGACTGTCCTGGCATTATTATCCCTGACTGTCCCCTGGCATTATTATCCTGACTCACCCTCACTATTATCCCTGACATTACTATCCCTGACTGTCCCTGTTATTACTATCCCTGACTGTCCCTGTCATTATCATTACTATCCCTGACTGTCCCTGTCATTATTATCCCTGACTGTCCCTGGTCATTATTACTGTCCCCTGACTGTCCCTGGCATTTATTATCCCTGCCTGTCCCTGTCATTATTATCCCTGACTGTCCCTGTCATTATTATCCCTGACTGTCCCTGGCATTATTATCCCTGACTGTCCCTGGCATTATTATCCCTGCCTGTCCCTGTCATTATTATCCCTGACTGTCCCTGGCATTATTATACCTGACTGTCCCTGTCATTATTATCCCTGACTGTCCCTGTCATTATTATCCCTGACTGTCCCTGTCATTATTATACCTGACTGTCCCTGTCATTATTATCCCTGACTGTCCCTGTCATTATTATACCTGACTTCCCTGTCATTATTATCCCTGACTGTCCCTGTCATTATTATCCCTGACTGTCCCTGGCATTATTATACCTGACTGTCCCTGTCGTTATTATCCCTGCGTGTCCCAGTCATTATTATACCTGACTGTCCCTGTCATTATTATCCCTGACTCTCCCTGTCATTATTATCCATGACTGTCCCTGTCATTATTATCCCTGACTCTCCCTGTCATTATTATCCCTGAGTGTCCCTGTCATAATTATATCTGAATGTCCCTGTCATTATTATCTTTGACTGTCCCTGTCATTATTATACCTGCCTGTCCCTGTCATTATTACACCTGCCTGTCCCTGTCATTATTATCCCTGACTGTTCCTGTCATTATTATACCTGCCTGTCCCTGTCATTATTATCCCTGACTGTCCCTGTCCCTATTATCCCTGACTGTCCATGTCATTATTATCCCTCCCTGTCCCTGTCATTATTATCCCTGACTGTCCCTGTCATTATTATCCCTGACTGTCCCTGTCATTATACCCCTGACTGTCCCTGTCATTATTATTACTGTCCCTGAATGTCCCTGTCCCTGGAATTATTATCCCTGACTGTCCCTGATCGTCCCTCATTATTTTCCCTGACTGTCCCTGTCATTATTATCCCTGACTGTCCCTGGCATTATTACCCCTGACTGTCCCTGGCATTATTATCCCTGACTGTCCCTGTCATTATTATCCCTGACTGTCCCTGTCATTATTATCCCTGACTGTCCCTGTCATTATTACCCCTGACTGTCCCTGTCATTATTACCCCTGACTGTCCCTGTCATTATTATCCCTGACTGTCCCTGTCATTATTACCCCTGACTGTCCCTGTCATTATTATCCCTGACTGTCCCTGTCATTATTATCCCTGACTGTCCGAGTCATTATTATCCCTGACTGTCCCTGTCATTATTATACCTGACTGTTCCTGTCATTATTATCCCTTACTGTCCCTGTCACTATTATCCCTGACTGTCCCTGTCATTATTATCCCTGACTGTCCCTGTCACTATTATCACTCTCACTGATTGTCCCTGTCACTATTATCCCTGATTGTCCCTGTCACTATTATCACTGTCACTGATTGTCCCTGTCACTATTATCCCTGACTGTCCCTGTCACTATTATCAATGTCACTGACTGTCCCTGTCACTATTATCACTGTCACTCATTGCCCTTGCCATTATTTTCCCTGGTTTAACCTGGTACTGCATTACCCTGGTTGTCCCTGTCATTATTATCCCTGGTTGTCCCTAAGAGTATTATCCCTGGTTGTCCCTAAGGGTATTATCCCTGGTTGTCCCTAAGAGTATTATCCTGGTTGTCCCTAACATTATTATCCCTGGTTGTCCATAAGAGTATTATCCCTAGTGGTCCCTAAGAGTATTACCCCTGGTTGTCCCTAAGAGTATTATCCCTGGTTGTTCCTAAGAGTATTATCCCTGGTTGTCCCTAAGAGTATTATCCCGGTTGTCCCTAACATTATTATCCCTGGTTGTCCCTAAGAGTATTATCCCTGTTTGTCCCTAAAAGTATTATCCCTGGTTGTCCCTAAGAGTATTATCCCTGGTTGTCCCTAAAGAGTATTATTACCCCCTGGTTGTCCCTAACATTATTATCACTGGCTGCCCCTAACATTATTATCCCTGGTGGTCCCTAAGAGTGTTATCCCTGACTGTCCCTAAGGCATTATTATCCCTGGTTGTCCGTAAGAGTATTATCCCTGGTTGTCCCTGTATTATTATCCCGGTTGTCCCTAACATTATTATCCCTGGTTGTCCCTAAGAGTATTATCCTGTTTGTCCTAAAAGTATTATCCCTGGTTGTCCTAAAGTATTATCCCTGTCACATTACTTTGTCCCTAAAGTATTATCCCTGGTTGTCCCTAAGGGTATTATCCCTGGTTGTCCCTAAAGAGTTATCCCTGGTTGTCCCTAAAGAGTATTATCCCTGGCTGTCCCTAAGAGTATTATCCCTGGTTGTCCCTAAGCATTATTCCCTGGTTGTCCCTAACATTATTATCCCTGGTTTGTCCCTAAGGTATTATCCCTGGTTGTCCCTAACATTATTATTCCTGGTTGTCCCTAAGAGTATTATCCCTGGTTGTCCCTAAGAGTATTATCCCTGGTTGTCCCTAAAAGTATTATCCCTGGTTGTCCCTAACATTATTATCCCTGGTTGTCCCTAAGAGTATTATCCCTGGTTGTCCCTAAGAGTATTATCCCTGGTTGTCCCTAAGAGTATTATCCCTGGTTGTCCCTAACATTATTATCCCTGGTTGTCCCTAAGAGTATTATCCCTGGTTGTCCCTAACGGTATTATCCCTGGTTGTCCCTAAGAGTATTATCCCTGGTTGTCCCTACGGGTATTATCCCTGATTGTCCCTAAGAGTATTATCCCTGGTTGTCCCTAAGAGTATTATCCCTGGTTGTCCCTAAGAGTATTATCCCTGTTGTCCCTAAGAGTATTATCCCTGGTTGTCCCTAAGAGTATTATCCCTGGTTGTCCCTAAGAGTATTATCCCTGGTTGTCCCTAAGAGTATTATCCCTGGTTGTCCCTAAGAGTATTATCCCTGGTTGTCCCTAACATTATTATCCCTGGTTGCCCCTAACATTATTATCCCTGGTGGTCCCTAAGAGTGTTATCCCTGGTTGTCCTTAAGGGTATTATCCCTGGTTGTCCGTAAGAGTATTATCCCTGGTTGTCCCTAAGAGTATTATCCCGGTTGTCCCTAACATTATTATCCCTGGTTGTCCCTAAGAGTATTATCCCTGTTTGTCCCTAAAAGGATTTTTTCCTGGTTGTCCCTAAGAGTATTATCCCTGGTTGTCCCTAAGAGTATTATCCTGGTTTGTACTGTATTATCCCTGGTTGTCCCTGACATTATTATCCCTTTGTTGTCCCTAAAGTATTATCCCTGGTTGTCCGTAAGAGTATTATCCCTGGTTGTCCCCCTAAGAGGAATTATCCCTGGTTGTCCCTAAGAGTATTATCCTGGTTGTCCCTAAGAAGTATTATCCCTGGTTGTCCCTCCTAAGGGTATTATCCCCTGGTTGTCCCTAACATTATTATCCCTAAGGTATTGTCCCTAAGATTATTATCCCTGTTTGTCCCTAACTGTATTATCCCTGTTTGTCCTTAGAGTATTATCCCTGGTTGTCCCTAACTATAGTATTATCCTGGTTGTCACTGGGAAATTATTATCCTGTTTGTCCCTAAGAGTATTATCCCTGGTTGTCCCTGTCAGTATTGTCCCCTGGCTGTCCCTAAGGTATTATCCCTGAGTTGTCCCTAAGAGTATTATCCCTGGTTGTCCCTAACATTATTATCCCTGGTTGTCCCTAAGAGTATTATCCCTGGTTGTCCCTAAGAGTATTATCCCTGCTTGTCCCTAAGAGTATTATCCCTGGTTGTCCCTAACATTATTATCCCTGGTTGTCCCTAAGAGTATTATCCCTGGTTGTCCCTAACGTTATGATCGGCCTCTATGAGTCATTTTGTCTATTTAATGAAACAGTCGCGTATGGCGTTTACCGGGATTTCCAAAATGGCCTTTCTACTCGCCTACTGCCTTCACTGTGTTAGGATGACGTATACCGTATGCGTGACTCTCAACAATACAAATGACCTTCCCTTTCGTGCCAAGACGACGTCACCTAGATCTTCCAGTGGGCACATATCGCTGGCATGTTACCGAACAAAGTTCAAGTGGACTTTTGTGAACCTGGCAGATGTGGAAACCTGTCCCCAGTATGTCGTGTACCAATCCCATGTGACCACCCATTCCATACAAGTAGTCCAGGGACCTTTAACGGAGATTAAACATGGGTGTGTGACAGAGCTGAATTACACCTGGTTAGTCATCATGTCTTCCAAACAGCTTCGTGACGGAGGTACGATGTATAAATTGTTCATTCCAGAGTGTTGTATTTGATACATCACGGTTGTTTTTGGGGTGTTTCGGGGACGTTTTGATAACGTTTGTGAAATTTTGTCACATCCAGTATTCAGTGTTTAATATCTTTTTATATCGTTCCCACATTTACATTGCATTACTGATAGATTGTACTGCTTCACCATGTACCACGGGGCTTGCAGCAGGAACAAGAGCGACAGAGAGCCAAGAGTCTGAATTTACGGTATAGGTACATCAGTCTGTTAAATTCTGCTAACAGTCTGGATACCTTAACGTCAACGTGATACAACACTATCTAAAGGGTAGCTAGTGTCTTGTAAATTCCATGAAGCTTATAAAATATTATTTTCAGTTCTTCTAGTCTTTACTGTAATACAAACGCCCAAAAATCTCCCACCTCACTGGAATTTCTTTAAAATTCAACGAAGTTCTTTGTTTCCACCACGATTATATGTGTTCAGAAACAAAGTGTTTGTCTAGATGCTGGCGTGTTTGTCCCCTAAGTCCGTTCCTTACAGTCTGTTTGAATGATTTATCTTTCATGATTTGTCATGTGCCAGTAATATGTTAGACATAGCTAGTAGGTGGTGTAGTCAGAATATGTTGCTGGCTTTTCTAACAACCAGCTATAGGCCGGGGTACGATGCTCCACTGCCACACAGAGATACAATGGCTTGTCTGAGACAACACCATTTCAACAACTGCCATCTTGTTTTCCACAGTCGCCAAACTCAGCAACAAATACATTAATATCCACATTTGAATCAATCATTTACACAACACGGCTGTTGTGAAGCCTAGCGTCTAGTCTGTACATCAAACCAGCAGGGCCAAGGAAGGATGCTAGATACAGCTAGATGTTTCCTGTTTGAAGACGGAAGTCATCACTACGACTAGAGGTTAAGTCACAGCTAATAATTACGACGCATATGCTGAATATAGATGGAGACAGTTCATGCAGCGAGAGTACACCAGGCTTCGAAACTCATGCCCAACGTACTGGGGACAAATAATGAATGATGGTTGCTCTTACCTAACATAGTGACACTAGGGGTACCAGTATTTATAAAAAGATCACATTAGAATTGGCTACATCCCGTGCACGTGGGTTCGAATTCCAGATTGACCATGATTTACACTAAAATACATGTATACATTTATGTACTGTACCTATCTAGCTACCTGACTGTGCTCCGGTTTATATGTTCCCCGACCCATGGACCCTATATCCAGTTATCATTCTCAACTCCCTGGGGAGTATACAACCCATGCTACCTATATTCCTTCGCGGTTTTCTACACCATCTTACATATCGGGTACCCATCCGGAGGTTCATTTGAACCAAGTCACTTGGCAAGCGTGACAACACATTTGACACTTGCGTATGGTCTATTCGTGTCTCCACCACTTAGTCATCTACTATCAGACGAGTGTGCCCCCTTGCTCAGAGTGGATGTACTGCAGTGTACACATGTATTTCGCCTCATGAGAACACATGATAGACCCTTTCAGCCTTTTTGTTCCGTCCTGTACACTGAGTATAACGATCGATGACCATGAATGGCTGTGTAAACAATATGTATATTATTGTCAGGTGTCTAACATAGGTAGTTCACGAAGCATACTGGTTTGTGCTACTCAAAAGAATATATAGGACATACTATTTTTCATGAGACTATATTTAATCAATCATGACATGACAGATTGACTATAGTCATATGAAAAAACAGGTGTTATTTTTCATCAGTAAATTCATTATTATAGTTCGACATAGACACCAACCCATGTCCTCTCCCTTTATCAGTTTGTACATTTCGCACTATATATCGACTTTCATAGGACTCGTATGTATGTACATGTACACGATAAACCCGTTCAATGACGAATGTACAGCTGGATATACCACTATTGTGTACAACAGAAGTATATAGGCCATAGCAGAGGTAGGTCGTTTAATGCTGTCTGTTTTAGTTCAATCAATAGATAATGTTTACCTTGATGCCTGTCCCGTGTCCTGTGTCGAGGCAATCAAATGGTCGGAGGCTTGGGTTTTTTATTGTTGATATCGTACCGTGGGTCGTTGCAATATCGATCATCGGTGTGCCTTGTATTGGCTGATTCATTACCAGTCACCATCATGTACCTAGGATATTGATGATGATGGCATAAACAACACACAAACAAGCCATGGTCCCTGACAAACAAACTACGGTGCCTCGTCCGTGGTGCCGGTTCAAAAATCGCTCTCTACTCTTTCTTACGATCGCGATAGTCCTTTATGGAAGAAGTTTCAGATTGTAGGTCGGCGAAGGGTGTGGGGGTGTGGGTGTGGGGTGGGTTATTTTTTGGATGTCAACTTCTGTAATATGAGGAACATGGCGTGATGATGATGATGATGATGATGATGATGATGATGGTGATGATGATGATGATGATGATGATGATGACGATGAACTATTCAAAGATTGCTGTCATATACCTGTAATGTTGAAGATTGCTTCATTGAACAACAAAGAAATATGCAGCATCACCCCGACAAAACAGGTTTTACAGAGATCGGGGCTGGGAAACTTTTACTCAACATGCTACTTGTAAGGTCTAACGACTTCATCACAGGCTCTGTACACGAATCCGCTCGGTCACAGTGACCCAGTTGAATTATTATTAGCTTGTTAGTGGCGAGCATTACTTTCAATGTTTTCCAGGAACGTAAAGAAACGTGGGGGGTCGGCAAGAAGTAGAGTTCCCGTCGGGAGTTGTGTGTATTCATATGCGCGTCAGTAACGTCAGATGTGTTTAGTTTGTTGTCTAACGCCTCACTCGGCAGTATTCCAGTTATATATGACTTTAAATGACCAACGCAGCCAGTCAGCCATTGCCTCCAACAACCAACGAAGTTTAGTCCGACTCCCCGTTGGGTAACTAAAATGATAACCATTTCAGTACAAGTGTCATCTGGATGTTTATTTATATATTTCCCATGCTTTTGTCTCTAAATCTCTATATGTACCTCACGAAAATGACTATCTACAAACACCACCATAATGTAAGCAATAGATAGTTATGAATTTCATTGAAAGTGACAGTCCATAAAGCTTATGTAACTGCATATGTATGTAAATACTTTTGTCTCTAAACTCTATATCCTTACTTCACGGAAATGTCCAAACACCATCATAATGTAAACAATAAATAGTTATGAATTTCATTCCCTGTACCGCATATGTATGTATAGTTATACTTTTGTCTCTAAACTCTATATCCTTACTTCACGGAAATGTCCAAACACCATCATAATGTAAACAATAAATAGTTATGAATTTCATTCCCTGTACCGCATATGTATGTAAATACTTTTGTCTCTAAACTCTATATCCTTACTTCACGGTAAAAATGTCCAAACACCATCATAATGTAAACAATAAATAGTTATGAATTTCATTCCCTGTACCGCATATGTATGTATATACTTTTGTCTCTAAACTCTATATCCTTACTTCACGGAAATGTCCAAACACCATCATAATGTAAACAATAAATAGCTATGAATTTCATTCTCTGTGTACCGCATATGTATGTAAAATATTTTTTGTTTCTAAACTCTATATCCTTAGCTTCTTCACGGAAATGTCCAAACACCATCATAATGTAAACAATAAATAGTTATGAATTTCATTCTCTATGTACAGCATATGTAAGTAAATACTTTTGTCTCTAAACTCTATATCCCTAAGCATCTTCACGAAAATGTCCAAACACCATCATAATGTAAACAATAAATAGTTATGAATTTCATTCACTGTACCGAATATGTATGTAAATACTTTTGTCTCTAAACTCTATATCCTTACTTCACGGAAATGTCCAAACACCATCATAATGTAAACAATAAATAGTTATGAATTTCATTCCACTGTACCGAATATGTATGTAAATATTTCGTAGATGATCAGTGGCTATTTGTTAGGTGTTGTTACATCTGGAAAGTCTGCCTGGCATGCCGTCCCATTGTGAACATGTTGTGCTTCTTAATCACGCCAGACATTCTTCACATTCAGCGGCGTGTACCACATCTAGACCAGGTGACCTTTCACATAGCATTGCTAGACACCGTTGGTTTGGCGTTATAAAGAGTCTAATCGTTTCCTCTATTTACCTGACACTAATTAGACTAACGCTTAGTATCTAATTATATGCAATTATGATTGAAACAAATTATTCCTTTTTAAACTGAAATTGAGCTCCAGTAAAATGGGTGATTCAGAACCTGAGAAAATCTAGACTTGCTTAATGTAGAGCTTTTGGCACTGTTGAAAGGCCTGGGCGGAAGGTAAAATAATGCGAATTACATTGTAAGCGTTCGCTCGTCATGCTCAAGACCCGGGTCCAATGTGATCTTGCGGGAATATTGGTAAGAAAGCGCTCACTCACTACAACGATCCTGACCACCCGCCCCGTCAGTTATCGCTTACCACAAGCTTGGGTTTACTAAAGATCTTAACGAAAATGAACTGAATCTAAGCATAAACACCTGATCAAACTCTGTATGGGTATAGGTTGAAATACTGATGTAAAAAGTCAGTTCTTGATGTCAGTACTTAACAATGAATCAATGATAACCCAAAATAATGACTATCATTAAGGCTATCCAGTTAATCCAAATCATGATATAGTTACTCCAATTCATGATATTACTGTAGAAATGGTACCAGCAATCCTAACTGTCAATGTAATAATATTGTATACTTTAATATTTTCAGTGTCTAAAGAACACGTGTCAACACAAATGAGGATATTACGAGCGAAATAGTGAGATCGTAATTGGTTAAAGCGCATGCAAACGGCTTAGAAACCAGGCTTACACAACTGTAAATAGGAGCGATATGGTATCGACGTAGTCCGACGTATGAATCACGAATGTAAAGAAGTATTTTTCACTTCATTTTTCAGTTTCAATTAAACAAGGAATTTTATATGTCCCTCAAGCAGTAATTTTTAAGTCAGCATTTATTTGATTTGTATGTGAATGTTGTTTGACAACATATAAAAAGGCTTTCTCCTTCCTCACAAGAAGTCAAATGGAGACTTTCTATAAATTATATTGGCAAATATTAGGCAAGTGTAAGGTCATGTTGTTTCAGGGGCGGTGGGGTAGCCTAGTGGTTAAAGCGTTCGCTCGTCACGCCGAAGACCCGGGTTCGATTCTTCACATTGGTACAATGTGTGAAGCCCATTTCTGGTGTCCCACACCGTGATATATTGCTGAAAGCGGCGTAAAACCATACTCACTCACTCACTCACTCACTCACTCATGTTGTTTCAGCTTCTTGTTGAGAAACACCTCAGACATACACACGCAGCGTACTGTGAATCTGGAATCTGTGCTACGAAGGCAATATGTCAGCTGATTGGCAGTTGGCCCATTTTACCTGAACCCACTGATTACACCATGTGGCCATGGCTACAGCGTCAGTGCACATACTCACTACAAACATTGGATCTCCATGGATACAGCACTCATAGGCATTGACTAGAACAACGAGGCGATCACTAACAGAGTCCACTTCTAATGAATTACCTTTCTGCTGTTGGACTTACTCTTTACATTGTTGACAAAGGGTGTCATATTACACTCTCACACTAACGTAGGCTGATAGGCTGCGGAACTAGTTTAGGATACAAGTTAGATTTAGTGAGTGAAAATGGTGTTATGCCGCTTTTAGCAATATACCAGCAATATTACGGCGGGGGACACCAGAAATGGGCTTCACACATTGTACCCATGTGGGTAATCGAACCCGGGTCTTCAGCGTGACGAGCAGACGCTTTAACCACTCGGCTACCCCGCCGCCCCCAATATAGTTTTAGCGAGAATAATAATATCGTTATATATATAAATAATGACATTCAGTTTAACGATCATTCGAAATTTGTGTTGTATTTTGTAGTGCACTGGTTTCAAAATGTGGCGGCCGGTGGGTTGTGGAGTGTACATACCGGAATAGGACAGGTGTTCGGCAATACAGACTCGCTGTCTTAGTTCTAGTCTGGCACCGCATCTCGATGATGTGGATCGACGAAAGGATATCGCTTTCTCGTGTTGTAGCGTTTTCTCGTTTTCTCTGATTGAAGGCGTGAAAGCGATGTCCCTCCCTTCTATTCTACCATATTCTCGACTCTATCAAACCTCAACGTTTGACTAGAAGGCGGAGGTTCGGTTGTTTGATCCTGGGCGCGAAATACCGAAATATGGCAACCCTTCCATAGGGTTGGTCGACTCAGTATCATGTGTCTGGTTAAACTTTGCCATGATATCAAAATAGACTAGCGCTGTAAGATATCTCAGTAGGCTTGCGCTATAAGATATCTTATTAGGTTTGCACTGTAAGATATCTCCGTATGCTTGCACTTTAGGATATCTCAGTAGGCCAGCACTGTAAGATATTCAGTAGGCCAGCACTGTGAGATATTTCAGTAGGCCAGCACTGTAAGATATCTCAGTAGACCATCACTGCAAAATATATCTCAGTAGGCCAGCACTGTAAGATATCTCAGTAGGCCAGCACTGTAAGATATCTTAGTAGGCCAGCACTGTAAGATATATCCGTATGCTTGCACTGTAAGATATCTCAGTAGACAGGCACTGTAAGATGTCTCCGTATGCTTGCACTGTAAAATATCTCAGTTGGCCAGCACTGTAAGACATCTCAGTAGGCCAGCACTGTAAGATATCTCAGTAGACCAGCACTGTAAATTATATCTCAGAAGGCCAGCACTGTAAGATATCTTAGTAGGCCAGCTCTGTAAGATATATCCGTATGCTTGCACTGTAAAATATCTCTGTAGACCAGCACTGTAAAATATCTCAGTTGGCCAGCACTGTAAGACATCTCAGTAGGCTAGCACTGTAAGATATCTCAGTAGACCAGCACTGTAAGATATCTTAGTAGGCCAGCACTGTAAGATATCTCAGTAGACCAGGACCCTTATTCTCGAAACGTTCGTAGCCCTAAGAATTCTTAACTTTGATCGAAGCCAATGTGTTAAGAATGGGCTCAAGAAGTTCGTAGGGCTACGAACGTTTCGAGAATAGCAAGCCAGCACTGTAAGATATCTGAATAGGCCAGCACTGTAAGATTTCCCAGTAGACCAGCACTGTAAGATATCTGAGTAGGCCAGCACTGTATCAGTCCAGTCGGGTTCAAGGAGCATACACGCATGCACGTCTCTGCGTGAGTTTAATGATCTTGAACCCGACGTTTAACCCCACTTCTATTCATCTCAGCCTTGCGGATATGCTTGCACGCTAGGGACCGCTTCATTAACAGGAGAACAGAATCATCGGTGACTCCTGCTATACTCCGAGGTTATAATACTACACTCATCATGTTTAATCACTTATACAAAAGCACAAATGTTCATATTCTGTTATTAAAAATTTTTCTCTGTCACCCGCAGGCCTCACAAATTTAAGTCATGGCAGACGAAAAAAATCCCGGGGGTGCGCCACCAGCCAACCAACCGCCACCGGTTGCCTACCCTCAAGGAGCACCCCCACCCTACGCTCAAGGACCTCCCCAGCCAGCTCCTTACCCTCAAGCTGGAGGCTACCCCCCGGCTGGCGGCTACCCACAAGGACAACAACAAACAAGTATGTCTCTGGATAATCATAATTATGAAAACACATTGATAAATGTTGTTGTTGATGTGTTTATAGTTATTGCATCACTCTGTTACGGGTCTGAATCAAACCCCATTGTCGTCCAAACGTTGATTGGTTGGTCACAGTATTTGATTTCGTATCCTGACATTAATGGCACACTTCTGTTAGTCAGTCAGTGTGTTGTGTAGCGATATCTGTGATAAATCTGAAATACATAACCTTACGTAAAGCATCACTCACTCATCCAACAGGTATGATACGGTTCATGCTATTGTTTAGATAAAGTTTCCCTTTACAAGTTTCGATTCCCCACATATGTACAAGGCGCGAAGCCCATTTATTGGATCTCCCACCGCGATATTCCTTTAATATTTATGAAAGCGGCAAAACATAATGTTTATTCTCTATTCAATCCCAGCATGCTCACAGTTTCGTTTTACACCAAGATATATGCAGATATAACGTGATTTACAAACAACATCGTACAGCTGTAATACTGCTGAAACAAATATATACTCATCATATAGTCACAATTGTACAATCGACTCTGCTTTTAGCAGAGATTTCTTATGAATGTGGAAAGGGGTTTGTCGCTTCTATTCTAATCATAACATATATTTTATTTGGTAAATAAATTACGCTTTCTCGGTAAAGTACAGATTCTAATTATTATGGGGAGTTAAGTCCCATCCGGCACTGCTCTCAACACACCAGAAAGTACAAGAACCAACATTTTACCGAGAAAGTGTACCTAACGCATATTTTGAAGAATGCAATAAAAAAAGTTGTCAATCCATAAAATTTGTTCCTCTTCACCATACAGCTAAATGCCAGAAGCAGGTTGCATTTGACAACTTTATGTATTCATAACGTGCTTGTTTGAATTGATCACTGTCCTTTCTTTACACCAGCCGTGGTTCTACAACAACCTGGCTATGGTGTTGGCCCCGTGCCAGGGTCAACGATGCGCTACCGGACCGCCCCCGCCCTCATCATATGCCAGCACTGCAACGCCACCGTGACGACAAGCATGACGTACGAGACTGGTCTTCTCACCTGGGCTGCTGCCGGGATCATCTGTCTGTTTGGGTAAATAGTAACTCTAGTCGAAAACTCGGGAACAAACAACTAATGAGCGAGTGAATTTAGTTTTACGCCGCTTTTAGCTATATTCCAGCAATTTCACGACATGGGACTCCAGAAATGGGCTTCACACATTGTACCCATGTGGGAACATGAAATCGAACCCGGATCTTCGGCATGACGGGCGAACGCTTTAACCACTCGGCTGCCCCACCGCCTCAATAATATGACGAGTGACATTGACTGCACATGCCATTATCCAGGGTATGTTATGTCGTCTATATGAATCTGACGATGAGATGAAAATATGATAGCGTATTCGACATCATAGACATGCGTGCAGGATCATGGTTTGATGGATATCCTATCCCAACTCCTTAGATCAATGCTCATAAAGTCAGTCACTGGATTGTTTGGTCCAGACTCGACAATTTACAGATATACAAACTGTAGCCATGTTGCTGGAATAGGGCTGACTGTTACATTAAACAACAAACAAACAAACAAACAAGAAACATAAAAATGGTGGAATATGTAATACTCCGGGGTGGGGGTTTGGGGGGATAATTTAATCACAATACCTGGAAGTCACGTAATCGTTTATCGTGGCACGTCGCTGATCCCAGCAAAGATAGCACAAACAATTTCGATCCGAAATAAAAGATGACCGCCAACGTGCTCAAATTGTAAACACACTTTTTGTCTCATTTCTGCAGGTATCATGCAATTTGCACCATCACATGCAAGTTGATGTTGTATGTGTTTTAAGATTTTAGTTTGGTGCATATTTATAATTTTTACGATTTTTGTCACAAATGGATGGTGCAGATGTGGTATATATTCATGTTTGAATGGCATTATGTAATGAAATTGCATTATGTTTAACCTTTTTGAAAACACTTTAAGATATTGTCTTTTTCATTTACTACGACCTTTGACCTACAGATATATCGTTTTCAACATTTCCTCTGAGACAGAGCTATGGTGTCTCTAATCGTCTTTGACTTTGAACATGATCGCAATTATTTCTTCATATTTGAAAGGAGCTATATATATATATATATACATCCACACGGTTGCACTTCTGTTCCTTTTATCCAATTTAGAAAGAATCGTTTCTGTATAGATTTCTCACGATGCTGAGCACAATACCAAGTTCCCCGTGAAGATCCGGGTTAGAATTGACCCATGCTTGTCGTAAGAGGCGATTAATGGGATCGGGTGGTCAGGCTTGATTCATACATGTCATCATATCCCAATTTCGTAGATCGATGCTCATGCTGTTGATCACTGGCTTGTCTGGTGCCGTCTCTATTATTTACAGACCGCCGCCATATAGCTGGAATACTGCTGAGTCAGGCGTTAAACAGCCCAAAACACAAACACAAACAATACCAAGTGTGGTGCTCGAAATACACACTGAATGCGAGAAATCATCCATTGAAAAGTTGTAACAGATGAATTGTCTCTCTCTTGCAGCTGCTGGCTAGGATGTTGCCTTATTCCCTTCTGCGTTGACGCCAGCAAAGACGTCAATCACAGCTGCCCCAATTGCAGACAGATCGTCGGCAAATTCCGCCAGTTCAGTTAAATCGTCCTTTTGGGTTCTTCCTTCCGGTGGCCTTATTTCGAATGAGATTCAAACTGGGAATGTCACGTGATTTCCCATTCCTGAAGATAACAATTTGTTAAGGCCATACAGAATTCCAAAGGTTTGTCGATATTGTAAGGCACACTTAAGAACAGGTATAAGAGTATAAATCTGTAACATCTTCACATATATTTACATATTGATCATGAAATGAAAAGCCACATTTATATCTTCACGTTATCAATTAATACATCTGAAATATTGTATCCATTCACTGAAATAAATCAAAATAACACGGATGTACATACTTCCGGTATATGCAAGCTAAGCACAGAGATGGTGATTGGTGGATGCCAACTTCTGGGATATGAGGAACAGGGCGTTACGGAGTATGTTCTTATTCCTTAATCAGTTTGGTTGTCTGTTGTTTAACGCCGCACTCTGCAGTATTCCAGCTACATGGCGGCAGTCTGTAAATAATTGAGTCTGGACCAGAAAATCCAGTGAAAAACATTATGACCATCGATCTACGCAACTGGGATACAATGACAAGTGTCAACCAACTCAGTGAGCCTGACCACCTGATCTCGTTAAATCAGGATTAAAAATATACTCCGAAACATCGTGTTCCTTATTTTACAGAAGAACATACATTGCCATTCTGCATGTGTGTATCACTTCTAAACGTCACCCAAAGACTTCATGACGTAACGGTAACACAAGTGTATATATGAATGTGTGCTTCTATTTGTATTCAGCATTGTTTACTCCTAACTCTGTCATTTTTCACTTTATACAATCAGTTATTTTATTTTTATTTCCGCCATATACAAGTCTATAGTTACTCACTGGTTTTAGTGAACAGGGCCCTCTTTCACAAAGCGGTCTTAGCACTCAGGCCCTCGTAACTCCCATACTTTAACGTAGACTCACGACAGCCGTCGCGCCCCAGTCGTTTGTTTGAAAGGGGCCCATTGGAATTCGTTGTTATTGTAGATCTTGTTAAAAAAACTTTGATTGGTTTGACCATCTATAGTTTTATTGATATGAAAAACACATTCTTACCATGATTAGTAAAAGGAAAATATAGGTATCTGATAAGGACGACAGCGTTTATGCATCTATGCGTGTGTGCGTGCATGCATGCATGCGTGCGTGTACGTGTGTGTATGCTAGGGAGGAGAAACTATTTAGTCATATGAAGGATGTATGGGGTCATTGCAAACAAATATTTGTTTTTCGGAATCATTCCCACAGAGAACGATTCGAATGACGAATAAGCATTTGCTAATACTTCCTCACACAGCTAGCATTGATAGCGATACATTAGACCTCAGCCGAACGCCATTAGGAAGTATATTTTGCAATTAAGGATATTCGGAATAGGATGTCAAATCGTATAGTCAGGGGATGATGACAGGAGCATAGTCATAAAATGAAATATATATTTTACATATTTTTTCACAAATGATCTTACAAAAGTTGTTGAAATGAAAAGTATATAAGTCTATATACAGTCTAACCACTGAATATAGTGTAAACCTGTAGTGGAATAAGCAATACGCACGATATCGATGCCTCTCATTTTCTTCTGTTTGGGGTGTGATCAGCTGGAACTTACATTTATGTCTGCATCTATTCGTTTTGTGATATTTGTATATAATGAAATTGATGCAATGGATAACTTTTGTGATTCAACTATTTTATAATAAAATCTGTCTTTCCATGTTGTTTTTTTGTTCTTGGAAGAAAACACTCTGTGTAGTTTTACGCAACGGACAATGAAACCATTTCATTATAAATCTGGAACTATTTGACATTTTTGTACCGGTCTGGGGTGATATCCAGTGGGATGGTGTTGTATTGAACGACACGGAGGTGGCAACTGTGCGAAAAATAACAAACTGAGAAAAAGGAAAGGCTTACACAGACCTCAGCAAGTGGATTACTAGTTTTGCTTTGTTTTTGTGTATTGTTTATATTGTATATACATGTATACTATTGTCAACAATACTTAGAAAAGAATTATCATTTCTTCAGTACCATGCAAATTTTTATGGACAAATACCTCTTTTTGGTACGACGCTTCAGAGCTACAACTTGTCCCTAATTCGGAGAATGGTGAGTGAGCCTAATGACTGAAGGTTGCGCAAGGAGTAAAAGAACACACGCTTCTCGCACAAACGCACATACACATACCATTATCTTGTGTCTCAAGATTTGAGTATATTACTAAGGTAATACATACATCAGTACCGATTATATGTAAAAAATATTCGAATGGGCGTAAAAGACATACGTGATGACACGGGGTATTCGCCAAAAACATATTTTTTCGATTTCCGATATACAAGGGGGTAGGGTTATTAAACAACTGTCAAATACGCTGATCATCGATAACGTGAACTGTGTGGAAATCAAAAGTTCATATTGCTTTTGGGAAACATTGTTCCACTATGTGACTTGACAATAATGGTTAGCAATCGTTCAACTACGTGGACAATATATCATCCGTGTTATACCTTTAGTTTCAGTAAATACAAGCCTCCATAACCCTCCCGGTTGTATAAACGTCATTTTGTGTTGATGTACAATTCACGTAGCCTGACACGTTTTTCGTCGTTAAATGATACAATAGTGGGCACTATGTGAAATGTACAATTTTTTAAGCCACAGATGTTGACAAACAGTTTTAGTCATCGAGTCAACCCAGTAGCCCCATAGGACTGAATTATCCTTGAAATGAATCTATGTTAACCCGACATCTCAACAGGGTTCAACAAATCTGGAGTCCTCTCGACCATACACTCGACCGCTCTTCACAATAATGGTGGACTTCACCGTGTCTTGGGTGTCACACAAGTTACTGGTTTAGGCTTGCACAGGTAGTTTATGTGTCTTCGCTGAACGTCGTCAGAAATAGATGAAGCATAGCATTCGATATTCTTTATTTCGGTACAGTGGTGTGGGCCATCAGCTCTGTGTACAACATGGTCCATATACAGTAATACATTACAAAGTACTTATACAAGTACTATATACAGCAAGGTGGAGATTTAGGGCACGAAGGATATACTAAGTCAATATCCAGTGATACAAAATATTACAAGGTACTTATACAAGTACATCGAAGCACAGAAAGTATAACAGTCCATATACGGAGATACAATAGACTTTAGAAAGTACTTATAAAAGTGCATCAAAGCATGGAGGATATAACAGTCCATGTACGGTGATGCATAATTGTAAAGGGTACTAGAGAAGTACATCAAGGGATGGAAGATATAACAGTCCATATATAGTGTTATATAATTTTACAAGGTCCTTATACAAGAGCTTTAAAGTGGAGATTTGAGGCATGGAAAATATGAAGGTCCATATACAGTGATGCATAATTTTACAAGGTACTCAACCAAGTACATCAATGCATGGAAGGTACAACAGTCCATATGCGGAGATACAATAGATTTTAGAAAGTACTTATACAAGTGTATCAAAGCATGGAAAATACAACAGTCGATGCACAGTGATGCATAATTTTAATTAAAAAATATGTTTTGCTTATTTGTTGATTGATGCTGCACTCAGCAATATTTTAGATATGTATAGGCAAACCAGTGGTTGATGTTATGAGCAACGGAGTTGACATTACATAATCCCCCGGAATGACAGTGTTTATTAAGCCGCCCCTCACGACCAGCATATAGGTAACTGGGAACCAATTCTAATCAGGAATCTCTGCATGAAAGATTGAATGTACGATATAATGATAAATGAATCTTCAGAGGCGGGTCTTAAATTTTGTTTTAAGGTTTTTGCATAGGAAAACGTTGTTAAATCATCTGGTTGCTTTTATAAAACTATATATTACAAGTTTCAGGTGTCGAATTGCCTTTGCGAACACGTTTTAGGTGAAAAATATGTTTTTAAATACTTTTCAAACAAAACTATTTCCATGATCATTATTAATCTCTGCTGAAAGCAGAGTTCAATGTACGATTCTGAGTATATCGACTAGACTATATATGCCTATGAATCACTATCCATCAGCAACTGTTTTGTGGACAAAAACGCCCGATGCATTTCGGTATTTTGACATCCCCTTATATTTCCTTCTTGTTTTAGTGTGTTTATGACGAGCGATCCCGGTTGCACAGGATACGGGAAAAGTTGACCGTATCCTGTGCAACCGGGGTCGCCCGTCACAAACGCAAGAATGAAATATACGGGGTCCTCAACATATCTACAATAAAAATACGTTAATATAATACTAAAAACTCACGAAACACTCTGTCATATGTATGTGTTGAAAATGTTTAGTCAATGAACATAAAGCCACAGTTAGTAGAAGTTCATGTCATCAAGCAGCAGTAACTTTCACGCAAGAGTAGATCAAACCTTCAATTGTATTAATGATATTCTTAAAGAGAATAACAGTGGAACATGTTTTGTTAGCATAAAATTGTTAATATTTGTGTATCATTTACTCCCAAGACTAATTTTTGTCATCCGTGCATAAATTACTCGGTAATGCAAATCAGGGCCCCGTTTCACAAAATATCGTAGCGCTAAGACGTCGTACGTCTATGTTAAAGTGAGGTGAGGTGAGGTGAAATTGGGTTTAACGTCGTACTTGAGAATATTTCGCTTATATGACGACGTGCATGCGTGTGTATGTGCGGCTGCTTGTACTAGCCCAGGCTTAAGCTGGTTTTATAGTGCTAGCTCACTGAGATACCATGCCGTAGTGAAGCATGAATACCCCACTCAGACACATTATACTGACTCCGAGCCGACCAGTCCTTGTTGGACCCATTAATGCCGAGCGCCAGGCAGGGACCAACAAGTACCATATTTTAACGTCTTTTGGTATGACGCGGTCGGGGATCGAACCCGCGACCTTCCGCTCTCCGGGCGGACGCTCTAACCACTACACCACGGAGGCGGTCCTATGTTAAAGTATAAGAGTTACGATGACCGTAGAACCGATCTTTGAGAAACGGGTTCCAGGAATATTCAGTAATTCCTTGACCAATACCAACATATGAGAAATGGGTTATTATGCTTCCATACCGTCATGTCCAGGTATCGTTTCCGTCAGGTATAAGTACATGTTTGTGTTCACCCAAGACCCACTTGCACATTGGGAGCTTACGAACGTCTACGACTACCGTAAGTCTACTTAAAGAATGAGAGTTACGATCGTCGTAGAGCTGAGATGGCTTTGTCCAAGTGTCCCCAGGAATCAATAACATGTGGAAAATAGCCAAGTACGGGTCAAGTCGGGTTCAACATTCCTTAGTTTGTCAATAGCAGGTACGCGTATTCACCATTCAAAGTCAGTTACACAGAGACTTCGGTAAAGCGGATGGGGCTATCTGTGTACGACAGGGGACGTGTGTTCTCAGAACTCCATGGTTGGGTAGTCAGGTTTATTTGATATATAATTCTGTTGTTCAGCTAATGTCGCCATTTACGTTGATTTAGATTGCCATTTTCACGTAGACAATTATCAGTCTATCAATACACGCAATGAATAGTAATATAGTAATATCTACAATAAACACATAGTTTTAAAGAGTAATTCGTACATACTGTCATCTGAAGTTAGGTCCCCACGTAAGATGTTAAAATCAAATTGTGTGTCAAATTTGGCAAAAGCATGTAATAGTGTTTTTAAGCCGACTTGTGGATTACCGAATGCATGCGTGAGAGTCTCGTGTAATATGTATGATTTCTTATCGGATCGGTTGTAGGGAAGGTTCATTCATTCATTCATTCATTCATTTATTCATTCTGGCTAGTTGACTGTACACAATATAGCTGTACTTCAACCAGCAGTTAATACACACCAACAACTCAGCCGGTGAAACTCGCAAATACATTTTCTCTTCCCGGGCAGGTTTGCACACGGCACACTAGCGAATGCCAACGCGTGACCTACCTTCACGGTCTAATGGCTTGGCTACCTGTGTTTTGTCTACCAGGAGTGAACAGAGTCTGAAATCACAAGGTAAGAGGTCGGTATTGATTGGTTATACCTGTGTGACATTGCCCTCAGGTAAATCTAAGGTAGTCACTGCCCGATATAACGGAATGTTTACTCAGCATCCAGCTACCTTTAATGAACATCCGGAAGACACATTATGGTGCGAGGGTTGTCAGAGGCCGACTGAATATTCAGCCGTCCCATCATGGAATATGCAGAGGTTCGTGCACACAACATACAAGTGGTGGCAGTGAAACAAACATTGTATTGATAAATATCGGTGCAGGTGATTGACCAGAGGTAATATAACTCCTACGCGATATTTTCATATGTCAACTCAATCGCTCATCTACATCTTCACTCGAAGATGGAAATCGATTTGAAACTAACGTCTTCATTGATCTGAATTGGATCAGTTTCAACATTAGTGTTACGCATGACACACGTCCTCGCGTACATACGGTGTATCTAGCAGGTGTGTGTTTGTGTGTGTCTATGTACATGGGAACAGAGGTTCATTTCATCACAGACAGGGGTTGGGACATACGACAATAGTTATGTTGTCAGCATTAAGCAAGTGCTCCATGACGCAGTCGTTAGGTACACATGCACTTCTAGACAGCAGCGCTACACTGTTTGTGGAATATCTGCATTAACTTTCATTAAAGACCCCAAAACGACGAAATGATGAAAACAGGCAAGCATAACAAACTGACAAAAATACGAATTACTCAATTATATGAACGTGAATGTTATGATAAACATTGGTCTAGAAGAGAGGTTTTATGGCGGAGTACTTGGTGATACCATAGCAATATCAAATAGATTTTTTACTAATATTACATGCCGTGCATTTGATTTATTTATTTAATTTATTGAGGCGAGTACTTGATACGGTTGTAGGGTTAATTATCATTATCATTATATAAATTTAACTTGACCCCCTCGTCAATGTGATAGTTATACATTTCAGAATAGATCTGTTTATGTATAAAATGGGTAATTTAAAGTTGTCTGAATAATGAACAAATGTAATTTGATGTTGCTAATCATGCAACATCAATTTCACTGTACATTTTGAAACCCAATACTTTATCTTCACACTTTATCATCCCGCTTTTTACAACTGAAATCATTAGTTTAATATCATTAAAACCTAAAACAATTATATACAGGCGAAAATTATTGATTTACAACACCCTTTCCGTCGCTATTGAAATCACGCATGTGTGTAATTATAATCAGTACAATTACATCACCAGTTATTACAACTCATTATTATTAACATAATTTTGTAAATTTATTTAATAATTTGGTCGTTATAAGCACACCTCAATACACATTCTCAACTGTTTATATGCGCGGTATGCGTTAAAAACAAACAAATAATGTCTGGTATTCATTCCTGCTCACACCTAAAGGCCATAAAGAACACTTTCAAGTTATTCAAATTATTTCCTGATATTTCATGCTTCCTATTGTATACCACGTCTTTATAACAAAAGATATACCTCAACTGGACACGCATGATTGACATATTTGTCACAGCTTCGCATAATACAAAGTTCTTCTTTTTGTCAAATGTTCAGTAAAATAAATAGAATCCAATATACATATCTCTGTATCGGTAGTGGTAAACGTTTATCAAATAGATATACAATACACTGACCTATTTGTCATCTCTTTCTGTAATAGTTGATGATAATGATAATAAATCAAAAGTTGGGGGTGGGTGGGTGGTGGGTGTGTGTGTGTGTGTCACTGGATAAGTTGACTATTCTAAACAAAAAACTTGATCTAAAAGCAAAAACTGTTAATTGCAGAACACCCATTGATGTTGGTCATTCAGAGGTTGCAGCAAATATACGGAGAAAACGTATGCTCATCCACCCAGCGATTCTGTGAACCATCTCTCGCTCTCTGAGTAATTTAAACGTTCATGTAGAAATGGGTACGGGTATCTATGTTCACTCAGATATATTATAATATGAACTATGTTATATCCATTATTCAGCGTCATAGAATGAGCGAGGAGAAGTACCGCATCCCTGATGACGCACCCCCAGGGAATGTGTCACTAGCAACTGCACCCCCTTCCCAGGATCCAGACCTGGGTCAGGCATCCTACTCAAATCAACCTGCCTACCCCCAACAACCTGCAACAGTTCAGCCGCCCTTTCCACAGCAATCCCCACCTCCAGGACAACCCCTGCCTACTCTCAACCACCCCCAGGGCAACCACCTGCCTACTCGCAACCACCCACAGGACCACAATCTTACACACAGCCACCACCGGGACAACCGCAGTATCCCCAACCATCCCCGGGACAACCTCTGTATCCCCAGCCACCCTACCCACAATCTGTCCCGGGCCAGGCAGCTCCACAAGGGACACAAGGTTTTCTTCCTACGGACCCACAATCAAAAACCTACCCCCCGGGACCGCCCCAAGGATATGCCTATGGCAGCCACCCACCACCCGCTACAGGAGGGTACCCTGTCGGACCACCGGCAAATACAAGTGAGTATTTGACTGTTAAAAGCTTCCCTCATTAGTAAAAGTCTAAAGATGTCATCGGATTGTGAGTAGTGCGCTCGCTCGGTAGTTGACCCGGGTTCATTTAACATGTTCATGACCCTAGTACGTCCATTACGATCCGTAAGGAATGTACTTTTATCAAAATGAGCAAACATTTACATACACAATACATTCATATCTCTAACAGGCTGTAGAAAGTTTTCCCGAGGGTTGAAACGTTTAGATATGAAATTCCAGTGATGTAAGGGAGATAACCCGCCAATGTTAAATGCGTAACCGTTTCGCGAAAGCCCACAAACAGTACAGTGGAACCTATTGCAAAAATATACTGTGTAAAAGTGACTTTGGGGTGTGTGTGTTAAGTAGGTATGTGTGCACACACTTTTCTCCTGAAAGTTTATTAAATGACCATTGAAACTCTCGTCGTGAAAATGAAGCGTCAAGAGTGTGCAGCTCTCCCTTTCTCAAAAAGCTGTATCCGCCCCTGTTAAGGTTATACAAAACTAAATACTTTTCACATTGAAATCTATAGCAATGCTACATTTGTTATAGAAACAACTAAGCCACCAACATCTATTACATGTTCATGCGCGCTTTGTCTGAACTTACAGAAGCAATATAAATATAGACCCAATATGACCACCTCAGCCAGCTCCTTTTCCGAGTACAGGAAGCTAAACAGACCAACCCCTGTTCCGCACAAAATGTCAATCGCTTCAAAATATCTGAGTTAGCATTCAGTCATCATGTTAAAAGAGACAGCACTATATATTAAAAGATATGGTAAGTAGTAATTACTGGATGGATCTATTTTAAAACATCTTACTTGCTGCGTCGCAGTCATCCAATAACAGCTGTCAGATGTATTCAATCTGCACTGAAGGCACCCTATGAAAACTGCTAGTCTAACTACGGATGGTGGTGCAGTGTTATGTTCAGGGGAACCGGCTTCTCGAATCAAGGGAGCTAACTAACTGCAATTTATTTTAATTATATAGTGAGTTAACTCCCTTGCCTTTGGAAGACGACGGAAAGCTGACTCGGGCAGATTTGCAGTCCTAATAAACTGGTTTAATTCTCTTAAACATCACTGTCGGCTTGGTGAAAATATATAATGTATATTACTTCAGTAGTCAATGGTTAAGGCAATGTCTCAGGGACACTAGCTATTTCATCGCAACATCTACAGAATGTCTGAAAATGGACATATTACCCTTCAGATAATGTCGAACGAGCGTGCTATGATACACACAATCAACATGTCAGAATCGTGTTGAATGTCTAATTGTGATGTAGAAACATGTGTCGTAACATCAGGGTTAAAACTGGTCTTCAGCAACCCATGCTTGACATAAGGTGACTAACGGGATCTGGAAGTCAGACTCGCTGATTTGGTTGACACATGTCACCGTCTCCCAATTGCGTAGATCGATGCTCATGTTGTTGATTACTATATTGACTGGTCGAGACTTGATAATTTACAGACCGCCGTCCTATAGCTCGAATATAGCTGAGTGCAACGTTAAACACCAACCGAACTAGCAAACTTAAGGTTCCGGCTATTTATCTAGTGAGAAAGGGGTGGGGGTTGGATTTTCAGTGTGCATTCTTCGTCACATATGATTACTGTCCCCCCTACAGCTGTGATCATCAATCAGCCTGGGGGTGCTGTGCTCGGCAACACCGTCCGGTACAGGAGAACTCCCGCCCTCATCATCTGCCAGCACTGCAACGCCACGGTCACCACCACCGTCGATGACGAGACCAGTACACTGCAGTGGATTGTGTGTTTCTTCATGTGTTTATTTGGGTAAGATAACAAGATACAAACAAACACTTTCCCCACTGACAGTTCCACTCTGATAACAAGATACAAACAAACACTTTCCCCACTGACAGTTCCACTCTGATAACAAGATACAAACAAACACTTTACCCACTGACAGTTCCACTCTGATAACAAGATACAAACAAACACTTTCCCCACTGACAGTTCCACTCTGATAACAAGATACAAGCATACACATTCCCCACTGACAGTTCCACTCTGATAACAAGATACAAGCAAACACTTTCCCCACTGACAGTTCCACTCTGATAACAAGATATAAGCATCCACATTCCCCACTGACAGTTCCACTCTGATAACAACATACAAGCAAACACTTTCCCCACTGACAGTTCCACTCTGATAACAAGATACAAACAAACACTTTCCCCACTGACAGTTCCACTCTGATAACAAGATACAAGCATACACATTCCCCACTGACAGTTCCACTCTGATAACAAGATACAAGCATCCACATTCCCCACTGACAGTTCCACTCTGATAACAAGATACAAACAAACACTTTCCCCACTGACAGTTCCACTCTGATAACAAGATACAAACAAACACTTTCCCCACTGACAGTTCCACTCTGATAACAAGATACAAGCATCCACATTCCCCACTGACAGTTCCACTCTGATAACAAGATACAAGCAAACACTTTCCCCACTGACAGTTCCACTCTGATAACAACATACAAACAAACACTTTCCCCACTGACAGTTCCACTCTGATAACAAGATACAAGCATACACATTCCCCACTGACAGTTCCACTCTGATAACAAGATACAAGCATACACATTCCCCACTGACAGTTCCACTCTGATAACAAGATACAAGCATACACATTCCCCACTGACAGTTCCACTCTGATAACAAGATACAAGCATACACATTCCCCACTGACAGTTCCACTCTGATAACAAGATACAAACAAACACTTTCCCCACTGACAGTTCCACTCTGATAACAAGATACAAGCATACACATTCCCCACTGACAGCTCCTCTCTGATAACAAGATACAAGCATACACATTCCCCACTGACAGTTCCACTCTGATAACAAGATACAAGCATCCACATTCCCCACTGACAGTTCCACTCTGATAACAAGATATAAGCATACACATTCCCCACTGACAGTTCCACTCTGATAACAAGATACAAACAAACACTTTCCCCACTGACAGTTCCACTCTGATAACAAGATACAAACAAACACTTTCCCCATTGACAGTTCCGCTCTGATAACAAGATACAAGCATACACATTCCCCACTGACAGTTCCGCTTTGTGTGCCGGCGATTAGGTGCCTGACTCTGAGGGTGTGAGTTCGAATCCCGGATGGGGCTCAACTCAAAAAGTACTAGAATTTGTACTTTACAAAGAAAGTGTAATCCCAAATATAACATATGTTACATTTGACCACTTTCTAAATGGCATTGTGTAATCATAGTTTTCGGTCGTGGGAGCCGTGCCAATTAACACTTATCAGAGGGGTACACAAAGCCGGCAGTCTAGACTACCAGTTGTCCGACTTCCATTTTTGTGGAAGTCGCGGTAGCTGAGTGGGTTAGGCGGCTGACTTTGTGTGCCGGCGATTAGGTGCCTGACTCTGAGGGTGTGAGTTCGAATCCCGGATGGGGCTCAACTCAAAAAGTACTAGAATTTGTACTTTACAAAGAAAGTGTAATCCCAAATATAACATATGTTACATTTGACCACTTTCTAAATGGCATTGTGTAATCATAGCTTTCGGTCGTGGGAGCCGTGCCAATTAACACTTATCAGAGGGGTACACAAAGCCGGCAGTCTAGACTACCAGTTGTCCGACTTCCATTTTTGTGGAAGTCGCGGTAGCTGAGTGGGTTAGGCGGCTGACTTTGTGTGCCGGCGATTAGGTGCCTGACTCTGAGGGTGTGAGTTCGAATCCCGGATGGGGCTCAACTCAAAAAGTACTAGAATTTGTACTTTACAAAGAAAGTGTAATCCCAAATATAACATATGTTACATTTGACCACTTTCTAAATGGCATTGTGTAATCATAGCTTTCGGTCGTGGGAGCCGTGCCAATTAACACTTATCAGAGGGGTACACAAAGCCGGCAGTCTAGACTACCAGTTGTCCGACTTCCATTTTTGTGGAAGTCGCGGTAGCTGAGTGGGTTAGGCGGCTGACTTTGTGTGCCGGCGATTAGGTGCCTGACTCTGAGGGTGTGAGTTCGAATCCCGGATGGGGCTCAACTCAAAAAGTACTAGAATTTGTACTTTACAAAGAAAGTGTAATCCCAAATATAACATATGTTATATTCCGGTATATACCTTACCATCAACATAAATCCTGCTTTTTGAAAATACTCTATTCTGACTGGTCTATCAATCACACCAACCACCTCTGATTCAAACAGTTGATTTGCAGCATCACCGAAGACAGTATTTCGTTTACAACCAGCTGGTACAATCAATCGACAGGTTAATTAACTCTATTTTCAAAACACAGTATGTTTTTCACCTTCCTCGCTGATTCATTGGCCTATGTAGATCCAGGTTAGAACTGATTTTCAGCGACCCATGCCTGTTCCAAACAGGATCGTGTGGTCAAGCATGCTGACCTGGTCTTCGCATCCCATATGCGTAGATGGGCGCTCTTGATTCCAATCCCTGGATTGTCTGGTAAAGAATCGATATCATAATGATATAGCTTGGATATTTCAGAGCGAGTGAGTTTAGTTTTACTCCGCTTTTAGCAACTTTTCAGCATTATCACGGCGAGGACATTTGAAATGGGATTCATACATTGTACCCATGTGGGGAATCGATCCCGGGTCTTCGGCGTGACAAGCGAATGCTTTAACCATTGGGCTACCCCACCACTCCTGAATATTTCAGAGAGCTGCGTTAATCGACAACATCAATGCTAATTATTTGGGTTGAATTCAAATGGCATTAAACATACTTATTATGATATGTATTCTTTGGTTTCAGGTGCTTCTTGCTCTGCTGCCTAATACCATTCTGTATTTCCGACTTGAAGGACGCAAGGCACTCTTGTCCCAACTGCAAGCAAGTTGTTGGAAAGTTTTCACAAGTGGGATGAAATAGTCAGACACAGTATTTGAGAAATCGACCATGACTGCTGGTTTGCCAAGCAAGACGAAACATATTTGTTGGTCTATACGATGATGTTGACCAGTCTGTAAAGAACAATGTCATGTATTCTGGCCTGAGTCTTTTTCTATCTTGAACCTGTTTAAAGGCAGATGGGTTCTTCATCTGTAAATATATATATACTTTTTGCTAGTAGTTTGTATATATTTTCATGAAGTAGTGCGTGTTTGAGAGAATGTAAAAACATTTTCACCGAAAAATTGTCCAAAATTTCCTTTCTTTTCATTCGCTTCTGTTGCTTTTTATATATACATGTTTACCTGGCCCACGGACTAATACTTTGTACCTGAAGTTACATGAAATTGTTTAAGTTAGAACATGTCAAAGATATAACCGGGGATCCTCACTGCCCTTGTTTCATTGGGATGCGCCTCCAACAGTTGGAGATAGTCATTGAACCACACTAATTGGCTGCAAGACCCAACATGGCCTTAATAGGTCAAAATCGAACTCTCTTGGCGCATATCATCAGTGCAACATGTTGATTAAATGTACATGTATCTCTGAAAACAAACAATACATTCCAGTAAACATTGCATATTTACGTTTGGAAAATAAAGTTGTTTTCAAACAAAACATACATTGATAGCTATCATGACAAAAACGAAATTTGTTTAGTTTTTTGATTTTGGATCTATCCACGACAAAATGATTGTGTTTACGTGATCAATGTATTTCTCAAATGTGTCAAAATAGATTCCCTTTTCAAATTGTTATTAGATGACAGCAATGCCACCCTAACGTTTTAGTAAAATATCAACTGTAAAGGTTTGGCAAGAATTGATCTTCAACAACCCATGATTGGTGTAAGAGGGGGATGTTCTCTTTTTGCCTGCACGTATTGTTTAGGGATTAGAATTACTGGACCGTACTGATCCTTACAACAATGGGCTATAGTCTGTAGCAGAAATGCAAGTATGCCAGCACTTGCTGGTAAACAGTAAAGTTTATCACATTTTGTTTATTGCATATAGCACCCGCAATTATACGGATACGAGTCATTTGAAAATATGGTGACATTTTTAATTTTACTAATATTGCATGTAACATAATATGCATGCACAATACTGCATATATACAAATATACGAAAATGAATTATCTGACAAATATGATGAAATTGTAAATCAGCCAATACACAAAATAAGCGTTGAATGTCACACCAGGAAAATATTTATGTGCACTGTGCATTATACATAAATACTTACAATTGTATAATTTGTTTCACATGACATAATGATCACATTCACAATCCCCCCGGATGAGAAACGGCATCACCATAAACAAGTGGTGAGATGGTACCAGTTAAAGAGTATATGTTTCTAAAGGTCAATTCTTTCTTCAAGGTGCCGGTAGTGAACTCCACTTACTTGAACAGACTATAATTGTGCAGGCACTGGACTGCAATCGTAATCCGCTTATAGCCAAGCGAAAAGAGAATACACCGTAAGAGGAGACTAACGATATTGGGTATTCAAGTTCGCTGACTTGAACCCGGGAATCAGGGTTAGAAATGATCTTTAGGAACATATGTTTTTCGTAAGAAGCGAATAACGGGATCGGGTGGTCAGGCTCTCTGACTTGGTTAACACATGTCATCGTATCCCAACTGCGTAGATCGATGCTGATGTTGTTGATCACTGTATTATCTGGTCCATACTCGATAATTTACAGACCGCCGCCATACAGCTGGAAAATTGCTGAACCTTTAAACAACAAACCAACGAAACAAAACATCGCTGGATTGGTTATACATGTCATCGTATCCTAAATTTCATAGATCGATGCTCAAGGAGTAGTTCTCTATGGCTTCTCTTGGCCAGGCTCGAGTATTCTACCGACATCCGTTTTATCGCTGGAATACCGCTGTGTACAGCTTTCAATGAATGGATGTTACCACAGCGGTATTGGTCCTGTGCTGCACTGCGAGATCGCACACCGTAATTTATTAGGAAAACAAGGTTAAAAGATAATCAGATATGTCAGTGGATCAATGGATTCCCGTTACACGTGAAAATATGAACACGCAATAGAAAGTGTAAAGCAATTGTTTTAATACTGTTTAACAGTTATTTCACTTGAAAAGTGCTCGTTGTGTGCCTGCTCTGTCTATGTACATGCCATGCAGATATTAATGAGTTTGTAACTATGCATAAAAACTTTGTCATGTATTGCGTCGCTTGTAAATTTCATATGCAATAAATAATAACGATTATTCATGTATGTGTTTTGTCATAATGTAAAATCATTTTCGAACGAAACAATCAATCTATCTGAATATATTATCCGTTATATTGGGGATATTTGGGACTTAGCAACCTACAGATTCAAGTAACTATTTTTGGATTAAGTCGTAATCGTGAGTGAGGCACCTAATCACCAGAATTGAACTGAACTTAATTTCGCCCAGGCCAATATACCGGCATTTGAGGTACAAATTAAGCATTAAAGCATGTGCAGACAAATATATTTTGGTATTCATCACCAATATCACGCAAATTATACAGATGACATTTTCTCTCTGAGACAGGAATATCATTCCATCTCCCAACCTCGACTGGTAGAGGGTAACAGGAAGTCCTAAAGAAAACCAGACTACAGGTTACACAATATCAGCAATCAGGTTACACAACATCAGCAACATCAGCCATCGCTGATGAAACCTGGTACTCAAGATCACTAACTTTGTGTATCCCCCGACAAGTGCAAACTGGTACCTGTGCCATGGCCAAAGATATCTGAATATATATAATCTATGTATCTATATAAAAAGTTAATATGGAAAAAAATTTGGAACCTTTTCGGTTGCTTAAAGTGACCGTACATTTTGAGTGACTGAATATGTTTTACGCCACAGGCCGCTATATTTCAGCTATTTCACAATCAGGTTAACGACTTTTCTCGTTGTTACTTTGCCTAATGCTTAGGGAAAGAAATGAAGGCTGGTCGGGTCAGTAGAACTGTCTGAGTTGGGTATCCATGGTTTAACTCGTTAGTCCGTACCCGTGAAGATCCGGGTTAGAATTGATCTTCAGTAACCCATGCTAATCGTAGGAGGCGAGTAACGGGATCGGGTGGTCAGGCTCGCTGGCTTGGTTGACACGGTGACATGTCATCGCTTCCCAATTGCGTAGATCGATGCTCGTGCTGTTGATCACTGGACTGTCTCGATTATTTACAGATCGCCGCCATATAGCTGGAATATTGCTGAATGTGGCCTAAAATTAAATTCACTCACTCACTCCTTATTCTCGACTGACTAGTAGTAACTTCCGGCAACAGTCAATATGAGTACAAGCATCATTCTGGGTGACTCATAAAGGCAACATTGAAAACCAGTTCTTCTCACTACCTTTCAGTTAACTATTACCTGTAGGGACCTTGTCTATCAAAGAATACCCTGCAAGTTATGTGGGCGTTCCTACGTCTTTCTTATGTTGCATTCTATTGCTTCACCTTCCATCTCTTCCTCCCTGTGTATTGTACTTGACACACATGTGATCCCCATTGGCTTCAAACAAAATATATTTAGTTGTTTAACTCCACAATCCGCAATATATCAGTGGCACATGCCTTTATCAGTCTTCAGTATAACGGTTGACTAGACAATCCAGTGATTGATATGATGAGTAATAACCCGATCCAGAATTTCTCGGGTCCAATTCTTACCATTAAAACACGTCACATGTGCTCAGATACCATGGTCAGCTAGTGACGGGGAATTTAACGGGGATATGACCATTGTTTTATAGTCACCATTTTTAGTACAGATAAACTGCTTCACTGGTACCCAATGAGGGACGATGTTTTCGTGTTATCAGGTGTCATGATCGTTAAAAAGTATTTCTGGAAATATATTCAGCAACATACAGCTGAACTGTAAACAGACGTGAAGTGTGTATTTGCCTTGTGGCCTTCCAGAATTCCTTGCGGTCAGGTTTGTACCCATGGTTACATGTGATGTTTGTTTACCACTCACAGAACCCATTCAACACTTATGTAAGTTTTCGTCTTTGAAGACTCCGCACATTTACATGAACATAACGAAAAAACCATGGGTTAACTTCAGTCAGGAGATACCCTATAACGTCAGCTAATTTCCATAATTATTGTTTGCTGTTCTGTTTATGTTCTGTGTATAAAATATCCGTAAGTGCCGAAATGGGATTCGAACCAAGGACATTCTGAGCCGGGGTCAGACACGGACAAAGAAGTTAACTACTACCAACTAACACTGATGGTTTGTGTACCTGTGTGTAGCAGCTTTCTAATACATAATTTCCAATAATCGTTGCTAAGCACCCATCTAGTTTCGATTCATGTGTAAAATATCACGAAGCCAAACAATAGCGCAACAATAGTTCTATTGAATTTGGTTTTACGCCGCTTTTAGCAATATTTCAGCAATATCACCGCGGGGAAACCAGAAATGGGCTTCACACATGTACCCATGTGGAGAATCGAACCCAGGTCTTCGGCGTGACGAGCGAACGCTTTAACCATTAGGCTACTCTACCGGCCCTTCTATTCTGGAAGACACAATAGTTGGCGTTTACGAGATACAGGTGCGCGCTGGGATGAAATACTCACCATATTGGAAGAAATGTACATGTTGAAATTGATAAAAAAGGTCATTTTAAGTCATATGCGATGTTTCATAATGTTTCAACTGCGTGTCATCATGAAGGAAATCGATTTTAAACTGACGATTGTGGTGTCTGTTTTAGCGTTGGTGTTTTACATGATACACGGCATCAAACAACGCAGGTGTGTACTATGGAATCCTGGCAGGGACATTGTCGCGATGTCGCCTTTACAAAACAATCAACAATTAACCACATTGGCGACATTTTGGCCATTTAATTTGCATTTTCGCTGTGTGTTTTTTTATAACGCTTATATTAATCTACGAAAGTTCGACAATGTGAGAATGTGACAATGCGAGAATGTCCCTCCTTGGTGAGGACGTTTATACACTCAAGCGTAACGTTGACCTTTTCAAAGTAGACAAAGGCCGAGCTACACAGGATTTAGCTTGGTTTGCACGCAGCAATATTCCAGCTATATGGGTCGGCGGTCTGTAAATAATCGAGGACCAGAAAATCCAGTGATCAGCAGCATCGTTCTACGCAATGACGATGGTATGAGTTGCAATATTGACAGACATCATTACTGTGACATGCACCTGCATACTTTAAGTCCTCTAATGCAATTTCGATCATGTGGTTTTGTTTGATATCCGTTGAAAGCAAGAACATATATATGTATATATATATGCAGTCCTTAGGCAGTATGGTTTGTTTGTTTGTTGTTTTACGCCGCACTCAGCAATATTCCAGCTACATGGCGGCGGTCTCTAAATAATCGAGTCTGGACCAGACAATCAGGTGGTCAACAGCATGAACATCAATCTACTCAAATGGGAAACGATGGCATGTGTCAATCCAGTCAGCAAGCCTGACCACCCGATCCCGTTAGTCGCCTCTTACGACAAGCATGGGTTACTGAAGATCAACTCTAACCCGGATCTTCACTGGTCCGCGGTACTGGAGATCCACCGTCGGTATCATCTGACTGCCCAGGTCACCCGTCATCGACTCCGTCCAAGAACAGATATCTTGACTACTGGTCATCCGTCTCATTCCACTTGCGGAAGAAATCTCAATCTCTTCCCAAGTGTACATTATCTTCTCTGATCTGATCATTCCTTAAATTTACCGTAATGAAACCAAATTCAGAAACCAAAGCTTTGGCGCACACCACACCGAACCGGTTCACCACTGAACCCAGTGTTACACGACATGATTGGTGTTTGGGAAGGAGTGGATTGATCATTCAGATGTCCCAGGAGTGTTCAGGGTGCCACGATCTTTTCTCTGGGTTCGATTCCAAGCGTTATTACCTGAGGAAGTCCATTTACGATGCAAGATGCAAAAAAAAATTGAACGTAAACGTGCTAACACAGGACTTTCTCCTTATTCCTTAAGCATAATTAAATTTCACTGGTGCACTTTTACTTCTGGTGACGGTTGTTCCACTAATCAGAGACCTATTTTTATCTGCTCCGATACGTCACTGTAACATCTTCTATTTTATGATTCATCTTTTTTGCTCAAAAGATTGAAAACTTTGTACATAATCTGTGTGTCATTGGTATTAGAATATTCAGGGAATGTTTAGGGAAGACAAAAATAGAATGCCCAAACCACTTTGTTTGAGACCTGAGACTTCATACATCACAATACGAAACAAAAACATTGAGGAATCTGAAACAGTTTTTACACCAACAGCTCATTCAGTTTGGAATATAAACATGAATGATTCATTTTGGGGTAAAACCTGAGAACAAACATTTTTTCAAACATTTTCAGGAACGGTTTTTTCAAAGGATACCACTGGTCTACCTAATGTCAAACTGTCGGTCCTAAAACGTTACATTATATCAATATTAGCAGTTCGCCACCAAGCAGAATTGACAAAGACAGTCGCTGCACAGTTTATTAGCGTTTTACAATATACAGCGAAAAACTACACAACTCTTTTAAGTAAATGTTTCATAAATCTTGTTCTTGGGTTAAACATTTTAGGCAGAAATTGTTGTATTTACAAACGTGTCATTTCAATATGTGTCTGTCATCCACGTTTTGTTTTGAGGCTCACCACACAGACTGACATTGGAAAAACATTGAGAAATGTTTGATATCGTTTTGATGAATATTTACACACGAGATTTTGTTCGTAACAATACATATATAATCTAAATAAAATAAAAAATGATTTCGCTTATTCATCACTGTCATATGACATACTATTAATTACGCAGTATGGATACAGCGGGGAACTAAACATTGGAAAACCTTGTTTGATGTCAAAATATCCATTTCTAAACCCACATATATACAAAATGTTCCTTTCCATGACCCGTGAAAACATATGCCGGTATTTGCAGTGATGACGTGTTTCAATTTTTGTCAAGCAACAAAGGCATGGGCAACACTCGGGTAAATTAACTCTGCCCTCTGCGGGAATTTTGTGCTGATACTACACTGTGCTGATAGCGATATTTTTGTCAAGCAACGAAGGCATGGACAACTCTCGGGTAAATGAACTCTGCACTCTGCGGGAATGTTGTGCTGATACTGAACTGCGCTGATAGCGATAGGGTGTGTGTAGCATGTAGGCACAAGGCTGTTGTTGTGAAGTGTTACGAGAGAAGTATTGCCGTTTGTGTATTGTATTCTGTGATTTCCGTCATATAAGAAGCAGCCGGCGCTCTGATGGTTTCAAATAGCGACTATACTGCATAGCATATGTGTTCACAGGTGATGGAGGAACGCAATGCTTAGAAAAGCTATGAAATCTGCAAGACTACCCAAAGCAAACTACGCATGTAATCAGAGTTACTGGATCTGTATACCAGCATATCAACTAATATTCTTACATAATTATATCACTTGGCTTTAATGAATAGTCATAAAACAAGCAACTACCCTTGATACAATACAGTCCATATACTGCACTTGCTTCAGAGCTGGTACTTCCCTTAACAAAACTGGCCAGGATTCATGCCCAGCACGACGCCGCAGTTGGGACACTTGTGAACAGCATCTTTGGTGGAGTCCATGCACAGGGGAATTAACGCTCCGATAACGCCACTGAAATGATTGAGTGAATGAGTGAGTGCGTGAGCTACACATAGACTGCCAGGTGAAAGAAAGTGTGCATTTGAAAAAAACATTGGATTTGAATAAACCCAGAACGTTACAAGGCGGAAAACAGTCTCCGAAACACAACATAACCCTGTTATGGTAAAAACAATGTACAATGGTAGCACACTGCAGGTGTAAGGCGGCGGAAGAAGGAGACATGTATGGGATTCAAGAAGGGACATTATCGCATTGTCGCGTTCCGCCCTCACAAAAACAAGCAAAAATCGGCAAAATTAACCAAAGTGCAACAACGCGACAATGTACCGTCCGGGATTCCAAAGACACGTGCTTCTGCTGTCTGAAAACACAGGAGGACATTACAGGGGAGCACTAAGGATATAGAATTGTTCTTACAAAAGTATGCACAATATGAGAACAGCTCGCTGTGTTGCGTCCCCGTTGACCATCTCCACCGTCGTGGTGACAGTCGCCCGACAGAACTGACACGTGAGTAACGTCGGTTCACGTGGGAACATGACAACTGTGCCGCTCGGTGCCATAGTCACAGCCGTGACGAGTTGCTGCTGCTGTTGTTGCGGTGGCGGCATTATAGATGGTTGTTGATAAGTGCCCGTGCCTTGTTAGACCACAAACATATACTCATTTCAATCATTTATCATGTTGAAATTCATGTTCTCTGTAAAATATCTTCTTTACTTTTTTCGCAAAGGATTGAAACGAACCATATATACTACGCGTCATTAATAAAGGGTCAAATGATATATAGCACGTATAGCACGTGTAAAGAAAAGTTTAGAAAATAATAGAACTATGACTGTCATTATAATGTTTAATGTGTTGACAAACGGGATGGTCATATGAGCGAAATATTCTCAAGCACGACGTGAAACCCAATTTCACCTCACCTCACCTCACAAACGGGGCACATCGTAACATACAGACAAAATGTTCAAACAGCACTAACAAACATCAGTTGTATACACCAACCTCCCAATAATGAAAATGACAAACATAAAGTACTCGGTCATTTAACATCTTGTGTACCCTCCAAGCGCGTCCGACCGCCCCCGTGGTGTAGTGGTTAGAGCGTCCGCCCGGAGAGCAGAAGGTCGCGGGTTCGATCCCCGACCGCGTCATACCAAAAGACGTTAAAATATGGTACTTGTTTGTCCCTGCCTGGCGCTCGGCATTAATAGGTACAACAAGGACTGGTCGGCTCGGAGTCAGTATAATGTGTCTGAGTGGGGTATTCATGCTTCACTGCGGCATGGTATCTCAGCACTATAAAACCAGCTTAAGTCTGGGCTAGTACAAGCAGCCGCACCTACACATACACACGCATGCACGTCGTCATATGAGCGAAATATTCTCAAGCACGACGTTAAACCCAATTTCATCTAACCTCAGCCCCAAGCGCGTCCAGGGGCGGTGGGGTAGCCTAGTGGTTAAAGCGTCCGCTGAAGGCCCGGGTTCGAATCCCCACTTGGATACAATGTGTGAAGCCCATTTCAGGTGTCCCCCGCCATGATGTTGCTGGAATATTGCTAAAAGCGGCGTAAAACTAAACTCAGTCAGTCCAAGCGCGTCCAGGAGCACCTTGTTCTCATGCTCCTTATCAAGTTCATAAAGAAACCTTGCGGAATCTCTACAAGAGCTCTGCGGATTCCTGGGTGATCCAGTGGTGCTGAATGACGTGTGCACACACGTCGACTGAGTTCAACCCAGGCAGGCTCAATTGGGTTGAGGTCTGGCGAACATGCTCACCACTCCATCCGCTCTACGCCCTGCTGTCTAAGGAATTCCTCTGAGGTCTAGCGTTGTTGTCTTGCAGTAAAGAGGGTCGACCATAAAAGCCATGCACAGCTTTCAGGAATGGCACTGCTATAGCTGCCAGAATCTCGTCCCGATAACTCTGTCCGGTAAGATTACCGTCGACCACATGCAGTGGAGTACGCCCAGTAGGAGTGATCAAACCATGACCGATGTGCCATTTGTAAAGAAATGTATCGGACGTTAAAGAACGTAATAATGACATTTCAACGGCCTGATGCGTTTTTTCAAACTGTTAAGAAAGTGTGTAAAACATTCAGTTGTACATATGTCAAACAAAAACGAAGATTTTCAATTTTTAAGACTGAAATAGTGTTACTAATAGCTTGACCCTTCATTAATGACGCCGAGTATACACAGTATTAATAGAGCTTATTTTCAGTAAAACATATTTGTTCATATATAAGTAACACAGCTTCTTAGGGGTTGACAAGGTTTGAATAACTACGTACACAACGTGTTTTCACATTCTGGGTTGTCGGCGTTCTGTATATTTCCCGGGTATTGCAGTCAATAGCAACAGCACACCTAAAATAACCGTTATCAGTGACCTCCTGACACGTGACTACGCGTAACACCTCCTAACTGATATGCCCTTTCAATGCTAGGTTTCTATCTACCGGATCAGTTAATATAGTGACATAGAACGTCACCTTGACTCATGCCTCCACACTCACCTGGCTCCGAATAGGGCGGAGGAGGACTGTCAACATAACTGCTTTTCTCGGTCGACATGACTGGCGCCTGGATCGACACTTTACAGCATCAAGAGTATCTGAAATTGAAATGTATCATTTCAATAATTTTTTTTACATAATATCTCCTTTTATGGAATTGGTCACATATGAAAAAATTGAATATCACTGACCACATAAATATAAAGTATCCTCAGTGTATTTATCTGATTGAAGTTAAACAACAATCAAACTGTACATGTCTTCTGGTTAATTGCTGCACAACATACTAAAATGGTCGTGTAAACATACCGGTGTCAGATTCAATCTTGTAACAACGATCCACGCGCTGTGCTGTGTGAAGTGCAGAACAGGGCCCTTAATACTATTATATGCTTGTCGTCAGAGATTAGGGTCAGGTGGCCGCAATGTGTGACCTGTCTGATTATGTGTCATCGAGACCCGAGGAATTGATTATTGCTCATGAACACCTGCCTTTATTGACAGATACAGCTTATAAAGGGTAACCGTATCTTTCCACAACATGAACTCAAGTTACTGACATGCCACATTATGTACTTATAATAACTGTTTTTAACCTTACATTGTTAAATATAACTGTCCGAATTTATTGTGTACACCCAGTGGTATTACCACACAGATTCTATATTGATTAATGGTGTTCGTTGCAAGGTCATGTCTTATCTTTTCAGATAGGACAATAATAGTAAGATGACGCGTTATCGTGGCATGTTTACTTTACACAGCCATTGACGACCATAGACACATAGCATGTACAACCATAGACACACAGCATGTACAACCATAGACACACAACATGTACAACCTTAGACACATAGCATGTACAACCATAGACACACAGCATGTACAACCATAGACATACAGCATGTACAACCATAGACACACATCATGTAAAATCTTAGACACACAGCATGTACACCCTCAGACACACAGCATGTACAACCTTAGACACACAGCATGTACAACCATAGACATACAGCATGTACAAAAATAGATACACAGCATGTACAACCATAGACACACAGCATGTAAAATCTTAGACACACAGCATGTACACCCTCAGACACACAGCATGTACAACCTTAGACACACAGCATGTACAACCATAGACACACAGCATGTAAAATCTTAGACACACAGCATGTACACCCTCAGACACACAGCATGTACAACCTTAGACACATAGCATGTACAACCATAGACACACAGCATGTAAAATCTTAGACACACAGCATGTACACCCTCAGACACACAGCATGTACAACCATAGACACAGCATGTACAACCATAGACACACAGCATGTACAACCATAGACACACAGCATGTAAAATCTTAGACACACAGCATGTACACCCTCAGACACACAGCATGTACAACCTTAGACACACATCATGTACAACCTTAGACACACAGCATGTACAACCATAGACACACAGCATGTAAAATCTTAGACACACAGCATGTACACCCTCAGACACACAGCATGTACAACCTTAGACACACATCATGTACAATCATAGACACACAGCATGTACAACCATAGACACACAGCATGTACAACCATAGACACACAACAAGTAAAATCTTAGACACACAGCATGTACACCCTCAGACACACAGCATGTACAACCATAGACACACAGCATGTACAACTATAGGCACACAACATGTACAACCAGAGGCACACAGCATGTACAACCATAGAAACACACAGCATGTACAACCATAGGCATACAGCATGTACAACCATAGATACACAGCATGTACAACCATAGACACACATCATGTAAAATCTTAGACACACAGCATGTACACCCTCAGACACACAGCATGTACAACCATAGACACACAGCATGTACAACCATAGACACACAGCATGTACAACCTTAGACACACAGCATGTACAACCATAGACACACAGCATGTAAAATCTTAGACACACAGCATGTACAACCATAGACACACAGCATGTAAAATCTTAGACACACAGCATGTACAACCATAGACACACAGCATGTACAACCATAGATACACAGCATGTACAATATGTACAACCTTAGACACACAGCATGTACAACCATAGATACACAGTATGTACAACCACAGACACACAGCATGTACAACCATAGACATACATCATGTACAACCATAGACACACAGCATGTACAACCATAGACACACAGCATTGCAGTCGGGGGCATGTACAACCATAGACACACAACATTGCAGACTGGGGCATGTACAGCCATAGACACACATACTTGGAGACGGGGGCATGTACAACCATAGACACACATCATGTGTAACCTAAGACATACAGCATGTACACCCTCAGACACACAGCATGTACAACCATAGACACACAGCATGTACAACCTTAGACACACAGCATGTACAACCATAGACGCACAGCATGTAAAATCTTAGACACACAGCATGTACAACCATAGACACACAGCATGTAAAATCTTAGACACACAGCATGTACACCCTCAGACACACAGCATGTACAACCATAGACACACAGCATGTACAACCTTAGACACACAGCATGTACAACCATAGACACACAGCATGTAAAATCTTAGACACACAGCATGTACAACCATAGACACACAGCATGTAAAATCTTAGACACACAGCATGTACACCCTCAAACACACAGCACGTACAACCATAGACACACAGCATGTACAACCATAGATACTCAGCATGTACAACCTCAGACACACAGCATATAAAATCTTAGACACACAGCATGTACACCCTCAGACACACAGCATGTACAACCATAGACACACAGCATGTACAATCATAGATACTCAGCATGTACAATCATAGACACACAGCATGTACAGCCTTAGACACACAGCATGTACAACCATAGATACACAGCATGTACAACCATAGACACACAGCATGTACAACCATAGATACTCAGCATGTACAACCATAGACACACAGCATGTAAAATCTTAGACACACAGCATGTACACCCTCAGACACACAGCATGTACAACCATAGACACACAGCATGTACAATCATAGATACTCAGCATGTACAACCATAGACACACAGCATGTACAGCCTTAGACACACAGCATGTACAACCATAGATACACAGCATGTACAACCATAGACACACAGCATGTAAAATCTTAGACACACAGCATGTACACCCTCAGACACACAGCATGTACAACCATAGACACATAGCATGTACAACCATAGATACTCAGCATGTACAATCATAGACACACAGCATGTACAGCCTTAGACACACAGCATGTACAACCATAGATACACAGCATGTACAACCATAGACACACAGCATGTACAACCATAGACACACAACATTGCAGACGGGGGCAAGTACAGCCATAGACACACAACATTGCAGACGGGGGCATGTACAACCAAAGACATACATCATGTACAACCTTAGACACACAGCATGTACAACCATAGACACACAGCATGTACAACCATAGACACACAGCATGTACAACCATAGACACACAGCATGTACAACCATAGATACACAATATGTACAACCTTAGACACACAGCATGTACAACCATAGATACACAGTATGTACAACCATAGACACACAGCATGTACAACCATAGACATACATCATGTACAACCATAGACACACAACATGTACAACCTTAGACACATAGCATGTACAACCATAGACACACAGCATTGCAGTCGGGGGCATGTACAACCATAGACACACAATATTGCAGACTGGGGCATGTACAGCCATAGACACACATACTTGGAGACGGGGGCATGTACAACGATAGACACACATCATGTACAACCATAGACACACAGCATGTGTAACCTAAGACACACAGCATGTACACCCTCAGACACACAGCATGTACAACCATAGACACACAGCATGTACAACCATAGATACTTAGCATGTACAATCATAGACACACAGCATGTACAGCCTTAGACACACAGCATGTACAACCATAGATACACAGCATGTACAACCATAGACACACATCATGTAAAATCTTAGACACACAGCATGTACACCCTCAGACACACAGCATGTACAACCATAGACACACAGCATGTACAACCTTAGACACACAGCATGTACAACCATAGACACACAGCATGTAAAATCTTAGACACACAGCATGTACAACCATAGACACACAGCATGTAAAATCTTAGACACACAGCATGTACAGCCATAGACACACAGCATGTACAACCATAGATACACAATATGTACAACCTTAGACACACAGCATGTACAACCATAGATACACAGTATGTACAACCATAGACACACAGCATGTACAACCATAGACATACATCATGTACAACCATAGACACACAACATGTACAACCTTAGACACACAGCATGTACAACCATAGACACACAGCATTGCAGTCGGGGGCATGTACAACCATAGACACACAACATTGCAGACTGGGGCATGTACAGCCATAGACACACATACTTGGAGACGGGGGCATGTACAACCATAGACACACATCATGTGTAACCTAAGACACACAGCATGTACAACCATAGACACACAGCATGTTCAACCTTAGACACACAGCATGTACAACCATAGACACACAACATTGCAGACGGGGGCATGTACAACCATAGACAGACAACATTTCAGACGGGGCATGTACAAGGGCACAATGCAGAAATATGATGACAGAAGGATAGGGAGAAGTGTGCATGAGCACACTGCATGGGTAGGAAGGACAGGAGATGTGTTCTGGTGCACAGTGCAAAAATAGTGTGATAGAACAGGTTCGGGTACATTCCAGGGATAGAGGGTGAGGAAGGCACGGACCAGGAAGTAGGGGCATGGTGTCACCCAGCTGGAGACATGTTAAGGCCTCACTACACAAGTAGTGTTATGATAGTGTGGAGACATAGAGGGACACATGGGGACTGACGAAAACATTTACAGGCGTACACAGTATTCATAGAATGGCCAGGAGGCACACTTCTAGAGGGACATGGGGGCGTACAAGGTCACACTTTCGTAGATACAATGATAGGGATCATGTGGAGATGAACAATTCTGAAATATGACGCCACGGAGTACATGCAGAGCCAGTGGGGAAAGACACGATACTAGAAATATTAAGGGATCCTATGGGAACTTAAGTGACATGTTCAAAACAAAACAAAACAGTTTCCACATTTCAATTTCAAACTACCAAAGTCGATTTTTGTCTTTTCGCAAACATTATCACCCAATTGTTCAAAAAAATTATCCACTGAAATGTTTGCATCAGGCGTAAGTGACAGTAGCGGTGAAAACTAGATCAATTGTGTCACTGAAAATCAGTGATAGCACCCACCACACCCATAATAACAAAGACTTGGGGATAGACTTGGGGAGAGAGAGGATTATACATATACGGTAGACACAATGTGATCGGGTGATACTACTGAAGTGAAAGGATAGGATAGAGAGACACGGAAGACAGACACACACAACAAATACAATACTGGTGTCAGTCTAATGTGATGATAATGTATGTTTATCGTGGAACGTGGTGTGTCGATTTCAAAATCCGTGTGTCTTGTTTCGCAATCGTCGGTATATTACAGGTTCATATATTGTAGGGCATGCATGGATATTAAAAGTTTGACACGAAGACAGTAGTTTTCAGCGTAATATATATATACATGTAACATTACAAGCAATCGTTCCCACAATTCATAGGTAATCTAGGCCTACAACAAAGAAATGATAAGGCGTCGATACAGTTAAAAACAAGGACACTGTTGACACATAGAAGATAACACGATAGAGAATCTTAACACAATGCATACACAAGGAAGGGGGTAGTACATCACCTTGTATGCCACCTGTAACGAGTTAATTACCTCGAAAGCTTGACGAAGGACAGCGTAGTACAGGTAAGTACAACGGATGTTACCGCCTCTCCCTGTGAGCGGATAGCTATTCTCGCATGTATTCCCCCTACACAGTACAGAGTGCAGTCGAGATAACATGACGGTGACCACAATCACTTGCCCCAGTTTGATGAACGCAGTGATCCCAATGGCAAGTAAATTGTTTGCCAGTGTATTTCATTTACTTCCATGGCGTCATGGATTATGCTATAAAACTGACACCAAATTCATTGTCATATAACATTGAATATATTTGATTATATTTGTGAATTTATGATATTTCAAGAAGCGGTGTTACTTTCGTTGGATGAAATCCAAGGATCCTGACGATGAGCAAATATTTAATATCGCAGGGGCTGGCAGTGTAGGCTTGTACTCGTTACGCCGAAAGCCATAGTTCGATTCCCAGTATGGTAAATGCTCGGAGCTTATTTCTTGTGTCCACATTAAAGAAGTATCAATTTAAAATATTAAGGACATATGTTTACACCAAAAGTCGTATGAACTCGAAAAACAACAAACAGAATTTTTTTGTCTCATGATCAAAGACTTCATTAAATGGGTGGTTGATTAGCTATTGACGTAGCAGCATCTCTATTTTTGCATTATATAACTTGACGAGTGAACGCTTTGACGACTAGGCTACCCTATCGCCCCTGAGTTCACGAGGAATGTCCACAATATACTTATTGCTCTCGATATGGATCTGTCTTGGTCCAAAATGTGTTTCTTTTTGTACTTATAAACCAGTTACAGATTTACGAAAACAATATTCGGGTACTATACTAACCGGTCACTTAAATTTTGGTCAAGTTTTTGTTTTCTGAAAATTATCATTCATATTTTAATCCAGGTAGAAATACGTTTTTTTGTTATCGTCACTTCATCGGTAATGTTTTTATATTACATGTTTCATATTTGTTTCACAATGTAGAGTAGTTTTTCGATCTGAAGACCCTTTTGCTCTATCTTGTCCTTGTTGATCATTGAGTTTTCTGTTTCCTAATGTGACGAACAACATAAACAACAACTGTATACTTTGTTACTGTAAATTCAGTCTTTATTTATTCAGTCTAACTCTGTGACCAGGGTATTGTTTACTACTTATCGTTCAAAGAACAGCTACGTGTGTAAAGGAGTTTTCAGACAAATAATGAGCAGTTACAGATTCACCACCCAGATTACCCAATAAAGTTTAAGGTTCCATAACGCACCTCTCCGGGATCCTGTCTGGTTTAATTAATTACTAAGCCTTATCAGTCTGGCTAGCTATTCTCAAAGCGTTCGTAGCCGTACGAACTCTTTAAGCCCATTCTTAACACATTGGCTACGATCAAAGTTAAGAATTCTTAGGGCTACGAACGTTTCAAGAATAAGGGCCCTGATGTTTTAAATGTAGGTGTCGATTCATGGCATGACTTACTGTAAATGTACTACATGTTATACAATACCCACGTGTAAGTGCAACATGAGAGGAATTATTAGTTTAGTTAAACAAGAGTCATCAGGAGATGACAAATATGAAAGAACAAATCATCTGACAGCTACTTAAAGCCCAACTTGATTTTTTTAGACTAAGTCCAAGTCGTTCCCATGGAAATCATGAAAAAGATAACTGCCAAAAAGCTGCAAATAGCAAAAGGCACCACTTCGAGATCTGTTTGATATATCTGCTAAGTCTTGTTGAAATATACTAAGCAGCAAAAGAAACGTCAGTTTGGAATTTTCCTTCGCAGAAACGGATAACTGTAAACTCATTTAATGTTTCGATTGTATATTTTTTGACAACATCTCCAACTTAACCTGAGCAAAGACATTCCTTCCCAAACTCAGAATGGAACCCTGGAAATGGTCTAAAAAACGCAACCTAATCTCCATGTTTTTCATGCAACTCATTCTGCACGTGCTGTTCACAAGGGCCAACCCTATAGAATGCCCCCCAAACCTGGTTGAAACATTCATATTACAACGTCAGCAGGATGCCTTGACTCACGACAGCTCAGAGGAACCAGGCGCTAGGAAGACTTGAAGCTGGTCACACTGCACAAGCGGTTGCCAATCACATCCAGGTCAACGTTCGGACCATCTACAGGCTGCAGCAACGTTTCCGGGCCACCAGCACCACAAATGATCGCCCCCGTACTGGCAAACTAAAGGTGACCACAAGACAACAAGACCGCCAGGTTGTGATACAGTACGCCAATGTCTTAACAGCGGGAACCTCCATTGCCGTAGCCCTTACCGTGGACCTATCCTCAGCCCTCGTCATCGGCGTGAACGTCTACAGTTTGCCCTACAACGCCAAAACTGGCGATACAGGCAATGGAGAACTGTTCTGTTCACAGATGAGAGTCGGTACTGCGTATCAACTGCAGATGACAGAACATGAATATGACGACGACGTGCCCAGCGTTACACAGACCAATGTGTTATTGACAGAGACTTATGGGGAGGTGCAAGCATCATGGTATGGGGTGGAATAGGCCTGAACCAGAGAGTCGGTCCTGTGGTGTTCCAGAACCTTGGTCCAGGGAGAGGAGGCGGCATCACAGCTGTGCGCTACATCGACCAAGCTCTCAGACCCCACGTCATACCACATTTCGCCATTCCAGCATGATAACGCCCGGACCCATACTGCCAGAGCTACACGGGACTTCCTACAGCAGAACGGTGTCAACATTATGCAGTGGCCAGCCCTTGGTCCCGATTTAAACCCAATTGAACATCTTTGGGATGAAATTCAGAGGAGACCGAATAACGTCATACCAAGGCCGAACACAGCCGATTTATTGCGCCAGGCCTTTCTCAGAGTGTGGTTCCAGGTGCCAATTCTCTTCATCAATTGATTGGTGCACTCCATGCATAGAAGCTGTGCTGTAGTTATTGCCGCTCGTGGTTGTCACACTAGATACTGAAGTCAAGGGTCTGAATGGACTGAAAAGTTCACGTAATGTCTTGGAACTGTGCTGAGTTATTCATTGATGTGTCAAGATATAATACACAAAATTTGTTTTGATCCGCTTATTATGTCCATTTCTGTATTGATTTGATTACAGTGCCTATCTAATTTTGAATTCGTACTGACGTTTTTTTGCTGCTGATTATATATTGAACGGTTTTCGAGTTGTGCTCTCGGAAACGAAGCCCACCCCTCCCTTTTGAGGCTGATTCCAAAACGTTTCCATGGAAACCAAGAAAACTAAAAATGACAAAAATCTGCAAATAGCAAAAGGCACCACTTTGGGATCTGTTGCATATATCTGCCAAGTTTTGTTGAAAGCCACACACATGACTCATGTTAGTACTAATGCTGTCTGGATATGTTCAACTATTACCAATGTCTCTTTCCGTACATGTATATACCAGACATTCAACTGCTTCCACAGAAAATAGATGCCTTTAGTACACATACTTAACTCATGGTAGTACTATTGCTGTCTGAATATGTACAACTATTACCAATATAATAATGTGTACTATATCCATTTTCTGTACATGTATATGTTAGACATTTAACTGCTTCCACAGAAAAAAGACGCCTTTAGAACACTTACTTGGCACACTTTAGTACTGCTATTTGAACATGTGCAACTATTATGTGCAAGATATTCAGGTGTGCCATATTCACCCTCTGTACACGTAAATGCCAGACTTTTAACAGTTTTCTGTTTCTACAAAAGGGGATACTTTAGTGCACATACTTGACACACATTAGTACTATTGCTATTTGAATATGCATAACTATTAAAACTATATTCATGTGTACTATATTCATATTCAATGTCTGTACCGCCGTGATATTGCTGGAATATTGTCAAAAGCGGCGTAAAATTAAACTCAGTCAGCCAATGTTTGTACATGTGTGGTAGAGTTTAAATCTGTACATAGTGATTATGTTTTATCATTTAGCTGTTTTACTGTAACATGTTTAAAATGAAATCATTTGTATATTTCAGGCAATACAGTAATTAATAACTATTTATTGTATTAATTTCAGATACATGAACCAGTCATATTCACTGATTTATTAATATAGGAGCAACTGTATCAATACTTTCTCAATATCAGGGATTTATAGAGGTTTCAGTTAGGACTCCTGGAGGTGGCATTATTGAGGCCCCTCTGCCTTGTCTTTTCCTTGTGGTATCTAATACCAGATACAGTGGTAAGGTCTTAGCCTTATTAGGTACAAATGTGTTATCACATCTTCTTGAAGTATGCAAAAACCAAAATGGAGATGGGTTTTACAGAAAGCCGATTTGCATACCCCTTGGTACTTGGCATTCCGAAGTATTGTATTACATGAGAAAGAATTAGTGAGAAACCATGGGAAACTTGCCTTGATTGGGAGTGCAGAACATCAGAGTGTCGTCATCCCTAGTAACAGCACCACAGTTATCAAGGGTCAACTCAATAAATGGTTGGCTTACCCTCAGGTATGTGCACTGCTACAACCAACCAATTGTTCAGCAGTACCGCAGGATCTTGACATTGCCCCTATTATTGTTAAATACAATCCTCAAGGACAAGATACAATAGAAGTGCACATCTCAAATGTCGCCAGTATGTGGTAGAGTTTAAGTCTGTACATAGTGATTATGTTTTATCATTTAGCTGTTTTACTTTACCAAGTTTAAAATAAAGTTATTTGTATATTTCAGGCTAAACAGTAATTACTAACTATTTATTGTATTAATTTCCTATATATGAACCAGTCATATTTACTGATTTATAAATAATCAAATCTCTTATTTCAGGCTGCATAAGATATTTAAGCAGTTGCAAGTAAACTAGTATCATTAAAGCTCAATTCTTTTGTTAAGTAATTTCATTTGGATAAGTCCACTTCAGTGTCGGGTAGATCAGCTAGCAATCAAAGCATAAGCCCAGGTATTTTAACGATTGGCTAATTTTGAATTAGGTGTTCCACTTTCAAACCCTTTGTTTCCACATATGCATTCTTGTCACTGGCACTTACAACTTGACTTCATGGACACTTGGAGACAGACACAGGACTAGAAATTAAAAGGGTTCATACAAGAGTGTCTTGAGTACGGACAACAACACCCCCGTGGAAATCACAGGGGTGTCAGTTTGTCATCAGTGTGTCGTCACCAGCAAATAAACAGTCCTCACACCCTAGCCTGTGTTATCGTGACTACCTCCACAAGAACACTTTGATGGCTATTACACAGGTATATGCCAAGGAATGATATTGAACGGTTTTCGAGTTGCGCTCCGGAAACGAAGCCCACCTCTTGCTTTTGAAACTAATTTCAAAACGTTTCCATGGAAACAAATTGTTTTTAGAAAAATCTGTAAATAGCAAAAGGCACCACTTTAGGTTGCTCTAGATCAGTGCTCTTTTAAAGTAGACGTGGAAATGGATAAATGTGCCATTTATAATTGTATATCTCGATGAGAGAATTAAAGAGAAATATAGTTTATTTAAGTCTAACCATAATGCTATAATATGATCAGAGTAAAGCATATACCAATGAGCACAACCAGAGACTAGTATATACAACATGAAACAATACCTTTATTCCCAAGAAAGTGAAAAATATATGAAAAAATATGCACCTATAAAGTGCACCAAATCTATAAGGTGCACCGGTCATACATTAATATATGTCGGTGAAATAGAATAAGTAACCAAATCAAATCAAATTAGACATTTGTATAGTGCTACATATCTAGAGTCCTGCTCATGTGCGCTTAGTCGATGCTCATTTGAAGAGGATGATTTTCCGATTTTCTGACATTTTCAGGTAATCCATTCCAGAGTACCGCACCCACTCTGCTAAATGTTCTGTCCCCGTATGTTGTGGTTCGGACAGATGGAGCATCTAAGCTTTGCTGACTATCTGATCTGTGTGACCTTCAAGGCTTGTGAATGTTGACTAGTTCCTGGAGATAGAATGGTGCAAGCCCATTAATGGACTTGTAAACAAACACAAGAAGTTTGAATACAACTCTGTCTTTTACAAGGAGCCAGTGTAAGTCCTTCAGGACTGGTGTTATGGTGCACATACATATGTGTGCGTGTTATGAGCCTGACAGCTGTGTTTTGAACACGCTGTAACTTGTCCATGTACTTCTGTGGTATTCCACAGAGTAGACCGTTGCAGCAGTCTAGACGTGAGGCATTTTACTGATGGTGTGTCAATGTACCTGCTAATCAGTAACATATGTCATTTTTGGGATTACACTTTCTTAGTAACATATGTTACATTTGACAACTTTCTACAATGGCATTGTGTAATCACAAAATAAAATATGATAGTGTGGGAAGCATGTTTCATTCACATTAGAAATGAGTACGTCCGCTTTTATGAAACAAGCTACATATTGAAGACAAATAGATGGCATGTAAATCGTCAGTTGAACGATAGCAAACTCTGATAAACACCTTTACATGTACGCTATTCAAACAGTGACAACATGGCTGTGTTATAAGCAACTGGAGTGTTTACGCGCCGGACGTAAGATTCACCCTAAACTCTTCGTTGAGTGAATGCAAATCAAGGGCAGATAAGTAATTATGTTTCTGTTAGATATTATAGGTACGCTTCGACAAGTACGTGTGCAGCCAACCAGGACTTTGAAAACATTGCACGGAAGCTGGCTTGCTGGGTTGTGAACGGAATGGCGGGTTTGTGCGAAGTGTAATTTTGGACAACATCCTCTCCAAACAAAACATATATGAAGCCTCTATACACATGTCCACGGCTGCCGTATTGTGGTTTTAGCGTTTGAAATTGATTGACTGAGCTAAGTACAGTGAGACCTTATTTCCTAACCACTTTCAATGACCTGGATACGCCAGACTGAGTGAGTATGGTTTTACGCCGATTTTAGCAATATTCCCGCAAGATCACGATGGGAGACACCAGAAATGGGCTTCAAACATTCTTCCTCGTGACGAGCGAACGCTTTAACCACGAGGCTAACCACACACACACACACACACACACACACACACACACACACACACACACACACACACACACACACACACACACACACACACACACACACACACACACACACACACACACACACACACACACACACACACACACACACACACACCGACACGCTAGTTACATTAACGATGTTACGATCTATCTCTTCTTTCCTGTGGCCTTCCAGATCCTATTTGCAACGCGACACTAATGCAACGTAAACTGGAATATATATGCGCCGTATATATTTGTTAATCGCTATTCATGTTGAATCGTATTTTATTGCATGTTTTTCTTCTTTGGGTTTTCTGTTAAATGACAATGGCTGTTACTATTTCTTTCTGTAGGTGCAGTTAACTTCTGGCCAATGACATCACTCAGCAGAAGTGCCCAGGGTCCGTGCCCAGGACAACCTTACAGTTTGGACACTTGTGAACGGCGTCCTTAGTAGAATCCATACAAAACGGTATCAAACAGCCAATTATACCACTGAAATAAAAAACCCACAGAATATAAAATGAATAAATATTAAAAAGAAAATAGTGTGTGTTACATATCGGAATGTCCATTTTTTGTTGTTTAATGCCGCAGCGTTATTCCAGCTATATGGCGGTGATCTGTAAATACTCGAGTCTGGACCAGACAATCCAGTGATCAACAATACGTGTATCGATATGATGACATGTGTCAACTAAATCAGCGAGCCTAACCACCCGATCCCGTTAGTCGCATGTTACGACACGCATGTGTTTCTGAAGACCAATTCTAACCCGGATCTTCACCGGTCGAGAGTACATAGTAGAAACTATCTAAAGGTGAAGGAAGATGATACCTGTGTAGCAATTCGTTATTCTTCACAATGAGAACATGTCGCACCTATTACTAATTCAGGTAGCTTTGAATTTAATTGTGAGTGGGCTTAGGTGTGTGGTGAGACTATAAAAAAATAGTACTGTCGGAAATAGAAAAAAACTGTATTTTCTTATTTATCACCGCAATTTATGTAGTTCATATGTGAAAGTGTGAAATATCTGTTAAACTAAGTTCGGCCTAACTACAGTCTCGGTAGTAGAGAGATAGGAAACGGAGAAAAAGGACTTTACTGACGGGAAATTAGTGCAGAAATGAGCAAGACGTATTTGGAACAGACCATGGCTTTATGCAAATTAGCGTGCGACGATATTGTATTACAAATGACACTTTTTAAATGCCCAATTTGAAATTAGATGTAGCTTCATTATAAACGATAGCTGACGTATGCTGAAACTATTAAGGATGTAGCTAACATGCAGTCTCACTGTCACTATAAAAAGAAACAGATAGGAGGGGTCGTCTCATAAGCAAAACCTGGGGTCGGGCTTGGGGATAGAGATATCAGCTAAGATAAGATAATCCTTTAGGGCAATTATACTGGGGAGGTACACGGCACATCATAACAATTTACAAATAATATCCACTTCTGTCGATCTTCGGGTGGTCATGCCACCTATATACTACGATGCGTTTCTATGGTTTTCGGGTATCATACTCTTTTACATATCTCAACATAAACTTTATGAAAGAGAGACACGTAAGATGTTAATCAGTAGATGAGACATAGTCAACACACATGAAAAAGCACAAAATATCTTTGAGATGACCCCTTGTGCCTGTAGGCAGCACGCGCATTTCAGGCCAGGTGAGTCGACGGTCCGTCGCCATACCTGGCTGAGCGACCTAATTGCCATCTATAGTCTGATCTATTGTTTTCAGCAGCTATTCGTATTTTTTGTAAGTTTTGCCCGATTTTACCAGTAAACATGCTTTTCTGGATATCGTGTTACGCATCCCACTGAACGCCCAGTTAGGCCGAAGTGGGCTATCTCGACATATGCTATTTGCAATTGTGTCAATTTTAGGGATACAGAGTAACAGCCTAAAACAGTTTTGCCTATTTCTGACAGTACTTTAGTGAGTCCAGTCCCAGCCTTCCGATGCATCTTAGAAATGTATTCGTAAATACACATTTGATTATCCAGAGGAATTCACAAGGATATGTATTCATGAAATGAAGTCTTACGGAAAATGAAACAGAGAAAGGACTTACACCAAGAGGCATAATATGCAAGCTGCTCGCCAAGTTGCGTCGCCGTTGACCATTTCCACTGAGGTCACAATGGATGCCTGGCAAAACTGGCACGTGATGCTTATTGGTACCCGTGGGAACATGACAAGGGCACCTTGAGGACCCATGTTGACAGTGGTCACGTTAAGGTGCTGCTGCTGTTGGGGCATCGGTTGTGAAGTCCCTCCTTGTATGATAACGTGTTCATATTTAGATACCTTTTGTACATGTACATTCAAAATAACTGCACAACATTTATGATTATGTCAGCGGAATACTTCTTTAAATTCTTTTCAGTCTTTTAAATAGATTCGGGCTGTAAGGTTATTATTTAACTGCCCATACCTCTTGAATGTGTTAATAGTCTCATTGCCACGCTAACATGAGGTTGAGCGGGTTCTGTGTACCCATACATCTTGTAGTATGCTCTTCGGCCATGCTGCCTTCAGGTTGAAAGGGTACTGTGTACCTACCTGGCCTATAGTTCGATGATGCTCGGCCAATGCTGCCTTGATTGAGATAGGATCACTATACAGGCCTGTACTACGTTGATCTGCCTTGATCAGAATGAGATGGCGCTGTATTCCTACCAGGCATGCAGTATGCAGTCAACCAATGCTGGCTTAGATACATACCAGGCCTGTAGTTTGATATTCAGCCATGTTCCTCTGTATTGAGAGTGTGCTTTATACCTACCAGGCCACTACATCGCTGGTCAGCAATGCTCCTTTCAGATTGAGTTGGTGTTGTGTACCTACCAGACCAGCTGTATGCTGGAGGAGGAGGGATGTTGTCTGCCATGCCGCCTTTAGACTGAGGAGGAGGTACTGTAGACATCGCAGCTCACTGAACGTTGGGTTCCTTTAAATGGATGTACAAAGAGAATACTTTGTAACTTGCAATACAACAACTACTAGTACGTCTATATTTTAGTGACTCGTGGACGAAGTGATATGATTCGACAGAGCAAATACTTTAACAATGTACAGTTATAACGAAAGCTAAACTGCACGTTTGCAAATTTATGCATAATGATTTATGAATACCTGTGTGATAAGAAATGCCCATACATTATCAAAACGTTCCCTAAACGAAGGATTTCTGTCATTCAAAGCACTAAACAACATGACTGCAGCAGGTCAGATGTTAGGTTTGTGTATCTGATTCAGATGAAGGACTTTGAGTACACGAACTATTCGACTGAGACGAAGATACTGCTGCGAGTACAGAAATACATATAACAGTCTACCCATTCCCAGACGAATCTCTACGAGTACAGGAATACATATAACAGTCCACCCATTCCCAGACGAAACTCTGCGAGTACAGATATACATATAACAGTCTTCCCATTCCCAGACGAATCTCTGCGAGTACAGGAATACATATAACAGTGTACCCATTCCCAGACGAATCTCTGCGAGTACAGATATACATATAACAGTCTACCCATTCCCAGACGAATCTCTGCGAGTACAGGAATACATATAACAGTTAACCCATTCCCAGACGAATCTCTGCGAGTACAGATATACATATAACAGTCTAGCCATTCCCAGACGAAACTCTGCGAGTACAGATATACATATAACAGTCAACCCATTCCCAGACGAATCTCTGCGAGTACAGAAATACATATAACAGTCTACCCATTCCCAGACGAAACTCTGCGAGTACAGGTATACATATAACAGTCTACCCATTCCCAGACGAATCTCTGCGAGTACAGATATACATATAACAGTCAACCCATTCCCAGACGAATCTCTGCGAGTACAGATATACATATAACAATCTACCCATTCCCAGACGAATCTCTGCGAGTACAGGAATACATATAACAGTCTAGACGAAACTCTGCGAGTACAGGTATACATATAACAGTCTACCCATTCCCAGACGAAACTCTGCGAGTACAGATATACATATAACAGTCCACCCATTCCCAGACGAAACCCTGCGAGTACAGATATACATATAACAGTCCACCCATTCCCAGACGAATCTCTGCGAGTACAGGAATACATATAACAGTGTACCCATTCCCAGACGAATCTCTGCGAGTACAGATATACATATAACAGTCTACCCATTCCCAGACGAATCTCTGCGAGTACAGGAATACATATAACAATCTACCCATTCCCAGACGAATCTCTGCGAGTACAGGAAAACATATAACAGTGTACCCATTCCCAGACAAACTCTGCGAGTACAGGAATAATGTAACAGTCAACCCATTCCCAGACGAATTTCTGATGACTGCTGTTTCATAGTCAAATTATGCGGAAGAATTCTTGGAATTCCTAACATAGATCTTGCAACTGAATGTAAATCAGTGTTGTGTGATCTAAATGAGACTACATTGCTCTGCTGTGTTGGTGATGGATGTAAATTGTGCATAATTCTTGGCTGCTCGTCCGACACCGAAGTCAAAGTGGATTGACATATAATGGGGCTAAACTAAACTATATTACAGGCATGTATGCAAGTAGTTGTCAGCACCGATGTAACATAGTTATCTTGCAACTTCTGCAATAGGTGTTCACGAACACTATAGTATGCCACTTGTTTTTCAACCAGGATGAAGGTATATGAAGGCAGGAATTTCATCGTATCAGATTTGACCTGGAAGCGACCACCGTTTCCAAGCAGTGGTGAGATAGAGGGACTGTCAATATGACGATAAATCCCCAGGTCTCATAGCTTAGGAGATCTTCAAAAAAGTGAACAGAAACCGTGATCAATGTTTTTGTCCCAAGCAAGAGTAACGCGATTGCGGACGTTAAGGGGTTGGTATCCATTGCGTGTCTCTGGATACTAAATTCGGTCAGTAGACTCAGTATCGGTATTAACACCGATATAGCCCCAGCACCTCTTTCTGTTCAGTGGGCACGATAGTAATGCTAAAATGGATAATGAAGAGGAACACTTTTATGGATAGACAACTTCTTTGTTGTAGTAGATGCGACGTGTCTGTGTAGATCCTAACACCTTTATCAAGCGGGATCTACACCGAAACGTCGCATCTACTGCAACAAAGAAGTTGTATATCCATAAAAGTGTTCCTCTTCATCATACCAGCTTCTAAATGCCACTTATGGAAGTAAAATGTATCATATTGAGCCACCAGAGAGCTTTACGGCTTCAGGACTATAACTGCCCCGATGGCCACATATTATCTACCACTTCATCTGACGGGTTCAGGGACTAACGGAATCGGGTGGTCAGGCTCGCCGACTTGGTTGACACATGTCATCAGTTCCCAATAGCGCAGATCGATACTCATGCTGTTGATCACTGGATTGTCTGGTCCAGACTCGATTATTTTCAGACCGCCGCCATATAGCTGGAATATTGCTGAGTGCGGCGTAAAACTAAACTCACTCACTCACTCACTCACAGGGTCAGAGATTGTTTGGTAAGTTGCGTTTGTCACTAGTCCTTAACTGTTTTTGTTTGACCTGAGGACAGGTTTCCTTTTCTCGGATATGGGGTCAGTTTAGATGAATCATTCTTGATCCAGCTGTCAAAACAAGTAAAAAGCAGCCGATTGATATTGTACAACTACTTTCTCTGGCTCTCAGGATTTTCATTCATTGTATGAGCTTATCAAAATAGCTGTCATTAAAAAGTTTAGCCAGCACTTGAGAAGAGGGGATGTGTCACTGTCACTAGAACGTGTGTGGTATCTTCATTACTTCGCACCTCAGAGCCTCTGAACTGGATGATGACAATAACTCTAACGTTTCTTACGTAGTAATGTTAAAAACATTTTAAAAACTGCTTTAAAATATGTCTTGTGTAACTTTAATTCCTTGATTATAGGGGCGGTGGGATAGCCTACTGGTTAAAGCGTTCGCTCATCACGCCATAGACCCGGGTTCGATTCCCCACATGGGTACAATTTGTGAAGCCCATTTCCCCGACGTGATATTGCTGGAATATTGCTAAAAGCGGCGCAAAACCATACCCACTCACTCTTCGATTCTAGTTTCACGTAACCTGGTTCTAATGAGATTGTCATCTTCGGTAGTATTTAATGGTTATCATTTATGGGTTTTTCTTTATTCTGATAAGGTTACACAGGCCCAGGTGGATGTATTGTGTGAAGGCCCTTTCTTGTGTCCCCTAAATGTAGCTGAAATATTGCCCAAAGTGAGATAATACCATACTCACTCAGTGTTTTAAGATAATTACACAGGATATCGGAATATGGCACTTTAGCTTTAAACTTTCTGTCCTTTTGAATTGTTGATACCTATGAGATGGATCAACACTGCATATCTGTCGCTTCCAGTTGGCTAATAAGCATCAAAACGCGGCATCATAATTATACTGTTTTAGATAAATTGTGGGAACATTGATGTGAACATTCTGTGTTCAACTTTAATAACTTTAATAATATTTTTTACGCATAGTGCATGCTGACGTTGACTGCAGACGTTGACAATTGTTTATTGCAACGAATTCAAAATAGACGTAACACAACAAATGACGTCTTTACTGACGAGTTGGAACGTATTTAAGGTGGCATTCGCGATTATTTCACTTAACACGTCACAATGTGATTAAATGAAACTCGAAAATTACACTACGTTCCATGCGACCCGTGGGCGAGATTACCTTTCCTTGCTCAAACCTCAAACGTTTCAGCTTGAAAGTAAACGAAAGGTTGTCTACAATTCATGACACATATTTCAAGTTATTTTAACAAAATTCAGCTTAATCATAGCGTTACTGAAATATCTGGACGAAAAATCACAAATAGTGACGCCCAAGCAGTATGTCCCCAACATATGTTTCACTTGATGAATCGCAGTGAATGACACTTGTAACGGGTGGACTAATGACATTGAATGAATTGTGTGCTTGCGTGCTTGAGTGCATGCAGGTTTAAAACTACAAGTTAACTGAGATACCATACCCCTGTTTGCCATGGATACCCCACTTAGACAGTATTCACGCCAAGAGCTCTTGTAACAACAAATACCTTCTTTTAAAGTTTGTTCGTTAGACTTGACCGGGGATCGAACCCCGACCTTCAGCTCTCCTAGCAGACGCCACCCACTAGGCCAAGGAGGAGGTCGGAACCAGTACTGTTTACACGAATTCACTCAACGGCTTTGTTTGACATGATATAATCTATAGCCTCGCATTTACCAGGAAGAAGTGACTGATTTACTCAAGCTGGCTGAAGGGATATCGGTTGTAAATCTGATGTACCCCGATAACTGTACCAGGAAGTATCGATAAGCACGCAAGAATGCTCAGGTTGTGTTGTTGGTTGCATAGCGACATGGGCATAGGGTTACATGCAACATACAGGGTACTCGTGCTAACACACTCCTGAAGACACCCGCCCTCACCCTCTGCCCACCGCAGCGCAAGTCAAAACATTGTTTACTCAACAGTCTCGTTTCCTGCTGACTGGTTTCGTCCTATTGCACAACTTAGTACAATAACCAGTTCAGAATTTTGGGACCAACTCATTCAACTGGATATATAAGTATTACTCAGAATTATTTCATACATCTAATCACTTGTATATTGCAACACGACCCTCTTTCTAATCCTTGCAAACACGTTGTGCAGCGTGATCTGACAAACGGAAATCGGGAAATCATGGAAATCTCAAAACGAGGCTCGGTCTGGTACGGACTTGATATTATATAAATCACACTGTACATTACAAACATATTGCATAATAAGCGCAAAGAACACAAAACAGGTGTAACCTGACAGTCAGCCAGATGAATCGTGAATCATTGTACGACCTCATCAAACAGACAGTCTGTGGCGTCTTAGTTAACGACAAGCTGCTTAAACCTCGACATGAAACATATAAAATATCATTTTTAAGTTTTGAAATTAAAATCAATTTGTAAATTCTATCTTCGTATGAACACGGAATTGGAATTTAGTGTAACCATGGTTGTTTGTAGTGTCTCTTTCACTTTCACACGAGAAATTTCGGATCTGTTGAAAAGTAGGCCATTGTCTGAATTGGTTAATGAGACTAACGTTTCGGTTCGTACAACTGTCGTAATGTTGACTTTTAAATACTTAGACTCAGCTACTGTCGTACCACAGTTACACATGGATACCACAATCCAACACCGACCCGGACATGCGTTGCTTTGGTCGTTGTTATTATGGAAACCTCTTATTTCAGTGGGTGTTTCTCTGTTTCCAAAGTGAAATTCGACATTCTTTCTCTTTTATCTGTTTAATATATTCATAGCATGCACTGCAGCTGGGTAGGAGCCATAATCCCCAGCGTAATCTATGAATGTCCAGTATATCGTCTCCTGACGTCGCATGTACGTTAGTCACTGGCCTAGTATCACGTGGTGTGATGCATCTATGTACAAAGGCTGATCACCCGTGAAGATCTGGGTTACAGTTGGTCTTCAGTCAGCCATGGTTGTGTTACCCATGCTGCGGCGTTTTAACAACACACAAACAGACAAAACCAGATAGGCATGGTATGACAGATAAAACAAAATTGGAGATATTATCGCTATCAGATCTTTTGAAGCCAAATGCAAAGAGATGCATAGAAAAGGTATATTTACTAAATTTCTGACAGGTGGGCAGCTACTCAGCAACTGAACAGAGCAGAAAAAGAAATTCAATTAATCGGTATCAGTCAAAACTGAAATGATAAGACGATAGTAGATATCTCATAACCATTACGTGTACAATATGGACTAATTTTATCCTGTAACAATACACCCTGACTGTGTCACAAAAACCTTCGGATTTATTTCGTCTTCCATTGTAGGAATGAGCTACCATCCGAGGGCAACATTTGCTCTTGAACTAACGGGAATGATGGAGAGCGAGTAAGTAATGACTTTAGTTGTCCCAGCAATATCACGGCGAAGAATGAAGATGAGTTTAGTTTTTCCAGCAATATCACAGCGGGGAATGAGAGAATGAGAATGAGTATACCTTTTTCTAGCAATATTACGACGGAGGCCACCATAAACGGGCTTCATACGTTTGTACCCCTGTGTAAATGAAGCGAACCCGGGTCTTTGATGCTTTAACCACTAGGAGAACCAATAAAACAAATGCTATCTTGAAGCGTCCAGGCGTCCATTCCTCAACGTGATCGCATTGTAAAGAGAATGTTAACTCCACCCTCGTCCATCAACTAACGGCGGCCATAGGGCTACGACTGATTTGTGGAACGGCATCCAGATGATCGAGGCACGGTCATCTGACCATTGGGCTGAATAGTTAAAATTAATGAAAGAAAATCAATCTCACCTTGTGTTCCACAAACAGATAATTTGTACCTCCTGACAGTACAACACCGGACAGAAAGTGTGCATATATACCAACAGTATGTTTACCCGTTTGTCGTCAAGGTTTGACGGGTATACAATGTTATCTATGCATACGTATTGCCACATATTCGCTCTCTGTTGTAAAAGCGCTGGCAATCTGCGTTACATTACAGGCTAATTATTTGCACAACAAACGAGCAGTTCAAAGAGCTCAACGTCAGAGACTAAACAGTGCCGAACAAGTTCCATAAGATGTTAAAGGCAAAATGTCAATGAACATAAAATAATTATTGTATTGAATAGATCTGTAAACACACTAGTAACTCTTTGTCTGTAGTTACTGTTTCTCTTCATCATAGTTTTCTTGTTCGTTGCCTTTATGAGGAGACAAAATTGTAGAAGAGTGGTGAGTGAGTGAGTTATTATTTAACGTCACATCGGCAATATTGCAGCCATATCGTGACGAGAACATATTTGATTTTGAAGTGGAATGCATGTTTATTATAAAACCTGTCGACGAAGGACAGTAAAACAACTAGAATATCACAATTAAATTAAAACCACCGTGGAAAGTTTAAAACTAATAGCACTATTGGGACAATACAATATAAAAACAGGCTAGAGATCGTCAACGACTGAAGGTAGATCACCATACTAGGGACCATGGGGACTAACAGTACCTTTGCTACCTGCATGGACCCTAGCTGGATTTACAACATCCCTTCAGCCGCTGGCGATTGTAGGAAAAATTAGCCGGAAGTTAAAAAGAACACAAATACTACGATTAAAATGTGGTAAATTTACATATTACTTTGAAAGTTCTGGGACTTACGTACCCTCTCAGGAGGGACAATGATTTTACAGTACTTTAACCCCTTTGAGGGGTACAGCCACTAACGATCTAAGTTACTCATCTAAACTACCAATAATAAAATACATATCTATTTACAAACTATTCATCACAATTTATCTAGCAATTCTATTTCTTGTTTGCAAAGAAAGATTTTTAATAGCCTGAAGACACGAAGAGAATCGGAAAAATTATGTGTTGTTTATATTTACGGTGTTTATTAATATATTTAAGAGCTGTTAGTCTTGCGTTTGCTTCTGCTGTGAAAATTGAACTGTCGTTGGGTAATCTGGAAGATATTGTTTTGGACCCAATGACAGTGGCACAAACTACCGCGCCACTAACCTTGGACCCATCTGTAAATAAGGATTTATATGTATTATATTTACTTTTTAATTGATTATATTCTTGTTTATATTGTAATTCGTTAGTTTCTGATTTTTTAAATGTAGTGAGTGTTAGGTCGACTTGTGGCCTCACCAATTGCCAAGGAGGAGAAGAAAGAAGACGGGAAGGAGATATATTTTCCAGCTCAATGCCGGCAGCAGTAATGAATGGCTTAATCCTGAGAGCCAAGAGGCGGAACAAGAAAAGATTTCTTGTTGTACAAATCCTCATAAAGAGGTTTAAAGATACAGTGAAATGCAGGATTAGACTCGTTAGAATATAGTTTGGTAATATATTGCTATGATAATATTAAACGGCGTTGTGCAGAAGGCTCATCGGCCTCGACGTAGAGACTGTCAACACAAGATATTCTGAATGATCCAAGACGAAGTCTCAGACCTTGGTGGTGGACAGAATCTAATAGTTTTAAGTTCCTTTTGCAGGCTCCACCATACACGATGGAGCCATAATCAAGCTTTGAGCGGACCAATGATCTATACAGGTTTAGGAGGGTAGTTTGGTCCCTCCCACTTTGAATTAGAAACGACTTTCAATAAATCAAAGTGCCTTCAGGCCTTTAGTTTTTAGAGATTTGATATGCGGAAGAAAGGTTACAAGGTCAAAAATCAGACCTAAGAATCCTTGGCCTCATTTACAACCTTGATTGGAGTGCCATTTAAAAACAGTTCTGGGTCTTTATGTGGTTTATATTTAACGGCAGAAATGTATGCAATTAGTTTTTGGTTTAGAAAATTTAAAGCCGTTTTCAAGACACCATTTATTTATTTTATTTAAACACAACTGTAGTTGCCGTTCAATAGGTATGCATATTCTTACCGCGACAAGAAATGTTAAAATCATCCCACAAAAAGTGATCCATCGATTGAATCATTTAAAACCTTGGATAAGCTGTCTATCTTAATGCTAAATAAAGTGACAGACAAAATACTTCCTTTGGGGACACCCTGATCCTGATTATAATGGTCAGACAGGGTTGAACTCACTCAGACTTGAAATTGCCTGTCTGTTAAAACTGTGATATAAAAAGAGGTAAACGACCCCTAAACCAAAATCATGCAAAATCCCTTAAAATGCCATGTTTTCCAGTTGGTATCGTACGCTTTCTCGAGATCAAAGAATATCGATACAGCCTGTAGTTTATGTATTATAGCATTTTTTGATAAAGGATTCTAAACGTACCAAATGATCAATGGTACTACGATTTTTCCTGAAACCACAATGAATATTTGTTATGAGATTATTGGTTTCAAGATACCATGTTAATCTATTATTTACTATTCGTTCCATGGTTTTACAGACGCAAGTCGTTAAAGATTTTGGTCTGTAATTAGACGGATCAGTATGATCCCGGCCAGGCTTAGGTATAGGGATTTCTATGGCTTTACGCCACGATGTTGGAAATTCCCTGAAGTCCATATTGCATCAAAATATTTAGAAGTGTTTCCAAACATGATTCAGGTAAATGTTTCAAAGAGCTGATAGTGTATATTATCAGCCCCTATTTGCTGTATCATGAGCTTGTTCAAAGGCGCAGTACGTAACTCATGCATTGAAAATAATTCATTGTAGTCTTCTCCATTGTCTGAGGTAAAATTTATTCTTTTCTTCTCCTGTTGTTTCTGAAACTCAGGGACATACTTGGATGAAGACGAATGTTTGGCGAGAGTTTCCCCAAGCTTATTGGCAATGTCAGCCGTATCAGTTAACAAATTATCACCATCCTTTAAATGGTGAACGGTAGATTTGGAACCTTTGCCCTTTATTCTTTGTATCATGTTCCACACCTTTGAAATCTGTGTGCGCGAATATATTTTGGAAACATAGTTTCGCCAAGACTGACACTTATTCTGTTTAAAACTGCGTCGCACTTTGGCATTTAACATTTTAACTTTATCTACATTATGGACAGTAGGATGTCGGCAAAAATATTTTCTGCTTTCTTCCTACACTTTCTGGCCTGTTTACATTCGTTATTGAACCATGGTTTACGAATGTGGAACTGCAGAGGACTGAGGAATTGTTCTGTCAGCAATGCCATTAAGGATATCAGAAAACGACTGAATAGGATCTTCACTGTTCCTAAAACGATCATGAGTTAAGTGATGAGCACACAGAGTCTCATATAATGACGAGTCAGCCCTGGCAAAGTTCCTTCTCGATAAAGGTGGATCATCACCAGGGTTGCTTGTTTTGAGAATGGTGGTGAAGTGATCACTCCCCCATAGGTCATTATGGACCACCCATTCAAATTCATTATATACTGAGTCAAAAGAAACTTCACACTCTTTCTTCAGGGCACTTTAAAAGAACAAGAGATGGTAAAGATGGTTAAATTGTTATTATACCATTGCTGAGATCTGTGTGATGTACTCGATACACTGACAGGGCCATAATCAGTTCCATTAGGATACACCGCCGTTCCAAAACATGGGTATACAGAATGTCAAGTCACAAGAATTAAAATGCGAAATGCCTAAGTTCAATATCGTGTATGGCCGACCCGCGCATTCACCACTGCCAAACACCGTCTCCTCATCGACTGCCTGATGCTTGTGAACACGTGGTTGGGGATTCTGCGCCATTGCTCTTGCAAGGCAGCGCCAAGTTCCGTCAAATTCTGAGGTTGGTTCCTAAGACCACGAAGCCTTCTCCCAAGTCCATCCCAAACGTGCTCTATTGGATTAAGGTCCGTGGACCTCGATGGCCATTCCATGACGTTGATTCCAGCGTTCTGAAGGAAATGTCGTGTCAACATCGCGGTATGCGGCCGAGCATTATCATGCTGGAACTGTAGACCTGGGCCATGAGCCGCCATGAAAGGAACGAGTTCAGGGGTGAGCACCTGGTCGCGGTAAGCAGCAGCTGTGAGGTTTCCACGGATGACTACAGAGAAGTCGGGAACGGTTGTTCCCCACAGAAAGAAAGCCCCCACCATGCAACTTCCGTCCCCGAATCTGTCGACTTCCTGTACACAACATTGGGCATATCGTTCACGACGTCGTCTCCAGACTCTATGCCTGCCGTCCGCGAATCCGAGGGTAAACCTGGATTCATCGCTAAAGACGACTCGATTCCAGTCTCTCTGGGTCCATCGGAGGTGACGTTCGGCCCACAGCAGACGTTGACGTTGATGAAACGGTGTCAATATTGGCCCACGATTTGGACGTCGAGAATGGAGACTGGCAGCCCGCAACCGATTTCGATTGGTCTGTGAGGACAGTCGACCTCTTAACATCTCAGCCCTGATTCGTGTAGAAAACTTCGATGCGAAGATCACGTGATCGACTGCACGTCAAAACGTGATTTGGCACTAACATCATTTGCACGACGAATGGATGGGTTTGAGTGGGTTTTGCTAACGTTTTTCTAGAGTCGAAAGATAGGGATCCCATTTCGGATACATAGATGTATCATCAGAGAAAAATTATTCATTATTTTCAAATTACATTTTGTGAAGTTTCTTTTGACTCAGTATACAAACTGGAGTCGGCAATTGACAGATCCAGGGAAGAATATGTTCCCGTAGCTGGATGTAGATAAGTGGGAGAATCATCGTTATATATACATAGGTGATTATCGGAAATAAATTCCTCAAGGATTTTACCTTTAGTTTTAGTATGGTCACTTCCCCAATGCGGGTTGTGACCGTTCAGATCGCCCATGATGAGACATGGCTTCGGAAGCTGATCATATAGATTCTTTAGATCCGACAGTCGAATATCAGAAGACGGGGGTATATACAAGCTACACAACGTGAGTGCCATGTGCAGTGTAATACGAACAGCTACTGTTTGGAGATTGGAATTAAGAGGGACAGGGCTATGTATTATACCCTGTCGTACCAAAATGGATGCACCTCCTGTTGCTTTATCTCCTATAGGAGAAAAGTGTGATAATCACTGTACTGTCGTAGATTAAAGTTATCTGTATATTTTAGATATGTCTTCTGTAGACATAATGCTGATGGTTTAAAATCATGTATTAATAATTGTATCTCATTAAAGTTATTACTTAGTCCTCTGCATTCCCATTGCATTAAAGTCGGCATTTAGTCATGGTGGCTCAATTGGCGATCGTTGATGGGTGTGTGAGGAACTGTACCTCTATCTGTCCGGTGAGGACGGATAACCTCCATATCTAGAGGTCCAAATGCATTCTGAGTTGGAACCACTAAAGGTAAAGGGACAGAAGGTGGTATGTCTTTTGTTAGTTGTTTTCCTTTCTTTCTTTGAAGTTGGTCGCTGGCTGGTTTTGACATAGACTTCTGAGATGGGATCACGGAATCAATTTCCTCTGTCTGGGAACCAGACGTAGACTGAGTGACTGGGGTAGTTGGTGTCATGGCTGACGTTGATGAAAAAGGTTGAGCTGACTTGACCCAAGTCAAGTCAGTCTGACATGCAATAGAGGTCATTTCTGCAGAGCGGGTGACTGCGGCGGAATATGAGATATTTAATTGAGTTGAAGACTGACTTGTGAAAGGTTTCTTGGCTTCAAGATAAGGAATATTCTTTTCACATTTGATTTTCATAATTTTCGATTCCCTTTGATATATAGGGCATGACGCCATAATGAAAGGAAAATAATTCATCATCCCTGCTCCCCACCCACCATGGAGTGTCAACAAGGACGATGTCAATTAGCACCGGATCTCCAAGATGCTGACACCAGGGATACAGGGATGTTATACTCCAGCGAGTATGACACCCATAGCAATATTTGTATACCAATTAAATATCAGGCTGGTTCTTGCACATGACAAGAAAGTGGACACATATTGAATTTGGAAGTCAATATCACCAGATTTGCCCATGAGCCACCGCCTTCTGGCATAGGAAAGTTATCAATAATTTAAACATTGAAATCTAAATTTCCAAGACCCAAATGATAATTTATTGTGCAAATATAATCACCATGCACAGGGCTTGGCGTGACCAGCCGATTGATAGAGCCGGGTCAGTTCTACCGCCCGTCTAGGTGAAGTCAGGGGCGAAGTGGTGTGTTGGGCAAAGGAACTCTGTTCCTGGAACCAGTGCCCTCAACCACTAGACTCCCTTCCACCACCGACACAGGGGCACAACCCACGGCAAACGGATTGGTGGACCAAATATACCTCCGGGTCCACAACGGGGGATTGAAGAGCGCTTAGCGTTACCCAGCACCCACCACCAGGGGGTAGCTCTTCACTGGTGCCAAATTGTAGAAGAGGTATTTGGGATGATTGGTTTGTTGTTCAACGCTGTACTGAACAATATTCCAGTTTTCGTGGCTGCGGTCTGTAAAAAATCGAGTCTGGACCAGACAATCCAGTGATCATTAGCATGAGCATCGATCTACGCAACTGGGATACGATGACATGTCTCAACCAAGCCAGCGAGCCTGACCACCCGATCCCGTTAGTCGCCTTTTACCACAAGGATGGGTTGCTGAAGATCAATTCTAACCCGCATCTTCACGGGTCCGGCAAAGCGGTTTCTTAGGTATGCCAGAAAGTTACGCTCCTGCTTTTGTATTTCACCAAACTGGTAAAATCACTAGGCACAATATAAACCAATGCTAAATTCCACGCGGCCTTAAACCATACTCATTCTCTCATGCAAATTATATCCCTTTTTCAAAATCATGCTTTTGCTACAATCCACTTGTGCAGAAACAATAGTACCAGTAGCAAACCTTATCATAAAACCAACGTCAACGAATGTAAAAAAGTACATTCCTCTGGTATCAGCGTTTTGCTATCCTCTTTCCCTTAAGCCTTGGTCGTGTCCGAGAGACTCATTTTAACAAGTGCCTCTGCGTCAGAGGGACCTGATTTCATGGACCATTTAACCTTGTCTTCTGTGAGTACCGTAGTGGAAGAAAATCGCGACAGTTAGTGTGATATCTCTTTGTGTGGCGAACAAGAGCATATTGTGTAATTGAATGACGATAATATGACTGTAATTAGAGTATTTACATGGTGTATTTATCAATAAGCAAGGAACTTTAGAAGAAATCACATCCACCATATAAAAAACCTGACACATTTTCTCTCCTTCCAGCCTCACTTTCCACAAGTATGAACTACATTTAACTGCTCAAAGCTAGGGTCCGGGCGGTGGGGTAGCCCTAGTTGGTAAAATGTTCGCTCGTCACATGAAGGCCCAGGATCGATTCCACACTTTGGTAAAGTTTGTGAAGCCTATTTCTGGTGCCTCCGCCGTAATATTGCTGGAATATTGCTAAAATCGGCGTAAAACTAAACCCACTCACTCACTCGCTCAAATCAAGGCCACAATGTTCCAACAGTAACACAGGCAAAACATTCCTAACATCTAGTTATTAGACTATTACATTAACCCTGTCCAACCTTGTGGGTAGACACACTAATAAAACACCTGACGTGTAGGTGTCTTAGTTAACTTGAGAATGACATTTTGTCCTAACACCTGGGTACTTCATACAATATCGCTGTTTCTCTGCCCAAAATACGTAGCACGGCTACTGACGTTAAGATCTTAGCATCAACAATCGTTCAATGTCCCCCTATAAGCTATTGTTCCTGAGATTTAGTTGTATTGAATTAATTAGAAATGACAAACTCCTTTCCATCAGTCATTTCATGTGAATCGTTTCGAAGGAAAATAGCAATTATTACACGATTTGAAATCATCAATATACTTGAAGCTGAATACAGAATAAAGCCTTACTTTCTTGAGAACGTATAAGTTTGCATCTGCGCACTTTTATGGTACTTATATTCGTTGTTTAAATAATAAACATTTTACGTTCATGTAAGATTAACAGATCCAAGCTGTGTATGGATAGTGGCTAGCGATCGGGCCAAATTCAGATTCATAGGAGGTTAATCCTGGTTATGTTCTTTGTTCACAGGGCAAAAGCGAATAGGCCAACCGGGAGAAGCTGGTAGCTAACACAGGCCTACGAACAGGTTACAGACGGACTCCACCACAAACACATACAGTATGAGGTAGTCCTGTGTATCCGTGTAGTATACTTGATTGATATGGTTCCATTTGGTATATCAAATCTAACCTACAACACGTGAAGAAGACTGGTGACGGAGAAGCTAGTTGTAAGAATTGTATGACTTTAACCGTTACTATACATTGATATGTATTACCTGGAAATACACCTCTGAATCGCCCAGTCAGTATATACCATTCGAAGGTACCTACTTCAACACTTTCACCGTTTACAGGCAGAAGCAAAGATCGCGGACATTCTTGACGAACTAACAACCCAAAGGATGCCTCTTCCTGGTCTTGAATGAAACCTCAATTACTTTGGGAATAGCTAAAAGTTCGGATAGTGTTAACCTTAAACTGATTTCAATATCACTCAAACACTCGTCATCAAATTTCTGTTGCAACTTGAAACAATGATTCAGTTGAGCCTGTGTGTATACAAGAGAAAATGAAACTGGCATGCCTGTTAAAATATATCCAATTTGGTATCAATTCGATGCAAAAACTGCTTTTTGTCATTCGTCTTATTCTGATTATAAATAGTAGGCAAGATAATCCACGTCCCCTTGAATAATGAAACACATTGATAGCATATGCATATTACAAACAGGTTTACAATAGGCGACGTACAAAAGTATTTTGAAAATATGTGGCGTGATATCATAACCTCTACATTGAAACGACCTCGTGAAAGATTACAGACGTGGAATTTGTGCAAGTGGGCCAAGACAAATATGTGATAAAATATTTCTGTAATCAGTCATGAAGTATTGTCATGTCTGTATGCGCCAATTGTAATTTAAATATCCTTTTTTGTGCTCATGAGTCGCTACAACCTCACCATAATGTCCACATACCACATGCCGCATACCGCATACTTCTATACTAATCTAGCTGATAAGCGAATGAGTGCCATTGATAAATATGGCAAACACCTCTGCTGTGTAATCACTTTTATATGGACAGTGAAATGACGGAGAAGTACATCCTTGTGTTCCTCTCGATTCTTGTGTCCTGTGAGGCAACGCAACGTCCCAACATTGTTTTCATAGTTGCAGATGATTTAGGTGAGTATATTGTGTTCACAAGATACAAGGTCTATTCGTCTTAACTTAAGTTTGATTTCACGTTATCAGTTATTATTCAGGGCATTTTTCTAGGTCTAGACAACATGCTTTTATGAATCAGCAGGTATGTAACAAAAATCGGTTATTCTTGAGATTGTTATATATCCGTTTCAGTAACTTAACACATGTTTAGATTCGAAATATTTCGCATGTTTGACTATGTCGTAAATATATCGAACTCAACACGATGACAGAGTATCGTCATTAATGTATCCATAAAATAACAAGAATGTATAGTTTCTCCTGTAAATATATTCAAGCAGTAAACGAATACTTAATCATTGCGCACGCAAAGTGTTTTGGCATGAGAATCGAATGAAGAGGTATTTGGCACACAGTTTTGGATTCACATGGTAGATGATGTCCAGTTTATGTTTATGTGGTTCTAAGTCTGGTATTTTAAGTGCGATAAACGCAATTTTTATGCAAGAAAATTTAATTTGTTTTACCAAAGGGTTCAATGATGCATTCATATCCAACTTATATCATCTCACCTTTATTTACAATAAGGATGGAATGATGTTGGTTTCCGAAACCCAAACATGAAGACTCCTAACATTGACAAACTGGCTGCAGAAGGGATCATCTTTGAGAGCGCCTATGTCCAGCCATATTGCAGCCCGTAAATATCAGTTGATTTTCATATTGCTTAAACCCGTATATAATATAAACGCATCCAACTTTTCAATCTGTCCTGCATAACATTTCAGCACTTTGTCGAGAGACTTTCAAGTTCCACCTGTACAACATCAAATACATTTGTGTCAATTTAAGATATACATTTGTCAGAATGTTTATGTGGAATGATCAATTTGAATCTAGAAAATTACAACTGTCATAAATGAAGGCTTTTCAAGACGAAATTAATATGAGCATGTCTGCGATGTAAGTATGAGCAATGTTAGATATAGCCCCGTCATCCTCAAACTCCTTCGATGATTTACAGTTCCCGCACGGCCTTCATGAGTGGAATGTTTCCATTCAAGGTGGGCATGCAGGTGAGTAAAATGAAAGTATCTTCTTTCTTATAAATGAATCAGGGTGTGCATTAATATCTAACATTAACGATGCAACGAAAGTGTTTTGTGACTCACGTCTAAGCTAAGCCATAATTACAATAATGGGACGTGTCGTCTTGTCGTGTTGTGATGTACGTACATGTAATATGTCAATATTTCACTTCCTAGCACAAAGTTCTGAGCAGAGTTCAGCCTGCATGTGTGCCTCTGAACTACACCTTCCTGCCGCAAGAGTTGAAGAAACTTGGATACGCTACTCACATGATCGGCAAGTATGTCCAGCAAAAGCGCAAGATTACAACAGCTTCTGTAGAGTGCGATATTTTCCGTCTGGCTGGGAAATATGTGGGAATGAAGGTTGTCTTAAAACCATATTTCTTGCCAGAATAATCAGTGTGACGGAGAAACTAAACATTCATGTCAATAGAAGAATTGCGTCACGGATACTTTACAGGCAAAGTAGAACATGCATGAACGCATTCTTTCAATGCACTTGAAAAGCTCCTAATTTCCAATATGTGGATGCTTCAAAAAGTTTAAACTAAAATAAACAGAGTTATTGGTTGAAGAGATAGGTCTTCAAGTCACGACAGAATGACTCAAAAGTCCGCAGATTTGACACCTTATTGGAAGTTGTTTCATTGTTCTACCCAACGCAACACCCTCCTACCGTTGTGATGATGTGTTAAAGGTGGCACCTGGGGTTTTGCAAATGGGAGTGTACACCAACATACAGAGGGTTTGATTCGTTCTTCGGCTACTACGGTGCAGAGGAGGACTACTTCAATCATAGCGTTGGTAAGTACATAGTAACTTGCATAAAAAGTCAAAGTAACCACAAGGTTTGAACAGTTTCTGTGAAATGTTTTGCATTGTAGACACATAGTTCATCAGAGACAGTATAAAGTATCAATGTGAAAGCACATATCACGTACCATGATTTAAATACTCGCAACAAACTCTTTAATTAGCAGAGCAAACCAAGATCACTTTAAAATGATTGAGCCCATTCAGATACAGTCAGAGACATAAACAATGGTCAGGTGGGCTTATATTTTCCTGGTTGATTTATGTCTGTCTGCAGTATGGTGTCTTTTAAAAAAAAGGCATGGCAGATACATTTGCACAGATAATGCATTCAATATTTACGTAGATTACCGTGTAATTAATGCTTGCTTTGGCACATGTTCCACTTACCAGGAATTATATACAATTCTATAAACCAGCAAATCTGAAACATACTTAATATTATAACATGTGTGAGTGTAAATTGGTTCATAACCTGTTAAAACTGCAATATGACTGAGGTGAGACAGTAAATGAACCTCACTATCCTGTTACTAATACTGATACTGGTAATTTACTCACGTCTTTACACGTTTGCTGCAATGATTATATACTAGCCACACAAAGAAACTGTGCATTGTCAAGACATTATTCCAGTTGATAAGTACGATAACAATGTCAAAGGTACATATGAACTGTAATGGAGGGATCATGACACCATAACAAGTAGGGAGAATTTCAATTGAAAAGTCAATCACAATGACGTAACGAGTCAACAGGCGGGACAAGGGTCAAACGACCATGTCACAAGCTCAATAACGGGTATGCCCACCATCGGCATTGAGAACAGCAGTGCATCGACGACGCATAGAGCCTATCAAACGTGCAAGGAAGGCTTGTGGGATGTCACGCCAAGGACGTTATCTGGCGGATGAGGAAGACGGCGTAGACTTCGATCCATCTCGCCCCAAACATGCTCCGGTGAATTTGCAAGCCAAGGCAGTAAGTCAACGTTGTGGTGTTGCAAGAAATCCATATAAACCCTTGCCGTATGAGGGCGGGTATTGTCCTGCCGGAATGTTAACCCATGGCCATGACGTTGCAGAAAAGGAATTGCCACAGGTCGAAGAATCTAAACCCTGTAGCCCACACCAGTTAAGTTGCCCTCAACAATCACCAAAGGAGTTCTTTGGCGTGCTGTTATTCCACCCCAAATCATCAAGGAACCACCACCACCAAAGCGATTCCTCTCCAAGACACAGGCCTGTGCATAACGTTCTCCCACGCGTCTATAGGCACGTTGACGTTCATCACTATGGGACATGTTAAACCTGGACTCATCTGTAAAAACAACATTTCTCCACCAAAACAAGGGTCTGCGGACATGATTGCAGCACCACATTCGGCGAGCTTGTCGATGACGTTGTGTCAGGATAGGCCGTATGGCGGGACGTCGTGGTTTGATCCCGTGATGACGTAAACGTTGTCGAACTGTGTTGGGGTGGATACGGCGAAGTCCTGGGATGGTTCGGGCAGTCATCACTGCAGTCTGAAACCTGTGGCGAAGATGGGTCACCCTTATCCATCTGTCCTGTCTTGGCTTACACGTGGACGTCCAGAACGTGGCCGATCGATGACGTCATTTGTGTTCTGGTAGCATCTCACCGGTGCAGAAATGGTGTTCCGGTGGCAGTGGAAATGTGCAGCCACTTGTTGAGACATTCCCCACGGACCATCCAGTGACGTTGTGCAGACGTGAGCCTTGGCAAGCTATGCGTTTCAATAGCCGTTTAATTTTTGAACGATCGCAAGGGCAGGGGTTGAGCTTTCCAAAGTGACAGTATTGTGTGACATTCATTTGCTCTGTTTCTCTTTCCCGGAATGCACGTGCAAGCAACGTATTGCACGTCTCAAGGACAGGTGAACCCACTGACGTTACGGAACGTGGCACGTGCATGCATGTTGGACACATGTCACTAATCTCTGAGTTTAAATCCTTATGTGTCTACACAGGTTTGATAAATTTAGATTTTAAATTTTTGTTTGCACAGCTTCTTTATGTGCCTAATAAGTATAAGAAGAAGTGTATGTGATTTATGGACATATATTATGAGCAACAGCGTTCGTTAATGTCTTTGCAGGTGCCTTTTTAGATTACCGCGATAACGAACTACCCGCTTGGAATTACACAGGAGAGTATTCAGCTGTGAGTAACAGTCATAGATAAAATAGGAAAACATGTTCCTATTCAAATCAGTATTACAGTGTTTTGTCCATGTAATGCAGGCATGCTGGCTGCACATCCATACTGAGGCCAGAACTTCCACAACGTCCAATCTTTTGGTTATTTATTTTCAACACCTTGGCTCCAACATTTTGTGCAACTGAGTGTAAACGATATGACTGTTCAACCAGTGATACACATGTTTATGCAGTCTGCACAGTATAAATCATTGTTACTTCTCAACCACTACAATTAACTATGGTGAGATCCTGATTCTTAACAACCCATTTTGTCACAAGAAGTGACTATGTGACTCTAGTTGACTAAGTGATGTTCGGAATCGAGTCACGAACGAAAGCTTTAATAACTTTGCTACCCCAAAAGCATGACTCAAAATATATGCAACGTAATGCTAAGTGTAGTTTTACATGTCATTGCTGTTTGGGGAGGAGCTAAGCGACACGCTGTGTGGTATATTCATTATGTTTCTCTGTTCAGTACACGTTCGCCCGGAAGCTGTTGACGTCATAAATCAGCACAACGTCTCCCAGCCTTTGTTTATGTATCTGCCATATCAGAGTGTACACGCTCCAATTGAGGTAAATATGTCTATCAACTAGTTCCTTTACCTTAAAGACGTGCAGCTTCAGACCATTTTGTCTTCTTGTATATATTATATTTCATTTTAATTATACCCCCGCTACGAAGTAACGGGGGTATATAGCGTTCATTCTGTCCGTCCGTCCGTCAGTCCCGAAACTTTGTCCGGAGCATATCTCTTAAAGTTTACGGGGCGGTGCAGGGGATAACCTAGTGGTTAAAGCGTTGGCTCGTCACGCCGAAGACCAGGTTCGATTCCCCACATGGGCACAATGCGTTAAGCCCATTTCTGGTGTCCCCGCCGTGATATTGCTGGAATATTGCTAAAAGCGGCGTAAAACTAAAACTCAGTCAGTCAGTCTTAAAGTTTACATGCCTGGTTCGCTTCAAACTTCACACACATGTTAATCATTACCCATTGATGTGCCTTTTGCTGTTTCAAATGTGTTTGATGGTTTTGTCCGGAGCATATGTCTTAAAGTTTACATGCTAGGTTCATGCTAGGTACATGCAAAATGTGTTTGATGGTTACCTGACCACGGCATATCATCGAAACTATACATGCTAGGTTCACCAAACTTATCACACAAGTTAATCATGACCCACAGATATGCCGTATGTGATAAAATAGCAATCTTCATCTACGTCCACTTCATTGTGTGCAACATGAGACAGTCAAGTTCAATTGTATGTCAGGTTTCCACGGAAAACACAAAATAAATCTAGTCTCCATAAATTATTACCGTAATCAGTACATGCCAAAACTATTATCTAAAATGTATATTAAGTTTAGTAGAGTCAAAGAGAAAGTCTTGTGAGCTGCTTATCCTTCTCACATTATATATATACTGAGTCAAAAAGAAACTTCACAAAATGTAATTTGAAAATAATGAATAAATTTTTCTCTGATGATACATCTATGTATCCGAATTGGGATCCCTGTCTGTCGACTCTAGAAAACGTTAGCAAAACCCACTCAAACCCATTCAGTCGTCGTGCAAATGACGTTAGTGCCAAATCAGGTTTTGCACGTGCAGTCGATCACGTGATCTTCGCATCGAAGTTTTCTTCATATGCACGTGTTTGCATTGGCCTCAAGAATTGAAAAGCACTTTTTAAACCACAGTTCTAACGGTACTCGAAATGCCACGATTGTCAAATGAGCAACGTGAACGTGCCGTTGGCATGTTGCAAGCGGGAAGATCAGTTATTGACGTCGCAAAGAGCAATGGGATGCAGCCGTCGTACTGTGCGTGACTTGCGAGGTGGTCTACAACAAACTGGCACCACTTCTGATCGCCCAAGGTCGGGTCGTCCACGTGTGACGTCACGAGCAGAAGACAGTCAAATCGTCCTACGTCACCTACGTGACAGATTTCTGCCGGCTACACGAACCAGGGCTGAGATGTTTAGAGGTCGACTGTCCTCACAGACCATTCGAAATCGGTTTGCGGGCTGCCAATCTCAATTCTCCACGTCCATATCGTGGGCCAATATTGACACCGTTTCATCAACGTCAGCGTCTGCTGTGGGCCGAACGTCACCTCCGATGGACCCAGAGAGACTTGAATCGAGTCGTCTTTAGCGATGAATCAGGTTTACCCTCAGATTCGCGGACGGCAGGCATAGAGTCTGGAGACGACGTCGTGAACGGTATACCCAATGTTGTGTACAGGAAGTCGACAGATTCGGGGGCGGAAGTTGCATGGTGTGGTGGTGCTGTAGGAACAACCGTTCCCCGACTTCTGGTCATCCGTGGAAACCTCACAGCTGCTGCTTACCGGGACCAGGTGCTCACCCTGAACTCGTTCCTTTTATGGCGGCTCATGGCCCAGGTCTACAGTTCCAGCATGATAATGCTCGGCCGCATACCGCGATGTTGACACGAAATGTCCTTCAAAACGCTGGAATCAACGTCATGGACTGGCCATCGAGGTCCCCTGACCTTAATCCAATAAGCACGTTTGGGATGCACTTGGGAGAAGGCTTCGTGGTCTTAGGAACCAACCTTAGAATTTACAGGAACTTGGCGCTGCCTTGCAAGAGCCATGGCGCAGAATCCCCAACCACGTGTTCACAAGCATCAGGCAGTCGATGAGGAGAAAGTGTTTGGCAGTGGTGAATGCGCGGGTCGGCCATACACGATATTGAACTGAGGAATTTCGCATTTTATTCTTGTGACTTGACATTCTGTATACCCATGTTTTGGAACGGCGGTGTAGCCTAATTGAACTGATTATGGCACTGTCAGTGTATCGAGTACATCACACAGATCTCAGCAATGAAATAATAACATTTTAACCATCTTACCATCTCTTGTTCTTTTTATGGTGCCCTGAAGAAAGAATGTGAAGTTTCTTTTTTGACTCAGTATATATCAATATCAGTCATTTACATGTCCCAAAGTGGGAAGCGGGGGTATGTGAGCTGTGCTCACTTCTACACTTGTTGTTTACATGTTGCATATTTTGATAACACAAAACCATACCGCTTCTCAGAAGATGCATGGATTCGATAAACAGACCGAAAGCGCAATTGTGGTAAGAAGTGTATGTTGAGATATGAAAGCCATAGGAATTGACAACAAGTGTAATCTGTTCAATATGTTCAACAATTTCAGCAAACATCCAACAAGTGTAAAGTTTATTTCTTGATAAATATTACTACTTTCCAAAGTGACAGTATTGTGTGACATTCATTTGCTCTGTTTCTCTTTCCCGGAATGCACGTGCAACAACGTATTGCACGTCTCAAGGACGAACCCACTGACGTTACGGAACGTGGCACGTGCATGCATGTTGGACACATGTCACTAATCTCTGAGTTTAAATCCTTATGTGTCTACACAGGTTTGATAAATTTAGATTTTAAATTTTTGTTTGCACAGCTTCTTTATGTGCCTAATAAGTATAAGAAGAAGTGTATGTGATTTATGGACATATATTATGAGCAACAGCGTTCGTTAATGTCTTTGCAGGTGCCTTTTTAGATTACCGCGATAACGAACTACCCGCTTGGAATTACACAGGAGAGTATTCAGCTGTGAGTAACAGTCATAGATAAAATAGGAAAACATGTTCCTATTCAAATCAAGGATTACAGTGTTTTTGTCCATGTAATGCAGGCATGCTGGCTGCACATCCATACTGAGGCAGAGCTTCCACAACGTCCAATGTTTTGGTTATTTATTTCAACACCTTGGCTCCAACATTTTGTGCAACTGAGTGTAAACGATATGACTGTTCAACCAGTGATTATGCAGTCTGCACAGTATAAATCATTGTTACTTCTCAACCACTACAATTAACTATGTGAGATCCTGATTCTTAACAACCCATTTTGTCACAAGAAGTGACTATGTGACTCTAGTTGACTAAGTGATGTTGGGAATCGAGTCACGAACGAAAGCTTTAATAACTTTGCTACCCCAAACATGACTCAAAATATATGCAACGTAATGCTAAGTGTAGTTTTACATGTCATTGCTGTTTGGGGAGGAGCTAAGCGACACGCTGTGTGGTATATTCATTATGTTTCTCTGTTCAGTACACGTTCGCCCGGAAAGCTGTTGACGTCATAAACCAGCACAACGTCTCCCAGCCTTTGTTTATGTATCTGCCATATCAGAGTGTACATGCTCCAATTGAGGTAAATATGTCTATCAACTAGTTCCTTTACCTTAAAGACGTGCAGCTTCAGACCATTTTGTCTTCTTGTATATATTATATTTCATTTTAATTATACCCCCGCTACGAAGAAACGGGGGTATATAGCGTTCATTCTGTCCGTCCGTCCGTCCGTCCCGAAACTTTGTCCGGAGCATATCTCTTAAAGTTTACATGCTAGGTTCACCAAACTTCACACACATGTTCATCATTACCCATTGATGTGCCTTTTGCTATTTCAAATGTGTTTGATGGTTTTGTCCGGAGCATATCTCTTAAAGTTTACATGCTAGGTTCATGCTAGGTACATGCAAAATGTGTTTGATGGTTACCTGACCACGGCATATCATCGAAACTATACATGCTGGGTTCACCAAACTTATTACACAAGTTAATCATGACCCACAGATATGCCATGTGCTAAAAAATAGCAATCTTCATCTACGTCCACTTCATTGTGTGCATATATACTGAGTCAAAAAGAAACTTCACAAAATGTAATTTGAAAATAATGAATAATTTTTTCTCTGATGATACATCTATGTATCCGAAATGGGATCCTATCTTTCGACTCTAGAAAAACGTTAGCAAAACCCACTCAAACCCATCCATTCGTCGTGCAAATGACGTTAGTGCCAAATCAGGTTTTGCACGTGCAGTCGATCACGTGATCTTCGCATCGAAGTTTTCTTCATATGCGTGTTTGCATTGGCCTCAAGAATTGAAAAACACTTTTTAAACCACAGTTCTAACGGTACTTGAAATGCCACGATTGTCAAATGTGCAACGTGAACGTGCCGTTGGCATGTTGCAAGCGGGAAGATCAGTTATTGACGTCGCAAGAGCAATGGGATGCAGCCGTCGTACTGTGTATGACTTGCGAGGTCGTCTACAACAAACTGGCACCACTTCTGATCGCCCAAGGTCGGGTCGTCCACGTGTGACGTCACGAGCAGAAGACCGTCAAATCGTCCTACGTCACCTACGTGACAGATTTCTGCCGGCTACACGAACCAGGGCTGAGATGTTTAGAGGTCGACTGTCCTCACAGACCATTCGAAATCGGTTGCGGGCTGCCAATCTCCATTCTCGACGTCCATATCGTGGGCCAATATTGACGCCGTTTCATCAACGTCAGCGTCTGCTGTGGGCCCAACGTCACCTCCGATGGACCAGAGAGACTGGAATCGAGTCGTCTTTAGCGATGAATCAGGTTTACCCTCAGATTCGCGGACGGCAGGCATAGAGTCTGGAGACGACGTCGTGAACGGTATGCCCAATGTTGTGTACAGGAAGTCGACAGATTCGGGGGCGGAAGTTGCATGGTGTGGGGTGCTTTCTGTGGGAACAACCGTTCCCGACTTCTGGTCATCCGTGGAAACCTCACAGCTGCTGCTTACCGCGACCAGGTGCTCACCCTGAACTCGTTCCTTTCATGGCGGCTCATGGCCCAGGTCTACAGTTCCAGCATGATAATGCTCGGCCGCATACCGCGATGTTGACACGAAATTTCCTTCAAAACGCTGGAATCAACGTCATGGACTGGCCATCGAGGTCCCCTGACCTTAATCCAATAGAGCACGTTTGGGATGCACGGGGGAAGGCTTCGTGGTCTTAGGAACCAACCTCAGAATTTGCAGGAACTTGGCGCTGCCTTGCAAGAGCAATGGCGCAGAATCCCCAACCACGTGTTCACAAGCATCAGGCAGTCGATGAGGAGACGGTGTTTGGCAGTGGTGAATGCGCGGGGCGGCCATACACGATATTGAACTGAGAAATTTCGCATTTTTATTCTTGTGACTTGACATTCTGTATACCCATGTTTTGGAACGGCGGTGTAGCCTAATGGAACTGATTATGGCACTGTCAGTGTATCGAGTACATCACACAGATCTCAGCAATGAAATAATAACAATTTAACCATCTTACCATCTCTTGTTCTTTTATAGTGCCCTGAAGAAAGAATGTGAAGTTTCTTTTTTGACTCAGTATATATCAAACGCCATTGCATGTGTCAGTTGCTTTCGATAGTGAAGCAAATTCATATTCTTAGTCGCTGATATTCATAAAATTCTACACGCTGATCTTTCTTTTTTCAGGTTCCCGAGAAGTACTTCAACATGTACCCTAATGTGTTAAACCATGGACGCAGAACATTTTCAGGTGCTCTACATTTCTTCAAAATCTAATAACAAACACATTCACACCTATTCAACTGGTTTAGTTGATAGAGTGAAAGGTCGGTGGGTGATCGCCTGGTCGCAGTACAATGCGTCAAAGTAGCTATCCATGTTACAGCAATATATTGCAGGACTTTACACTACCGCATGAATCACAGCCACACAAATCATACAGAAACAGATAGAGCTCAAGTCGTAGTTGAACATAAGGATACATATCGGTGATATGTGATAAATCAGAAATACTTGCCAGATGCAAACACATTATCCTTTACATATATGATTACGTTACTAATTCATGCTTATTTGGAATATTGTTAGGAATGGTCTCTGCGCTCGATGATGCAGTTGGGAACGTCACGAAGGCACTTAAGGAGAAGGGGTTGTTTGAAAACACACTCATTCTGTTTACAACTGATGTAAGTACGGTCGTCTTCTCAAACAAAAGAAACAGTCAGAAGCTGTTGAAAGGACCAATATTAAAACAGGTCGTTTATGAGTACATAGTCATTGACAATCATACAAATACCCGAACGACTGTGCTATTATGCTGTTATGTTATATATTGAGCAGAATCATCTATATTTAGAGATTCATAATTCTGTTGTGGAATAGTAAAGCCAGATCACTGAATTATGTATCTTGAGCACTTTGGTATCATTCCAGAATGGAGGTCCTCTAGAAAATAATGCGAACAACTGGCCTCTGAGAGGGGGGAAACACACAATCTGGGAGGGAGGCACGAGGGGGACATCCTTAATGTATGGCGCCGGACTGAAGAAAACCAAGACAACATACAATGGGTAGGTAGAAACCCTCAATTTAACGTTAGGCATATTTGAGAAGACTATCAGTATGAAGGGGCGATTAAGGCTCCTCTGAGCTTAAAGTGTGTATTTATGAATTTCGAAATCTGCAACACTCGAGTAATTCCGGATCCATGTCCTTACAGAATGATGCATGCAGTAGACTGGAAACCCACCTTGGTGTCAGCAGCTGGTGGCACTCCTGGTAATGACTACCTGCTTAGTTTCTTTGTTGTTTGTTCAACACTGCAGGATTACAGCTATATGATTGGAGTCTGTAAATATTCGAGTCTGTACCTAACAATACAGTGTCTGTCATCCCAGACATCGATCAACACAAATGGGATATATACTGCGGCAAGCTTCAATCAAGACTCCGTCCTATTAGTCGCCTCTTGCTACAGGCATAGGTTGCTGCTCCTGGTCTTCAAAGGAACCTGACTATAGTTTCCCACACGTTAATATGTGCCAACAACACGTACTTGTCAACCAGGTTCCACAATAACCCTATGATCTTGCGTCTGTATTTATACAAGCATAGATCTATATGCTGTTGTAGATAGATCTATCGATGGCATGACCCACTGGGAATCAATCAGGAATGGCCTTCCGTCGTCACGGACCGAGTTCATATACAATCTTGACGACTTTGAACCTGCGACGGAAGGACATGCTGGAATAAGGTAATACTTTAAATATACGGTTGCAGAACTGTCTTGTAACATTCCAAGTATTTATCAACACCTGAAATGTACACATACTTGTCAACTGTGATCTAATACTTCTAATAAGATGGACCATGGAAAGTTATTACAAAGTGTTTTCCAACACTACATATCATGAAGGAAGTGATCCTGTGACATTGTTTGTTCACAGGGTTGGAGACTACAAGCTGTTAATGGGCTACCCTGGGGCACCTGACGGCTGGTACAAGCCTAATATGAACAGGACACGAGGGGATGTTTTTGATAACCTGATATATTTGAAGGGTGATAGCCCAGTGCATCTCTACAACATTCGTGGTACGTGCAGACAAAACTAATTATCAATTCAAGTTAGTTTGCGAATATATCACATTTTAAGGAAATCTGTCCTTGCATAACACTGCCAGACACAAGATGTCAACCATTTGTAATCACACAATTCGCCGGATACACAAATCCGTCACTTACTAAATGTTCTCCACCTTCAGAGGATCCTACTGAGCATAACGATCTGGCAGCAAAGATGACGGACATGGTTGACAAACTTAGAACCCGGATTGATTATTACCGGAAGCAGATGGTCCCCGCCCTTTTCCCTCCTCCCGATCCCGCATCTTTCCCTAAACAATTCGGGAACGTCTGGAGCCCGGGATGGTGTTGATGTTCTTTTCACTGAATGAGTTCATCTTAAACAATATTTTATTGACTACCATTTGAATAAAAAAAATATGTAAAATGTGTTGATTGGAAATAATTTCAATGAAACAACGTGTCACGATGTGTTGGTTCAAATACATTTTGTGTTTGTATCACATGAAAGGTAGTGTCATTTTGAAGTGTCACTGGTTCACTGATACTATTGGTGTGTTGAATTCAATGCCACTTTGTGATGGAGGAAGTGGATGTTCATGTTTTAACCAACAGTAAACGTATGGTTCTGGCACAGTAAGTAATGCTGTCAAGAAAATGAGGTAGCTGATGGCCATACAACACCATTCAGATAGTTGTAATAGTAGCACTGTATTATTCCTGACTGACTTGGCTGAATTGTCCATGCAGGTTCAATATGTGATGTCCTTGACTGGTGTCCACCGACGTGAAATATATGGTACAAGACTACCACTTGAAGACTATTCATTCACTCCCCGTTAACACGATCCTCAAGAACCTGATCTTAATACTACTGACAGTTACTCGTCTTTATGGCGACCGTTCTTGCTGAAAGTAACACGCTACAGACAGAACACTTCAGAACAATACATCTGTCCAGTGAAGCTTCGAAATGACGGCAATGCTTGGGTGACGGACTTCAGAGATTCAGAAGGATTTGCACCTTCACAACCCAACATTGAGTTGCCTGTTTACAAGTCCTTTTGCCTTCATTTGTCGCAGACTGAAGGGTCTATGTGTTCCAGGCTACATTACAGACCCACCAACCCATGCAATAAGTAGGGCCATGTGTCGTATGTACAATGTTCACGGGAGGTCCCAGAATGAATAACATAGGGAATAATCTTCAGAAATCCACTGTATTTTCTAACACTGCATACTTATTCAGTCACTATATGAGCAGTTAATCTCTTCTTTCAGGCAACATACAAAGGATACCATGTCATACATGCTTTCCGTCTCTGTGTATTGGTTCAGTAGTTATTCTGAGAATGAATAGATATTTCCCCCTACAACATATGTTTGTTATGAGAGACAACAAGAGTCGGAAGGCTCAGTTGTTGTAATTTGTCCTAAATCGACTATTTACATGTTGATGACATATAGCTGGACTGTTGTTGGGTGTGACAGTAAACAACAAACACATCAACATAGTTTGAAAGGCCCACTGGGGAACCTGGTCAGCATAGCAGACTTGAAGTTGGTGTTGAAGTTGGTGCGCATAATGAAAGTGTTATTGTTCTACCCTTGGGAATGACAGATGTACAGATAAGCATGTCGGCGTATTCTATCTGACTTTATGCCGCAGTCCTTGCTGCATATTTTCCTTATCTGATTGGAATGCACGTCACAATCGTTGACACCATTCCATGGCTAATGGTTGAGGACAGATTGTTGTATGTTAATTCTTACACGAAATCATGCCTCTTGGACGTTTCCTACATCTCATGTGTCGAACTGTTACTACTGCACTGATTAATATTGAACAAAGGTCGAATGTTGATTGTGTCAAATACCAGAACATATATATGTCAAGGCGGAGGTATGGAAATGTTTCATCAGTCTGGCATCTAAAGGTGATCTGTGCAGGTAGTAGTATGGTATCATTTCTTTTGAGCGAGAAAACATGACTGAGATGTGTAGGTTCCTTGCTCTGTTTCAGAAAATTTTAATCAGTGTCAACAAAACTTCATTTAAAGTCGCGTTTATTGTGGCTGATGACAAACCTTTATATGGAAACTAGTGATACGTACGTATATATACTCATGTTCGTCGTGGCTGGATGTTATTTTATCGATTCCAACAGTCGATTGATGGAAACTCTGTTGGAACTTAATACTGGCCCAGTTGATGTTCAGGCACCCTCATGAAGAAGCCTATTGCATTCTAACCCGTGTCCTAACACAGTATATGTACGAACAGTTTTATTAGAACAAATATGACACATTCTTAAAAGGACACATATAAGCTTTAGATATGCTATCAAATATTCACAGATGTTATTGCCCCTTGGTTATGGTTTAAACGAAAGATCCACTGCATTAACGCCAACATCGTGTTATTGTTACTGTCAAATGATTGCAAATCTATTTCTCTCGTTCAGGTCTTAACGCGTCATGACGTGGAACATTTACAAACAAATATTAGAAATTCTTAAATAGGTTATATTTTAGCCGTAGACATGCTATCAACCATTCACAGATATTATTGTCCCTGGAATATAGATTAATCGAAAGAGCCAACATCTTGTTATTGTACCTGTCAAATGATTGTAAATATACTAGTATTTCTCTCGTTCGGGTCATACACGTGGAGTAAAATACGCCCAAGAATAAATCCACACACGGGTCAGGTATTTTTGAAAGTTTTATTCTTACCAAGCAAACACGAAATACAGCAATATTCACAGGGAGGATAAAATGGAGTGAGTTAAAGTGTATCGTCACAGTGGCAGTATTGCAGCCATATCGTGACTAAAATTCATGATAAACACACTAATTGTAAAAAACCTCTCGACGGAGTACAGTAAAACCAAATAGTATATCACAGTATCAAGAATTATAATTAGCATTTATTCCTAGGATTTCAAATTAGGACAATACAATATAAAAATGGAAGTTATATCACCATACCATGGAGCTTTTGCTACCTGCATGGATCCTAGCTGGATTTACACCATCACTTTAGCCACTGGCGATTGTACTGGTATTTAACCATTACAAAACAATAAAAAATTCTTGGATAAGAAAGCATGGTAGAGGTAAATTGACTTTGAAAGCTTTGGGACCAACGTATCCTCTCATGAGGATAATACACATATTCCATTTCAATGTCAAATGTGTTCTCGTCACGATATGGCTGAAATATTGCCGATGTGACGTTAAATATTAACTCACTCACTCACTCACTCAGGAGGATAATAATTTTACAATACTTTACCCCCTTCGAGAATACAGCCACTAACTATCTCGGTTGCTAACTTATTCTACCGATTACAAAATATCATATAACTATTCACAAAACATATTAATAAAGAATTGTCAATCAAATCTACTTAATTTAAATGATAATCAATATTTGTAATAATGTCCTTAACTGTTTTGATACTGAAATACTTATCCCTAGTGATGGAAAAATCAATACAGTCAAGTAGGACATGCAGGATACAAAATTTAGGATACTCACCGTTTAGGGAGTGAGTGATTGAGTTGGGTTTTACGCAGCTTTTAGCAATATTTCAGCAATATCACGGCGGGGGGCACCAGAAATGGGCTTCACACATTGTCCCCATGTGGGGAATCGAACCCGGGCCCTCGGCATGATGAGCGAATGCTTTAATCACAAGTCTACCCCACCGCTCCCTTACCTTTTAACAGGTAGGGTTTTATTTCATGTGATTTATTGATACCTCCTTGAGTGTCCCAATTCTTTTGCATCTGATCTCGGATGTTCGATCTAATGCTAGTTTTGTAATCAGTGAGTGAGTGAGTTAAGATTTTAAGTCACATCGGCAATATTTCAGCCATATCGTGACTGCAAACAAGTTATAATTTTTACAATAGATAAAGGTACATGTAAATGAAAAAAAGCCTGCCAGCAAAAGACAGTAAAACAACTAGTTTATCACAGATTTCAATCTAAAACTATTAATTAACACTAAAATAATTTAACTATAGAGGACGATGCAATATAAAACAAACAGGCTATAGATCGCCAACAATTGAAGGTAGATCACCATACTAGGGACCATGGGCACTTACAGTACTCTTGCTTCCTGCATGGACGGGGCGGTGGGGTAGCCTAATGGTTAAAGCGTTGACTCGTCACGCCGAAGACCCGGGTTCGAATCCCCACATGGGTACAATGTGTGAAGCCCATTTCTGGTGTCCCCCGCCGTGATGTTGCTGGCATATTGCTAAAAGCGGCGTAAAACCAAACTCAGTCAGTCAGTCCTGCATGGAGCCTAGGTGGATTTACACCAACCCTTCAGCTGTTAGCAATTTAGATAAATCTAGCCATACATGAAAATTACATATATGCTACGATTGAAAATAGTAGTAGGTTTAAATTTATTATGAATGTATCGGGACTTACGTACACTCTTAGGAGGACAATAAATTTACAATACCTCAACCCCCCTTTGAGGGTACAGCCACTAGCAACCTCATTCACCAATCTAAACTACCAATAATAATAATATTCTTCTATTTACAGACCATTTATCAAACTTTATCTAGTAATTCTATTTCATATACAAAGGCAATGATTAAATGATAATTGACATTAAAAAGATCCTTCACTGTTTTGACATTGATATATTTATCCCTTGTGATGGAAAAAATCAATACCGTGATTCTTTCATCACAAGGTATACACAAGGATCCTCACCTTTTAACAGGTAGTCATGAGTATATCTTGTACGACCAATACGACATCGTCGCATGATGACCTCTTCAAATCTGGACTGACAACCCAAGTAGGATGTAACCGATAGTTTATTTATACCAACTTGGGTGTCCCACTTCTTATGCTAAATCTCCTCTGAGATTTGGTTTAATAAATGCAAGATCAGCAAAAGCCTTAAGTATAAATTCAGACAAAGCACAATCTATACACGATTTGATTGTCGACAACAAGCTAGAAATACTAGCAATTACTGAAACATGGTTTAGAGAAGGAAATATTGATCACCTGGCAAGAAATAAGATTGTCCCAGTTGGTTACCGTCTTATACATAAACCAAGATCTGGCAAACGTGGCGGTGGTTGTGCTGTTGTGATTCAGGACCATATCAAATGTTCAGATATCACTCATACGTATTCACAACATGTATCGTTTGAACTACTGACAGTTGAGGCTGTTATTGACAATGAGAAAATTCTCATGAATGTAATTTACAGACCCCCAAAGAGTTGCTTACTTGATGCATTCTTCTCGGAGATTCAGGATTTCCTCGATAACCTGAACAACAAACCCGGAAAGTTACTTCTATGTGGCGACTTTAATATTCACATGGATGTGTTGACTGCCCCATCTGCCAGAAGACTGACCTCGATTCTTGATTCAAGGAATCTTATCCAACATGTGCTATACCCAACACATGAGAGTGGTCACACCTTGGATCTGATTCTCTTCACGGTCTGACGAACTCCAATTCTGGAACTTCGTCTATGATGAAAGTGTGAGATCTGATCATGTTTGTATAATGTGTTCAGTAAATCTAAACAAACCCAAACGATTGAAACAGGAAGTAATATGTCGGAAATGGAAAGACATCAATGTCAGTGACTTCAGGAAAGACATTGAATCTGGTATGGCATCTATTGGCACCATGAGCAGCATGACTAATGCTGTCCACGAGTACAACAGAGTACTAACAGAGACCCTCGACAAGCACGCACCTGCTAAGACAAAAACTGTGAACCTTCGCCCGAGCACACCTTGGTTTAATGAAAGCATTCGTCAAGCAAAGAATCTCCGTAGGATGCTGGAGCACAAGATGAGACAGTCAAAACTTGTGATTGATCGTCAGATACACAGTTCTCAGCGCAACCTGGTCAATCAGCTTGTAGATGAAGCAAAGCAGTCATACTACAACAGCGTCATCAACCAAGCGAAATCCCAGAAGGAAGTGTTCAGTGCAAGTAACGATCTGCTGTTCAGGAAAAAGAACAACACCCTCCCAGCCCACTCTTCTGCAGAAAAATGGCTGAGACATTCCTGTCTTTCTTCAACGATAAAATCCTTAAGATCAGATCCCGACTGGAGGATAATCAAGCTATAGATGCTGACAAGATCTGCAGTGACTCACATCATCAAGCATCTCTCCATGTTTTGAAACTAATCTCTTTTCAACCTGCCACATGTGACGAAATAAGGAAAGTGTTCTTGAAATGTCCAACTAAGTCCTGCTCATTGGATCCATTACCGACATGGCTTCTGAAACTTGCAGCAGATGAGATCTATACTACTTTAACACAAATTGTAAATCTCTCACTGACAAGTTGTGAAGTTCCTCCATGTCTGAAGGAAGCACTTATAAGACCCCTCCTGAAGAAACCTAGTTTAGATCCTGATACCTTAAAGAACTACAGGCCTGTGTCGAACCTCACGTTTCTATCTAAGCTCATAGAGCGTGTAGTAGCCAGTCGTCTCCAAGCTCATCTCAAGACTGGAAACTTACACGAGACTATGCAGTCAGCCTACAAGTTAGGTCACAGTACGGAATCTGCTCTGATACGTGTCCAGAACGATTTGCTAATGTCTGTCGACTCTGAAGGTGGAGCTGCGTTAGTGCTACTAGACCTCTCAGCAGCCTTCGACACCATCGACCATTCCATTCTGCTGTCCCTCCTGGAGACTCGTGTCGGTGTTACTGGAGATGCTCTGAAGTGGTTTGAGTCGTACCTATGCAACCGATTCCAATCTGTAATCATCGACGGCAAAGAATCACAGAAGCAGAAGCTTGTATACGGTGTGCCACAAGGCTCGGTATTAGGTCCCATACTATTCACCTTGTATACCCTACCTGTAGGAGACATTGTCAGAAAATACAATCTGGGATTTCATCTATATGCCGACGATTCCCAGATCTACATGGGTTTCCGACCTTTCCACCCATCCTCTGTTGCTAATGCTCAGGCGACCATCGTAGATTGTGTCAAGGAGATCCAGCACTGGATGTCCACGCACTTTCTCCAACTCAACGCCGACAAGACAGAACTTATTATCTTTGGATCCAAATCTTTGCTTTCAAACTTTCAGTTCCCACCATTGAAACTTGGTGACTGTGATGTTAACCCCAGTTCTCAAGCAAGGAATCTAGGTGTGGTTTTTGAGTCATCCTTGTCATCTGAGCGACACATCGATGCTGTATGCAGGTCATGCTACTACCATCTAAGAAACATCAGCTTGATCAAGAAGCATATTGGTACGGATGCAGTCAAGACTCTAGTTAATGCGTTTGTCACATCTCGCATAGACTACTGCAATAGTCTATTGTATGGGGCATCGGAATACTCACTCTCCAGACTCCAGAGAGTGCACAACAGTGCAGCCAGAGTAATCACCAACACCAGACGTCGAGATCACATCTCCCCGGTCTTACAAGACCTCCATTGGCTGCCAGTGAGACAACGTATCCAGTTCAAGATCCTGGTGTTTGTTTTCAAATCGCTGCATGGTCTAGCTCCTGAGTATATCAGTGAACTCCTATCAACCTACACTCCAGGGAGAGAGCTTAGGTCAAGACCATCAAGAGCACTGGATGTTCCTATGACTAGGAAAAGACACTATGGAGATAGATCGTTCTCCAAAGCCGGGCCCTGGCTCTGGAACCGTCTTCCTCGGCACATTCAGAACATTGTCAATCTCGACCAGTTTAAACGACAACTAAAAACCCACTTGTTCAACATAGCCTTCGCCTAAGCGCCTTTGAGCAATATGTTGGAACAGGCGCTATACAAATATTAACTTTATTTTTTATTTATT